>NC_081832.1:24119166-24742708 GCF_030867095.1 Alligator mississippiensis
GGACAGCAGCATTGTGGGGTGCATCAGAAGAAGGGACACGGTGGAAATACCATCCACTAGGAGGTGCAGAGTGTGGCTGCATGTGGAGTGCAGACCATGAACTCGGCATCTGAGTGTTCCGAGAAGCTCTTTCCCACTCTCCTCTCATCCTCTCCATGTGTTTGGTGTTTCAAGGTTGCATTTGTGCTCAACCCCAGGGCTTTTGGTAGAAGGGCCAGAAAGCAGGAGAGTTTTCCCCTTGAAAAATACCAACTGAAGCTGGAAGGAGCCTCTGGCTTTTTCTGGAGAGCTCAGGCTCCAAATGGTCCACAGCAGTTAAGCAATGAGAGACATTTATACCAAGTGTTATCCCCTCTGCTAGAACAGCATTACAACGTGGCTGTGCTCACAAGTGACTATGCAAAAATGGCATCTCTTTGCTCCCCAGCCCTGCTCCCTTCAGTCAGATCTGCTCGCTGTAAGGACCAAGATAAGATTTTGCTGCTGCTACTTGCATGGCAAACCTGATGCCACTGTGAGCAGCTGAGGCAGGTTTTTTCCTGGGGCTGGCACATTGGCAATAAGAATGGTTAGCTGACTCCCAGGGTGAGAACCCTGCTTCCCAGGGGGAGTCTGGAAGGTTGGTAATTAGAAGAAACCTTTTTATAAACTTCAACTGAGCACATTCAGTGCCCAATGCCTAAGTCCATAGCATTCCTCTCCACACCCCAGGCCATTTTTCCAGAGTCAGTGCAGGACACGGTGTCTTCTCTCTTCTACTGTATGTACCATTGAGCAGCTGTTCAAATGGCTTTGCTTTCCTTTTATTTTTTTTTATTTTTTAAACAAAAGTTTCAAATACTTGCCTTACTGCACTGCTGGGCTGGGGGGTGGGTTTGGCACAACACTCCTGCCTGGGGTCCTTGTGATCAGACCTGCATCCCAAGCTGGGAATGTGAAGGGCACTTGGAACCTTGTCTCCCCTCAGCTGCCATGTGTGTATGGCACGTCCAAATTAATAATAAACTTTGCGAGTTTTAAATGCCTCTTGTGTATTCTGTTTGGCAGCCATGTTGGAGTACAGTGAGGGTGTTTGTTGCCCTCTGTCCCAGGATATGACTTTGGGCTAGTGTTGGTTAAAGAAAAACCCTCCTTTGCCTTTTGTATTCTGATTTCTCTCTCCTCCTTATACTCTGCTTTCTATCTGCCCTTTCACAGCATCTGACAAAGTGAGCTTCAGCTCATGAAATCTTGTGCACTGGGATGAGTCCAGGTGGGGTGCAGTGGCACCCTGCTTTGAATCCTGCTTCACCCAAAGTTTAAAACTAACTACCTGGCAGTGGCAGCAACATTTCTATTCAGGCAGCAGTGAGGCAGTCCATTGACTTCATGGCTCATTATACTCTATTCCTTTTGCATTCTTCAGCCCACAGGTGTTGAGACATTCTCTGTTTTTCATGTTTTTGCTGTTCCCCTTATTAAGCTATCCTTTCTTCTGCAATTCTGTTATCTCTTAGCTGCTCTTGGAAATGTAGCTCCTATTTCACACCCTTGCAGACTGTAACTCTAGCTAAAAACATTAATCTTTGTGTGGAAATTACTTTCAGTGAAGCATTGGATTATGCACTGTCAAGAAGAAGGCTTGATTTTTTTTTTTTATGAACCTGAAAAAGAGATGTCCATTTAATTTTAATGACTACAGGACTAATGAAACCACACACATTGATTTTTTTTTTCTTTTGCTTGGGTGTTGTGTTTTTCTAAACATAATATATGATACAGCAAATTTATATTTGCTTTTGCTCCAATCTTAAACTCATAAAGCCCTAGGTCACTAACTTATTAGCAGGGATCTGGGTTTTCTGTTTGCCACAGAAAAATGTAGCTTTTTCTCCTTTAAAGGTTCAGAGTTCCAGCCTGCAAGGAGCTGCTTGGGGCTGGGGGGGAGTGGGAGGAGGGCAGCTGCAGGCAGGGGACACTACGTCCACTCACACATGCACATAGGCAGCAATGCAGCCAGACTGTGGTGGAGAACAGCTCCCGTAAATCCCTGCAGAAAAGTGGGGCAGGGGGGAAGCATAAGCAATGCATTGGAGAGGTAGGGGGGCATAGACGATGTTTCAGAGGGATGGGGGGTGGGGGGCATGTGCTCCCCTGAGATTTCTGTGCCCATAGAGGGCATGGGGTTACAGCCTGGCTGGACTGGCATAGGCAGAAGCCACCTTCATGGCACAGCAGGTAGGGCCTGGTATGGGAGGACAGAGCAGGGTGATGAAATTAATTGCACAGCCAGTGTGGGGGTCCTGGCGGCGGTGGTGGCAGAGAGTCTCACTGCCTTGCTCGGCAGTCCCACACTGGGTCCCACCTGCTGGGCCATGGAGGTGGCTTCTGCCCATGCTAGTCCAGACAGGCTGCAGCCAAATGCCCCACTGTGGGTATGCAAATCTGGGGGGCATGTGTCCCCCCCATGCCCCTCTGACATATTGCCTATGATCAAGCACCCCCCTTGCTCCACACACTGCAGGCTGTGGCCTGGGGGTGGGAGGCAGTAGGTCAGGAGTGAGGGACACCTGGGGTGGTGGAGGGCTATGGGTTGGGACTAAGGGGCACCTACAAGAATGGGGGGCTGCGGTTTGGGAGTGAGGGGCACTGACAGGGCTGGGAGTGAGGGGTGCTGGTATATCAGGGTTGCTCAATGCCACAAAGCAGCAGGGGAGATAGCCACAGCTGCACCTGCATCCTGGTGAGTGAAAGGGGAGCAAGAGCTCTAATTTTCTATGATAAACCAAAATCAAATGCCAAAATATCTAGGTATTTACAGTTTATTTTATTATAAGGATTGAGGCACTGGTAGACTTCCAAGTTGCTTTAAAATTGCAAGTATATCAATAAAATATTGTCTTCAACTAATACCTGAATTATATATAGTCGCATTTCACATTAAGTGCGACAAATGCATATTTTGGGGGTTTTAATCAGAGTATTTGGGATTTTTAAACACAGAAAACCAGGATCCCTGTTTATTAGTAAGCCTTCTTGTTTATTTTTAACTTGATGAGAGTATACATTGTGGTATATGTGGTGTTTCGCTGCACCATCTGCACCCTGCTTTCCAAAATCCTAGATCTGAGTGTAGGTGTACGTGTACGCATGTTTGTCTGTATATTTACTTTGGTTAGTCTACAAGGTGCAAATCTGCCCTGCCTTCTTCTGGAGGAAAACTCCCAGAATTGGGCTTATTCCCTGGTTCTAGTTCTTGTTCCAAGATTTGAAGAGCATTTAAAATCTAGTGAGTGGAAATCAGGCTGGGGAGCCCAGTACCTGCTGTTTTGGGCTGGGGGAGAGGCAGGGCAGGACTAATGCACTTGTACCCTGCCTTGCCAGGAGCAGGACAAGTGGGTGACTTTAGGTTGGGTTCACTGGTGACACAATCACTTGCCAGGCAGCAGCATCATTGTGCAAGCTGAGACCAGCTGCCCCCTAGAACTGTGAATCTCGGTGTTCCTCGCTACTGCCCTTCCCTGCAAGGGCATGTTCTTTAGCTCTGCAAAAATGGCAGCCTCCAAAGGCCCAGCAGAGCTATTGGCTGTGCTGGAGCTATTGACCTGAGGAGAGCTCTGTCCTAGAGGGCACTCTGTGGGCAGATGGCTTCATTGCTTTCCAGTGTTGTGCGTCTAATTTGACAAGGTCCACTGGAGTTCTCCCTTTATGCAGTCAGGGGCTTGCAGAGCTGTTTCTTGGACTTTATTACATGGCTCAAGTTTATTGGATGTGTGGTGAGTCCTTCCCACACCGGAACAAAGTGCCACTGGTGGCATCTACCCATGATAGAGAGTAAGAATAAATCCACCTAGGTCACGTGCCCTTGATTTTGTGTGCTTCCTGGGCACTACAGTATTCATTGCCTGCCAGCATGAAAGTCTCTGACTTGGGCATTGCAGAGGCACCATGAGATTTGTTTGCTCCACAGCAGATTGCCTGGCACAAGGTGTATGCGAGAGGCCTTTATTCTTCCCACCTGCAATGAACTGTGGCATCCCAAATCCTGCGGTCCAGCACAGAAGTTTGGGTGGATTATGTCGCCTGTGGCATTGGCTGCCCCTTTCTCATACCTGGGTTCTTGCTTGTGTTGGGCATCCTTGAAGTTTGCAGACACAGACACCCATGGTAACCCAGCACCTTTAATTTCTTCCCTTGCATTACACAAAATGCATATGTGCTCTCCATGATCTCAGGCCCTTCTGAGATAGTGAGGGATGAGCTGGGGGTATGCAAGCTTGTATCTATTTTGGAAACTGAGTAAGAAACACCCACTTTCCAAACGCCAAAATGGCTAAAATCTTTATGTATCTGGATAGCTCTCATCCTGTCTGGGGACATGTTTCATACACTTGGCTTAATTACTTTAAATCTACACCCTCAACTCCCATTACTGCCCTTGGAACAGAACACAGCTGTAGGAAGCTTGTCTGAAAGATGAGGTAGGCAGAATATACCTCAGCACGGGCCTGGCATGGGTTGTTCCATCCAATGTGCTGTCTGTGCCTCAGTGCATCATCTGTCAATCACGCCAACCAAAGACTGTGACGGGGCTCGGGATCACGGTCAGTGCTTGTGTGGTTGCAAGTTCTCCTTCTGAGCAAGCCCTGGGGCTGGGAGCCTTTGTCCTTCACCAGCTCTTCCTCTCAAATGCTGAGTGAATCAGTGCAAGTCGTTTTCCTGCTTTCTGCTTTGATTCCTTTCCTGTTCTGTGCTTGTCTTGTGTGTTTGGCCTAGTGGGATAGGGATTTGTTGTGTGTTCATTGAGTCCCAAGCGCAATGGAGCTTTGATCTTGCCTGGGCTGTAATGGAGGATGATGCTAGTACATGCTGGTCTTTTCCAGGGGAAGTATTACACTCCAGGTAAGTACCAAGGGGCCCTTTGGGCATCAATGGCGGGGCACCAAAGGCACCATTCGGAGGGCTCAAGTGCCTCTATACTAATGCTCGGAGCATGGGGAACAAGCAGGAAGAACTCGCACTTCTGCTTGCAGATAATAACTTCGATTTAGTGGGGCTAACAGAAACCTGGTGGGACCCTAACCATGACTGGGCAGTACACACTGAGGGCTACAGGTACAGAAGTGACAGAGTAGGGAAGAAAGGGGGTGGGGTTGCTTTCTGTGTAAAGGAGCATTATACAACTACCCTAACCAAAATGGGATTGGTGGAGGAGAAAGTTGAGGCACTGTGAGCTAGGATACATGGAGGTCGAGAGGAAAAGGACTTGGTGGTGGGGGTCTGCTACAGACCACCACACCAAGAGGAAAAGCTAGTCTTGGAATTCTTGAGGCAGCTCTCTGAAGCTGTACAGTCTAGGGATGTGGTTGTCATGGGGGACCTAAACTACCCTGACATCTGCTGGGAAAGCAGTCAGCCAAATCCAACCGTTCACATAGGTTCTTAACCTGCGTGTAGGACCTTCACCTAACGCAGGAGGTATACGGTCCCACTAGGGGGAATGCCTTACTGGACTTGGTGTTGGCTACGGCAGAGGACCTGGTACGGGAGCTGCAGATTCATGGTCACCTTGGGGACAGTGACCACCAATCAATCAAATTCACCGTACGGCGTAGGGTGGGTAAGGTAACTAGTAGGGTGGAAGTGCTTGACTTTAGGAAGTTTAACTTCAGTGTGCTTAGGAGTCTAGTCAATGACACACTGCGGGATAGGAGTATTGGCAAGATGGGAGTCCAGGAAGGGTGGTCGCTCCTAAAGGAAGTGATCCTTTGGGCACAGAGGGAGACTATCCTAATACAAGGGAAAAGGGGGAAAGGAGTCAAAAAACTTCCTTGGCTAAACAGGGAAATCCAGGGGAGCCCAAGGGTGAAAAAGAAGGCATATAGGTGGTGGAACCAAGGGGAAGCTACCAAGGAGGAGTATACCTACTTGGCCCACACTTGCAGGGAGACAGTTAGAAAGGCCAAAGCAACTACAGAGATGAACCTGGCAACACAAATTAAAGACAACAGAAAGTCTTTTCTTAGGTATGTAGGGAATAAAAGGAAGGTACAGGGCAGCATAGGACCCCTAATGAACAAGAAGGAGCAACTAGTGACAGAGCGGGGACAAGGCTGAGCTATTCAATAAGCTTTTTGCCTCAGTGTTTCTGAACAGGGCTCATGATAAGTCTCCTAATGGGTTCTTAGTTGGGCATCAGAGGGACACCAGCCCACCAACTGTTGATGCTGACTTGGAGCAGAGTCAGTTGGATGGACTGGATGTGTTTAAGTCAGCAGGCCCGGATGAGCTTCATCTGAGAGTACTGAAGGAGTTGGCCGGTGTCATAACAGAACCACTGGCACGACTGTTTGAGCGCTCATGGCGCTTGGGTCAGGTCCCAGAAGACTGGAAAAGGGCCAGTGTGATCCCTATTTTCAAGCAGGGGAGGGAGGAGGATCCAAGTAATTATAGGCCAGTCAGTCTCACCTCCATCCTTGGAAAGGTCTTTAAAAAGATTATGAAGGATCATATTTTTGGAGTCCAGTGGGAAAAATAATGCAGCAGGGAAACCAGCATGGATTTGTAGCAGGCAGATCATGCCTGACTAATCTGGTTTCATTTTATGACAGGGTCACAAAATGCTTAGATGCAGGAGTAGAGGTGGATGTTGTTTTCTTGGACTTTTGCAAGGCCTTCAATATGGTATCTCATCCTATTCTCATACATAAATTAAGAGGCTGTGACACAGATGTTTATGCAGTCCGGTGGGTGGCAAATTGGCTTAGCATTCACACCCAGAGAGTGGTAGTAGATGGGTTGGTATCAACCTGGAAGGATGTAGGTAGTGGGGTCCCACAGGGTTTGGTCCTGGGACCTGTACTCTCTAATATCTTCATCAGTGACTTGGATGTGAGCGTGAAGTGTACTCTGTCCAAGTCTGCAGATGATGCTAAATTGTGGGGTGAAGTGCACACTCCGGAGGGTAGGGGATGATTGCAGGCAGACCTGGACAGGTTAGAAAAGTGGGCAGCACACAATAGGTTGCGGTACAACAAGGACAAGTACAGAGTGCTGCACCTAGGGCGCAAAAATATCCAGCACATCTACTGGCTGTGAAGTGAACCTCTCAGCAGCACAGAAGCGGAAAGGGATCTTGGAGTCATAGTGGACTCCAAGTTGAACATGAGTCGTCAGTGAGACAAAATCATCAGCAAAGCTAGCTGCACGTTATCATGCATCAGCAGATACAGGACAAATAAAACGAAGGAGGTGATAGTTTCCCTCTATGTGGCATTGGTCAGATCACAGTTGGGAGTACTGCATCCAATTTTGGGTGCCATACTTCAAGAAAGATGTTGATAGACTCAAGAGGGTCCAGAGGAGAGCCACTCATATGGTTAGGGGCTTAGAGGACAAGCCCTATGAGGAGAGACTGAAGGATATGGACATCTTCAGCCTTGACAAGAGAAGGCTGAGAGGTGATCTTTTGGCCGCCTACAAATTCATTAGGAGGACGCAGTAAGGGATCGGAGATGCTCTGTTCACCAGGGCACCTCTTGGGGTAATAAGGACCAATGGTCACAAACTGACAGAGAGCAGATTTAGGCTAGATATCAGGAAAAACTTCTTCGTGGTATGGATGGCCAAAATTTGGAATGGGTTTCCAAGGGAGGTAGTGCTGTCCCCTACCTTGGGGATCTTTCAGAGAAAGCTGGATAGGCATCTGGCTGGGGTCATCTGACCCCAGCTCTCTTTCCTGCCTAGGCAGGGGGTTGGACTCGATAATATGTTGAGGTCTCTTCTGACCCTAGCATCTATGAATCTATTAATCTGTTACCAAAGTGATAAATTGGGTGATGATGAGGAACTAGAGCATGGCATGAAATCTCATAGGTGCAAAGCCAGCATTGTACAGGCAGCATCTTTAGGATGCTGTGCTTGGATTAGGGGATTTTACCATTAAGCCTAATGCACTAAAGAAAATGAGGTAAGGTATGTGACTCAGGAAGCAAAGAGCCTCTCCCCACCAAGCTGGCCTTATCCATCAAGCCTATATGCAATGGCTGGCAAATGTCAACTCCCAGCTGTTTGGTGGCCTATGTCAAATGAGCTGGTTCCATTCAGCTTTGCACTTGTTCTCTCAGTAGACACTACCTAATGCATATCAACTGCCTGGGTGGCTGTGTCAAAGGATTTGAGGGACAGAATGGCCATAGAGACTCCACTTTTTCCACGCACAAGCTTTCATCCCTTGGCTGTGTTAGAGGACCCAATAGGTGTTAGCCATGTCCTTGATTCGTGCCATGCTGCCTTGCACTGTCTGCTAGACTTGAGTTCTGTTCCTCCTTGGGTGCGTCTACGTGTTCACTCGACTTGCTTTGATTTAGTACTTAGTTTAGCTATTGCTGTGCAGTCCTGGTGGCACACAGGTTGTTTCTGACCCTGCTGCACAATAGTAATGAGCTCATTGCTACTGCACAGTAGCGTCAGCATCACTGTTCATGCCTGCTGATGCTACGTCACCATGGTGATGAGCTACATTGCCGTAGCTTGTCATTATGTAGGGTCCCATGTACATGCACCGCTTGTGAAAGAATTAAGATTGAGATTTTTTAAAGCTGCCTAAGAGATTTGGACACCTGATCATCATTAAATGGCTAGGGCTTGGGCATCCAAATCCCCTAAAAGGCTGTACAGCTGTTACCATAATGATGCTTATATGTGCTTAAAAATAAGGTTTTGTTCAGTAGCCTTGAGCCCTCTGACTCCCTGAGGTTTGAGCTGCAGGAGGAGCAGCAATGTTCTTTGCACAACGGGAGAAAGGCCTGGAGCAAGGCTGAATGGGAAAGCAGCACTTCAGAAACCTGCATACGTCATGGGGCTGTGAGCTGCCTGCTGGATTTCATCACCTGGAACAGACAATGCTCTCCGAGCAAAGCCCTTAATGGCTGGAGTCTGGAAAGAGGGGGAGCCAACACCATTCATAAGCATGGATGGTGACTCAGAGAGGGCTGAGCCTCCTGCAGTGCAGTGGAGTAGCAGAGGTGTGTGTTCCTCGTTCCTTTCTGAGCATCCTGTTCAGAACAGCAATGCTGGGAAAAGGCTCCACAAAGCCTGTTAGACTGGCACTGGAGAGGAGTGGATGAATGGGCTAAATACAGAGCTGCTGGTCTGTGTGCTGCAGACTT
Organism: Alligator mississippiensis; assembly: GCF_030867095.1. NCBI lineage: Eukaryota > Metazoa > Chordata > Crocodylia > Alligatoridae > Alligator > Alligator mississippiensis. Next base: position 24,128,316 of record NC_081832.1, read on the forward strand.
CCCTCTGGGCAGGGCTCCCCCATCCCAGAACACAGAAGGAATGACATTGTTGTTCCCTTTTGCTCCACGGCCTGACACTGCAGGACATATTTGAGGAGCTGAGTGTTTCCAGCATTGGAGGGCAGGTTTGGAATCGTGGTTGCAATCTGGTCTTCACAGCTGATGCTTTTCCAGAACACAAGCGGCTTAGCACCCCTGCCCTCCCTTCTGTCAAAGAGCCCTTGTTTTGGTGGCTGCTCATTTGCCACATGTTTCTCCTCATTTCAAGCTACGAACTTACATTCTAGGTTTATACCTCATGCCACTGGATTTGAGCACCTTCCACAGGGCATTGTACCCCCAGCATGGTCCCTGCTGGACTCTGGGTGGTCTCCGGCATTTTTTGTGAGGGTCAGAATCTGCTTGGAAGTGATGCTGGGTGAGGGGTTGGGAATAACAAGCGGTGTGAGCCGTGATATGTTTGAATAGCTCCTGCCCAGAGGAGGGCTCTGCAGTGTTTCCTCTCACCCAGTCTCCCCTGCAGTTCTGTTCCACATCCAGAGACTCCTCCTGGACAGAAAATGTTCTGGCCCCAGTTCTCACCTGCTGGGTTGTGTGATCTTCAGAGTCCCAGCAGTAGAACAGCTGTCCCAACTGTTCATAGTCAGAATTTGGGCTTTGACAGAGCTGAGACTCAGTTTATTGATTGTTCTTGCTACAGGGATGTGCTGTGACAGTGAGTGGGAGGGATTATGGCTACTATGCCCAGGTTTCAGGCTGGGGAGCCTTGTTCTGAGCAGAGTGCAGCTACAGCATGACTTTTCCCTTTGGAACATGACTGAGTGTTTTCCTCTGTCCCTGGGAGCTTTTGGATTGACTCCCAACCTTCCTCTGGTGCCGTATCAAACACCAGTGCAAGCAGTGCTTGGGGTTGCAGAGCGAGAATGCCAGTGACTTTGAAAACTGCCCTTTGTCTTTGAACTAGACCTTTCCTCAAAAAGCCCTTGTTAGAAATGCACAGGAACAATAAGCAGGAAAGGGCAGCACCAGTTGTCTCACAGTGCCTCTGGACAGCAAAAAGCTGCCAGCCAGCTGCATCACACAAGGTAGGGCTGTTGTCACAGGAGCTGTTTCTTCCCTTTGAGGCATCAAGCAGAGCTGAGCTGCTGTGACGGGGAACTGTCATGCTGAACCCACCCCAAGCAGAACAGCCAGCTACTGCATATTCATTCAACATGAGGCTGAGCACCCATTCAAAGGGCCAAGCTGAGTTGAAAATAATGCCCCTGCCCCGGGTTACAAATAGCTGGCCAGAAGACACTGCAACTCTTTCTCCTTCTGGAACAATCGTCCTGATTCTCCATTGCCTGGTACCATGACATGATTTATACCTCTGCAAAGTACCCTGCTTCCAAACCAGGCTTTCCCACGCCCTCCCACCAGCAACAGCAGCCTAGAACCACTGGGCACAGATGTGAATTATAGCCCAAGCTACCTAGTGTGAGCCTCCAGTTTCACTTCAAACTGAGTCATTTTCATATTTCCAGGGGCAATGTGCTAGCTCCCATTGCTGATGTGCTTAAGGCCCCTAACAGACCTTCTTTTTAGGGTGTGATGGGAACTAATCACCAATCTCAACAATCATGCCTCCTACCATGCCATGTGCATGGCAGGACGCACGGTTTTGGGATCATGGATTGCATCCCAACCACACTTTATATGCCAATGCAGGGGGACCCTGGAATTGTGAGCCTGGGCTCTCTCTTCACCAGCAGGTTGAAACCCTGGTGCCACTAATCCACTGATTGGCAGTTGGCTGGAGGCTGAACCAGGATCTGGAACTGGTGCTGGTCCAGTCCCTGGCACCAGCCAACAATTAGCTGATCATCAAGACCTAGCAGGACTGCACATATGGTTTTACAGGTCCCCGCACGTGGGAACCCTGGGACTGGGCTACCACAGCCTGATCCTAAGGTCCCTGTGCTCTGGGACTTCTAAAACCATGTGTCCTTCCCAGCTGGGCAGCACACAGGCTTTTGACAGTCCCTGGCATGAAGGACCCTGTGATCAGGTTCCTGCAGTCTGATTCCCAGGATTCCCAGCTGAGCAACACGTTAGGTTTTTACATGTCCTCTGGTTCTGCCAGGGACTGTGTCCTAGACCCTGGGGTTATCTCATGCTGGATCCTGACACTCAGCTGAGTGTCAGGATTTGTCATGATCCAGCTCCAACTAGACAGACACGTGTTCAATTTAAGCATGATACAGGCAAGCCACAAAGTTGTTGCACATACCATGTGTAAACTTTGTGGCTCATTTGCTGTCTTACCATGCTTTAAATTGACTTGCATGTATGGCCAGGTTCCTATTTAAGGCACAATTAACTTGAAATGTTTGGTAGTTTCCAGCTCTCTGGGAAAATATTTAAACCAAAATAATTCTTCCTGGTAACAAGTATGTGTGTTTTTTAAGGCAAGGTTCTTTGGATAGATGTGATATCTTTATTAGACCAACTAAAGTTAGAAAAAAGTTATTTGCAAGCTTTTGGGCACAAACACCCTTCCCTAGGCATAGGGAGACTCTGCTGCTCTTCTGAGATCTCCAAGGTAGAAAGGAACATACGGTAAGCAGATGTCTGTGAAGACGCAAATGAGTGGACATTACAAATGAGTGTTTTTTAAGGTTCTTGAAAACATTTTAGCTCTCATTGCAGGCAGAGGGCCGCTTACTGAGTTTTGGCAAGTCATCAAGGGCTGCATGACAGGCAGCCAGGGGCAGATACATATTAATTTTCTAAATGTTTTAGGGGCCCCACAGGCCACATTTTGCATTTGGGTCATATGTCCTTCAATTTGAGGACTTAAATATGCCAGCCTTGTTCGTTTTCAAGATCGCTTGAAACTTTTCCTGCAGACAGGCCAATGGGAAATGCCCACATTTGCTCACCAGGTGTCTGCACCTGAGTTATATGTGGTATTATATACCAGCCTTGGCCAGGTGAAGATCTTGCTGGATTTACAGTAACATAGGCTGCTCCTTGCTCAGGGGGTGAGGTAATGGTGTTATCATGCGCTCTTCAGTTGACAGGCACTGGCTTTATCCAAAGGTCAGAGAAGAAATTGCCTTGTTCAGAGACCTGTTTGAGGGGGCAAAAATGAGTCTCTAACCGGCAGATCATCCAGGACTGTCAGTGCTTCACAAGGCAGAGCAATAGTTATCTCAGTTGTGGACAGCTCCTGGCTCCCGGCACTGCTCACAGGGTATGTATCTTTGTCCCAAAGCAGGGGGGATCTGAGCTGGGTCAGGGTAGTAGCTTAGGCACAAGGCCCCTGTCAGTAGCTTCAGGAGTAGAGAGAGGCAGCAAAAGATGTTTTATTCAGATGATTTTCCCTTCTTTCATCTATGTGCCAATAGGTATTGTAACAGTATCTGACTACCTGGCTGTGAACAGTCACCACACAGTTGCTTTCATCCAGTTAGTATCAACTTTGTATCATGGCTCTTTCTCCCTTTCTCCTAACACATACATACATATGTAGTGCTATTAGGTTGCAGTAAACTAATTAACTCCAATGTAGGACAGTACTGCCCAACACAAGTACTGTCCTACGGCAGAGTTTAGTGCACCACAACACATGTGTAGATGTGATCAGGGATGGCTGGGGCACAAGGGTGCTACAGTGCAGGGCTGCCTGGTAGCTAGCCCTTCACGGTAATACCCTCATGCCCCAGCCATCCCCTCTGCAGCACGTTGAGCCAGGGCAGAGCAGCAGCTCCAGGCTGACAGGCTGACCCCCTGAACTCTTTGCCAGCTGGGGCTGTGGTCCCAGGCACATGTGTAAATGCTGTGCCCGGGAGCAATCAACCCCGGCGCAAAATGCATCGGGGTTTATTCAGCTGCACTAATTGCATGTGTGGATGTTCCCTGTGTTACTTACCTAGTCAGGCCTGAGCTCCTTCCACTAGCACTGTGACTTGACTTCCCCTGCTCCCCACAGTCCTTCATCTGGGCAAAGAAGCTACACTGAGCCCACACAACATGTGACAGCCTGGCCCCGTTGGTCAGCTTCTCTGGGCTCAGTGCAGTGCAGACTTGCCTTGGGTGGGGGATCTCTTGATTCTGCCCCTGCTCAGTCTTTGTCTCTCTAAACTGTAAAGCTCAAGCTGGAGAGTGTTTCAGCAGTAGTTACAACATGGTGGGGTGCTAACAGCCTATAACCATCTACCTGATCTTGCCCCAAGAAGTGAAGCAGGAGGCAGCAGGCTCTCTCGCATCAAAGCCTATGGAAGAGATCCTGGCAGCTCAAAAATTAAGATGGGCTATGGCTTTCCATGTAGCCTGTACCATCAATGTCTGTGCTGGATGTGAGGCAGGAAAGCCCCCTCGCCCCCCCCCCCCCCCCCCCCCCCCCGCCTGCTTGCCTGTGAGCAGATGAAAATTGGCCCAGTTGGGCAGAAAAGCCGAAGTTTCAGCCTCAGCCATGTGAAAAGATACAAAACATCATTAGAAAATGTTTAAAGCTATGGTTACTGACATGGATCTATAGAGTACCATCGGTCCTGTGTAGAGTAGCTACGTGGGTATAGCTGCTATAAGTTGGTGCAATCTAAAGCATGGAGCCTAGAGCAAAGGCATTAAGAAGCTCCAATACCATGCTATGATAGAAAGAGAGGTAAGACCCCATGCAGGGTAATTGTATCAGTACACAGTGGTAACATGGTAAGACACACAATGATTTTAGGAGAGTGTACAATTGCTGAAACAGGGAAGATTAATTTGAGCATTAATGATCATTGTAGGGCTGTGGTGTGTGTGCTTGTGGGGAGAAGTGGGGGTCAGTCCATCCCCTCCTGGTGGATGGGATGGGATCTTGGTAGGGGATCATCAGCCCAGTTATGTGCTATGTGCTTCAACCACTGCATGGTATCAGGTACCAGGAGGCATCCCTATCAGTTTTGCATAGCAGCACAGTACTTTGCAGGCTCATAGGGCACTCTCATTGCTCAGGTCCCACAGTGCCCAGAACCACAAGGGAGAGCAGAGTACAGAGAGTGGAGAGGAGCCCCCACCAGGGAACAGGTGCGTGTGGCTGCCATCTGACCTCTTGCCACAGGCAGGAAGGGGGCACTGAGTAGCAGCTGGGGAGGGCACAAGGACCTACAGGGTCTTCCCTTCCACTCTAGCACATGGCTGCTTGTGCCTCCCTCCTCCCCAAGCATGTGTGCACTGAATCTGCTTGCAGCCTGCTTTGTCCTAGGTGTGGTGGGTAGAGGGATAGGGGGAGTCTTGTTCTTGCTTCAATCCTCATGGAAACAAAGGGCTTGACAGATGCTGTCTTGCTTGAAGGCCACCCAAAACATGAGCCCAGGCCTGCATGCTGCAGGAGTGCCCCCCCCCAACCGCCTCTCTCCCAACCCCCTCCGGCTACAGCTTCATAGGTGCCAACATCGGTTGAGCTGGACCACGTCTTTAAAGCGTCCAGGAACAAGCTCAGTGTGCTGTGCCCAGTGATTTCAAACAAGGAGAATTTGGGGCCATGTGGAGGACAGGGGAACTGATGGGCAGCTGCTGTCAGAAAGCACAGGAGAATGATCCTAATGTCACCTAATAATAGAATTTCACCTAATAATAGAATTCAACATAAGACGTCGAGTGGGTAAGGTAACTAGTAGGGTGAAAGTGCTAGACTTTAGGAAAGCTGATCTCAATGCACTCAGGCGATTAGTCAAGGACGCGCTGCAGAGTAGGAGTTTTGAAGGGATGGGAGCCCAAGAAGGGTGGCTGTGCCTTAAGGAAACGATCCTTCGGGCACAAAGCAAGACGATCCCCGAGCGAGGCAAAAAAGGGAAAGGGGCCAGGAGGCTTCCCTGGCTAACCAGAGAAATCCAGGGCAGCCTAAGGGCCAAAAGGGGAGCACATAAAAAGTGGAAACAGGGTGAGATCACTAAAGATGAATATACCTCCTCTGCTCGTGCTTGTAGGGAGGCAGTTAGGCGGGCCAAAGCTACCATGGAGCTGAGGATGGCAACCCAAGTAAAAGACAACAAGAAATTGTTTTTTAGATATATTGGGAGTAAAAGGAAGGCCCAGGGAGGAATAGGACCTCTGCTAAATGGGCAGAAACAATTGGTGACAGACAGGGGGGACAAGGCTGAACTCCTCAATGAGTTCTTTGCCTCAGTGTTCCTAAGTGAGGGGCACGACAAGTCTCTCACTGGGGTTGTAGAGAGGCAGCAGCAAGGCGCCAGACTTCCATACGTAGATCCTGAGGTGGTGCAGAGTCACTTGGAAGAACTGGATGCCTTTAAGTCGGCAGGCCCGGATGAGCTCCATCCGAGGGTGATGAAGGCACTGGCCGACATCATTGCAGAGCCACTGGCGGGAATATTCGAACGCTCGTGGCGCACGGGCCAAGTCCCGGAGGACTGGAAAAGGGCTAACGTGGTCCCCATTTTCAAGAAGGGGAGGAAGGAGGACCCGGGCAACTATAGGCCAGTCAGTCTCACCTCCATCCTTGGTAAAGTCTTTGAAAAAATTATCAAGGCTCACATTTGTGAGAGCCCGGCAGGGCAAATTATGCTGAGGGGAAACCAGCACGGGTTTGTGGCAGGCAGATCGTGCCTGACCAATCTAGTCTCCTTCTATGACCAGGTTACGAAACGCCTGGACACAGGAGGAGGGGTGGATGTCGTATACTTAGACTTCAGGAAGGCCTTCGATACAGTATCCCACCCCATACTGGTGAACAAGTTAAGAGGCTGTGATGTGGATGACTACACAGTCCGGTGGGTGGCGAATTGGCTAGAGGGTCGCACTCAAAGAGTCGTGGTGGATGGGTTGGTCTCGACCTGGAAGGGTGTGGGCAGTGGGGTCCCGCAGGGCTCGGTCCTTGGACCGATACTCTTTAATGTCTTCATCAGTGACTTGGACGAGGGAGTGGAATGTACTCTGTCCAAGTTTGCAGATGACACAAAGCTATGGGGAGAAGTGGACACGCCGGAGGGCAGGGAACAGCTGCAGGCAGACCTGGACAGGTTGGACAAGTGGGCAGAAAACAACAGGATGCAGTTCAACAAGGAGAAATGCAAAGTGCTGCACCTAGGGAGGAAAAATGTCCAGCACACCTACAGCCTAGGGAATGACCTGCTGGGTGGCACAGAGGTGGAAAGGGATCTTGGAGTCCTAGTGGACTCCAAGATGAACATGAGCCGGCAGTGTGACGAAGCCATCAGAAAAGCCAATGGCACTTTATCGTGCATCAGCAGATGCATGACAAATAGGTCCAGGGAGGTGATACTTCCCCTCTATAGGGCGCTGGTCAGACCGCAGTTGGAGTACTGCATGCAATTCTGGGTGCCACTCTTCAAGAAGGATGCGGATAACCTGGAGAGGGTTCAGAGAAGGGCAACTCGTATGGTCAAGGGCCTGCAGACCAAGCCCTATGAGGAAAGACTAGAGAAACTGGACCTTTTCAGCCTCCGCAAGAGAAGGTTGAGAGGCAACCTTGTGGCTGCCTATAAGTTCATCATGGGGGCACAGAAGGGAATTGGTGAGTATTTATTCACCAAGGCGCCCCTGGGGGTTACAAGAAACAATGGCCACAAGCTAGCAGAGAGCAGATTTAGATTGGACATTAGGAAGAACTTCTTCACAGTTCGAATGGCCAAGGTCTGGAACGGGCTCCCAAGGGAGGTGGTGCTCTCCCCTACCCTGGGGGTCTTCAAGAGGTTAGATGAGTATCTAGCTGGGGTCATCTAGACCCAGCACTCTTTCCTGCTTATGCAGGGGGTCGGACTCGATGATCTATTGAGGTCCCTTCTGACCCTAACATCTATGAATCTATGAATCCTGGCAGTGACTGAGCCCAGAGTGTCATTAGGAGAGCAGCCAGCAGCTCCACAGCACCTGGACTGGGGCAGGTCTCCACCATGCCTAGCAAAGCAGCAGCTTTTGAGTGGAGGGATGTCAGTGAGTGACACAAGTGGCAGGTGAAGAGAAATGGGAAAGTGGAACAGAAGAGGGTGCTATGGCAGCTTATATACAAGATTGAGACACCATGGGGACCACCTCTGATATGTGCCCAGGACAGAACCGGTACATCTTACAGCCTAGAGAATGATGCAAGAACAGTTCCGCCCTGGGAGAGTGAGTACTCCAGCTCCTGTGGGCCTGAACCTCCTCTCACCTGACAGTAACTGTTGACTTCACGGGAGGGAGGGGTCACTCCACTGACAACAGCAGAAGAGAATCTGGCCCTATGGCATCTATTGCCACAGCTGTTTGGTAAGTCTGGCCACAGGAATGACCCACCCTGCAATCAGCCAGCAGCCCACTGTGCACAGGACTTCTGTTATCCCTGTAAGCGACAATCTGGTTTAATTCATTAGTTCAGGAAAGGGATCCATAGAACCAAACCTAAGCAACAGGCCTTGCAGCTTTATACAGCACTTTCGCCCACAGATCACAGAGTGCTTTGCAAAGCACAGGCCAGTTTAATTATCCCCACAGAAAAGGGAAATGAGGCACTATGGGAAAAGTGACTTGACCAAGAAGCCACTCAGAAGGCAGAGCCAAGAACAGCATGGCTCTCCTGAATCTCTCCCCTATGCTCTATCCACCAATCTGCAATTCCACAAGTCTGATGATCACAGCTCTGTTTAAACCCTGCGTACAAGCTGCTCCAGCATAGAGGACACCAAGAACTGGGTCTCTAAAATGCATTGCCCCCCGCCCTCCCTCTCACACCAGGGTGAACAAACCAGATGGGAACAGAAAATTCCTATAAGACACAACTTAAATTAATGTTTAGTGTGTGTGTGTGTGTGTGTGTGTGTGTGTGTGTGTGTGGTTCAGAAAAGGGATCCATAGAACACACGCACGCACGCACGCACACACGCACACTTTTGTATAGATTTAACTGGGTGGAATATTTTTTCATATACAATTTTTCGGTATAGTACATGAAAAAAGGGGGAGAGATGTAGCAAATATAAATCAGTACATTCCACAAGTGAACTGTCTCTTTGCCACAAAAAACCACATGCAACAGAGAGAGAGGGGGAAGGATTGGGTTTATTTTAAAAAAGAGAGAACACAAGAAACCAAGGTACAAATGTTGACAGAGAAGCAGTGCCATATATGTCAGATCTATATAAATTAGGGTAACTCCGCTCTTGCATCTACTACGCTTTAAAGTGCAAAGAAGCTCAGTTTATTTATCTACATGATACAGGCAAAATTACCCCCTCTCCCAGTTCCAAAACAAATTAATAAAATAAATCTAAAGGATATACATTATCCACAGTCCTATAGAGATGCCTACATCTACTCGGTAGCACCAAGAATTTGATATGCGTGTAATTAACATTAGAACTCAAAGAGCAATGATATTGTTTGTTTTTGCAGACTGCCTGCCCTTTATTAGTCTCGGAGGACGACCCCCTCCCTGTGCTGAAGGCCAAGGAGGCAGCACCCTCTCCCCTCTCCCTGCCACCAGCCCAACCATTTTGGCATTAGGCTAAGAAAATGCACACACACACACACACACACGCACAAACTTACAGAGCACACTAAGAGCAGCTGCAGTTCACAATGGGGAGTGGGATGGGGAGACGCGTGGCTGGTGCAGCATGTGGGGAATGGGGACTAATCTACACAAAGGGCGGGGGCTCTCAAGTCAAATGCGCTGAACTAGCTTCATCAGTTGCATTCCAGGTGCAGGTGGGATGGGGGATCTGCATGGCTCCTGTGCCATGAGCCTCTGGCTGCATTGTCCTAGGGAAGGGCCTGTGTGCAACAGTCTTGGTTTATCCCCAAGTGCTGTCTCTCTCTGGGTCTCAGTAGCCAAAAGTCTCCTGCGAAGCATAGACCATGTAGAGGAAGCCATCCTCATCCTTCTCCTGCTCATAGATCTCTGAGATGGGGGTGGAGACGCTCACCATGCTGTGCTGGTTCACCAAGAGGAAGAACGCCTGGGTTGGGTTCAGCTGCAAGCGGCGCCTGAGGGTGACAGAGGAGGAAGGGTGGTTAGACCAGCCTAGGACTGGCAAGGAAGTGCCTAGCAGCACCCCCCACAAGGGACCTGGGTGGCCAAGAAGCCCCCACACGCTGAATAGGTACCAGACCTTGGCAATCCTGCTCTCCAGTTTGCACTAGCACCTGCTCTTGGAGAACAGATGCTAAGCTGGGCCCACACCTGCCCAGCCAGGGCCACCTCCTAGCAGAGTTCCTGTGCTGATGTGGTCATCCCTGGACTTCAAGGCAAGTGTGGAGCTGTTGTCAGCTGCTTTTGTATCCATGTACTTGACAAGACCTCAAAGCTCTCCCCACCCCTGTTCAGTGGGCTACCCCAGCATTGCTGTCCATGGCAAAGTGAAGGAAGGCCTCTGCTCTTCTCTTAGGTAGACTCTCTCCTGGTCTGAGCCCCTGGAGAAAGGGACAGGAGATGGACTCAGACCTCTTGGCTTCCTAGAGCTCCTGGTAGTGGAACATTTTCTGCCTACTGAAATAGATGCTCCAGCCCTGCCTGGTGCACTGCCTTCCCTCCCCAGGGCACTCCTGAACTAGGTAGGCCAGCAGCGCTGCCAGGAGTGCACCCATCTGCTCACTGTAGAGCAAATGGCTGCTACAGTCTCAAAACTATGGTCTTGAGCCAGGCTGGGTGCAGTGGTTTGAGCCCTGGAACAAAGCTGGGAACTCCTAAGTTCAAATCCTGACTTCAGAATCAGTGCCCTCTGAGATCTGGGGCACTCCCTCTGCTTTCCCCTCTGACAGGGGCTGATCCCTGGGCCATAAACACAGTAAGCAGGGAGGGTACACTGTATGGTAGCCCACAGGGCAAACTGGCTGGATGAGGCTAGCAAAGTGCAGAGTGCTCTGTCCTCCTTTGGGATAAGCTGCCACTAGAATTACACCCACCCTTCCATTGCAACCTCCTCTCTACTGCCCAACAAGTACACATGTGCACATCATGGTCTAGTCACCTGGAATCAAATTCACAGCTAGACAGGACTGTCTAAATCCAATAGGTCAGACCTGCTCTGTCATGTACAGCTCCTCAGAAGCCAATGACAACTGTTTACTTCCAGATGTTCTATGACAGGTAAGAAATACTCGTGTCCCTGTCTGCACAGAAGACAAGGGAGTCTCTAAATCTGGTCTCCAAGAACACCACCCTCAGGGCCACTTACCCCTCCTTGAAACCACCCCCTTGTGTCCCAAGGTAACAGCCAGGCCATGGTCCCACCTGCTCAGAGCCTGCAGTCCCCTTGGAGTGCAGCACCCCTGTGTTCAGGGCACACAGTCGAAGGCTGGCTCATGGTATGTTGTTCCTGGGATGCTTCACTCACCGGATAATTTTTACCAATTCGCTCATATTGACATGGTCGGGGACAAGGAATTTGGTCTTATCCAGGACAGGCAGCTGCTTCTCCCCCTTGTATCTCTCAATGATGACCTGACAAAAGAAAACCGGGCAGTCAGGCCAGGACAGATGATGCCACCCCCCATCACTGGCAGAATGTCTGAGTTGCAGGCATTAACCCTTTAAAAGATGGAAGAGAACCAGCTCCCTTTGTGCCATGGCTTGATGCTCCAGCCACAACAAAGGAGTCTTTCAGTCAGCAAGTATCCCTTGCCAAGGTTTTGTTCTTGAGCTTGCAGGACTTGAAGCTCCCACAGGCCTTTGGCCTGAGTGACTCATTGTAGAGCAATAACAGAACCAAAGAGAGACCACATAGACAGTGTCTGTGGGATGCAGGCAGTGCCCAAACCTGTGGCTGGTCACTGCAGTCAGAAGAATAAAGCAGCAGCATGCAGAAAACTTTTTAAAAAAATGTATTCTAAACTGAAAGGAAGACTGGTGGAATGTCTGAGCACAGACAATCCCTACCCAGGCTGGCATGATGTCTCTCCCTGCAGAGCAACGTGGTCTCACTGCTGCTCAGGACTGGCCAGGGAGGGACCAACATGCCCACCTCTCAGCAGCTCTCAGGAAAAGCAGCCTGCTGCTGGCTCTTCTGCCCCTGCAATGTCTCCAGTGGACTGTTTAGATGGAAGTCCAAATACAACTGAGTCACTGAGTCAAGACTTACATAAATATCAAAGTACTTGGCTTATAAAACAGCAAGCAGAGTGTGGTAATGCCCTGTGCCCTACCCCAGAAACAGCTGCAGCTCAGCCGTGGATGAGGCTAGTAAAGTGCAGAGTGCTCTATCCTCCTTTGGGATAAAAGGGCACTAATAGATATAATCAGCCATGTGCTCCTATGATCAGCAGAGACGAGAAACCTACTGGCAATCTTGCATCCTTAATCAGAGCTGTTTACAATGTCTCAATAGCAGCCGGCATTGCAATATATTCAGTTCTAGGCACTCAGCAGGAGAATTACAAAAAAAGGTAGGAGCGGAAAAAATAAATAGCAAATCCCCCTAAGGACCCCAACCCCTAAAAAACAAGAAAAGGACTGAGTAATGTACAGAAAACTTGTTGGTGCAGGAGCAGGAGGAGAACCCAGGGGCCAAAGCAAAAGCACGTGCTTGGACAAGTCACAAACTTTAAGTACAAATCTGTAAATTCATGAGGCCTGAAACCCTTATTTCAACTTCAGAGCAAAGGTGTGGATAGAAAGTCCTGGGGGTAGGGCAGCCCTATGTGTTTGCTGGGCTGCACCAAGGTTAAGACCGGTATTTTCAGGAAAGGAAGTGGTTGGGGAATGTGGTCACTCAGAAGATTAACTGTCAGGTTCTGGGAATGGGCCTGGTTGGGCTCCACTTCCAAAGCACAAGGTCTGTGAGCTGTATGTGGTTTTTGACAGTTGCAGCTATACCAAGGGCTCTACAGCTGTTCTCTTCTCAAACCCTGTGAGCTGCCACTAGAATTACACCCACCTTTCCATTGCAACCTCCACTCCTCTCCACTGCCCAACAAGTACACATGTGCACATCATGGTCTAGTCACCTGGAATCAAGTTTACAGCTAGACAGGACTGTCTAAATCCAACAAGTCAGACCTGCTCTGTCATGTACAGCTCCTCAGAAGCCAATGCCACCTGTCCAGCTGTTCTATGGCAGGTAAGAAGCATTCCCTAAATACAACCCATCAACAAACAGGCCAGACAAACAGACAGTCCACACACCAGTTTACAAAAGGATACTCCTCAAAGCTATGTAAGTTGGCTTCGTATGCAAAGAGTTAAGCAGCCTTCTTAAAGGTCTGGTCTATCCTGGGCACAAAGCAACCATTATTTCATGCTCAGGGTGGGAGCTGTGTAGTAGCACAATGGGAACTCTCTCCTTTCTTCCCAGTAGGCTGGGAATTGAATGGGAGTTTTGCACAAGCACATTTGCAGTCAAAGCCAACTCTGGACTCTATTAGCAAAGGCAAAAGCTTCCAGACACTCCAGGCATTCATACCCTTTGGCTTCTCTAGTGCCACTGCCATGCTATGAATTATTTAGTCCCAGGCCTTTCAGAATGGTGGAGCTCTAGAACAGCCTTCCCAAGGGAGTCATGGGGCAAGACCAGGACTAACTCTATGGGACTCCATGGTCCAGGAAGGCCCTTTCAGTCCCAAATTCCTTTCTGCAAGTACAGGACTATATATCCCATTCCTCCATTCCCCTGCTCCTGAAGATTTCTGTGGTATCTTTCCTCTTTCTTCCCTCAACTGAGAGTCTGGCTCCATGCATATGCTACAGCATATTAAGTCACCTGGATTTGGGGCATGGCCCATATTGTGCCTTCCTCCAGGACACAGTGCTTGTTAGAAGCACCCCCACCATGCAGCACCAAGCATATCCAACCAACCACACACCTGAATCCTGCCAGAGAAAGCAGATTATGCCTGAGGCCTGGCCTAATGAAGACAAACTGGATTAGTTTAGGCCAAGCCAAGTTTTATGGTCTGAACTGCTGTAATCTCCAAGGCAACTTGTGCCCACTTTAAAAACCAGATATAGCAGAGCACCCAAATGTGGGGCCATGGGGAGCTCTGACAAGTCAAGGGGAAGGGGTCTATAGCTAGTTAAAATAATCGAAGGTCCCCTGATGTGCACATAGGGTGGCCATCATAGAGGACGGTCCAGTTGTCCTCTATTGATATGAAACAGGACGCCTTCATGCCCTCTATTTTTCTCTTGATGAGAAAAACAGAGGACATAAAGGCATCAGGTTTTGTACCAATAGAGGACAGAGTAGCAGAAAACCAGATTGTCCTCTATGGTGGCCATCCTAGGTAGACAGCACTGCTGCCCAATTGAGTCTGTCACTGCTGCAGGGCAAGTGGGTGTAAGCATGTGCCTAAACCCAGATGGACTGCGAGCAGCCAGACTGCAGAGCTATCCACTTGTAACCACATCTCCACTCTCAGCACTTTCCTGAGTGTCTGGAGCCAGACTCTTCCCTTCCCTTCCCTTCCCTCTGCCCCATGGACTGGGATGCCCTCTTTTCCTCCGACACAGCTTCTCATTTAGCCAGCTGGTTTCTGAGCAACCAAACACTCCTCTGGGTTCCAGCTGGAGCTTGTGAAGAGGATCTTTGGATGCACTAGAGCACAGATATTACTGGCTTCTAGGGCAGAGGGGAAAGAGAGATGCCATCCAGGCCCTGCTTGTCAGGAACCAGGGGCCCAAGGTTGTAAACTGAACATAAACAACAACCCAAGCATCGCAAGGCAGAATCCTGAGATCACTGTCATTAAACACTACATGGGGCAGCAGAGAATTGTGTCAGACAAGGTGACTGAGGCTTGTTGTGTATATTTTACTACCACCTTTGGGCTGATTGCATGGCCTTAAAATGTTGTGTCTGTTATGGGAGACACAAAAATCTGTCCAGCCCACAGCTGAGCATGACCACATAATCCCGGTACAGTGAGCTGTGAGAATGAACAGCCTTGCACACTATACACATGCACAGGCCTTCCAGTCTGTATCTCGCAAACACAAAAATTTCTCCCCCAACAGAGTACCATGCTGCTTGAACAGGGATGGACAGAGCCAGCATGCACAGCCACTTTCCTCACAGGCTCCCCGAGTTTCCAAAGAATTTGAGCTTTTGTTACAAAAGCTTTTAGCTAGTGAAGGAATCTTCAACAAAGCAACACAGTGCTATTCTTCAAACAGTGGCTACAACAGGTAGGGACTACTCCAGCTACACAGAGGCGGTGGTGTTGATTCTGAAACTTAGTAAGGGCTATTTATGCCAACACTTAACTGTTTCACTGCTGCTCATGTCATCAGGGACTACTAGGGGCCAGAGTGCAGCCCTTGGGATTGGTGGCTGGGCTGGGGTACCAGCCTCGTCTTTCCCCTCTTCACACTGATGCAGGTTACAAAGGCTGCTTTGTTCTGCACATCCCAGAGACCTGTTCTTGGTTCTGCGAGAACACCTGCCATGGGCATGGAGCATTCAAAGTGTTGCACCGTGAAAAGCAACTGTTGCAGCCAGATAAGGCAGCCCAAAATGAGGCAAGGATGAGTGCCTGAAATGCTGTAGCTTGACCTTGGAGCTAGTGCAGGGACAAAGAGCATAGGCTGCATATGACAGCTTCCATCTAAGGCAGGTGAAAGCGTAGGATAGGGAGGAAAATGGGCTGGGAGGCGCCAGCCTATATCATTCCCCTCAGCAGTTCGTGACTGTGCTCACCACGCTCTGGCAGACGACAGCAGCTGCCACCACCCCAGCACACAGCACAGATTTCTGTCAGCTCCATGTAGCAGTTGTGCTGCCAGAGTGCAGAGTGCATTCTGGGAAGATGCCAGCTTTTGAAGGGACCGCGCTAGCCAGAAGGTGATGCAGGACTATCTTCCCACATCTGCTGGCTGATGTGAAGGGGAGCAGCTGTCAGGGAAAGGAGGGCTCTATCACCACCAAGGAGTTTTGGGTGTGAGCTCAAAAACTGTGATGGCGAAACACCACGGTGCAGACTAAACCTCTAAGTACCTATGGAACAGGGCAACTCCCACAGCTGGCAGAGGCAGAACAAGGAAACTGCTGTGTGGTATCCTGTGCTTTTATGAAGGAAAATATATCCCACAGGAAGCACCAGCTCAGGAGCCAAGTTTGGATTTTAACTCTACCCTTAACCAAGGTGGATATAGTAGGATCTTTATCTGGAAAACAGCTATCTGCTTCCAAACAACACCAGCCTGAAGTGCCGGGGAGAGGGCAGCAAAAGAGACACTCTACCTGGGGGAGTTGTGTGGATCGGCAAGTAATGCCAGAAAGCAGTGCCTATGCCCAGCATTATGTCATGAGCAGGGAACATAACTGTACACAGGGATCCTGCTGCTGAAATCCTCAGTGGAACAAAGGACAGCAGTGATCTCTTGAAGGGTCCAGGGCAAGTGCAACCTAAACACAGGTTCACTACAAAAGCCTCCTTTCTATCCAGCCAGGCCCTTTCCCTTCTGGCTGGTTTCTAACAGTTATGAACTGGCAAAAAGCCAGTCAGCAAACAGCACTTCTGGGCATGGATGAGCGAATCTGGGGGTGGACAGGCCAGGCCAGGTTGGGAGCTGAAGACAGATCAGACAGCCGAGAGAAGCAGAAATTTTTCCGAGTGCTCTCAAGGCCAATCGTATGCATGTCCTTGTTGGCTCCCTTCTCCAGCCCCACCCCAGCACAGACCATGTAGGCTGGCAGAGGCTGCTAAGTTTCTTAGGTACTACGTGATGTTGCAGCAGTGCCCAAACCACTCTAGTGTTTATTCAAAACCAACAGAAATTACTTGGAAACTCCTGCTGTAGTCAGCATGGCTCCTTTCCTCCTGGCATCACTGGGACCGCAGGGAGGACCTGGCACCCTGCAAGTTCACCTTAGCATCTAACAACTCCTTCCCCTTTACTGTCTCCTGCTACAAGGCTTCATTTCAGCCTAGTGTTTTGTTAGAAGCCCTTTTGTTAAAGTCGCACCAGAGAATACTGGAGCATTTGCTTTGGGTTGTGGCAGCCTTTTAAAAACTGTTGCTACTAACAGCTAATGAGTTTATAGTTTCCTCTGTTGCTGTTAGTTTGGAATTTAACTGGGGAGCCTTCTTCTCTACAACATGTTCACTAATTGATTTCTTTAGCTAATTTAAAAATGGAACAGAAGTAACGGGCCAGCTGCTCCTAGATTCCTCCAGAACGGTTTTGCAGAGTGGCTCTTTGAAAAAACAAAGAAAAAGCATACTCGAGACAGAAGTCCAAATCAGCCCAGCCTTCAAGATGAGACACATTTGCCCCTGGAAACTCTGATCAAGCTCAAACTCAAGCTCAGGGACTGGGTCACCCACTGTGCTATAAATTCCAGCTGAAGGCTGAACAGTGTATTTTTATTAGTGTAGATGTGAACTGACCTCTGACATGGCTACTCTAAATACAGCTCTTGAGCACAAAACACAGGAATGGTGGAAAATAAAGACTCTAAGAAGTATGGTTGCAACCAGTTAAGATAACCTGAGCAAGTATCCCATTACATTATAACTCAATACATTCTGCTGGTAATGGGGATATGAAAACACTTACTGCACATGCTACAAACCCTAAACACTGATCTCACCTCAGAGCCTTCCCCAAACCCTCTCCACTTCATGCGCTTTTTTATTTTGTAAAACTAGCTGTTTTAATCATATGAAATGCAATATTCACTGTTTACTTCCCCTTGATGCATTAGCTGCGTAATCCTGTAGCATGTAAGGATATGTCATTAGCTCAATATTAACATCAGTCTCAAAGAGAAAAATACAAATGACGCTATCTTACTGTTTGACCTGTCTTAATTTGTTCCTTTAGATTTACAGAGCTTCAGGCTAGGAGGAACCAGGCCTGATAACCCTTTCATCTGAAGACCCATCTGTTCCAGTCATTCACTTTTAGTTACCCCAAGGCATAACTTGTGCTTGGCTAAAACCAAATTTGAAGATGTCAAGAGACATTGAGTCCATCACTTTCTTTCATATTTGAGTAGCTAATTGCCCTTACAGTTAAAGAGGTGGGGCTTATTTCTAGTTTGAGAATAAAAAGCTGGAACTTGAAGCCACTGGCTCATTCTACCTTTTATGTCTAAGAGCTCTTTAGTATGTATTTTCCCATCATAGAGACACTTCCATGACATGATCAAGTCAATGTCCAACTGAATCTTTCAGAAGGTAAAGAAACTGAGCACTTTATAGCAGTCACTTCCTGTGAATCGTTTTCTTCAGTCCTGATCATTTTCATGGCTCTTCTCTGCACCCTCTCCAATTCTTGGATGACCGCCTCTCAGTGGTATACTACAACGGGTCTTAGAAAGCCTTATACCGAGACAAAGAAGTCTCTGGTCTACTGCCATTTTCACACCAAGGATCACATTCACTCTTCTTGCAAGTGTACAACTGGTTGCTCAATCATTTTGGAGTCACTGTGTTATAGGACACTGTCCTTTTTTTCTGCAGCTTCCCCCTGTATTCCTTGATTCTAGATGGAGAACTTGGTATTTGCCTGTAGCAAAATACATTTTGGTGGAAAGAGCCCAGATCCCAATCGCTCTGTGCCACTGCCCCATCCTCACCTTTATTTTCCATTCCACCAAACAACATATCAGTCATGACTTTATAATTATTTCCTGATTGCTGGTGAAAATGATTAACAGAACTGGGCCAATAGAAAAAAATCCCCTCCCCTTTGATCCCAATCAACAATAGCATTTCTGGGACCTGACCTCTCTTTAAATTGAGGAGCGCTGTGGCCTTATCTCCCTTTTACTGTTCCTGTTGTCAGATCTGCAGCCTAGGAAATGAAGCAGATGATAGCCATTCTGCACAAGGCTGGCATTGCTACAGCAGACAGGCTGGTTCTCAGTGGGCCACTCAGACCGAGCCCAGCACATAGCTAAGTGGAAAAAATCTCCAGGAACCTGTGGCTGAGCTCCAGCAAGTTGTGAAAGGGCCTTGGCTCCCTTCCTCTGTGGCTGGGCCTCAAACAGTGCCCTGGCCAATGTGAAGGAGAACCTGTGTAAGTTGTACCGTGCTCTTCACTGTGACAGAATGACACACCCAGGTTGGCTAAGATGACTAATGGGAAGCACAAAGAAGAAACTACTACACCACAGACCCCGACAGTAAAGGCATCACTGAGCAGAACCTGACTACAGGGCACAGCTCTCCCTGCACTAATACACACAGCAGAACACATGCAACTGTCATGTGTGCAAGCTAGGAAACAGGAGTGGGAGGGTTGCTCCTGATCTGCCTGCTCCAGAGCTTTGCTTCCTTTATGATGCTCTTGGACTCCCCCATTGTATCAGGTACAGAATAAGCCCAAAGGAGTTCGAGTGTAATTAAGAACAAGAGGGGATGAAGCTGAGCAAAAGGAAAATTCAGGATGGAGCTCTGGGTATCTGCATCAAGAGAGAACTGTATTCAATAGGGAAGAAGGGCCTGAAGGCAGCTGTGGGAGGATTCCCATCATTTAAGCCACTCAGAACTAGACTGACTGGGACGCCGAAGATTCACCAAGCCCCAACTATAGCTTCATGGTCATTCATGCGGTGAGCCAGATTCCAGAATTCACTTCTCCCTATGAGAACAAGGGGCATCTCCAGGGATTTGCCTGAGATGGCCAAGGAACAAGCACCACCTGTCTGGGAGCTGACTGTCAGCTTGCACACACCACCAATGCTCCACTGGAGTCGATGACACTATCAGGATTTCCACCAGCTGAGGACCCACCCCACAGCACTTTGCCAAGCTCTCCTTTAGGAAACAGTCTCTCTGGGCCCTCTGCTGATGCCTGGATCTTTCCAATTGGCCTGCTTTTCTGATAGTGCCTCCAGATAGCAGCCCTGAGAAGATGCAGGCCATTGCAGTCCTGAGTCAGGTCAGTCGAGACAGGACATATGGGGATAATCTAGAGCAGAGCATGATTCCTCCTGCATGACTAGGACAGGAAGTCACTGGAGTCTTTAGAACAGGCCTTTACAGCGGCTTCTCAGTAAAACAGCATTCTCCAGATCCTACTCAGCCAAGCAGAGCAGCTCTCCCAGAGATTCCCACATGTTGCACTGGACAAGCTCATCTCTGCACAGCCTGGAACTCTGCAGACCCTACTGGAGCTGGACCTTGGGACCCTACCTGCATTGCTCCACATCTCATTCTGACAGTGCAGGACAACTCTGCCTTTGCATGGTGGCTTTCCCTTGCCTGGACCTATTCTTTACATATCCACGCATTATATTAGACCAGGGTTGAGAAAGTCAGAGCCACTTGCCCTTCTCCTAATGTTAACCAGAAAGGGATGTCTTGGCCAGGTCCCAGCTGTAGGGGGCACGAAGCGTGCCAGTATGTAGCACTGTGCCTCTGCTCATGATCCAGCAACACCCAGCTGAAGAGGACAGGTTGCATGGTTGTAGGAGGCACCAGGTCTGCCCCAATGCCAGCCTACTGCAAGTCAGCTGAGAAGCTGCAACATTATGAACTCTCCCACTAAGATGAACTATGGGTGGGTTACCTTGCACTTTAGTAACTAAGGGGGAAGTTCCCAGAGGCTTTTGAGGGCAGCTGGCACCCAAATGGCCTTTGGGCCTTCAAAGACTTTTCCCAAGTAGTGAGTCTAGCAAAGTGATGTTATGGGCTATGAGCACCTTGCTGACTATTCAAGAAGCTCCCTTTTTCCATGCCCAGGGATCTATTAAACCACTTTCTGTCTCACTATAGACCCACTTCATGTGCAGCTACTGTGGTCTCAAACAGAATGCTGCAAGAGGCAAAGGACTACTCAGTATAAGGTCTGATGAGAGCAACCCCCCCTCAGCCTCTTTAGAGGAAATAGGCATGATGTCTCTGTGTAACTGTAATACATAGCAACGGGTTGATTTCCTGTGGAAAAATGAAACATGCAGCTAGGATGCTTCCTTGCCATCAGCTGAATGCAGTATTTCCCTTCTCTCCTCAACAGGTTTCTTGGGAAGGGAGAGGGGATTCTGAAGGACTGTCCTTTCCTATGGCTGCTCTTACCTACGCTCTGTTCCTCTCTCCTTCTCCATTCCCTGCTGAATCTGCATTTCACTTTGACAGACAAGTTCTTGGCTGCAAGGGAGAAGGGATTGGAAGATGGCAGTCAGAATAAACTAGGACTCCAAGCATGGATGATGCTCTAGCTATAGATCCTGGGAAATGCAAATGAGCACAAGCAGTGTCATGTCTTTCAGGCATATGTAATCTATGCGTTAGCCTGATTGACTGGAGTACAATAGCAGAGCTCTGCAGTGTCTGACCACCTGCATTACCTTTCTTCTTTCTTTCTCCTGTTCATCCTGACTATAGCTTACACCTCAATTATGTCTAATGGTAATGAAGAAAGATATCTCTAAAGATCAGACACTACCATCCCATAGGGACTGGCATTTCATTTATAAAGAGACCAGACTGAATGATGCCTGACTGCTAGGGCAGCAGCTGGCAAGTGCCTTGAGCTTATAGGCTGTCTTTTTACATGACAGACAATAACTTCTAGGGATTTAGTTGCAAGAAATCAGCTGCCATTTCCCTAGGTTGACTGAGGGGCTGCTGGAGCCAGGTGGCTGGGAGGCAAATAAAACATGTCTGGTTCAGGTGGGGATAGATTTAGATCCAGGTCTGTACATTCCATAGGCTATTCTATATATACACACAAGCATGCATATCTCCCTCTTGCACCCCTACTGCAGTGGGCTCATTTTAGATTTTGCAGGGATTCTATTTATCTCAATATCTATAGTAAATCTAATGCAGGGGTTGGCACACCCCAGCCTGTGTGTCTGAGCATGGTACATGAGGCCATTTTGCTTGGCATGCCACACCCAGCCTGCGTTCTGGGCAGCTGCAGGCCATGGAACCCAGGCTGCTCGCAGTAGGTGGCAGGGAGGCTGCAAGCCCTCCTGCAAGCATCCTGGGCTTTGTGGCAGGCAGCAGCTGCCCAGAGCCCAGGCTGGATGTGGCAGGCAGCTCAGAGGCTGCAACTAGTGCAATGGGGTGTGGAGCCCTGGTCTGGCTCCACTGTGGCAGCTGCATGCGTTTCAGAGCACTTAGTGGGGAAGGGGCCAGCAGCAGTGCAGCCCCAGCCCCCTCCCCACTGTGCTCCTCAAGGCATGTGTGAAACTGCTGCCAGTAACAAGCTGGGCTGGAGCTCTGGACCCCAGCACAACCGCTTGCAGGCTTGTGGCTGCCTGCTGCGAGCAGCCCGGGCTATTCATGCAGCCCATCCTTGCTCCCCTGCCTTTTTTTTGCAGTGGGGGTTATGTGCCCACTGCATGTGCTTCCCTCAGGGGGTGCTCCATGCTCTCTGCCTTGCAGTGCTCATGCCTAGCAGCCAGCAGCAGCTCTCCCTCGTCTTTCCCTCCCCTCTAGTGTGCTGCCGCCATGCATTTGAGGCAGGGGGAGTTGCATTTATTTGAATGGTAGCTTCTGCTCATAAACCTTTGCTCTGTGGCGGAAAGTGGTTGCAAGCTTCCCCCTTGCCTCTTTCTCCCCATGCCATTTTTTGTGGGTGCTCTGCCCTTTGCTCAACCACTGCCTTGTGATCGGGGGGGAGGGCACTGGAAGGCTGCTGCAGCCACTGCCTGGAGAAACCCTGCAGGGGGGACAGCCAGTCCCTGGAGCAGCTCTCTCTCTCCCTTTGCAGAAGTGGCAATCCAGTCAGGGTGCAGGCTGCTTGCAGCAAGCCCCCATGAAGCTGCAAGCAGCTGTGCTGGGGTCCAGAATCTTGGCCCAATTTGTTGCTGGTAGCTGCTGCATACGTGCCTTGGGGAGTATGGCAGGGAAGGGGTTAGGGCTGCACTGTCACAACAAGGATCAGGCCCCTTGGGTTTCTACCACCATCTGCCCCTGGCACACCAACATCTTTGAAGTCCAGGTTGTGGGGCTTTTTGGCATTTGGCCCAAAACTATTGCTGACCCCTGATGTAGTGCAACAGGCTTTCAAATCCTGGACTTTCAGGACTTACCATAACAACTCAATTAAATGTGGGAGAAAATGAACTGGACAGAATCCCAGAGCATGGCCAAGAGAGCATAGGCAGTACCTTCAGCATCTGTCCTAGATAGCTCCAAACCCTAGTTTAGAGGGACTGTCTATAGCAGTGAAAGAAAATTTCCATCTTCCTAGCCCACTGGCTTCTGCTGATGCTAGGCCGAGTCTGCTTTGTACCAGACCGGTATTGATGTTCCATTCCACTGATTTTATATCAGGCATTCCTTGGGGAGGTAGCAACAGTAGCCAACCTGCCTGCTGCTGGAAGACTGCAGCTCACTTTCAAACCCCTCAGGCTTCACATGAACAGGCTTGGAATCTGGGAGAACTGCACAGAGAGCTGTATAAAGGGCATGGGGTTGATGAAGTGGGAAGAGCCTATGGATAAGGGCAATGAATCAGGGGAGTGGGCAAGTAACTGGACCCATCCCTTGGGACCTACTTCTAGCTCCAGCTGGATGGAAACTAAACCCATTCTGTTCTCCCAAAAGAGTCCCCGCCAGTTACTGAGGGCTAGTACAGTGCAATACAGCTTGGAACAAGGAGTTCCCTATAGGCCACTAAATAAGACCCAGCCAGCCAGCCATCTGTCTGTTTGTAATTCCCCCAGCTGCCTTGCTACAACCCTAACTAGGAGGAAAATTAAAATGAAGCTACCTTACACATAGGGAGTCTTTCATCCTGGAGATCTCAGAGCACTTTGTCTATACTAGTGATTAGATTACTGACCATGGTATCCTGGGGTGCCTCAAGATCCTTTTAAGGACGCTGCACAAAGATAAACAAGGTTAGATGTATAAGTACCTACATGTGATTCACAAAAGAGTTCAAACAGGAATCCAGAGCATCAGAAACACTGTCCTGCTGTGGTCATTCTGAGTTCTTTGCAACAGAATAATTGCTTTATTTTTTTGACTATGGAAAAATAGATTGAAAGTGAAGACCTGGCATTTTCTGTGGGATGTCTTGAGTGTAACAAGGTTGAGAACCACCAATTTATACAAAAACTATTTTATCCACTGCCAAAATGAAGCTGCCTGTGGGAAGGACTATGGCAGCTGCACATCAGTGCTATTTAGCTCTGGAAGGGAAAAAACAAATACCCCCTCAAAGTAAAAGTCCAGAATCCAGGATGGCAGAGCAGGTGTCTGAAGCTCAGATTGGTCAATGAGAAGTTATAGCCTCAGGGAAACAAGAGCAATCCAAGAGCGAGCCTGCAGTTCCTAACTGCCCCAAACAATATACTATAATGGAATTAATGCACCATCACTGATGCAACCCTACATGCTCACAGACTGGCTCTAGGGTTGCTGGAGCAGATCTACATCCACCATTAGAATATAAGTTAGCTGGGCTCATGACAATTGAAAAAACTGTGGAAATGTGTTTGCACCCTGCTGCAGGCACAAAAGCACAATCTGCAATATGGGAAGGTGGCTTCAGGCCCAATTAAAAGTCTGGGCCAATGTGGGCAGGATCTTGGCCTGGACTCTGAAATAGTGCATCTCTCAACAAAGCACAGCCTCATTCCAAACATAGGGTTGGGCTCAGTGGGGAGAATGCTAGGCAAGCCCCGTGTTCTCTTGAGTCTTCTATGTAAAAATGGGCAGGCCTGAGTATACTTGGGTTTCTCAACCAGGGCTCAGGCTGGAGGCATTTAAAAACAAACACAAAAAGCTGTTAACCCCTCCCTCTAAAAATATCTAGCAAAGGGGAAAGGTGCTCCTCTCCGCAGTAGGGGCCAAGCAGATAGGATTTGAATAGTGGTGAAAGGACAATTTCTCATTTAGACGCATTAATGTTTCCTTGGAGTCTGCTAACCATGAGAGCTCACTGCACAGGTGACAGGACAGTTGCCAGGAAAGCAGCACCTGACTGGATTACAATGCTTTGGGGGCAGCAGGAGAGCTGTTCCATCCCATTAGCACCTCCTTTAGTGTCATGCAGTAAATCAGTTATTGAAACCCAGCTGTACTTGGGGGAGCAGGAGAGAAGCGCTAGGGACTCGCTTTGACAGCCACAGGCAGGCTTCTTAGCAGCTATGAGACTGCAGGGGTTTTACATAATTCAGAGCCCAGCAGGAAGGGCCAGTCCAAGGAAGAGAGGGGGCAAAAGGAGGTATGGAAAGGAAGGGGGGGAGGGAAGGTGGCAGGAAAGGAGAAAATGAGTGTTCAGACAGCTATGAAAAAGCACTGGTTGGGACCAGAGAAGAGACAATGACTGGGCACTAGTGTTAATAAGTGGCAATAAGAAGGAGGCTGCTGAACACCACTAGAGTTTTGACAGAGAAGCAGGCTAGATGGACAGGCAGAACAGAACTGGACTGATCAAAGAATAGGTGCTCCTCTGCCACCGAGGCACTTCAAAGCAGCTTTCTTCTCAAGTCTCACAAGCCAAGCAGTGTTTAGTCTCATCAGAATTTGGATTGGGGCCATGGGAAGGATCATCTCCCAGAGGAGGAAAGACTATTGGAAGCACCATGGGAGCTTGAATATCTTCACACAGTAATTAATTTTTGGATGTCATTGTCCTTAGTGGGCCTTTGTGACAGCTGAAAAGTATGCCTGTGTGATAAAGGTGCTTGCTGAAGGCCCTATGAAGATTAGACCAAGTGTTTTTCTATATTTGTTTAGATATTAAGCTATATGTTGTTGTTAAAAGCCTAATTAAAATCTAAGATGTAGTGAGGCCTTGTATGAAGTAAGGCCTAATAAATTTAGCAAAGCCTTGAAGTAGTAAGGCCCTGTGGTGTAGTTAAAATTACCTTATCAAAGGAACGCAAGGCTTGTACTGCTAATTGGTCAGTCTAAGGACAGTTGAAGTAAAAGGAATCTGAGTGGTTGTACGTTATCAGAACCACTCAGAAGCTTTAAATTGGCTGGAATATCTGGAAACCATTCAGAAGGAAGATACAGCTCTGTAAAAAGGATTAGTTAGCTGTTGCCTGGATCAGTGGGCCCGCGGACCTCAAGGAGCCCAAGAACTGCATTCCAGGGTCCTTCCTGGTACCCCTCGGACAGTGTTGTTCAGGGACGCCTAACTTCACTGAACTTTGTGGAAAGAGAAGCTTGCTGTATCAGGCATCAGAGGGGACTGCTGATAAGTTGCCAACGCAAATTGCTTTTGTCTGTCATTGTTTGTTTTGTTACTACGCGTAGTTGTGTTTCTGTTTAGTCAATAAATCTTTCTTACCTTTCTACCCCCTACCACACTCTCAATCCCGAACCGTCCGCAGGCTGCGGCTGGGACAGGCCTTTGTACACTCCACAAAATTGGCCTTTAAAATGGCTTAAATGCCCTTTTGCTTTAATGACGTGTTTATTTACACTGTCAGCATCATATTATGCTTTAATGGTGCTGCTGTTTACACTAATCGGTGGCATATTGTACTTTAAATGACTTTGGGACATAGCAAAATAAAACATCTCTGAGATGTTTTAATTTGCTACCTAACGAAGTGCAAGTCATGAAGGAAAGCACCACACCCTGTGCAGCTCAGGGGCTGTGCTGGCAGCCCAAGTAGGCAGCCCATGGCAGGCAGACTCCACTGAAGGGGGAGGGGGGAAAAAAAAAAAGAGCGCAGTGAGCCTTATTTCCGCCCCCCACACACACTTCCCGGAGCCTGCCTGCCTGAGCTGTGCGGGGGCCTGATGCTTCCCTCTGTGGCTGCGGGGGGGGGCTGGCGTTTCCCTCTGGAGCTACGGTGCCTGCAGGCAATGCCGCCTGGGGGGTGCCGCCACTACTGCAGAGGGAAGCACCAGCCCCCCACAGCTCAGGGACCACTTGGCTTGCCAGCAGCTTGACCCCATCCCCCTCCGTCGCTGGAGAGACAGGTAAAGATTGGGTCTGACCCTTTTGTACGTGCCACGGGGGTTTACTTCAGTTTAATTCTTCCTAAATTGAAGCAATGTTTTTAAAAACCCACCACTTCAATTTAGGGAGAACTAAACTGAAGTAATCCCCTGTAGTGTGTACAAGCAGCCAGTGATGTCATTATAACATTCATTCAAACTTAGACCCTCAGATGAGGAGGTAGCTTCATATAGTGTCATCAGACCAGTGAAATGGACACATTAATTCCTCCCTAGCCTACTGGGTAATTCAGGCAAAACATGAAGGGGGGAAATGCCTTCCCTTAAATGAAGAGTCAAACCAAAAGCACTCCATACAGTTCTTCTACCAGTTCTTTCATCAGAGAAAGAACAGAAGATTAAACCAGCTCTCCAGCAAGCTAGTGCAATTTTTTGCAGTAGTAGCTAGTGAAAGAGTTTGGTTTGTAGTAATCACAGAATAAGCTACAAGGGAATCTCCTGGGGTTGTGGGTTTGATCCTATTTGCTCAGCTCAAGTGCCTCCCCAAGGAAGCAAACCATTTGGCAGATAGTGCTCACCCCTTGCTGCAAGAGGCTTAGCTGAATCATGAACTAACTGTGGATCCTGCTCAACTGGACTGAGCTGCAGGGATCCCTCACTTTATAGTGTTGTTTCACTCGCAGCTCCAGGATGCCTGCACAGAACTAACACGCAGCACATTTCATTAGCTAGGCTGCAGAAGAAACTGGAATCAGCTCATATGAACCCCAGGATAGTTTGATTAGACCTTTAAAATCAGTGTTAAAATAAACCTAACCATGCAAGGACACAAAACTCCCCTCTGTAAATAGGCTTACATTGTCAGTTCTTTCCATTTAGCAACAAGGTTTGCTAGAGCAAATGTACTCTGATCTGCTCTGTCAAATAGCTCCTGCCCTCAGTAAAGGAAGACTCTCATCTTAGTTGGGGTTCTAAGGATTAGAAGAACACTAATGTTACCACAATGCTGCTGTAGGCAGGAATCTGATTGGCTTTTCCAGTTCCCACAGCATCTCTTAATTGCAGAGGTCAAGTTTGTTGGTCTCTCTTCTGGCCACCAGATCAGTCTGGCTACCTGGATGCTAATGCTGGCTCTCTGCCACTCTGAGTAGCGCTGGGCAAGTCATTTAGCCTCCCTGCAATCTCATAGTCTGTTACAATGGTCAGCATTTACTTATTTGCTGAAAGAGATTAATTGATATTGGTGAAAGGTGCTACAGAGAACCATTTTTCCTGTGGTTAAAGGCAGAATGACACTGCGCATCCAGACAGCTTTTGTCCATACACACACTTAGGACCTCCTGTCCCTGTGTACTGAGTGCAAGCAAACGGGTATAAAAAAAGAATCTACTGCATTTCCCATTGAGGGAAGCTGCTTGGCTATGACAGCAGGGAGGGGGGCAAGGACCTAAGCCAAAAAGACTAGAACTGTATAGTCTAGGAACTGAAGGAGAGAGATTCAGTGATTTCACGCCAAGGTTGCACAGGGAGTCAGGAACTGAACCAAATGTGATTTCCCCACAACGGGGCTCTCTAGTGTACAGGTTTCCCTCGCTAACCACAGGGTTAGGTTCCTGAGAGTTCCTGTGGTTGGCAAGACAAAAGGCTTATGGGGAAAATGAGGTTAGGGACTTGAATATGAATAATAAAGGAACATACAGTTTATAAAAATAAGTTTTATTTACCTTTAACAGGTTAAAAAAAGGTTCACTGTTGAGTAGTGGGTCTTTTAAAGAAACTAATGATGGATGGCTGCTTCATTTTCTTTTGAATGATCTTTCTGGACCTCCTTGTATGGTTTCATGAGGTCTTCGGCCCTTGCTTAAATGTCAAGCTTCTTTCCATGAAGGGGCCCATCTCAACCACCAGGTCTGAGACAGTCCGACTAGAATGTCCACTAGAATGACCTTGTTAAGGTTGGCAAGATTTAGCTTTGACCGTACCACTACCATTAGCTTCATCCTCATTGTCTTTGTCATCACTTGAAGTGGATTTGATAAGCTCATCCAGGTCCTCCTCAGTCAATTCCTCTGCATAGGACTTGAGTAGCTCCTCCACCTCACTGGCTTGTAGGCCCTCAATCCCCTCAATTCTCACATCTCATGCAAGCTCCACAATGCAGCGTACCTCAGCCTCTATTGTGAGGAGTCCTTGTAACTCACTGACAGCCTCCTTCCAAAGTTTTTCCCAAAATATGTTGATAGTTGACTGCTTCAGCTCATCCAATGACTTCGTGTTAGTGATTCAGTCACAAATATTGTAGTTTTTCCAACACTGTGTCACTGTCAGTGCTGGGTCATTCTCCATCACCTCCAGGATGCGACCAAAAATGCACTCCGTGTAATAGCTCTTGAATGTAGCCATTACACCCTGGTCCAGTGGTTGTAGCCGGGAAGTTGTGTTGGGTGGGAGAATTGCCACTTCCACATTAGAGTATGCAAACTGGACTGTCTCTGGGTGGCCAGGAGCATTGCCCAATATCAGCAGGACTTTGAAGTTCAAAGACTTGGATGTAAGGTACTGCTCTACCTTATGGACAAAACAGTTGTTAAACCAGTCCATAAATACAGTAGCAGTAACCCATGCCTTGCGGTTGGACCTCTAAAAGATGGGCAGGTGGTTCTTGTTTTTATTTGTGAGAGCACATTGGTTCTGTGACCTGTAGAGGAGCATTGGCCTTACCATAAAGTCACCTGAAGCGCTGGAGCAGAGAAGAAGAATTATCCTGTATTTTGCTGCCTTGAAGCTCAGAGCAGACCTCTCCCTCCTTCAATAGGAAGGTTCGGGAAGGCATTCTTTTCCAGCACAAATCCATCTCATCGGCGTTAAAGACCTGCTCTGGCTTATAACCCTTGTCCTCAATCAGATTTTTCAGCTCAGGCAGGCACTGGGCAGCAGCTATGTGGTCTGCTGAAGCTGATTCCCCCATAATCTTCACATTGTGGAGTCCATGTCTCCTCTTAAAAGTTTTCAAACCACCCCTTGCTGGCTAGAAAACTTGTATGTTCACTTGTGCCTCCCCCCATCCCCCTACCCTCCCGAGTTCTGGACGATGTGGTCATAAATTCGCTTGGCCTTCTCACATATCACTTGGCTGCTCAAAGGCACTTTCTTCTGTGTCTGGTCTCCAATCCAGGTGCTAAGTGCTTTTTCCATTTTTTCTAAGCTATGATCATGTGGCATAAAGGTCACTTTAGCACTTCCCGGTGTACCACTTGCAACACTAACCCTAACAGTAGCCTCACTTTTCTTAATGGTTCTCGCAGTGGATTCATTCCCACCAAATGCCTCCCTACATTTGTCACGCTGTCTCCATGTGCTAGATGATCCAGCAACTCCAATTTTGGTTCAAAGGACATCACTTTCCTTGCCCTCTTCACAAATTGCTGACTTTCACCACTCATTCGTTTAGAGGCCATGATTAAATGCAAAATGCAAAAAAAAAAATCACAAAGAAATTAGGAGAAAAATGTGGAGCACCTGCGACTGGATGCTAATGGCGTGACTGAGTGCGCGGGAGGAGATGGGAGTGCCATGGGTGGCTAGCAAGAATGCGGGTAATTTGAAATGACAGGTGGTGGGCTGATGTGCAGCCATGGAAATCTAGTTACTCAAAACTGTATACTGTGGTAGCCAAAATGGTATATAGAATATTAAGCGTGGATACTCAAAACCGTGGTTGGCAGAACTGTAGTTGGCAAGGGAAACCTGTATTTTAAGAAACTATTTTCGTCCCTGCAGTGACAGGAAATTGACAATGCCCTTGTTTTCCTGCTTCATCTCCAGCATGTTAAAGTGTTCTAGGCATTTGGGGACAATGCGTCTGGTAGTTACGCAAGGGGGTTGTTTGCGTAGTTTTAGGAACAGGTTAGACTAATACAGTACAAGATGGCTTGCACAAAGATGACCTTGCTTGACTAGATGACCTCCTAAAGTGCCCTTCCAGCCCTACTTTTCTATGATTTTATATTTAGAGTCATTCCACAGGTGAGAGACCAGCAACAGGCCTCCTCTATAAAAGCAGACTGAGGTAGATCCTGTACCTTTGTGTGTTATGTGCTCAGGTCCTGGGTATGACTGTAAACTACATCCAACTGGAGGGCCTGATGGCAACATGGTGGGGTAGCTCCTATAAAATACCACAACGTTGAAACCTCCAGAGTCAGATGAGTATAGGTCACCTCAAAACCCTAGCCCCTCAACTGCCTTGTGGGTACTCCTTGTTTGGAGAAAAGCTAAGGGACATCATCCTGGCAGACACGTGCCCTCGCTGAGGCAGGAGGCGGTTAGCAGCAGTTTATATGTTGCTCTCTGGCAGAACCTACAGCCATCAAGGCACTGAATGTCTGGACTCAGCCTAACTTTTGGATTCTCTCTCAATGGTCTAAAGGGGGGATGGTAGGTCTAGGGCAGCCTCCACTCCTCCATACTCTTGCATAGGCGTACACATCAAAGGTCTTGGTGTGATGGTCACAGGACTCTGTATAAGCACATTCATCAGGCACCTGACTAGGCCTCTTACGCATACACCATGATCCAGAGAATCGACAGTTCCCTACAGCTTAGGCATCGTGAATACCTATGCCAGTCCTGGGCATGTTTTAGGGAAATGCAGAAAGCAGACATTTTCCAAGGCAAATATTTTTCCTCTAACAAGGGGGACACATGCTGCTGGGGGAAAACAAGGCTACACGTACCAAAGAGAAAAGGAAGCAAAAGAGAACATCTACCCTAAGAACTCGGTCTCATAGAAGGCTGGTAGGAAGCCAGTGACATGATTCAATGGGATCAAGGCTAGATAGCCTAAAGGCAGCGGAGGCTTTTGGCCATCATTTAAGTTTGGCGTCATTGAATCCACACTGAATCCTGCTACCCAGACATGATTTTAGGTTGTGCAATGTCCATTCAGGGACTGAGGCAAAAACAGAGGTGTAATGAATTATTCATGCTAGGACTGTTAGTTAAATGCAAACAGACATTCTCCAACTTGTCCTCAGTAGCCCCCTGTTCACTGCTCTGCAACTGCAATAATGAACTTGGGCATTTTTCAGTTCTACTTTTGGCAAGGACTGCCACTGAAGTAGTTGAGGTTGAATCAGCTGCTTGCCCCTTGGGGTGGCAGATGCTGAGCTGTAACAAGACGCAGAAGTGGCATCAGGCAATGGGTTATTCCGATCAGTGTTACTGAGCAGCTCGCGTGCACAAGGGAGGATGGGAAAAAGCATATCTTTATGCAGTTTACTGGGTTGGCTTGGGGGCCAAAGCACCACAACCCCAGGTAGTGGCTCTTAGGGTTCTGCCCACCAGCATACAACTGATCAGAAACCCCAAAAGAGCAGTTCAACCAGACCCATACAAGAGGGGGGGAGCACATACCGGGATTTTATTTGGATGCTGCTCTCGGATCTGCTGCACCTCTTTACAACGATCCGCTGGAAAGGAAAGAGAATAAAGAGTTTTGAGAAGGTGTCTGAATGGGTACAGCTGGGCACTCAGCCTAAGCCATGCATGCTGAGCTTTGCTGAGAAGAGAGACATGGTGCCGATGGAGACAATGCTCGTTAGATCTAATTTGCCAGCTTTTACCCAGTGACCCAGCCCAACAAGCTCCAAATGGACAGATCATTGCTTAGCACTTTCATAGCCCCTTTTAGCTCAAAACTTTATTGCAACAGTGAACCTTGGAGGTAGGAAAGTGTTAGCCCATTTCTAGAACAGGGAGACATCTTTGCCTTATAGAAAAGGCAAAGATATTTGGGAACAATCACAGGGATTTTCAGAACTAGGAGTATGAAGCTCTGCTCCAAAATCCCCATAAATACTAGCCTGGCTTCCCAAAGTACCCCAGGACTCAACAGCTTTTTCACCTCAGCAGAGCTCCCAATTTTGGGGGGGCCTGTTTTTGAAAGTTTTGACCCTGGCCTTTCTGGCTCCTAGGCACACACTATTTCTCCAGATCTGGCAGGTATTAAGCTCATAGCCAACAGCACTTTTGCTGTCCCTACCATCTTCCCATTTGCTTTTAAAGGCCAATCTGGTATGAAACCTTAATCTCTATCAAAAAAATCACCCAGGTCACTCAGCGATTTGTGGCTACAAATCCTCTCCACCTGCAGTAGTGCTTATTTCCAAACTCACTACTGCCCCTGGCAGATGTTAATTTGTTACATGTTCTATGCAAGTATCACACAACAAATAGCATGCCAAATATTAAACCAGTTTATTGCTGGATAAGAATGGAGAGGATAAGCCACAAAGAAGTTGCTCATTAAAATGGCAACATTTTTGTGGAGCAGAAGTACCCTATGATAGTTTGAACATGTAACCAGTCAGCACATTAAAGATTTATTGTGCAATATTTGCATATAGCATGAGACAAATGAAACGTCTGCCAGGGGACTATAGGAGAGGAGTAAAGCCAAGGGTAAGAGGGGAGGTTCTAGCACAGGCTTGCCCAACATACGGCCCACCAAGCCATTTTATCTGGCCCACGGCGGCAGCAGCACCACTGCTGCGGAGTGCAGAGCCGCGGTGTGTGGGGCAGCAGCACGGAGACCAGCCGGCAGCGAGGGCAGGGCAGGGAAGCTGCTTACCCCTGCAGGGCCTGGGGTAGTGGCCCCGTGCGGGAGGCCAAGCAGTGGCCGCTGGCACTGCCAGCCTGCGCCTGCCTCCTCACCCGCCCGCTTCAAGCCAGCCCCGCTGCCCTGCCCTACAGCAAGGCGGTGCCTGCTCCCCCGGCCAGTCTCCCCCCGGGTGCTGCAGCTCTCTGGGCCTCGGCCACCTGCGCGCGAGGCCCCGAGGGGTCCACTTCTCGTGTGCCGCTGGGGACGGGAGGAGCCCAGCTGGGTCTGCACTGGTCAGCAGAAGCGGCGGCAGAGCCACGTGCCTCTCAGGACGTGACAAGACTGCACCGGTCAGTCCCAAGCAGCACACAGCTCTGCCGCCACTTCTGCTGGCCAGTGCAGACCTGGCTGACCTCCTCCCATCCCCAGCAGCACATAGGAAGCCGGCTTCGGCTGCATGCTGCTTCTCCTGGCTGGTGCCAACCTGGTTCTGCCCAGGCGGATCCTGCAGCACCATGTCAACCCGGGCATGGCACCAGCAGGCTGGGCGGGCCCCTGGTTAACCCTGGCCTGGCCCCGCGGCTTCTCCAGCACCAGGTCAACCCAGTTGTAGCCAAGCGGCTCCTGCAGCACCATGTCAACCCCTGCAACTTCATTGGTGTCAAAGGTCACGTGATATCACTTCCTGATATGATACCACTTCCTGTGACGTCTTTGAATATGGCTTGCCGGCTCACTGGGCGATAAAAAGTTCGTGATCCGGCCCCACATTCAAAAAGGTTGGGCACTCCTGTTCTAGTACATCCAGTTATTTCAATCTTGCACTTCCACAGGTTTGTTTTCCCATAAGATGTGATGACGAAGTCATTTCTATAGCAAAAGCAGGCACAGCGCACCCTCCAATTCCCATCCACATTTGAGAACACTGAGTAGAGGGGACCACACTAGGAACAGCACCCACACAGGGAAAGCTGGATACTGTTCTCCGAGACTGTCCCCAGTGCTGGGACTCTGTATCAGATTCAGAAGCTAACAACATGGGGCCATCACCTGCTCTATCCACAGAAAGGCAGCCCAAGGAAGGTTAAACAGTCCAGCTTGAGACATAAAGCAACACAAAGCTGGCACAAGACAACATAGTTATTCTTCCACTATGTGTTTATGACTTTCATATTTGTAGATTTTTATAAAGCTTTGGGGGCCAAAACAATGCACTGTCTCATCTTCTAAAAGATACCAGTTCCTGGAAGATGGAAATGCCATAAGATGACCATGTCTCACGTTATTTCAGCACCATGAGTGCATCCTCCCAAGGCAAAATAGCCTTTTATACCTAAAGACAAATGCAAATACTGACCTATTTGTACTTATCCAGATACTACAACACTCAGATACATGCAACCCCTGCAGCAAACCGATGCCAAACTCCTACACAAGAAAGGCACAGCTGTGCTCAGACATGGAGCGCGTCCCTCTCTGGTTCAACAATGCACCCTGGAAAGGTCCAGAGTTACTGCTGCCCCGCTTAACAGAATTCCCCCAAGAGTAAGAGCAGGCAGCGCAAAAACTAGTACAGGCAGTCCTCGACTTACAATATTTTGAGTTACAACGTTTCACACAACATTTATAAATTGACACCCCGTTTCAAATTTCTGACGTCAGTTTCGACTTTACAACACTTGATCCGATGCAATGCCATGCCAGGGAACATGTTCACTGCACTGCTCATCTCCCTGGAAAACATCTGTCCAAGCTTCCTTGGATGCTTTCTTTAAGAAAGCGGCCAAGTCTCCAGAAAAACCTGCAGCCAAGACTCCTGAGAAGACTCCAACCAAGAGCCTTTCGAAAAGTTCAACCAAGAGCCCTTCAAAAAGTCCAGCAAAGTCACCTCAAAGAAGTCCTTCCAAATTAATGTGATTGCTATTTACAATATAAATACATTGATGTAGCTATATTACTCATCTATAATTGATTGGTTCCTGAACCAAGGCCCGATACCCTATCTTCACCAAAAATAACCCATAATGTTGTACTCAATCCCCCATTTATAACATTGTTTCCTATGGGGAAAAAAAAAAAAAAAAAAAAAAAAAATCGGTTCTGAATTATAACATTTGAACTTAAGACGCAGCTTTCAGGACCAATTGTGTCGTAAGTCTGAGGACTGCCTGTATTGCATTAGGGACCATACATATGGTGTATCCACTGTGGTACCACACACATACCAGCACTAGCTTGGGCACTGAAACCATTTAGCCATGGCAACTTGGGGCTCTGCAGGCTTGTCTACACATGCAAATTAATGTATATGAATAAACTCTAGAGCTTATTGCTCCAGAGTTTATTGCTCTCAGGTGCATGATCTACATGTGAGCACAGGACATTGAGCTGGGTTAGAGCAGCCCCAGCTAGCAGAGAGCCTTGGAAGTCAGCCTGCTAGCTTAGAGCTGCTCCCCCTGGCAAAATGTGCTGCGGAGGGGCTGGCTGGGGCATAAGGGTGCTTTAGGCTAGCTGGCAGGCAGCCCCTGCACTGAAGCACGCTCATGCCCCAGCCAGCCACATCAACATCCATATGCTCTGCTGCAGAGTAAAAAACTCCACACTAGGACAGTACTTGTATTTAATAGTACTATTCTGCTGCGAAGTTAATTAGTTTACTCCAGCCTAATAGGGGTGCACATGTAAACGTGCAATGTTTACTGTGCAGTCAATTAGTCTACTGCACAATAAATGTCTTGTGTAGACATAGCCCTGTGTGAACTGATTTACTCAACTGAAAAGTATAAATTACACTGCTGAAATCCCATGCTGTCATGGCTCAGGCACCTCTACACTACACTGCATCCTGCAGTAGACACACACCCTTAGACACTCCTCATTTCAGTGCAAGACAAATGACAATTACTTGTAGAAAGGCCCAGGTAACTGTAGGCCATTTCAGCAAGGTTAAAGTCCCCTTTGAAATTAACTGCAGACAGATTATCAGAGAGGCAGAACAGGAAACATTCTGTAATGGCAAATTGACATCTGCACTGTATTACTTAAAACAAGTAATATAACCCCCACCCCCCCCAACTTCTTAACAATGCCAGACTAGTGTGATTAGAAATCTCCCTACTCCTGCCCCTACCCCACTCCCACCAAAAAAGAGAAAAAAAACCCAATCAATCAGTACAGACACTGCAGCTGCTGCCCATTTAACATGTGGTGTTTGTGTTGCTCCTGCTGCAGCTAATGTCCTAAGAAACTGGCAGGAATTGCAGCTCTGACTCCCATTTGGAACAGGGAGAAGGGATAAAGGCCTCCCTTTGCCAAAAGGTACCTTGACTTCTGCTCTGCAGAAGTCAGATAGCAGCAACATCCCAAGGTTTCCCCCAGGTACAGCTCACCCAGAGGAAAGGATGGTCTTGTGGTTAAGGTGCTAGCCTATGCCACAGAAAATTCAGGTTCTTTTCTCTGCCCTGCCACAGTAACCAAATGCCTTCCGTTTACTTTACGACTTTAGCCAACCCACTGTACTTTAGATCCCCATATGTACAAAATAAGAATAGTAGCTCTTCACAGCCTTGGGAATAAATACATTAAAGCCCAAGAGGTGCTCAGAGATGAGGGACATACACGCACGCAGGACAGGCAGCTGACCAAGGGACAGTAGAATTTCTTCTCTGTTGCAGGCTGCCATCTTACAGTACACTCTATCAAGAGCTGTCCAACCAAGGCCAGCCACAAGCTTCAGCCAATGCTACATACTGCTGCCCATTCCAAGTGCCTGCTGCTACACCAGCTTCCAAGCAAATGAATTTCCAGTGGAGTCAAATTCAGAGTGCTGATTACAGACTAAGTCACTAAAGTCATCGCTAGTCTAGGGCCAGATACACTGGAAGATCATCTAGGTCCCATCCTGTCCCTCTGGTGGGTATCACTGACTGCTGCCATATCCTACTACAGAATGTGCTCAAGGCACGGTTCTGCCCAATGACAGTTCACCAGATCTCAGGACACTGTGTAAAACACATCCAGTTAGCAGGCGGGGGCGGGGAGGGGGTGTGCACGCGCATGTGCGCTTTCAGAGAGCAGATTGGATTCATCTACCCGTCTGTGATGGTTGCCACACATAAATAAAAACCCAAACATTAGGCATCACATACCTCTGCAGGCAGATGGCACTGCACATATAAATTGTAGTTTAGTTAATAAACACGAGGTTGCTTCCATTGTTATAGCATCTAGGCACCATATATCTTTGGCTTGCTTACAACTGAACCAGAAACATTTACATGTCTATGTGCCGTTACACATTCTCTTGCACATCACCTCACAGAAGGGCAAATCAACATGGCCTCCCAGGCATCTGTAACTCGGGGGCTCCTCCAGGTTTAACAGGAGGAGAAAGCATGCTATCTATGTTCAGAGGCCATTTGGAAACCTTCAGGTATTAAGGTATTCATATAGTGAGCAAACAAGCTATCCGTGATGGAGCAGCCCATCTCCTGGCTTACAGAACAGGTCACCACATAAGAATTAATAAGCGGGGCCTCCCCACACTTCCATGGCATATAAGCTCAAAACAGCAACAAGATAAACACAAGAGCTGCTCGACTCTCCCAAGAGACACTTAATGGCTACGGCCACTTGGAAACTAGGAATATTTTTGTAATGTGATATAAGCCAGGAAAAATGTATTTTGTATTTCTTCTCCAACTGCCACTTCAACTGCTAAGGATTTTTAGCAAAGTTTGCAGACGGCTTCGAATTTGGTAAGTCACAGGGCATCCCAGAAGGAAGATGCCAGCTTTACGCAGTGCCAGAAACTGGCAAGATTGTACAAAAGCAGTAATTTCCATGGTCTTGTATTTCAGCAAACAGTTTATTTGGCTTCCTCTATGGGGAATCCAGAAGCAGCAGCTTTGGGCTGGTGGATGGGAAGTAAGTCAGATTACAGAAATTATATTTAAGCACCCAGTCTAGTTCCATTTCTAAAACAACAGGCCTGCATATATATATAATAGATAGATATGGGAAAAGTAAACCTCTTTACAATTTTTCCATATTCATCACTTAAATTGGCATCAGAAAACATTGGGCAGGATGATTAGTTTTAATAAGTGCTTGGTACACAGACCAATTTCCAGACTGGGACCAAAAAGGTTAGCCCTTCTGCTGAAAGGGCCACAACGGTCAGCAACCAATACAGGAAGATGTGGAGATTTCACATGTTACCCAGATTACATGTAACCTTATGGATAGGCTACTGATAGGAGAGGCAGAAACAGGCCTACAGCCGAACCTTTTATTTGCTTGCACTTTAAAACACGAAAACATACATAAACACTTATCCCGAAGTTTATCAGGCTACTCGTGACAGCACAACATAGATTCTCACCTACATTGGCTGGGGAGACTTGAGTAGTGGAAGAAGGGTGGCACACAGATCGGCAGCAGGCCTTCTTGAATTTTCTTAGTTCTCCAAATTTCCCTCCAGCCTATGCCCAATATTTAGAGATGGCTGGTTCTAAAATGCTAATAAATGATCTCTGATTGGTTTTATTTAAATTTGCTCCACTGAAACTTTTGGAACTGGACTAAACCAGATCTCTTGCAGACTTGGAAGGTGTCAATTAGTTGGGATTTATATCCTTGGGAAAGAAAGAGGGAGGGTTTTTTAATCTCCCTTCCTCCCCCATTGTGGAATGCTGCTCAACACTGGCCTGTTTCTTCTTTACCTTTGGTTTATGGTCTTCTCTGACAAGGCTGTTTTTGTTTTTACAAAATATCTAAACTTCTTAACAAAAATATATCTATTATAGCAAAATACCATCCAATACATTTGGTTGCATAAATCACTAACATTGCAAGATAAAGCTATGATATACTATATTTGGATTATTTCATGTATGGTCTGCCCTTATCTCCTTTCAGGCCCTGTGCTTTAATTATGCTTGATGGCTTCCTTTACTTTGCTGACTAAGCTAGTTGTCACATTTGCAAAGGTCTGCACTACAGTCCCTCAGAAACGGGCTTTGGTGCTTGCTGTTTAGCCACAGTTTTGTGGACTGGCCTAGGCTCCTTGTAACTGGCCAAGGCTTGCAACATGAAAGGCTGATCAACAAGCCTTTCTTTTCCGAAAGATTGTAGTCTGGGTCTCTCCCTGGAGCCTGGAGAAGCAACACTACTGGGGAAAAAGCCACAGCAGGAACAACAGATCTCTGGGCTAGAGCCCTGGAGTAAAGTAAGGAGGCCTTGATCTACAACAGGTGCCTGGGGAACCCTATGGGAGACTAAGAGAACCTGGAATGTCATAAGTTGCAGAGGAAATTTAAAACAGACCTTTTGCTCCTTAGCAAGCTTTAGGAGCTCCTAGTTTCACACTAGCTGTGTGGTATGCAGGGACCTCCAGGGGCACAGACCACCACACAGCTCAGCCAACTTCCTCAGAACCCCAAGAAATCCTAGATTAGGATGTACAAAGTGCTCCATGAACACACAAAAGTGACCAAGATCCAGTCTTCGGGCACTTTCTTGAAGGAACATGCAAGCAAATGCTGTCCCTCTCTTTCATAGGTTCAATGCATTTTAAGGCCAGAGAGACCATGGGACATTGGGACATCTCAGGTGATTCACTTTATCCAATTACCCCTGTACTGAGCCACAAAAAAATCATATGGCTAAATAGTCTTGACTGTCTAGACTGTAGAAGGGATGAAGACTACACTAATTCCTTTCAGAGTGTGTTGCGTGGTTATTTTGGGCCTGATTTGCAATGAGAATTAGTTAGAACAAAAATAGAAGTTTGTTTCCCTTCAGCTGCTAACTGATCTAAGCTAGAACTGCCTCAGAGGTGAGGTGTCTAACCTGAGAAACTGCTCCAAGTTAGAGCGATTTTTTAAGCTCCCTATAGACAAAGTTCCATATCACAGCACCACCACATTTTCTCTGAGAGGATTCAAGATGAGCATCATCTTTTCTTCCTGCCAAAGGTGAATCCTTCAGCTTCACTAGTACTAGAGGTGTGTACCTCCAAGAGTGCTGTACCTACATGGAAAAGTAAAGTCTGGTACCCTCCAGTATATACCTCCTCTCTGCATGTCTAGGGATTTCCTAGTGAGATACATGGTTCATCTCTACATAGAGAAAATGTGGTATCCTGGAGACTGCTCCTCACAGGAATCCATCCCTCCAACATTAACCACGACAGTGAGGAGAACTGTGAACCAATTCAAGAGAAGAGGCTGTAGGAAGAAAAAATTAAGACAAACTCTTATGGAGTTAAGAATGGGTCAGCTACATTAGGGCAGTACCCCCAGCCCCAGCCCCAGCCCAGACTGTATAGCACCTTGATGTTGTGCAAACAGAGCAAGATAATAGTCCCTGCTACAGGAAGCTTACAAAGGATAGGACAGAGAGACACACTGGGTGGGTGGAGAACACAAGGAAACAATGAAACAGGTTCTCCTGTAGTGCTGGTGCATTAGGGAATCAACACTGACTAGAAGGATATGTTTAGGTCAAGGGCAACTACACAGACAGGATTCTCTACTACCATACCCCTTCAGGCTATGACCTTACCAGCTTTCAAGCTATGGAGGGTCAAATGCATGGATGGCAGACCTTAAGGAGAAACCCAAGCTCTTGAAGGGGGTGGTAATGGAAAGATAACAAATACCACCCCTCATTCTGACCCATATAATATCAAGAGTTGTTTTGTTCAGGAAGATGGTACTACAGGCTGCTTGCAGTCATTCAGCTAGTGGAGAGTGGGGCTGCATGCCCCATAGTCCCCCTAATTCCCACCCCTTTAAGTACATTCTCTAAATTTGCAACCAGCAATAGGATTCTTTTCCAATTCTTGCCTAAAATGGGATATACTTTTGCTGTGCTTAAATAGTTCCAGAAGGGATGACACTTTAGCAGGGAACTATCAGAGAATATTTTTATGGGAAAGGAAGGAATAAAGTGGGGTTTGGCAGGTTTTATTCAACACAGCTTTGGACTGAGTACAGTACTAGGAATGCTGAAGCCAAGGGCAAGTTATGCAGGCCATCCCAGATGAATGCTAGTAAACACCGATGCAGTATCACACCCCAGTCTCTCAAGGTCAAGCATCCTACCAACTACCAGGAGAACACCCCTGTTTATGAGCCAATAGTCACATAATCATGGACCAAAAAACTGTCCTGTGTCCAAGCCTGCAAACAGCCAGTCTTCCTTGGGTCAGAGTAAGTTTGGGTGGATGGAATTCCATATCCAGGAAGGTAAGCTGAATTTTTAGAAAGAGTGCCAGATGAGCTTGTCAATCTCTCATGTGGACTTCACTGACACATAAGTGAGAAGTATATTGCAGGGCTAGATATAGGAGTTTTATCTTATTAAACACCAGAAATATTCTGGTCCTTTCAACAACAGAAGAGTTCTCTGAACCCCAAATGGATCACAAGTCATCAGGGATAAGCGCATGCTCTTGCAGGAAAGTGTGAAGTTCTGATCACTGGATATTTTTTCTCCTCTTCCTCAGAGGCCTGGACGGTTGGAGTTCATCAAATGTAAGGTACCTGGTGGAGGGATATATAGTGATGCTACATTTCCTGTTTGCAGCACTGACAGGACATGCAATGCTTCAGGGCGGTATGAAGTTTTGCTAGTGTGACTGGCCAATGTTATCCCCAAGTTCATGTCATGCAGTGGTGTTCTAAAGGTTCTTTAACAAATTCTTCACCTCCGTTTTCTTGTGCAGGGACCGGGACTCCCCCACCATGATTCAAGACGGATGCGAGGGGAACGCTTCAAGACCTAAGGTTGAGGAGGACCGGGTTAGAGTGCTTCTGGAGGGGCTGGACATGTTCAAATCAGCAGGTCCAGATGCTCTCCACCCCGGGGTGTTGAGAGAGCTGGCAGGGGTTATTGCAGGCCCCTTAGCACAGCTTTACGAGTGCTCGTGGTGCTCGGACCAGGTGCCAGATGATTGGAAGATAGCCAATGTGGTCCCCATCTTTAAAAAGGGGAGGAGGGAGGACCGGGCAACTATAGGCCCGTCAGTCTTACCTCAATCCTGGGGAAACTCTTTGAGAAGATCATCAAGGAGCGCATCTGTGATGGGCCGGCATCGGGGACGATGCTCAAGGGCAACCAGCACGGTTTCATTAGGGGCAGGTCATGTCAGACCAACCTGATTGCCTTTTACGATCAGGTCACAAAAGCATTGGATGCAGGCGTCACAGTGGATGTAGTCTTTCTGGACTTCAGCAGGGCCTTTGACACTGTCGACCACCCCATCCTCATGAAAAAACTAGGTGACTGTGGCATCGATGCCTACACGGTCAGGTGGATTGCGAAATGGCTGGAGGGTCATACTCAGAGGGTGGTGGTGGATGGGTCATATTCGACCTGGGGGGAAGTGGGCAGCGGAGTCCCCCAGGGCTCAGTCCTTGGGCCTGTGCTGTTCAATTTCTTTATCAGCGATTTGGATGATGGGGTGAAAAGCAACCTGTTCAAATTTGCTGATGATACCAAAATTTGGGGTGAGGTGCGCACTTTACCAGGGAGGGAAAGACTGCAGAAAGACCTGGATAGGTTGCAGGGGTGGGCTAACAAAAACAGGATGCGTTTCAATACTGACGAGTGCAGGGTGCTGCACTTGGGCAGTAGTAACCAGCAGCACACTTATAAGATGGGAAACTCCCTTCTTGAGAGTACAGAGGCAGAAAGAGATCTTGGAGTTGTCAGTGATTCCAAGATGAACATGGGCCGACAATGCGAGGTCACGGTCGGCAGAGCTAACCGGACCTTATCATGTATTCACAGGTGCATCTCAAGTAGGTCCAAAGAGGTGATCCTCCCCTTCTATACGACACTGGTCAGGCCGCAGCTGGAGTACTGTGTCCAGTTCTGGGCACCCCA
Source organism: Alligator mississippiensis (assembly GCF_030867095.1). Lineage (NCBI taxonomy): Eukaryota > Metazoa > Chordata > Crocodylia > Alligatoridae > Alligator > Alligator mississippiensis. The sequence continues at coordinate 24,171,568 of NC_081832.1, forward strand.
CTTCAAGAGGGATGTGTACAACATTGAGAGGGTCCAGAGGAGGGCCACCCACATGATCCGAGGACAGCAGGGCAGACCCTACAATGAGAGGCTACAGGACCTGAACCTGTTCAGCCTTCACAAGAGAAGGCTGAGGGGGGACCTGGTGACTGTCTATAAACTCACTAGGGGGGACCAGAAGGGGTTGGGGGAGACCTTGTTTCCCCTAGCACCCCCCGGGATAACAAGGAATAACGGTCACAAGTTGTTGGAGAGTAAGTTTAGATTACACATCCGTAAGAACTACTTCACAGTCAGGGAGGCTAGGATCTGGAACCGACTTCCAAGGGAAGTGGTGCTGGCTCCTACCCTGGGGGTCTTTAAGAAGCGGCTTGATGCCTACCTGGCTGGGGTCATTTGAACCCAGTTTTCTTCCTGCCCAGGCAGGGGGTCAGACCTGAAGAACTACAAGGTCCCTTCCGACCCTACTTCTATGACTCTATGAAAGGTGCAGCTTCTGGATTCAAGTGATGACTTGGGAACATCAGCTCTAAGTAAATTTCCATGTAGGTTTGTACGTTTCCAGCCCTCCTGTTTGGGAAGAAAAAGCCCTGAGCATTCAAAAGCCACAAGGCAAGATAAAAAAAAGACACCCCACCCCCAATTTTCTTAAATCCTACAAGCTTTGAGCCAATTTCATAAAACGTTTTTTGAGTATGATTCAAGGAGTTGAATCTTTGGGGCTGGCAAATCTGCATTTATGGCTTTGCTGAGGGGGTAGCAAGCCAAGCCACACAAGCTGTGCAAGCCAAACTTAAACCAACATAACCTTTCTATGGGGGCACGCCAGCATGCATAATCCCTCTCACCAGGTTACATGGAGACAACACATAGGCACTGTTACACAAACACATCCTGCATTAGGTGCCCACATACTAGCCCCCACAGGCCACCAAAAGGCGTGCAACTAATTTATACATATATGAATGTGTACTCCAGTACGTATTTAAAAAAAAAAAAAGGAATGGAGACAGCCAACTCTAGAAAGCACTTATCGGTCACTTCAGACTGAAGGCATCACGGAAGTGTGCTACCAGTATTGACATACCTGCAAAAGGATTCTGGATCTGCCCTCCACCCCACAGACCTGCACCAAGCTGTGGCTCAGTGAGAGCTGCTGGGGGGGGAAGGGATGAAGTTTACCGCTTCATTTCACACACGCCTGCGTGTAGAAGCTTAACCTAGATAAGTAACTGGAGACCAGAGGAAAAACAGTCACGTGCCCCTTTGCTTAAAGACAATTTACAAGCTGCTGCTGCCCTGCAAGTCAGGAGGGAGAAGAAAGAGTAAGAGAGCAAGAGGGGGATGCTGCAGTAGTGGGAGTGGCACAGGACCAGATTCCTGGCAGTGAAATCAGCTCCCTCATAAACCAGTGGGAGTCTCATCAGGCCCACAGCATTTGAGAATATAAGCTTTCCCTTCATTTCATTTCAGCTGTTGGCAGGCAGCCTGCAGGAGCTGGAAGCAGCCAGGATAATGCTAGGAAAAGGATGGGTGTGGTGTACTCCAATAGGTATAGAAACCACTGGCTCGTTGATTAATAACACATTTCATCTTAAAACACAGTTAATAAAATAGGGGCTAATTCTTCTTGCCAGAATCCTTAACACCCCATAACAAGAGATATCATGGAGTAAGTCTGGGTAGCAATTGACAGCTCTGCTCTCTACAAGGGAAACACTCAAGGAAGAGGTTAAGATGTGGAAGAACCGCAGAATGAGCAGACAGATGGCTCACGCAGAGCCAAGCTTGAATGCACATCCCCCTGGGTCTCTCACCAGGCAGGGCTGGCAAGAGCCAGTGCTTTCTGAGCAGTGTTTGCACTGGATTTGGATGAGTTACAAAAACGTCCCAGATACAGAGTAACTGGTCCTTTGCTCAGTGTTTATTACTGTTCAGCTGCGTTGGAACAGGGATGGCAAGATTCCCTCCCTCCAAAATGCTAGAAGGTTATTTTTTGCAAGTGACTTTTGCAGCTGTAAGTTGACATGTTCCTCAGTCTTTGATCCCCATGGTAACAGCTTTAACATCACCTCTGCAAGGCAGCCTGTAACCAACTGAAAACTTTTCCAAACAGGCTGCTTAAGAGCTAGAAAACAAAGACATAACATGTAGTAGTACACAACCCCCACCACTCCAGCAGCTTCCAGGGAACAAAGCAATCCTATGCCTTCTAGGGCTAGGAAAGCACTCAAGCTCAACTCCATGTGTGAAGAATTCACACTTCCACTACTGTGAAAGTGAGCTCAGCTACTCCACTTGTAGATTTATGCATATGGCCAGGCATATTTGTGAACAAGGCCCATGTGGGAACTCCTGCTTTAAAAAACAAACAAATCTGTCCTTAAAGGTCCTATGCGAACTACTCTTTTCTGCATCCCCAGCCTATTTCCAACCAAGCACAAAAGGCATCAACTAATTCCTTCACAACTGACAATTATTGCTATAGTTGTTGCCCTTTTTATCTAGGGATCCACTTATATTGCAGAGGGGGGACAGCATTATCTTCCTTTTACAGATGGAGAAAGCAAAGCAGAAGACTGGAGCCACACACCCTCCAGCGCACAGAAGCAGGAACAGAATCCTAGTCAGTGGATCACCCTTTCCTTACTGGCTTGACAAGATTGTTTATCTGCTGCAAGCACCTCCCAGAAACAAATGCAAAATAGTCCAGCCTATTTTCCTGGCAATCAGTTTGCATCTTTTGTTATCAGACAAAAATTGATATTCACATTGCACTTGTCTAGCTGGAAAGCGAGTACAAGAAAAACTAAACACATTTCTAACATAGTTTGCTAACATCAACCTTGCACTATACACTGTAAAAGCATGTTAAAGCCCTCCATGGCCACTAATATAATTAGATCTATGTAAACAAGCTTGGTTTTAATATTCTGTACTAAGTTACTGCAATGCACTGTCTAAACTGAAAGCAACAGAAAAGTCTATTCCAAGAAGACATCACTCATCAAATGCGAGTTTTCTCCTATGCTACTGTTCTGAAGTAGGCTTGAACACTACACATGAAGAGAATGTATTTTTAGGTGTTTTGAGGTGGGCTGAGAACTACTTGCAAGCCAGGTTTCCTCATGGTAAATACAAGGCCCACAACATAAGACTCACCAAGGAGCATCTTCTCTTTGTTATCCTCTCATAGGACAGTTTTGGCTGCAAGTGCTTTCTGAATCCAGTTACTTTTTTTACCAAATATAAGAAGGGGGAATTCAGAAAAGTGGGTGTGCATTGAAACACATGACACAGCCTGCCAAGTGCCTAAGGAAGGTTGATATGTTTGTGTATGGGTACCACCTTGTGGGTTACCCATAGCAGAAGCCTTTTGTTATTGAAAGTTGATGTTCTTCAATAGTGAGTGTCACTTTAACTTTTCTGCCACAGGGTGAGAGCAGAGCAGATAAGGCTGCCCACAGCCCCTGCTCCAGAGGTGCAAATTGACTCCTGCTCCAGATGCAGCTGGCCGTGATGCTGGCCACACCACTCCCTTCTGTATCATTGGCTATTGCAGCTAGCAGGCCTTATCCCTGCTAGCTTGATGAGCTGTTAGACTTGGGTGCACCTTTAACCAAGCTGTTCTGAAGTCACTGGCAGCCTGTCCACTACAGTTCAGCCAGTGTGAATGCACAGTCAGCTCCTAGGTGGTCCCAGGTGCTATTAGTAACCACCCTGAAGGGTTCATTCCTTTCACAGTTCAGAGGGGAACTTTAATGGCATCACCAGGAAGTAACATGTCATCATTAACAGGTTTGCACAGCTGGGCTCCCACAATCTCCTCTCACAGCTTGTGACCCTATCCCAAAAGGATACAACTGACCATAACACAACCAACCTGAAATTAACACAAGTTGCTTGGCTCAACTTCTGAATTTAATGAGCTAATTTCAGAACTTCCTCCAAGCAACCACTTCACAAAGACCACTACTGCTGGCAGCCCCTCTGGCTGCTTTGGCAGAGGTATCAAGGCCTGAATAATGGCCAAGAGAGTATTTAATCTCTTTGGCCCAAAATAAAGCAATGTCCACCTTCAGATCAGGATTGAAGCATGTTGGTGGAGCTCCACAAGAGGAACTCATGCTCCTGCTGCCACACTGCACCTCTGCTGTAGGTGTCAGAGCAGTCAGGCACCTTTCATTAGCACCATGTACTCTAGTTCTCCAGGCCTGACCCTGCAAGCCCTGTAAGCGCACAAATACTGAACTCAGGGCATACAGGATCAAGCCCATAAAAAGAGACAAAGTCAGCACTGTAGCTGGCAGGTACAGCTCTGCTCAAGTCATAACACAGGCCAAAAGGAAACAGACAAACCCAAGTAAGGAGAGTAAATTATGTTTTCAGGCTTCCAAGAAGGATTTACAAAGCTGGAAAAAAATTGCCTGGTTTTAACTATGGCTCAGTCAGTGTCTTGTTAAAAGAAACCTGTTGGCTGGAAACAGACCTGAATCTAACAAAGATCTGATCTGCCCTAGAAGGGATCTTCAAACAGGACAGGCATGAAACTGCCACAGAGAAGTGTTCTGGACCAGGGCAAAATCTTCATAAGAACACAGAGTAGAGGAGAAGTATATCATTGGACACAGAGAGGGTTGTGGAGTATTCTACAAGACTACGTAAATCTAAGACACAAACAGCATCAACAAGCAAGCGGGGGGGGGGGGGGGGGGGGCACAGAGCAAGTCATGTGCCAAACGCCAGAAAGCTCTGCTCACATAGTAAACAACTATATCCCAGACTCTTGCTGCTCTCTGGCTGGATCTGTTCCAATTCTGTAGAGGCTTGAGACATTCAAAGGGACACAAACTAGGAGTCCTGCATGGCTAGAAGTATTTTCCATAGTGCCTTCCCCATTGCAATGTAAACAATTACTTCCTGCTCCTGTTGTTGCAGAGGAAAACATACTGCATTTACTTTCTTCAGAGTAATTTCAGGCCTGAACCAATGCAGTTGTGTGGGACACTAACCCTCCTCCCGCAAAGGGCTCAGCCAGCCAGTCAGCTGAGAGAGCAAAAGGGCAAGTGGAAAAGAGCTCAAAAACAAGCAGCACCAGCAGCTGCCTGGTCTGACTCCCTCTCCACCCTCCACAGCCCACCCCTTGCCCCTCCTAAGCTATTTTAATCCTGTGTTCTTTCAGACACCAGGAGCCTTTTGTTTCGGCCTGCAGAAAGGCTGAGCTGACTGCACGGAGGGCCTGTCCCATGATTTCTGTAGCAGAAGCAGCTGCCTCTGACATGTTAACAGTAGGCATTTGCTAACATGTTTTTTTCCCCTCCCCGAGGGACTTTATCAGCTTTTGATATGTGGTTGAGAAAGAGCATAAAATACAGCAGTGACCAACCATGTACAAGACAGCTCAGCACACATGCTATCCTGGTTTGTTTATATTCACCCCTGATTGGCTGCTCCCTCACCCTCCGGCAGGCATGTATCCAAGGCCCTAAGGCTTCCCGATAAGAAGCCATTACAAAAATTCATAGCTCTGAGAGACTTGTGTTTTGAGGAACAGATCAGCAGTTTAATTTTGAGCAAAACTAATAACATCTTGGATACTGAAGTCAAGCCTGCCCACATGCAGAGAGCCGAGCACAGAAAGGGCCTGGATCCTGTAGCGATTGCCAAGCATGACTGTGATGTAAAAACAAGCACAACAGATACTGCATGGGGAGGGGGGGTTACAACTTCTACAGACTGCAAAATGACAACCATCAGCAGCTGAAAGAGGTGGAAGAGCAAGATGGAAAGAAAGTAGCAGAATTTCAGCAGCTCTGGCTGGAGTTCAATAGTGGCACTGCTCTCAAACATGACATGTTTACCATGCTTGGCCTGCTACTCTTCCTTCTGCCAGGGGACCCAACCCTGCCTTCAGAGGCTGGCTGCAGCCTTTTTGTTTTGTTCTGCATGTATCATTACAAAATGCTCTGAGCCCAGCAGTTCTGGGCCTCGGGAATATTCTAAACAAACAGCACATCAGCAGGGTTGCTACAAGGACGAGGCAGACTTTGCTCGCCTCCTCAGGGCAGGAGTTGCAGCTCCCCTTTTCCAAGCAGCCAGGGACCTGGTCTCCCCACACGACTTGCGGCCCGCTGTTCAGCCGCGCCCATGCGGGGCCGCACGGGAAGTTTTTCAGAAGCGGACGGTTCCCGTACAAGGGACGCGGTCCTGCCTGGACGAGACGCCGCGCCCAGCCCCGGTGGGCCAGACGCGTTTCAGACACACCTGGACGGACGCGCCCCGCCGTCACACGGGTCCCGGCGCGGCCCGAGTCGGGGCCGCCCCGCCCGCCGCGGTCCTTGCACCACCCACTGCCGCGCCGCGGAGCGGCCCCCCGGCGGAGCCGGGGCAGTCGGTCCGAGGGGCGCAAGCCCAAGACTTCCGCCCGTCCCCGGCGCCCAGGGCTCGGCCCCCTCCGGCCGCACGGGGCTGGTGCAAACAGCCGCGGCAGGAGCCGCTCCCGCCTGCCGCCCCCGGCCGATCCCCTCGTCTGGCCTGGAGGGCGCGGCCCCGGCCCCGCAGAGCCCTGGCCGGGCGGGGGGGAGGGGGGCAGGGATGACATCACAGCCGGGCCGGGGGGCAAGGATGACATCATGCCGGGCCGGGGGGAACGGGATGACATCACGCCAGGCGCCCCCCGCGCACGCACCGAAGCTCCGGCGCTGCTTGAAGGGCCGGTCCGAAGGCATGGCGGCCGCTCGGGCTCGGGGTCGCGGCGGCGCGGCTCGGCTCGGCTCGGCTCAGCCCGCGTCTGGCTCCGGCGCGGCGGCTCACTGGGCTGAGCCGAGCTGCAGTGACATCACCGCAAACGCCCTTAAAGGGGAGGCGCGGGCGGCGTTCGGCCGACACCTCCCTCGGCCGCCTGCGGGCGGGGAGATGGATGGGAGCCGGGCGGCCCGTGGGCACCACCCCGTGGCGGCGCCGCCGCTGGCAGGCGGGGGGGATGTGGCTCCGCTTCTCCTGCCCTCCTTCCGCGGGGCGCGGGGAGGGAGATAGCGCCCCACGGGGCTCTGGAGCGCAGCCTCCCCCTCCCGCTCCCCACAGAGGTTGAAGCCACCTGGCGGTGGCCGCTGCATTTCTAGCCGGGCAGCCTTGAGGGAGCCCCCTGACCTCGCGGCCCATCGTAATCATCTCCCTGAAGTGACCCCTTTTCCTCGCTCCGTCCCGCGGGTCTTAAGGACCCTCTTCTTTGTCCTGTCCTCGATGTTGCACCGCTCAACCGGCCTTTGCTCCGCAGTGCTGCTGTCTTAGCGGCTCCTGCCAGCGAAGCTCCCGGTCCACAGCCCTGCAGACTGTTTTTAACTCATCCCAGTAGAGCCCTTGGCCCCAGGCATGTTACCTGGAAAGCTGTTACCTGGAAGGCATGTTACCTGGAAAGCTGCTACTTTCCAGGTAGCTGGAGGAAATGTGTGTGGTGTGATGTGCGGTGATGCACCTCCCCCTCTGCCCCCCACTTTTCACAGTCCTAGACCCCCAGTGCAACAGACCATCAGCAATAAGAGCGATGCTGACCCCATCTGGGATGGCCAGTGTCCAAAATATCCAAGGGGGGGAGTTTAATACCTTTTTCTTCTGATCTTTTTGCCTAGTCACCATAACTATTTATCTGTAAGGCCAGTAAGGGCCTTCTCAGATGGTGCTTTTGAAATAGATGGTGCCTCTAATTTGCAAAGGGCTCTAAGGCAGGAGTGGGCACAACATGGCCCGGGGGCCAGATGCGGCCTGCCAGGCCTTCTATCCGGCCCGCCGGGCCCCTAAAAAATTTAGAAAATTAATATTAATCTGCCCTGGGCTGCCTGTCATGTGGCCCTCAATGGCTTGTAAGCAGCCCTCTGCCTGAAATAATTGCCTGCCTCTGCTCTCAGGTGTTTTGAAGTCACCAAATGGAGAGCACCAGAGAAGTATTGTCACGTGTGGATTTAGGATTTGGAAAAGGGGTGTGTGGAGGGGAGGTGTATCGTCACATAACACCACACACTTTTCTTCAGCTAAAGCAGAACTAGGAGCTCTACTAATAGGCTACGGGCTGGATGGAGAGTTTAGAAGGGATCAGGGAGATGATGAGTCATGAAGTCAGGTGACTCCCTCAGTGCTGCATGACTAGAAATGCTGGTGCCAGGCAATTTTGGGGTGGAGCAGGACTCGAGCAGGGGACCGGTGCAGGTGTACCCCCCCCCAGATTTGCCCCGGAGTATTAGTGCTGTTAACCGGCACGTTGATACTACAGGTACTGGCAGTTCTAGAAATAGGTTACAATGTAACTATAGAGAAGTACTTCGAAATTGACAGTAAAGTAATTTCCAGGCAATAATATGAGGACAAGGATGATACCTGACAATGGACCAATAAGCCATAATGCATTATTTATTGACTGATGCAGTGATTCTAGGGTAATCTGTGGAGACGTAATGCTGTTTTTTTTTCTGTGGAGACAGCTAAAACATATTTGGACTGAGATTTCCAAAGGAGCCTAAGGGAGCTGTAGTTCAATAGACTCATAACTCCCTTTGTTTCCTTGGAAAATTACAGACCAAATATACTCTTAATTGTTGCAGTCTTTTCTTGCTGAAGCAATTGCTGTAGTTGCCACAGCAATGCATATGATTCTGAATGGAAGCTGACATGTCCCTGTGAAATCTGTACTGAGATACAGTCCAGACTATGAATAAGCTTGAGGACCCCTTGAGGCAGACAAAACTAGGCACACTGACCTGTTAAGATATTTAGTATATTCATGCTGCCTCCTTAACTTATGAACTAATCAGTCTGCTGTGCTCTCTATTTTGCCTATTAAATTTACAGCTCCTTCTGTGTTGAATAGTTTAAAGAGCAAAGTGACTACAAATCTGGCATTTATAGCTGTAGCTTCTTATTCATTTAAAAAAAAAAAAAGGCTTAATTTTTTAGGAAATACTGTACTTAGTTTTCCTTTTAAGCATATGCTTCCACAAAAGCAAATTTATGCTGCCTCACTGTAGCCTTATTTACTTTAAATGTGCAGGAAGTGTTTGTGTATGTAGTGCTAATGATTAAAGAGGCTTTGGGTTAATTTTATTCAGCGTTCAGCTTTAGGTTTAAAGGGTTACTGCTCAAATTTGGCCCTTTTACAAAACCTAAAACTAGTAAAAATGTGACCTTTTAAAATTAAATTTCCATGGAAACAGCTATTTTAAAATATGCTTTCAACTGTAGCGGGTCTTTTTTCTTCCTGAGGAAACAATTTTAAATTGTATATAAACAGATAAAACTGCTGTAATGTGTTTTCATTGGCTTAAACAAATATAAAAAGTTAACAGCATAAATTATGGAATGTAAACGTAACTATTTAAGTTTGTGTTTACCAAGTTGAGAGGAGGGGAGTTACAGGAAAACAAGTGGATATATAGACAATCCTTAGGATAAATGATAGGCTTTTGAACTGGAGGTTGTCTCTAAACTTAACTCAGAAAAGGAAAAGAACTCTAGTGAATTGGATCAAGGAAGCAATGCGACTGTAAGCTCTGCTGGCATGGGGAAGTTTCTTTCTTTACAGAGTACACCTGCTAATTACATCCCTTTTGTTATAAAGGAGTTTGTTTTCTTGTGATTGAATATGCACTCTCAGGTCTCTTCAAAATCTATTTATGCAGATTTGGATGAAAAACTTGGAGCTGTGATTCTACAGAATTCCCTCCACTTGACTGTACTGGGAGAATGAATACAAATTTGGATAAACCAAGGGGTTTCGTGGTATAAAAGATGCATGGCAGAAGACACAACTTGGCTTCTCATCCAGGATAATTTTGCATAAGTGAAACAAAGGTAAATGAGACTGTATTAATAATGCAGTAAAAATAACCCCAGCATTTTCTGCATCTCTGTTTCAAGAGCTAGGAGTGTGGTGCTGTAGGACTCATTGCAGAGCCACTGGCAGGAATATTCGAACGCTGGTGGCGCACGGGCTAAGTCCTGGAGGACTGGAAAAGGGCTAACATGGTCCCCATTTTCAAAAAGGGGAGGAAGGAGGACCCGGGCAACTATAGGCCAGTCAGTCTCACCTCCATCCTTGGTAAAGTCTTTGAAAAAATTATCAAGGCTCACATTTGTGAGAGCCTGGCAGGACAAATTATGCTGAGGGGAAACCAGCACGGGTTTGTGGCAGGCAGATCGTGCCTGACCAATCTAGTCTCCTTCTATGACCACGTTACGAAACGCCTGGACACAGGAGGAGGGGTGGATGTCGTATACTTAGACTTCAGGAAGGCCTTCGATACGGTATCCCACCCCATACTGGTGAACAAGTTAAGAGGCTGTGACTTGGATGACTACACAGTCCGGTGGGTGGCAAATTGGCTAGAGGGTCGCACTCAAAGAGTCGTGGTGGGTGGGTTGGTCTCGACCTGGAAGGGTGTGGGCAGTGGGGTCCCGCAGGGCTCGGTCCTTGGACCGATACTCTTTAATGTCTTCATCAGTGACTTGGACGAGGGAGTGGAATGTACTCTGTCCAAGTTTGCAGATGACACAAAGCTATGGGGAGAAGTGGACACGCCGGAGGGCAGGGAACAGCTGCAGGCAGACCTGGACAGGTTGGACAAGTGAGCAGAAAACAACAGGATGCAGTTCAACAAGGAGAAATGCAAAGTGCTGCACCTAGGGAGGAAAAATGTCCAGCACACCTACAGCCTAGGGAATGACCTGCTGGGTGGCACAGAGGTGGAAAGGGATCTTGGAGTCCTAGTGGACTCCAAGATGAACATGAGCCAGCAGTGTGACGAAGCCATCAGAAAAGCCAATGGCACTTTATCATGCATCAGCAGATGCATGACGAATAGGTCCAAGGAGGTGATACTTCCCCTCTATCGGGCGCTGGTCAGACCACAGTTGGAGTACTGCGTGCAATTCTGGGCACCGCACTTCAAGAGGGATGCGGATAACCTGGAGAGGGTCCAGAGAAGGGCCACTCGTATGGTCAAGGGCTTGCAGACCAAGCCCTATGAGGAGAGACTAGAGAACCTGGACCTTTTCAGCCTCCGCAAGAGAAGGTTGAGAGGCGACCTTGTGGCTGCCTATAAATTCATCACGGGGGCACAGAAGGGAGTTGGTGAGTATTTATTCACCAAGGCACCCCCGGGGGTTACAAGAAACAATGGCCACAAGCTAGCAGAGAGCAGATTTAGATTGGACATTAGGAAGAACTTCTTCACAGTTCGAGTGGCCAAGGTCTGGAACAGGCTCCCAAGGGAGGTGGTGCTCTCCCCTACCCTGGGGGTCTTCAAGAGGAGGTTAGATGAGTATCTAGCTGGGGTCATCTAGACCCAGCACTCTTTCCTGCCTATGCAGGGGGTCGGACTCGATGATCTATTGAGGTCCCTTCCGACCCTAACATCTATGAATCTATGAATCAATCCTGCTCTTCCTGAAGCCAGTGACAGATTTCCAGAACCTTTTGTGGGAACCAGATTAGAACCAAAAAAGAAGGAGTGGTGGAAAGAGGGATCCAGCTGTTTTCTAAACAATTGAGGGGGCTCATTTCTTTCCTAAGAGTGGCTTTATGCCACTTCAGCATCAGGCCACCACTCTAAAGCTGGTTTGTGTTGAAAGATCCTTAATTGCCACCTAAAGTCTTGTCCCTCTAGGGCTGTGTCTACAGTGGAAGTGCTTTACCAGTGTAGTAACATTAATGTACTACACCAGGCAAGTCTGTAGCTTGGATCCAGCTATACTGGCAAAAAACACATTTTGGATGGGTAGAGGGCAGCTGCTCCTATTGGGAAAATTAAGCTACCCTGGGATAAGTACAGTTTTGAAAGTATAAATGCAGCTATGCAAGGGCGTCTGCTGTCACAAGTTGAGCCAGTCAGGGACCAGACCTCACATCCCTGACAGCTGTGCTGACAGAATTCTGGACTGTAGACTGAGCCTACAGTGAGGTTTCTGCCCATAAATTACATTGGTTTAACTGTCCTTAAACTGTTATAGCATCTGCTGTTTCAGGCAACTGCCATGGTCATGCCACTATCAGAATGGCTATTCCAGTACAACTGCATATACACAAGGCTTCATGAGCATAGCCATGCCCATGTGAAATAATCACACTGCTAGGCAGAGCTATGCTGTTAGAACACTTGTGCATGGACCAGTTGTTAGGATTTCCTATGCTACTTCCTTCCCCAGGTGAGAGGATGAATGACTGGCTTTCCTGCATCTCAGTCATTGCAGGTTGCTGTAATGCCTGCTGGGAACCCCTGGTGGTACCATAGATTAGAAGCCTAAATATTGCTGTAGTTTAGGCCTGGGGACTGGCATGTCACAAAGTAGTCCTGGGTTCTTGGCAGTGCATTAGTGGTTTAAAACTGCCTTGGTGCCCTTCCCATGCTGTACTAACTACTGTTCAACTAGAGAAGAGGGCTGGGTCACAATATTTAATTTTTGTTGTGACAATCTGTCTTGTTCTACAGCTGATGTTAACTTTTAACAGCAGAGCCCTTGTCTTAAGAACTGTCATCAAAGCTGGGAAATGACATAATACTTCCATCCCCTGTTGTGTTCTTTACCTGCATTATGGTGGCTGGTAGGAGGTACAGAATTATTTTCTATCTTCAGGTACCAAGAAAAATCTTCCAATCTAATCTTTACAGCTATCATTGGAATCAATGAGCTAAATATGAACAAGGTGCTCTAATTTCAGGATAAGTTTCTACACATGGCATTATTGAGCTTTAAATTCACACCATTCCTTAATCTGAATTAACCTTCTATAGACTGTAGTTGGATTATTATTCTCCATCCACAACAAGTGACTTTTTAAATCCCTGTTACTCCAAACTATTAACTTGAATGGGTATTAAGAACTATTCATCCTTTTGCAGGATTAAACCATGTAATTTCATTGCAAGTCCAATTGTTCAACATCTTGCAGAAAATGTTTATCACCTTGCCAGACTGTGCCTCTACTTCCACAATAGGGTTACTTGCATCTGTTTAAAAAAATCCCAAAACAATCAAAGGGGTAATTATGTTAAGGGATTGGCCCAAAGTAAATTCTTACTCTTTACAGTGCATTAAATACCTCATTGTTCACAGAAGTCATGTTGCCAACAGCTAGCGAAGGCCAAAGCACATAAACAGGTCATAATCTCCACTTCTCTAGGTATGAACCATAAAGCATGTATATGACGCTTGCACTTATTTTTTTTCTGTCTTTTATCAAAATTCAGATTTTAATCTATTTAGTCATTTTGTGCCGTGAAAATTAAATTAAAATAAATTGCAGTGCAATTCATAGGCATTATATAATTTCTGATGTATATTAGGAGCAGCTCTGTCTGCAATGTAATTTAATAATGTGTATATGAACCCACTGACTGATGATGTCTTTGAAATCAGTCTAAGAGGAGGGATACTGAGATCTGCAGACTGCAATACTCTAACACTACTTAGCGAATATGTTTCCTGAACTAACTGAATGAGCACCCATTATATCTTGGGTAGAACTGAAAATTAAGAGGCAAATTGTTTGGTACATCGGGAGTATATAGAAGGCAGCTGTCTATATCATTCACAGTCTCAGTTTTCATTGAAATAAAGTTTTTTTGCCCCTTCTGCTTGCAAAGTTGATGTAAAACATGAGTCAAGTATAAATTAATGCCTGCCCAAGTCTGCAAAAAAACTTAAGATAAGGGCTTTGAGAAGTGTGAGCCCCTTTAGTTGTCTGACTTTGAATCCCTGGAGATGCCATAATTTTGCAGATATACATTTGGCAGTTTCCTGAGATACAACAGAATTTGTCATCTTTGTGGTTGAATCCACAATTTAATTCCAGTCAGATATCTGGATCTCTGCACCTTGCTGGGACTTGTCTGCCCTCCCTGTGAGGGGAAATTAATTGGATTAGAAACCATGTACTGCACAAACAAGCAGGACAGGGTTAAGAAGCTACAGCTAGCATAATCTACAATACAGACTTCTGATGGCATAGCTGACTCAGATGGGAAAGGAAAGGAAGAGGTGTGATCCCTGATATGGTTGGCAGAATCCCCTAATGTAGATTCTGCTATCCAGTCAAAACTATAAGCTACTTGTATAGTATGTTTCATTGGAATAGAGTGTTCCTACAGCAATAGAAAGCATAGCTTTCCTGGTATGCTTGTGCTTGGAAAAAGGCACTTTTACTACATATATGGCTCTAGAGTCCTGTTTGCAGCCTAGGAGCAGAGGAACCCTGAAGTGCAGCCTGGACAGCTCTTTGTCTTAGAGAACAGAACAACTGGAAAGACCTGGGCCACAGAGAAGATGAAACTAGTGGCAAGCTCCTTTTTTCCCCAGGTTACAAGATGGGAGAAGGAGCTGGACTGTCTAAGGTTGACACCAATGCCATGGAGCCATTCAGAAAATGCATTAAAAAAATCCATGAAAAATAATCATTGTTGAACATAACCGTTAATTTACTGAACATCAAGGACTATATTCAAGTGCATGCTATAGTTATGTGTATTTGGGGGGAGGAAGGAAGAACATTTTATGAGCTAAATCATCATGGTAGAATTTAGGTGTTTGTAACACAAGATTACACAAGGCCCTCTCAATAACAGAGAGAGTACAGATGACTTCTAAATGAGTATTCTTAGTAACTTAACCTCAAAGAACAAAAGGCATCTACAGTTCCTGTACTGTGAACTGCTTTCAGAAACTGCTTTTCTATGTATAAAGGCCAGCTCCTAGTATATTGTGATTGCCATTGCACTATAAACAAAGAGCATTATTAAAACAGGAGATGGAGAAATGTGCCAGATCTTTTCCAGTGGTCATTATGTATAAAGGCACAACCTCACATAAAACATTTCTGTTTCCATCACTTTATTTAATTAGAGACACAACAGTAGATCCTCACAAATCTGTGATTAGAAGCCTGAAGGAAGGATGGGCTTTTGTATGGGAGACTTTAAACTAAGACGCTCTCACTCATTAGGGATAAAAATCAAACAACAGAAAGTTAAAAGAACTTCTCCCAGATACCCTATGCCTTCCTATAACAGAAGGACAGGAAAGGGGTCAAAATTGAGGGGCATATTATACGTCACTAGCCTATGAATTCACAATAGAGGGGATTAAGATAAAAAAAACAACAACAGGTAAATGAGGTTTTACAAGACACATGGCATATATATTTAGAATAAGAAGCATGTTAGATACAAAAGAGCACGTGTAATTACTGTTCCTGGACAATTATTTCAACTGTATATCCACCTCGCGTTTATAGGATACCACAATCCAACTTGCCTATATAAATGTATTTTGCACTTGCAACAGCATGCCTAAATTGTTGAAGAACCAGACCTATTAACAGAAGTTGTGTGTACATTAAAATACCACAGAAGCAATTCATCCTATTCCTTCATAGCAAAGGATGATCACTAGGAAAGTGAATAAAAATTTTGTGTACTCTTTTCTCACACATTTATGGTTGAACAAGCATCTAGGTAGGTGCCTGGTAAGACTGACTACTAGACCAGCAGTTCCCAAATGAGGTCACAACATCAGTGGATGGGGTCATGATAAACAGGGCCCTGGGGTTTTCCATTTGCTGCAGAAAAACGTGGATTTTCCCCTTTAAAAGAGAAAATAATGGCTTTCTCCTTTAAAAGAGAAAAATGCTGGAAAATGCAGAATTCCAGCCTGCAAGGGGCTGCTTGGCATGGGGGGAGTAGGGGAGGGCAATCAGAAGCATGTGTGTGCACATGCACCTGCCAGTCACAGTTGGAGTACTACACCCAGTTCTGGGCTCTGCACTTTAGGAAGGATGTGGAGAAGCTTGAGAGAGTCCAGAGGAGAGCCACGCGCATGATCAGAGGACAAGAGAACAAGTCTTATGAGGAAAGGCTGAGAGACATGGGACTCTTCAGCCTGGAAAAGTGAAGGCTCAGGGGTGACTTGGTGGCGGCCTATAAATAGATTAGGTGTGTGCGCCGGGAGCTGGGAGAACATCTGTTCACCAGGGAAGACAAGGTCTAAGACAAGGTAACCAAGGGAAGACAAGGTCTAACGGTCACAAACTCTGGGAAGACCATTTTAGACTGGACATAAGGAAAAACTTCTTTACTGTCTGAGTTTCCAAAGTCTGGAACAGACTCCCCCCAGAAGTGGTGCAAGCACCTACTTTGGATACCTTTGGACGACTGGATGCTTATCTTGCTGGGATCATTTGACCCCAGCAGACTTCCTGCTATGAAGTAAAGAGCAAATTCACTTTAAGTTGTCCTTCATAGAAATTATAAGAGCAACAGAAAAATATTGCACCTTTCAAAGGCTTGAATTAAGAAATCCACCCAATGATAAAAAAATCCATTAAAATCTTTATAAGACAGAAGGGAGACATGACAAAAATAATCACTGGTGACATTTTTATTCAATTGATGTCACAAAAGCTTTGCAAAATAAATCATAAAAACAACAAAATAAGAGACAAGGCAAGTTTGTTTCATATTTACAGCCGCCATATTTCAGACAGAGGTGACAGGAGTATGTAAACCATACAACAATTTTTTTTTAGAACACATTATTAGAGTTTATATTATATTATCTTTTTAACCACTGAAAGAAATCTGTGCATTCCCAACTGCCCAAGGTACCCGATTCCAATCCTCAGACTCTTCCTTGGAATGACTTTCACATATATATTTTACATATATATAAAAAAAAGTTAGAGACACTTTTATCTCTTTGTAAACAAACAAAAATCCTCAAGTTCATTTTTCCAGGCATTAATAAGGTAACACAATAGAATTAATACTAATGCTTTATTTTTTGGCTATTAAATTAAAAAAAAATATTCAGTGAAAGGTGAAAACAGACTAATTTAGGATAATCTTATTCTGTTGGATTCTGGATAACAATCAGGAAGTAGTCTTTATCTGTAAGAAAAAAAGGAAAGTTAGTGGCCCATTATTAGTATTCATTTATTTATTACAATAAATAACTAATAAATGTATTTTAATTCATATGTACTTGAATTCCTTTGCATTTTAACATGCTATGAACAAATTGAAACCAACAGCAAAAACTCATTAATGAACAAAGCAGCTTTAGCACACACATCCATGGCCAATCTCATCAGTCTCTCTAATTTTATCATGGACTAATACAAGTAGCCTCTATGCAACGGGATGTTCCCAAGTAGCAGTCCCAGATTACCTCTCAGAATTTGCTTCCAACTCATGCATGAACTCATGGAACAAAGGTGGGCTGAGCACGATGGAAATCCCTACATCCCGCAGGCAGATTACAGAATCACAAAATAGAAGGGTTGGAAGGAACTTCAGGATGTCATGTAACCCAACTGCCTGCTCAAGGCAGGATCATCCCTAAGCCATCCCCATCAAGTGTTTGTCTAAGATTGCAGGACTACAGTCACCATATTTGTCTTCGGTCTGAAATAATGCTCACTACACCTTTTCTTCTTCCACATGGAGATTCAGGAGCACTGAATCCACATAAGCAGTGTATTTGGCACTAGCACACAAGGGTCCTCCTTGCCATGTGTAGGCACTCTGCCCGAGTCATCACCTTCTCAACACAGCCCCCACCACAGCTCTGATAGGACTGAGGGGCCATCTGTCCTAAGTGAATTGCAACCATATTGCCCCAATTTCTTGTTTGTGACACTTATCCAGTGACTCAATGAAACATGCAGACCTTCTCTTGGTTAGGTATTTTATGCTTAAGTTTCCCCCAATGCTACCATGTAAGTGAAGTAAATGTGTTGGTAATCACTGCTGGCACCATAAGCTTCTTTAGTTTTACTCTGAAACGTGGGAGCAATAGTGGTAAATTAACCCTGTGTTAGAAGGGACTTTCTAGATCTGCCAGTCTAATCCCCCTGCTGCAGGCAACCACACCCTATAATTCCTTTTCATAAACTGAACAGGCTCTATCCCCGGGGTGGACAAAATACAGCCCATGAGGCCATTCTACCTGGCCCATGGGGCCCCTAAACATTTTTGAAAATGAATATTTTTCTGTCTTTGGTTCCTGTCAAAAATGACAGGAACCAAGAGCAGTAGAACCCAGGGGAAGCCCAGCGGGCTCCCGCAACAGCAGGGCCCACCCAGCCCCACCCCCACCCAGCTGGAAGCTGCAGCAGGGGCTTTTGACCTGGGACCACGTGGCTGCACCGGTGCAGGAACCTCAGGTAAGTGTGTGTGTGAAGGGTGGGGGCAGGGAAGGAGCTGGTACAGAATGCAGGGAAAAGCGGCCCCTCGCCTGCCCTGTGGCCAGCGCTCCCTGTTGCAGCTGCTCATAGTCCACGCGGGGCTGTCCTGAGCAGGCACAGGCAGCCCCGTGAGGGCTG
Organism: Alligator mississippiensis; assembly: GCF_030867095.1. Taxonomy (NCBI): domain Eukaryota; kingdom Metazoa; phylum Chordata; order Crocodylia; family Alligatoridae; genus Alligator; species Alligator mississippiensis. The sequence continues at coordinate 24,189,932 of NC_081832.1, forward strand.
TGAGTGGCTGCAGTGCGGGGTGCTGGCCACAGGGTGGGCAAGGGGCTGCTTTTCCCCTCCCGTGCTCAGCGCCAGCTCATAACCTGCCCCCGCTGCCAGCCTGGGCTCTGGGCTCGCTCGTGGGGCTGCGCCGTGGCGACAGCAGCTGTGGCCCCCCCCCCGCACTTGCTGCACAGGGCAGCACACCCCGCCCGGAGTGCCTGCCCGGAGCTCGCACACTGGGAAGCCCAGAGGCAATGGTGACAAACACTGCCTGGTGCCTTGTGCTGCAGCTGCTCGCAGTCTGTGTGGGGCTGCCTGTGCCTGCTCAAAACAAAATGAGGGCAGGGGGTACATGGCAGGATGTTCTGCTTGTGCCCCTTGCCCCCCAGCCAAAGCCCCTGCCCCCCAGCCTGGGCTCTGTAGCTGTCAGTAGCTACCTAGAACCTGGGCCAGCTGCAAACATCTGCTGCCTCTCCACCCCGGGCCCCACCTATGCCTGCTCAGGATAGCCCCACATGGGCTGCGAGCAACGGCCACAGGGTGGGGGAGGGGCCACTTTTCCCTGCACTCAGCACCAGCTCGTTTCCTGCCACGGAGCAGGGGATCGGGGCTGTGCTCTGCCCCCATCCTGTACTGCGGGGGGCACTGGGAGTAAGTGGGTGCACGGGGCCCACACCAGTGTCCCAGGGCCAGTGCCAGCAGGGCCCAGAGCAGGGCAGCAGGAGCACAGGGTCCTGACTGGCAGGGGCTCTATGGAGTTGGGCCAGCTCCCCCCTCTCCCTGCTGGTGCAGCTCAACCCGGCTCCACAGACCCCTGCCAGCCTGTGCCGCTCTGGGTCCCTCTGACGCTGGCCCTGAGACATTGGTCCCAAAATAGCGGGGCACCCATGCGACCCTCGACAGCTTCCCAAAACTGGGTAAGCAGCCCTGCACCTGAAATAATTGCCTGCCCCTGCTCTATCCTAAACTTAGTCTCTTTGCCTCCTCACTCCCCCGGCGGGCTGTTCTAGAACCTCACTGCTCTGATGGCTGGAAGTCTTCTAATTTCCAGCCTAAATTAATTCAGGGACAATTTATGCCTATTTGTTCTTGTGCCAATATAATCCTTCGTTTTAGCTCTTTTCCTTTCTTGGTGTTGTGCTTTCATGTATCTAGAGGAAATAATCACATCCCCTTTCAGCTTTTTTTTTTTTTTGCTAATCAAGGTAAGCTTTTGTAGTCTCCTCTGACACAAAGCTTGCCAATTCACAGATCATCCCAACAGCCCTTCTCTGCATATGTTCCAATTTGAATACATTTTTTTCTGAACATGATACCCAAAACTCGTGCACTGTGTTCTAGATGGGGTCTTTTTAGGGCCTTATAAACTTCTTTTAAGATTCTCCTACCTTTACTAGAAATACTTTGACTGACACATAATTGCATTTGCCTTTTTCACAGCCATACCACACTGATGGTTCAAACACCCTGTAATTAGCAAGTACCCTTGCCTCCTATATTATTTCTAATGTATATCAGTTGTTCTTGGCATTATTCCCCAGTGCATGATCTTTTACTTTACACTGAAGAATTCATCCCAGTTCTACTACTGTTGTCCTCAAGATCATCCTGTCCCTCCTGTGTCACATCCTGATACTTCTTGCTGGTGATATCTCCTAATTTCATGTCTTCAGCAAATTTCATCAGTAGTCCTACTTTTTTGTGCCAAGGTCTTTAAATAAAATATTAAACAAGATCAGTTCCTTGACTGATCCATGAGTAACTTCATTATTTTTTCTTCAGCCCAATACTTCTTTCCACACAGCACCAACGTCACCCCTTAATCCAGGTCCTTAAACATTTTAAAATTTTTGTACTAAACCCTATCTTTCACTAGTTTAACTAACAGTTTCCCATATGACACTGAAGTCCAGATAAGAGCTAATGCAGTTTTGCTTTCTAGAACTGTAGCTCACATACTCCTTTTGGATTGCATACATTTTTTCATAGAATCATAGATAATTAGTTGGGTGAACAAAGGGAATGTAGCAGATATAGTGTATCTGGATTTCAGTGAGGCTTTTGACAAAGTCCCACAAGATCGTCTCATATACAAGTTGGAGAAATGTGGACTAGATAAAACTACTATAAGGTGGATAGACAACCGGCTCAATAGCTACAAGCAAAGGGTAATTATAAATGCATCTATGTCAGAATGGCAGGAGATTTCAAGTGGAGTCCCACAGGGGTACGCCCTCGGCCCTGGGCTGTTCAATGTATTCATTGTTGGTTTGGATGCTGGAATAGAGAGCTTCTTAAGCAAATCTGCAAGACATGAACCTGAGTAGCATTGGGATCATACTGGAGGACAGGAGTGCAATTCAGAAGGACCCTGACAGATTGGAAAACTGAGCTGGAGTTAACAGGATAAAGTTCAATGCTGAACACGTAAGGTGCTATGTCTCGGGAAGAATAATCAAAAACACAAATACAAAACAGCTGACAACCAGCTTGATGGCAGCACCTCAGAGAAAGATCTAGGAGTCTTAGTGGATTACAGACTCAATATGAGCCTGCAATGTGATGCAGCTACACAAAGGCAAATTTGATTTCTGGCTTTATGAACAGGAACATTATGTTCAAGACACAGGAGTTCACAGTGCCTTTTTTACTTGGCACTGATGAGGCCTCATTTTGAGTACTGTCGGCTGAATTGGTAAGGGGTCATCAAGGACTAGCCATACCTACGTTATAGGTATTTCCCATGCTTCTGGGCTCGCAGGAAGGAATTGTAGCAGCAAGAAAGAAACATGTCAGGGTTCTGTTCCTCCCACTTTCCTCAGAAGCATTGGGTATTGGCTGTAGCCAAGGCTGGGAGATTTTAACTGGGTTGTGCAAATTCTCCTGCTGGGACTAAAAACTAGAGGCTCCTGGTTAGAGAGACCTGCTCATCTGCTCAGGGGCACCACATTTGGGGTCAGGAAGGAATTTATGCTCAGACTGGTACACACTGCAGGGGGGGGAGGGGGGAGGTTGCTGCCCTCCTCTGTAACAAGAAGTATGGCATTCTTCCTTGGGTTTCTGAAGTATATTTAACAACCCTTGCAGCAAGAAGACGCTGACAGCTCTTGTACCCTTTCTTTAGGGTTAGGGTGCTTTGCCTTATGACTGTGACGGGGTATATGTTGTTTTGATAACAGGCAAGACAAAGATTTGTATTGGACAGCCTGGAACGGGATGATCCTGTCTCTGGTAGGGGGATGCATAAGATGACCTCCAGAGGACCTGTCTAATCTTACTTTTCTGTGGTTTTATGATTCTATACATACCCCAAAAGGATGTTAGCAGACAAGGTTCCTTGGGTGAATTTGATATCTTTTATTAGACCAACCCAAATGGTTGGAGAATAGTTATTAAGCAAGCTTTCAGGTTCAAAAACCCTTCGTCAGGCTAAGGAAGTTTCAGCAGTTGGTGCGTGCTCTTCCTAGATGGAATGAAAAGTAAAGAAGCCAGAGGCTGGGCTGGGGAGTCAGTTGGCCAGGCAGATTATAATGTGTCAGAAATCCAATGTCTATGTTTAGTCCATGATCTCTAGTATCCAGGAGGTTGATGAAATGGAGTTCATAGGGTTGTCTCTGGGAAGTGTTGTGTAAGTTGCCTTTGAGGATCAGGACTGAGATTGAAGAGAGAGTGGTTTTCTTGTGAGAAATGTGCCCCCACCGGTAATTGGGCATTTCTGTCTTTGATAGATTTACGGTGTGTGTTAATTCTGGTGCGCAGTTGTTGTTTGGTCTCTCCTACATATTTTCCATCAGGGTATTTGGTGCATTGGATGAGGTATATTACATTTCTGGAGGTGCAGCTGTAAGATCCTGGGATGCTGATGGCTCTGTTGTGGGGTGTAGTAATTGTGAGGGTGGTGGAGATGTGTTGGCAGGTTTTGCATTTCTTGTCATGGCACGGTCTGGATCCTTTTGGTGTGTTCTGGGGTTGAGGAAGTTTGCTTCTGGTGATGAGGTTGGCGAGGTTCGGTGCTTGTTTGAAGGCTAGGATGGGTGGCTCTGGGAAGATCTTTTTAAGAATAGGGTCTGCCTATGTCCTTAGACCAACATGGCTACAACCTAAACCCCTGCAACACCAAAAGGATGTTTGTACCCTAGTCTAGGAAACAGCTTTCTAGAAAACTCAGTGCCTGTATCACAGAAAAAATTGTGTCTGTCCAACACATTACCTTTGGTAAATCCATGTTGCATATTTTCCTGTTTTCTATTTACAGCAATGTCTTTATTATTTTCTTCTTCAATATTTCTTTTAAAAGTCTTGAGGTGAAACTAATGAGTTTATAGATACCTGGATCACTTCCCAACTCCTCAAGTATAACTGCTACATTTTTTGTTCTCTAGCCCGATGGTAACACCCACAAGTTGATAATTTATTTTGCTTCTCCCTCAGTTTTGGTAATGTCCAGTTCTATACGATCATTTCTGTTGGCCATCCAGTTCTTGCCTCCATGTTTAATATCACCATCCTAAAGGAGAGTAGTTTTGGAGGCATGCCTAGATTATCCTTAATCCTTACCTCATACACACTGCATAGAGGCCCCATTGCTTCTTCGCTTGCTTTCTTACTTATATGGCTGAAGAAGAACCTGTTTACTACATCCTTTGCAAGATCTAACTCAATTTGACTTTTGGAAATAGTCACTTGATTTCTACATTTCTTGACTTCTACAATACAGCTTTCCTTGCTGCTCAGTCCTTTCTTCTATTCCTTGTAGATTCTCTTTTTATACCCAATTATTCCTCTCGATTATTTATCTAGTTAAACCTGCAGCCTCTTCCCTACAAGTGCTTTTACTTGCTTAAGATGCAAGCCTCACATAACTTTTGTACCTTTGACTTAAAAAAAAAAGTTCAGGCATCCTCTAAATTCAAATGCTGGAGTTCTAGTTCACTCAAGTTTAAGGTCTTAAAATGGCAAACTTTGACAGTTACACATATATCTTTGGTTATCTTTTTGTATAAATTAACCCGAATCAACTCATGAAAATTTGTTCTGAGGTTATTTTCTATGATCTGCTCTTATGTAATGTACTTGTTTCTTACCAAAGACCATTCTAAAAGGAGCATCACTTCTTGTGGGATCAGTGATTATTTGGTGAAATCTCTCAGCTATCATATCCATAGAATCATAGGAAAGTAAGGCTGGAAGGGACCTCATATGGTCATCTAGTCCAGTCTCCTGCTCAAGGCTGGACATTCTTGACTAAATCATCCCAGCCAAGTGTCTTCAAACCTGATTTTGAAAGTTTCTAAGGATGGAGATTCCACTTCTCTAGATAACCTGTTCCAATATCTAGCCACCATCCTAATCAGAAAGTTCAGTGTACTCTCCAGCCTAAATTTCACCTGCTGCAGCTTGAGGCTGTTACTCCTAACCCTGTTCCCTAAAGCCACAGAGAAAAGCCCATCTCCATCTTCTCTATAATCATTCTTCAGTATTTGAAGACTGTTATCAAGTCCCCCCCCAGTCTTCTCTTCTTTTCTTCTTTAGGCTAAATAACCATAGTTTTTTCAGCCTTTTGCTGAAGTCTTGTTCTCTACTGGACTCTTTCCAAACTGTCCACATCCTTCTTGAAGTGTGGCCCAAAACTGGATACAGTACTCCAGGTGAGGCCTCACCAGTGCTGAATAGAGCAGAAGAACTACTTCCCTTGATTTGCAGGTGAAACTTCTGTTAATACAACTCAGGATGCTGTTAGTTTTTTTGGGTTTTTTTTTTGCAACAAAAGCATGCTGTTGGCTCATATTTAGCTTATGGTCCACTGCATCCCCCAGGTCCTTCTCTGTACTACTGTAGCCTACCCAGTTGTTAGGTAATGGGTATTAGTAGCATTTGTTCTTCAATTTATATCTGGAAAGTTAAAGTCTCCCATAATGACATGATCTTTAGGAAGAGAAGTAAAACTAACAATCCAGAGAATTTCTGTCTACAACCAATTTCAGTCCTGTGGGTTTATAGGAAAGTCCCAGATCTACCCCAGCAGAATCTCTTGTAGTATCATTCCCCAAGTGATCTTGTCCCATACAGATTCTGGTTTATCCATGCTGTCCCTTCTTATTTATTTGCAGTCCATCACATGACAAAGTCTGATATAGGCATGGCTCCAGATAAAGGGCTCCCTGCTCACAGAACTCGTCTAACAATATGCTACACGCTTCTGATCCTGCATATCAGCGAATCTCAAGTAACTTCCCACTCCGGCTTGTTTCAGTAGTGAGTTTGGCCATATTAGTCTGAAGCAGCTCACAAAACATGTTCTGGAGATTTCCACCTCTTCTGTTTTTATGTTAACAAGACAACACGAGAGGTTTTGGTCTTCTTTCAAACCTGGTTTTACGGTGTGAAGTGGAAGAGAAGAAACCATTTCCAACACCCAAACATAAAAGCAGCAAGCTGGAGTAATAGTCAAGGGGACCTGCAGTGAACCAACACCAGTTTCTTGGCTAAAGGTGGTATATATGCTACATTAGAAAGCAAATGATAGGACTCACTTTAACAGGCCTTTACAGATCCTGTGCCACAGGAGGCTTGATGGGGAAGTATGGTAAGTTCTGTGACAACAGGAGACTCTGAAGCCTGACATCATTGAATGTTTAAGGCTCTCTTACCTGGAGCAACCATGATCTCATTTTTCTTGGAGCGAATCCGCAGGAATGTGAGGTCATTCTGAGGATCAATCTCTCTCACGGTGCTCCTTGCCTTCATGATGAAGCTGTGCATTAAGCCTGCATATTGCATTGTTGTGGAGTTGTCCACGGTGCTTTTGATAGGGATACCTGCAGAAAGATGTGGCAACTGTGGTGAGACAGCTGATAGGCTATCTGGGATGACCCTAATCTTCGTGTACTCACTGGACCCCATTGTAAACCCCTTTAAGTAAGTAGATTTTACAGTAAACATTTGAGATTTAAAAAAAACAAACAAACCATGGGGGAAAGTAAACTGTGGAAAGAGCAGGTGCAGACCTTGAATTCAGATACCTCCTTTCAAAGTTTGAGATCCAAACATCATTACAGTCAGACAATAACTCTTAAACTGTGTTCAATGGAGAGCTTTCAAGCTACATTGTGCTGGTTTTCTCTTACTCCCAGCTGTTTCCATGAACCTCCAGCCTTTGTTTCAAAGAGCATATGCTCAGAGCAAGGAACAGCTGCGACTAGATGTTAATATTCAAATAAAGGGAAGACAAAAGAACTACCCCTGGGAACCATAGATGGTAGCCAGGCTCAGCTGCTTCTCAGCAACGTGACCAACGCCCTCCATACGTTTGTGTACCCTTGATGGGTTTTCTTCTGACTGGGACAGCTTTAGTTTATAGCTAGGCTCCACAAGGGCAGCTCCAGTAGAGGCTGCTGCAGTTACATTAATACAGTGATAGGCAAAATATGGCCTGTGGACCAGATCTGGCCTCCAGAAGAACTTTGTCCAGCCCACGGTGGATCCCTTGGTCCCACCTGGCCCAGGTACTGTATGGCTCATGGTGCATCCCACCACCCCCTGGGCATGCAGTGGGGCTGGGACAGCTCTGCAGCTGGACTGCCTTTCTAGGCAGCTCAGGCAGCAGCGGCTCCTTCCAGCTGCCGCTGCCACTGGCTCCAGCCTCCTGGTACAGGCAAGAACCCATGCGCACAGCCCCAGCCCTGGCCTGCCTGGTGCCTGCTCCAGACTTGCCCGCCCACGATGAGAAGCAGAAGCTACTGCTACTCAGTGCAGTCCCTCTCCTTCACTGCTGTTGGGCCCTTTATGTTGCAGCCACCCAGAGCCCATGCCCAGGATGCCCTGCGGCTCCTCTGCACTGCCACCACTGCCCCTCTGCACGGCCTGGAGGCAGCAGCGACAGTGGCAGAGAGGAGATCACAGAACAAAACCCAGAAGCACCCCCCATGTGCCCTCCATTTTTGGATGAGTCTCTTGATCCCTCTCGTGCTCACTCCCCCTCTTGACCCATAAATCTTGCATTCATAGCTGCATGATAGGTCAGATTTAATAGAAGGGTGGAGAGTGCCCCACCCTAGACTACCCTTTAACCTGGTGTTTTGGGCACTCTTCTGGGCATGGGAGATATAGGTTTAAATGCCCTCAGCATGAGGAGGGTCAGAATCCAGGCCTCCCACTTTGAAGGAGAATGCTCTAACCACAAGTCTGTTATGGAAGAGAACACCACATTCAGGAATCCTGGTTTTCTCTGATAAAAAAATCCCCAATTTTCGGATTAAAAATAGTAACCCCAAATCCACATTTTTCCGTGATTAAAATGAAACACCACTATATATATTTCTAGAAAAGTCAGAGATTGTATCAAGGAAAAATCATGTTCATCTGACACGCTACCTTTGGTAAATCCATGTTGCATATTATCCTGTTTTCTGTTTACAGCAATGTCTTAAATTATTTTCTTCAATATTGTTTTAAAAGCCTTGAGGTTTAACTAAATGAGGTTATAGATACTTGGATCACCTCCCCACATCCCTCTTAAGTGTAACCGCTACATTTTCTGTTCTGTTCATATACAGAGGTGTTTCAATTTAATCACAGAAAAACGTGGATTTGGGGTTACTTTTTTTAAGCTGAAAATTGGGGATTTTTTTTTTATTAGAGAAAACCAGGATCCCTGTTCATCACCACCCTCTCCAGCTGTGTACATTAGTGCATGTTAGGTGCATTCCAAGCATGATTACTGAATCTGGCCCTCAAGGGACTTGGGTAAAAGGACAATTAGTCTATGAATCTCTAAGAGACTCAGGTATAAGATAGAGATGAATAGCTCAGCAGTTCCATGATGGTAGGGTCTCAGAACATATGTAGCAGAGCTTCAGGCATATAAAGAACAACTCATGAGAGAAACGTAGGTGTTTACAAACTCTGAGGAGCCCAGGAGGTTAAATATGTAGAGGTAATTGGACGTATGTACCCAAATACCACCTCACTCCCTTGTCAAGCCTCAAAAACACTCAGGTGCCTACATTATTTCTTCAGGTCACAAAATTAGTCTGTAGCAAAGCAGGGAACAGAACTCAAGTCTCCTCACTTCTTCTCCATTCCTCTATGCACTGACAATACAGTCAAATTGCCTTTCTGGGGAAAAGAGAACTTGTTGAGATCATTTGATCCATTTTTAAACAACAGCTTTACTGGTCCTTAAACTTCCTTTTCTAATTAAGCAACATTCTTAGAGAGCACAACCAGACTGGCATAATACCTTCTGAATTAACAATAATGATTCCTTGGACTCCTTTCTGACTCTGAATCCGCTTTAGTGTTTCTTCCACCTCAGCCTGCAAAGGAAAGAAATGACAGAAAATAAAGCATCATGATGTCTTAAAGGTGTAATTTGCCTCCAAATAATGTTCTGTAATAATATATCTAAAAATAAAGCTGAGCCATTGAGATGATTCAAATAGATACTACTCATTTTGTGAGTGCAAAGCACAGCTATCGTTGGGACTACCATATCAAGGCCTTTTTTAGTTGCTTTCAAGCCCATTGTCTTCTCTGAAGTCGTTTGTAATAACAACCCTTTGGAAGCTTCAAATCTGTTCTTTAATCTTTCCCTCTCCCCTCCTCCCAATACATCATACGTTCATTTCTTATCATAGGTTTGCTTAGGAGTGCAAGACCATGGAATCTGTCATTATTGGGCGAGTCATTTGGGCTGCTAGACCTTCTTTTAATATTTGTAGTCACACTATGGATGGGATTTATTAATACATTTTAAGGATAGAATTTGGGGTTTATGATTATTTTTTCTTTTAAAGGCAATTAAAAAACATATGCAAAGGGAAAAACCTGGACTGTAGCCGTTAGCCTATAACAGAAATTCTGCTAAATGAGCAATTGAAATCTAATTATTGCCAACAGTTTAATTTTACTATTCCACAGTCATTACACAAGATTTGTGCCAAAGTATTACCCATTAGTTGCTGTAAAGTAGCATCAGCTTCAAAAGATTTTGACAATTCTTTTAGAAATACTCAATCTGACATCTGGGAGGTGGATATCTGACCAATCAAAATTTACTTGGGTCCTCTCTAAGGGCACCACAAGATCAAGTTAATCATGGGTTGACTTTACACAGTAATGAGGATCACCCCTTGAGTGGTTCTGGGCACACTCAACCCCCATTAAAGAAAATGAAGGCACACAGGAACTTTTCAGAAGCAAGCAAAACAGACTTTTACCAAAAAAAGGGAAAGGAAAAGGGAAACCATGGCAAATGAGAAAAGGCAATGATGTCTAAAAGGCCAGGCTCACTCTATAAAATTTTGTTAGTATAGCTATGCTCGTAAGGAATGCAAGAATTAATCAATAAATCACAGCCCTGCCACAGAGTTGTGCCAGAAACCCCCTTCCCTTTTACATAAAACCTATATGCAAATAAATGACTCTCTTTAAAGTTAGAAGCGTCATCCCCATTAGGGGGCATTACTGGCATAAAAAAAGCTTTACTGGGGTAAACCAACCCCAAGAATTGGCAACTATGGACCTCACAAACTATTGCATTTACTTTGTTTTTGCAAACTACAGCTTGCCTGTCTCACTCAGTATGGAAAAGCAAATGATTAACCAGAGAAGTAAATCATAAAGGCTGAGAAGGAGGGGGAGAAAATGATGAGGGGCTGTACTCAAGTAGGGAGTAAGAATACAGCTGGCTATCAGAAAGATAGGTTTATTGAAGAAGCAGTGCATGGGAGTTCATTGATTAAAAGAAAAAAAAAATGTCAACAAAAAGAAAAAGGGGCAGTCAAGTTCTGGCTGTGTGCCAGAGCAGCCAACAGCAGCTGTGGGTTAGGGTGGAGTGAGAAGCAATGCAGTGTGGGACATCTGAAGGACTGATCAGACAGCTAAGGGAATGCTTAAGAGTCTACATAACACTGAACCATCTCAGGAAAATTTAAAATAGTTTAACAGGCTTGCTTATCTGTCTGCTTAAGGTTTAAACTACATTTAAGCTGATCTGTGTCATGCACATCCATGGCCTTACAATATAAAGCTTCCCTTTACAAAGCCCTTAAGATTTCTTCAGAAAAGCATCTGACAGACTATCAGCTATGGCTATGTCTCCATTTCCCTGATTCAGCTGCAGAAAGCTCTGGCTGTAGCCAGCAGCTACCACCTGCAAGCTCTCTCAAGCACATGCACATGCCTGTGCACCTCTGACTGCTGGGCTGGGGGGGCCACTCTGGGAAGGCAGTAGGCAAATGAAGGCAGGGAAGTGTTTTCAAGCACCAGGAGCCAGTACCAGGTAATAAGAAAAGCTGTACACCCCCATGGAGTGGAAGAGTTGATTTGCCAGAAGGGAGGGTCCTGCTGCTGGTGAGGGGCACTGAGATGCATGCACTCAGATTGCTGTCAGTAAAACTTTACAGCAGGGCTGTCCAGCTGGCAATGCACGAGGGGTTAACACGCAGCCCCTGGGCCCCCACTATGCTGAAGCAGCAGCCAGGATCTTGGGGCTCCTCCTCCCTCCCTCTCCTAGTCGCCACTGCCTGACCCAGGCCCAGGGGACAAAGCAGCGTGGTGCAGCCAGGAGCACCCTGCAGGACGCTGCAAGCGAGAGGCTTCCTGTCCCCACGGGTACGAGGCCGCCGGGGCCAGGGTCCTAGCCACAGACGTGGCGCGCCTCATGTACCGGACGCAGCCAGGGGCCGCGGTCCACGCGAGCTTGGCCCCCGGGGGTGCGCGGCCGCCAAGGAGAAGCACAGACCAGGGCGCGCGGCTCCAGGCACATCCCGGGGATCAGCCTACAAGGAGCTCGGGGCCGCGCGGCCAGGCCCGCCCGCCCGGCACGAGTTGCTCCAGGCTCTGCAGCCTCCGCGCGGGGAAGACGACACCGCGGCTCCCGGGACCCAGAGCCGCGCCCCGCCCCGCCCCGGACGAGTCTCCTTTGCACCGGGCAGCAGCTGCAGCTCTCAGCTTCCCCCCCTCGCCGCCCCGATCCGAGGCCCGTCCCGCAGCCCCTGGGCCGACATGTCCACCCGCACCTGCCCCCACGCTCACCATGGCGGACGGGACGGGACAAACCTTCCCCACAGCCACCACCCCAGCAAAGCCTTGTCACGACTCCAGCACACATGCGCACCCAAGCCGGGGACACGGGACTCCACCACCCAATGGCTCGCGCAAAGAGGCGGTGGGAGGCAGGACTAGGCAGCGTGCATCATTTCCTCCTCTGCCCCGGAAGCGGACTTAACACCAGCGATTCTCTCGGAAGAGGCGGGGCCAGGCTGGGGGTTCGGCGAGAGGCAGGTCGAAACGGGGCGCGGGGCAGGCCGAGCGGGAGCTTGCGAGGCTTCAGCCCAGGGGCGGGCAGTTATTTCGGGTGGAGGGTCGCTTACTGAGTTTTGGCAAGCCATTGAGGGCCGGCAGATAAATATCTATTTTTTAAAATCTTTAGGGGCCCTGCGGGCCAGATAGAATAGCCTGGCAGGGCACTTCCGGCCTGTGGGCCGCACTCTGTCCAGCCCTGTTCCAGGAGCTCATCTCCCGCCTGCCGCGCCCGGCCAAGGGGCGCGCAGGCGCTGGCTGAGAGCCAGTGACGGGCGAACGCTTGTGGGCCGGCCCTTGCAGCCGGCAGCAGCTCCAGAGTTGTTGAAATTGTCTCGCAGTGTCCGCTCGCCCCTGCCCTGGCTGGAGTATGGAGGCGTTGATGGTACCGGCGGGAGGGAGGGGAGCGTGGGTTTGTCCCCCAAACGGGAGCACAATTTGGGATCGCCCAGTGCGAGCCCCGTCATGCTGCCCCCTGCGCTCGGGCGCGCTGCAGTTACTTCCATCTGCTGCTTTGAGTGGCTTTCCACACGGAAACTGATATTGGTCTCTGCGTGCCCTGTGCCTCCTGTCCTAGCTGATGGCGACAGCCTGAGACAGCAGTTCTGCTCTCCTTCCACATGGCTACTGTCAGGGGTCAGCCCATCAGCTTCTTAGAGAAGCAGTGCAGATTACTGGCATCTAAGCTTCCCGTGTGATGGAAGGGCAGTTCTCCCTCACCTTTTTGCACTCAGCAAACACCTATGCTGTTGTCTGTCCAGTGTATTAAACATCTAGCTTTTTAGATGTTTAAAAAACATGTGCTGCCTTTATGATGTTTTCCCTCAAGCCATGATCTATTGTCCATCTATAGTGAGGGCAAGGTAAATGGTTTATAGCTTAGATTCTGGGATCAAAGATTAGGTGATTTGGCTTCATTATTTTGTATACATCAGTGTCATTCCTCTGGAAGAACATAACATAACCATTCCCTCCTGCTGCCTATGCTGTCATATTCAGAGAATATGTTAGCAAGTTTGGTAAACTTCAGCAAATAACTGGACTCCACCTGAAGGCCTCACAGCCTGTGCTGTGGTATGATGCCTGTGGCAGATCTGCACATCACCTCAATTTCTTTATGCACTATTTAATACCCTGTCCATTTCCCACTTTCAATCCTTTGTGCCATTTTTCACACCTTGTTCTGTGCTTGGAACACCTTCCCCATTCAAGTTTGAGTCATCGCTCTTCACATCAGAGCCTTGGATAACAAATCAAAGATTTTGATGTCAAGATTTCAGTAGGAAGTCAGCGTGTGGCTTGCTCTTTGAGATTCTCAGCCTTAGGTCATCCATAATGCCTCACAGGAAGAAAAACCTAAAGGTAAAATGAGAAGAAAGTTTTTATTTGTCCTCTAGGCTTCTTGGCACATCTGGTCATCCCTTTCTCTTCAGATCATGGATTTTTGGGGGGACAGGTTGTCATGCACAACACTGACAATAAAACAACAGGCCAGCTGAAGCCCTGGAAAAAAGCATGCTCCTGTTGCTGAGCAGGGCATAAGGATTGCTAACCACATGCATTCAAAAATCAAATTAATCAGCCCCCACCTGCAAAATCATGAGATTCACTTGAAAAGATGGGAAGCTTTTTAAAAAAAATTCAGACTGGGGATTCACCTTCTGGATTCTGGTCATACAATTGAGATGAGGAACTGCATTGAAAATAGGAATGCAGCTGAAAACTGATGAAAGCAGTACTAGCTGATATAAAATAACAGGACAGCAACATTTTGGTAGTCTCTTCCTATTTTACCAACTTGTTCAAGTTCTTCATTGGAATCTATTTTGTGGTGTTGCTGAGATGCTATTAGCAAGCTAGCAGTTTTGGAACAGGAAACCAACACCTGCCTAATCAGCTCATGAGGTAGGGAATAATGTTTATAACATGTTGACATTTCCAGCAGGAGTGACTAGCTTCTCTGTTGAGATGAATTTTGCTAAACATATTTTAATAAAGCCTTTCCACTGCTTTGTAATGATCACAAACATTGTTCTCCTGCATTGTAGAAAAAAAAAGATAAACATCATTGGTTGCAGATTTTTTTTTAACCACCATGCTAGAGAACATTGCGTAGGAATCAGCTGCAGTGCTGGGGAAATGAACTAATGATGTAAGGTCCTTTTTGAAAATAGGATGTGCTGTAGCAGATCAGTTGATGCATCTGTTATGTCTGGAATTGAGCAGGATTTGATCTGCTATCTGATGCTTTGGAGTAAGTAGGAACCCCCTCTGACAAATCCTTTAAACAACTTTGCAGTCTGTGGATATGATGGGGGCAAGGCTGGGCAGAGGAGCATATTCAAGTGAAGATTCACCCTTGCTCTGATAGAATACAACAGGATGGAACTGTTACTTTCATGAGGACATGAAATAATCCTGCGGGAAAGGGAGCGAATGGGTCAGTTAGCCCAGGCTGATGTGAAGGTCCTAGCATTTTTGAACCAGTACTTAACTTGATACTACAGCAGTACACTGGGACCAAAAGGTTGAATTTGTGCCAACGACTGTTTTACCCCCATAGAACTCTGCACTAGAATTTAATTGTCTGATCCTCCCAGACAGTGGAGTCCTAACCACAGGTAATTACATAGTTAATCAAAATTAGCCAGACAAAACTAGCTATAAGTTAGCTAACAGGTCTGAATCTAGTTAATGGTTGTCATCTCTAGGCTAGGCTTATGCAGCTTCGTCACAGATGGTAATATCCCTTCTCCTGTTAGTTGTGTCCATTCTCATTCCCCATCCCCCAGCTTTACAGTCTGCACTAACCCTGCAAATCTTGAAGAGTTTGCTAGAAGAGTCTCAGTGAGGTCAACATTATTTTGTACCAATTGTATAGGGATATGCAGGAAAAAAAAACAAATAGGATGAGGCCCCATGAAACTACATCCTACCATTTAATGTTTTAAATGAAGGAGCTAGGGAACTCGCATAATATCAATAATGCAGAAGTAGCATAAAAATACAGCTTAGTCTGTCTTGTGCTAAAACATGTTCCTTCATATAGCTATTTTATTTTCCTGTCCACACAGGTTCCAGGAAGAACTGTAACATTAGGTCACAATCATGCAAAGAGGCAAAATTGGTAATGCTGACGATGTCATGCAGTCTTTTCTTATGTCATCTCCCTTCACTTCAAGGTCTAGGCCACTCTCTTCTCAACCTTTTTAGACTCAAGTCACTACTTAGAGAATGCCAGCTCTTGGTTTTCACTCTTTTTTCCTACAGAAAAACAATAGAGCAATTCTTCATGTTGCAAAGAACTCAGAAAGACCCCAACAAATCAGAATGTTTTTGACACTATGAATGCCTATTTGAAATCTCTCAGTTTATCTTGTGAATTATACTTGTGCAATTTACAGTGCTAACAAGACATGGTGCCCCTGAAAAGATCTCAAGGAAACCCATGGCAGCACTTTAGTTGAGGATCAGTAGTCTAGGCTTGGTCCTTTTGAGGTTCTGCAGTGTACTCAGAGCTGAACTGTTGACAGACCAACATTCTCATCGAAGGTGGGATCCAAGGGTTATAAAAAAAAACAATTCAGAGATTTGGGATAAAGTAATTTCTAAGTTATGGCTGTGACCAAATCATTCATATTCTAAAACAAACCTGGAATAACATGATTACTTCACTGAGTTAACAATGGCAAAATTGTTCATGTAAGTGAACCGTTTCCAAGCAGACTTGCTAAGTAGAAGGTTTCAAACCAGCTTAAAAGGAAAGAAGAGAAGACAAATTCAATTTAATTTCAGACATAATTTTCATACCAGCAAGGAATGATGACAGGAAGACCAGCTCTTTAAGTACTTTTATAAAAGTATTTGACTTACTGAGATACTGTTACAGTTACCTGAGTATTTCAAATTACAGTTCAAGGAAAATTCAACAATAGAATTTCAGTACAGTATTTTACAATCCAGTGCTGCTGATCCCTGTTCATGTACTAGTTCGCTAGAGCACATATACATAAACTAAGGTTCTGAAAGAAAATGAAGAGACATCATATAAAAGGGGCTGGAGATACCAATATGGTGGATGGAATTTAAATTACAAATCCAGTGCAGAAAGTAGGAAAAACATGAATCAAGAGGAAGGAGGAATACCATAGTTTACTTTTTCAATATAATAAAAATATCAGTAAGTTGCTCACAAATTTAAATTTATTTTTTTTTTTACAGAAGCAAATGGATACATTAAAAATATATAAAATTTCATAGCAAATTTAAAGTAATGACTTATTTACTGCAAGTTTCATTAATATTTTAATATTTCCTGAGCAACTAAAAAAAATAAGGCCTTTTCCGATTGGATCAGTTGGTATTCCTGAACACACCAGAGGCAGAATATCAGATCACAGGCTGCTATTCATCTTAAGAAATTCAGATACATATTCAAGAATCTCTTTTGTAAATTGTACTGGGAGTCCAAAGTCAGTATGGCTTATCACCTGGCACACCACTTTGTGGGCTTATTCCCATCTCCCCCAGTTCCCCACAAAGAGCAGAAGAGTGCACCAATTACTCATATTATTTCCTTTTTATTTCAACATAACATGCTGTAAAAAATTAACAGATGTTAGCATTGACAATGCTTACAAAGCAAAATGTGTTTTAAAAGCAATTTTTAATTTGGATTTCAGAAATATTGCTAATTTAACATTTAGAATAAACCTATTTTTAAATGTTAACATTCTGGCCAAAGGTTCAATATTTCACTTTACAAATTTATTTGTCAGTAAAGTATTTTCTATTTGCAATATTTGCACATGACTTCTGGTGTTTGGGATATCCAGCCCCCTTTTCCCCCACTCTAATACAGCAGTGAAGACATATAAACATGCCATTTAAATTAAAGGAAGAAATGGAATAAGTGGAATCCCAGATTGCAAAAATATATACAAGCATTTACCTTTTTTCTGAACTAAACATTTCAACCATAAAAATATTTAACAGCCGCACCCTATAGAACTAGGGCTATGGCTATTTCAATTATAACTATTCTTTATTTTAAAAATATAGGGCAGAAAGCCTTTTGGGTGATATTTGTACATTAACAATATTTCTAGGTCCCTACATTAATCATGAAACTTTATGTAGAACATAAACTATATTCCATAGCTTAATCTTGCATTATTTTTATTAATTTAATTTTCTCTCTCCTGTAAATATGTTAGATGACTAGACTTCATTATAAGAATTATCAACAGAAAGTAACTTCATTATAAGAATTATCAACAGAAAATATTTATAAGGCGTTTTTTCTTTCTACATAAGACATATGTTGCAAAATAGCCATCAGATGTTTTGGTAGTTGGCGGATATACCTCCAGGTAAGACAATGATGTCAGATCTTTTGTCACCCACCAATAAAATGAGAGAAGTGGGTCATTTCTGTAAAATCAACAATTCTTTTACAGGCGTTTCTTAGAATATCTTAGGTAAAACACTCAGGGATCTAATTATTCTCCCTTACAAGCACACACTGAGGGAGATTTGATCCCTTTACATGATCTGGGACAGAAAAACCTCACAGTAAATCAAGTTATAAAACATTAGTGTTCTGGCTCTCTAGCCCTGGATCAACCTTTCCTTCTTGGGGTTTAGATGGTAGGGATAACAGGAATGAAACATATTTTCTCCCAAGATGGAAGTTCAGACTTACAGTTCCCCATTTGTCCAGTTCCAGCTCTAATATTAGAAGCTTCTCAAATGGCTTCTATTGCTAGTCTTACACTGCAAGATATTCATTAGCATGAACTATTGCCATTTCAAGTGCCATCTCTCTTTCTATAGATCCTATTGGAATTTAATAATCTGAAGGGAGGGAAAGACAAAGGAGAAAGTTTACCATACCCAGAAAGTGCATTCTTTCCAAAAGGGGAAGTACAACGTAAAATGCCAGATAATTCAAATACTAGTGAATTATAAGTGGAAGTAAAAGATGCATGAGTCCAAATCAGAGTAAGTAAACACTAGAACAGTTACTATTTAAAGGCAGCTCAGGGATGAGTTAGCCTGAAGTTAGTTTAAACGTCTTGAGAATTGTTGAATTTCTGGATACAGGAACATACAGAAAGAAGTCTAATCAGGGCCAAAACCTTCTAAATTGTGACAGTCTGTAAGCCAAGTATTGCACGTCATTTTTCCACCAAAATGTTAAATGACAGAAATTTGAGGCTGTTTTATAGCCACATTTTAGAATCCAACTGCACTGCTATACTTCTTCCTGACACCAGATAAAACCTTACAAGAAACCATATGATTGCAAAACTTAACAGTAACATCAAGTCTACTTCCCATTAATACAATTTGACAGGAAACAGCAATCTACTAACAGGACTCTAATCAGTGCGTTTCCTTGCAATCCCAGGTGGTCCTGTGTTTTGCAAGATGTGTGTTAAAGTACCACAGTGTTAATGTTGCACATGAAGTTGTGTTTGTGCATGCCTGCATATGCATGTATTACACAGAAAAGTATTAAAATTGTTTTGAGATGGGAGAGGGCACACAAAATGTACCAATAAACTTTGGCAGGCATAAAAATATGCTAGAATTAATAGGACATTTTAAGAACAAAAAAAGATATGCCCTGACTTGTGCCATAGTTCTACATCTTCTTAACAATGGTTTGAATCAAATCGGACATGAGCAAACTCCAGCATGGGAAAAACAGGCCAATCTTGAACTAGAAACGAGCATAAGTAATGGAATCTGCTTAAAGTAAGTACCCAGAGGCTGATTACAAGCTGGCTCTAATAACACTGGTGTAAAGCGGCTTATGAGAATGCTGCAGCATTGCAGCTACCAATGGACTTCCCAGTGCATCAGTAGCAAAAAATGCTACTCAAAAGGAAAGACAGACTAGTTTTAAAAAACTGTCATTAAGGACACATTCCAATTAATGCACCATGAAATAAAGCAGTGCTCAGAGCTGTTTTAAATCTCTAGTTAGGTCAGATTTCATTTGCAGCCGTATCATTTGCAGGTTTGATTTCTGGAAGTGCCCAGTGGAAATCCAGAAGTAATGGGGATAAAATCTGAGAAAACATCCATTTACTTACACATGAGTAATTGTTTAAATAAATCCAGGTCAAGTCTACTTTACAATGGGTGTGCAACAAGCAGGACATGAAGAATGCAAATCGCACATTGACATAGCATTCTTCAAGGTGCAAATTCACACAGGTGGTTACTCTTGCCCAAAACCTTCTGTTTCTTCAATTGCAAACAATAATTTTTCTTTCATCTGTTCATAACTCTTATAAGGTGGCAGATCCAAGCGGTTGAAACTGAAAATAAAAAATAGTTTGAGTACTAGGATGGGAATATAAAACCCCCGAAATCCCACAAACCAAACATGACTGTTCCATTGTTCCATTAACAGCTGAGCCATGGATATAAATGAACAAACATACAGGATATTTTTAACACCCTACAATCCAGAGTGGAAATGATACTGAGTTAACAGGCATTTATTTTGTAGTGAGATGGAAGAAAACCCCTAAAATATACTTTTCATTGCATCTGACTTACCAGACTGTTGCCTGTGAAAGTTTACACCTTTCTGAATCAGTCTCTAAGGCCAGGTACAGATGTTACACTTTTACCGGTAAAAGTGACTGGAAACTAGTCTATACCCATAACAGAAGAGAAGTTTGGCACACAGACTGGTTTAGAAATGGCAGAACCTGGTCTAAGATTTGCATCTCCCAAACTCACTGTGCGTGTTGTTCTGTTGCTTACAGGAAAACATGCAACTTAGATAGATTCCACCTTGGGCTTTTTGAATGCATATACCTATCCTAAGATGCTATCCTGCCTTTCCTTCTGCTTCATTTCAGACTAACACAGCTAACTACCTCTCTCTGAAAATTAACTGAAAGCCAGGGGTCTGCACATCGTCGAAAGATGACTAGGGAATATTAGTCGTTTTTTGGGTGCAAAACTTGACACACTTTATAAGAGCCTTATTTCCTACAGTTACAGTGGAGTTGACTACCAAATAAGATTCCCAATTTAAAGTATCCAATGTTGGCTACTCTATATTAGTCATTTTTGAAAATGTAATCTCTGAATATTTTGCACTAGTTCAAAATTACTTATTTTAAAACTAGATGCCCCAGGGTCAATGACCACACTGCTTTTTCAAGAAATGTTCTTACACAAGACAGCTGGCTGGGAGCTAAAATTAAGGCCTTGTTTATGGGAAGTCCAGTGGTAGGGGAAAGACCTGCTGTACAACAAAATACTTGGAATCAGAATTGCAGCTATTCATACTTTCTGATTATCCTCAGCCCTTTTGTCTCATATTTTATTGCGACTAATGTGCCTGTATCTCTACTCATAGCATGAAAAGTCTTCTCAGTGTATGCATTAGGCCTGTGCGAAGCGGCAAGTATTTGCTTTGGATTCGACCAATTTGGAGGACAGTGATTCAATTCAGAGATTCGAATCACTGTCCCGATTTGAAGTGGCCGAATCAGATCTGAAAGATTTGGTTGCTGCTCTGGAGATTTGGCCATAGACTAAAGAGGCAGCTGACACAGCTGCTACTTGCTGGTACATCTGTTGGGGTTGGGGGAAGGAAGGGGCGTGGGGGAGGGAGGGATTGGGGCTGGGACAAGCTACCCAGCCGGGGCGAGGGGGGGGCTTGTTACTGGGGCAGGGGGGTGTGAGATGCAGACATGGCAGTGCTCAGAGCGGAGGCTCTGCCCTGCTGCCACCTGCCAAGCCAGGGTGGGATGCAGGTACAGCTCGCTCCAGGCGAAGTGGGGCAAGTGGCAGCAGTGCATAGCCCCCACTCCCAACACCTGTGTACCCCTGCACTGGCTGGCAAGTGGTGGCAGGGCAAAGTCCCCAGTCCCAGTGCTGATGTGGGCACGGCAGTGCTGGGAATGGGGGCTATGCCCTGCTGGGCAAGCACAACAGGGCAGAGACCCTGCTTCCAGCTCTGCTGTGCCTGCATCAGTGCTGGGAGCGGGGACTCCGCCCTGTCGCTGCTTGCCAGCTGGCATGGAGAGGCCAGGCACTGCCACTGCTTGCCAGCCGGTGCAAAAGGGTGCAGGATGCAGGTGCCTCAGCTCTGGGAGTGGGGGCTCTGTCCTACCACGACTTATCCAGCCAGGGTGGCAGGCTGTGGGTGCGGCAGCACTGGCTATGTCCTCCTGTCACTTGCCCCCTTCTGCCCAGAGTGAGCCCCTACTCTGAGCACCCCCTGCTTCCCTCCCCAGCTCGGCAGCTTGTCCCAACCCCAGCCCCAATCCCTCCCTCCCCCATGCCCCTTTTTTCCCTCCTCCCCCAACTCCAAGAGATTTATCAGCTGGAGGCAGCTGTTTCAGCTGCCTGTTTAGTCTATGGCCAGATTGCCAAATCTTTTCTGAATTGATTCAGATGCTTCAAATCGATTCAGAGCTTTTAACTGGTCTCCTGATTCGATTTGGATTCGGAGATTCAGTCCCCTAATTGGGCCAAATTGCCTCCGAATCAAATCGCCTACCAAAGCTTTGCACAGCCCTAGTATGCATCACTTGTTCCTTCTCTTGATGACCTCTGATGAATGACATACAACATAATTTCTGGCATCTTTCCATGTCTATCCAGATGTGCCAAGCTCCATACTATCAACTGAGACAACCACAGTGTTTATCTAGCTGCAGAAGGGAACTAATTAGGATTGTCTGATGCTCACCAGTTTCCTCTTAGTTCCACACACAACACACTTCTGCAGCATGCAGTGTTTGCTACTGCTAGTAAGGAAAACCACTGTGGGAGACAACTTCAGAAATGCATACCATAAAAAAACAAGCGAGTCCTAATGCTGATTCCTTACCCCATGGAGGTCTAAAATATAGCCTGTGCACCAGATCCGCCCATGGAGCCACATCATTTGGCCCATGGCACTTGAGTGGATCTATATGCCATGTGTATCAGACTAGGCCTGTGTGCAGGCCCTGGGACCCAGGCTGCACATGGCACCGACTCCAAGACCTGCATTGTACACACATGGGGCCAGTCTGGGACCTATATGCCCTTCTCCACATGTTGGACTCGGTGCCAGTGGTGCCTGCTTTGGCTGGTTCAGGATGTCAACTGCATGCAGTGCCTGCTCCAGCTGGTCTGGGGTGGCTGCTACATGCAACATGGGTCTCACAGTGGCTGTGGGATCTGGCATGTGGGGATGCAAGGTGTGGGGAGCAGCTCTGTTAAAATGTTATAAGTAGAGTAGTGGTTGTGGTTGCAAAGGATTATTAGAAACAATAATAATCTAACAGGTACCCACCAAGTATGACTTCTAGGTAACCAGTTTTCTTTTCCAACTTTTTCAACACAGAACTTTTGGGGTCCATTGCTCCCTGTAATAAAAATCAAGCATTTTAAAAAAAGTGTTCATTAATACTTGTAGTTGGCATAAGAATGTGTAGGTTATATCTTACTTTTCTTAAGATGTCAGATAATTAATATATCAAATATAAAGCATCTCAGTAAGACAGGATTATCTTTAGGGGACAACAGAAGAATAGACATCAGCCTCCAATTACTCAGTTCTATCCAGATCAACTACCTACATGGTAAAATACACAAACTAAAAGAAACACACTTGAAGGAGGTATAACAGCACTAGAGACTGATAATATGTTTTTTTCCAGACTTGTAATTTAATTATAAGAGGAATTTATGAGACTAGCTAAAGTAAATATATTTTGTACAATTCATGATAAAAGAAGCTGGTCATAAATAATCAAACAGTACTTCTTTCATTTTAAAATATTAGATAATATATTAGAAGGATTCTTCTGCATACCCATGAGGTCAGCAAATCCTCCAACTGGTAATCTGCACGTGCCAGTGACAAACTGCAATAGTCTCATTCTCTTCTCATTGTCAATTTCTTTTACAAACTGTAAGAAGATGCATATGAAACAGATATAGGTACATATTCTATACACATAATATTTTCAAAAAGAGCATCAATTATTATACATTAACAAATTAATTACAATACTGTGAAAAGCTTCCACGGAAGTAATAATTTATACTTTACACGCTACTTTTAATGTATTTGACAGCAACTCATGAAATTGGAACATTATCATTTCCACTTAAGAGATTTCATAGACATTAGGGGCTGGAAGGGACCTCGTGAGATTGAGTCCAGCCCCCCTGCCATAGGCAGCAAGTCTACTGAGATCAAATGATCCCAGCAAAATACGCATTCAAACACCTTTTGAATGAGTCCAGAGTAGGTGCTTGCACCACCTCTGGGGGGAGTCTGTTCCAGACCCACGACACGGACTGTAAAAGAAGTTTTTTCTTATGTCCAGTCTAAATCAGCCTTCCAGGCATTTGTGGCTGTTAGACCTTGTTATCCCTTGGGGAGCCCTGGTGAACAACTGTTCTCCCAGGTCCTGATGCACCCCCCTTATATACTTGTAGGCTGCCACCAAGTCCCCCACTGAACCTTCTCTTCTCCAGGCTGAAGAGTCCCAAGTCCCTTAGCCTCTCCTCATAAGGCTTGCCCTTTGATCAGATGAGAGGAGTAGGGGGTGGAGGCTAGGTAGCATGGGTATGTAGGTGACTTTGAAGCCATTAATTTCCATTTAATACAATAATGCAATCATCTCCACTTGGAATAATATACACTTGATATTCTTTGATCACTGGCTGAAAAACCTGGGCATCTATTGTTATAACAGGAATGTAGTCTCCCTTGGAATATACTTTCACTGCGGTGGCTGTATTAATAATGGGAGATGAAGAGAATGCAAAGTAATTTTGTTAACTGGAAGATTATATTCTGGCTGGATAATTAAGCAGCGGTATATAACTCCAATAGCCAACAACCTTGTTTTCCAAGGCCATGGGAATTATAAGGGAATACATATTGTGCAGGGTCTTAAGAAACATGATGGCTATTGAGTTCTGCTTCTTCAGTTGGTATACAAATATTATTCCTTAAAGCATCGTTTTACATTTCTCTTGGAGACACTTAAGGTTGAAAATGATTTCCTGATAAGCTGAATATTCAGTCTTAACATTTATAACTTGTTTCAAACACTGGAAGTCATAGCATTGTCAGCTTCGCAAGGAGTGGCTATGATGGATAAAACAAGCAACTGGACTAGTTTAAAATGTTATTCTTCTAAGGCCAGAATAGTCAAACAGCTATTGATATTGAATACTAGCCACACAATGATACTAAAGGCAGACAGGTGAGTGACCTCAAGCATTAAGACAGATGGCTCCAGAAAATGTGAACTGCCAAATTAAAAAGCAAGCCATCAATAATGGGGGTAGTATATTGGGGCAAATAAAAATTCTTTATAGCTTTTAACATGGACATTAACTTTGGTTTGAAGGGTTGGCACTGAATGATTTGTTTGGCTGGATGCCACCTAGCAACTGCTACTGGACTCTGGTAGAATTGTGCAGTCTTTACAAGAAGAATATTTAAGTCTGCTTTTTGGCTGTGAATTTAGTGGAAGGCTTTTAAATTTCCTGGGTGTCGTGGGATTGTGGCATGCAATGACAAAGATGGCTTGGATCAGTTCTAATAAACTTTACAGGGAGAGGAGGTTTTGGGTTGTTGTCCAATCCTACTCCTTGTGTTAGCATTGGTTTCAACTGGTGTGGTGATTACTTGTCACAACCTCTGGATGAATGAAATAATTGATCAAAAATGGTAGCTTATGCTCAGGGTAACATCTATGATTGACCTATGTGGCAAAGATTGCACGTCCTGTTAACTGAAGGTGGTTAGGCATTTTTCTTGTAAAATTCTCTGGGCACATGTCAATACCTGATCTGGCAGCCACTCTAGCCAGCCTGGTGCCTGTGGTGCTGATCCTGGAGTGGCTAGAACAGGTACCACATGCAGTGTAGTCTAACCAGAGCAGCAACTGTGCGCAATGGCTGCCCAGAACGTGCAGCATCTGGTGCTCAACCCAGCTACCCTACGACTGTGCAACAAGTGGTGCCTGCTTCAACCAATCTGGAACCTGCACTGCATACATTGTGTGCTGTGTTGGTCCTATACCAGCTGGAAAGGGTGTTGCTTGCACTGTGTCCTAGAGCAGTCTCCATGTGCAGCACAGTCTGACTGCGGTGGCCACTACATGCAGTGCAGCTGCCACTCTGGCCAGACTTGGTCACATATGGCACTCATTCCAGCTGCCCCAGGGTCCGTTCATGTTGCGGGTGCCAGACCAGCTTGAGTGGCTGCTGGATCAGGTATGCTGGGGGAGGGTGGAGAGGAGTCCATGGGCCAGATCCAGTCCACAGACTGGTCCCATGCCACACCTTCATGCTGTGTTCTGTGTGGGTCAGATCAGACCCAGGAGTAGTGATGCGGCTGGATGGCAGGGCTCCACGGGGCTGTGTGTGACACCTCCACACTAAAAGAACTTCTTTGCCTTAACCCACATTCAAAATGCCTAGTAAAGTGCAGTAGAAGTACAGCAGTAACACAGGTGTTTTGCAATTTTGATTTCTGCTCATGAAGCTGTTTTACATTTTAAAGTAAAGCAGAATTCAAATACAAACCTGCCAAAACCACACAATCTGCCTGCTTGTCCTGGTGTAATGCCGGTAGATGGTATGTCTTTGCCAGTCATTCAAGTCAATCTCTTGCATTCCACATAAAAGCACCTTTTTATGGGGGGGGAATAAACATAAATGCATAAGGTATTATTTTATTTCTATGGTTTTCACATTTGATAGCAAAGGATGCCAATTGTGCTGAACTTGGAAATACCAAATATGACTATATATTCACTTTTTATGTGAACCTCAAGTCTATAACACAGCTACAAAGAAGTATGTAATGTAAATGCCCTGTGGTAGACCACTGCTGTCTCCTATGTACGTACCATTTTATTTTTCTTTATTAATAAAGGAAATAGAAAATTCTTTAGATATCACCAATTCTCAGATCAAGTCAGCTGTGTTAGACACTAACCTCATCTACACTTGATTTTTTTATGGCTAGCTAAACCATTTTATATATTTGTTTCACTATCTGCATTGTCAGGCTACCCACATTCCTTAAATGAAATTAACTTGACCTGCTAAGGTTTTTCTTTTTACATAACTTATTTATACAATAAGAGGCTAGAGAGGGCCTTTGAGAACATATGGGGAATGTGTTAAATAAAGGCTGTGTACACACATTCGAATAATCTTGGATAACTCACCCATGTTTGTTCTCCTAGTAGAAAAAACCAACCCAGAACCCTGTGTACAGACATTCAAATGCTGAGGCCCTGAAGAGTGAATAGTTTGCAGTGATGACACTGTGCAAGCAGAGGAAGGCCCTGTGCACACAACTCTGCATGCTCTGCAGGATCCCTTGCAGATGGCAGTAGTGCAGAGGGTGGCCCTGATTGGCTACCCCAGACTTCCCATGATCAGCCGGCGTTTCTCTGCAGCACGTCAGGATTATGAAGGGGGTGTCTTCTGGTCCTGCCAGCCACAGCAAAGTCCTGCGAGCAGTGCACATCTCCCTGGGGTGAGGGATGTTAGAGGACCATGTTCTCTTTTGAGAGAAGCCAGGCATTTACAGATATTTACTCTTCTAGGAGAAACTCTTCTCAGATGATTTAACTTTGGCTGTTCCCAGGTTATTTTTCTTTTGGAGTGGCCATTTTTTATTCTAAGAGAAAAATCCTGAACATCTGCACACTCATGGATTCTCTTGCGAGAGCAGCAACTCTCCCAAGAGAAAATCGAATGTCTGTATGAGGCCAAAACGTTTAACAAAACATTTTCCCACCATCAGTTACTTCAACCATCACTGAGTGTTATTCTATAAAATGGTAACTAGACATTTGCATTTTGTTAAACTTGATATCAACTGTGCCCACGAGTACCCCCAAAAATCCCTCACCTCTAGCTCCTTAGCATCAAAGTACTGCAAGTACTGTTGTGGAAGTATTTCATTGAAGCCTTCAAAGAAAGCTTGTGTCTGTTCTTCAACACCTCGGGAAAGTCTCCATTCTGCTACTAGTCTGGAAAAGGAAAATAAAAGGTGATGAGTCATTTATATGGTTCCATGCTGCCCTAATCCACATTTCTTTTGTTAGCCTATTTTGTGATGAAGACTTATAAGCTATGTTAAAGAATAGTATGGAAAGTTCTGGGGACAAAACACCATTGTAATCTGTAACCTTATTTCAATTCAGTGCAAATCAGTATTAAAGTGAAAGTTAAAACCAACAGTTTCTGGCCACCCTGCTAAAAAGATGTAAAGGAGCTAAAAGAAGGCAGTATCTATCCAGTGCTTACACTGAAGAATGCACAGCAGTCCCTCTGTATTTGGAAAAAAAAAACAAAAACAGCTGAATATTTAATATTCTCCCCAGAAATCTTAGCCATTAACCATGAACAGGTAAAAAATTAGGTCAAGTTGTACTGGTGAAGATAAGTAGGACTGCTAGCTTACCAAGAAACGACTATGTCCATTTGGAAAGTTCCATATTTGTGTCTGTTAATCATGAAACTTTGCTCTGTGGCAGAAACTCCACTCTCCATAAATAAAAGGGTGAAAAGCAGGCAGGAGACCCGAAGAACCTGAACCCAGGGAGAAGCAGATATTATGCTGAATTCAAGCCTAACCTGTCAGGAGAACTGGAGTCTGAAGGAGAGATGGCTAATTTCTGACATTAATCCTAGCAACTCTGGAGACCTAAAGCAGGACACAGAGCAAGAGACAGTGGGAGTGTAGTGAAATCCAAGCTCTCCCTGGGTTGCTGGAAACTAGAAAAGAATAGGTTTTTGCAGGTCCTGTTTTTTTTCACCTCCCCCCCATATTAATACCTTTCGAAAAAGGAATGTGGTTCCTAACCAGATGTGATTTAGAATATGTATTCAGTCACACCTTTATAAGATTTAGTGATACTTATTGACAAATGTTCAATTCAATTAGATACCTTATTATAGTTCATACATACAACATCAAATGCCTCTTCAATAACTTATCTCCAGAGACAAATCACAGAAGTGATGAAAATGCCACCATACATTTGAAGAAATTCAGTTAATTCTATATTTGTCAGTAAGTACATTATGCATGTAGGGTAGTATTTCAGAAATGTCACATCTTAAAGTAGACAAGGTTCCTTGGGTGAATCTGATATCTTGTATTAGACCAACCCAAATAGTTGGAGAATAGTTATTAAGCAAGCTTTTGGGTTCAAAAACCCTTCGCCAGGCTAAGGAAGTTTCAGCAGTTGGTGTGTGCTCTTCCTGGATGGAATAAAAAGTAAAGAAGCCAGAGGCTGGGCTGGGGAGTCATGTCAGGCAGGTTATAGTGTGTCAAAAATCCAATGACTATATTTAGTTCATGATTTTTAGTATCCAGGAGGTTGATGAAATGGAGTTCATAGGCTCGTCTCTGGGAAGTGTTGTGTAAGTTGCCTTTGAGGATCAGGACTGAGATTGGAGAGAGAGTGGTTTTCTTGTGAGAAATGTGCCCCCACCGGTAATTGGGCATTTCTGTCTTTGATAGATTTACGGTGTGTGTTTATTCTGGTGCGCAGTTGTTGTTTGGTCTCTCCTACATACCAAACCTCGCTAACCTCATCACCAGAAGCAAACTTCCTCAAGCCCAGAACACACCAAAAGGATCTAGACCGTGCCATGACAGGAAATGCAAAACCTGCCAACACATCTCCACCACCCCCACCATTACTACACCCCACAACAGAGCCATCAGCATCCCAAGATCTTACAGCTGCACCTCCAGAAATGTAATATACCTCATCCAATGCACCAAATACCCTGATGGAAAACATGTAGGAGAGACCAAACAACAACTGCGCACCAGAATGAACACACACCGTAAATCTATCAAAGACAGAAATACCCAATTACCGGTGGGGGCACATTTCTCACAAGAAAACCACTCTCTCTCCAATCTCAATCCTGATCCTCAAAGGCAACTTACACAACACTTCCCAGAGACGAGCCTATGAACTCCATTTCATCAACCTCCTGGATACTAAAAATCATGAACTAAATATAGTCATTGGATTTTTGACACACTATAACCTGCCTGACATCTGACTCCCCAGCCCAGCCCCTGGCTTCTTTACTTTTTATTCCATCCAGGAAGAGCACACACCAACTGCTGAAACTTCCTTAGCCTGGCGAAGGGTTTTTGAACCTGAAAGCTTGCTTAATAACTATTCTCCAACTATTTGGGTTGGTCTAATAAAAGATATCAGATTCACCCAAGGAACCTTGTCTGCCTATGTCCTTAGACCAACACGGCTACAACCTACACCCCTGCAACATCTTAAAGTAGGCTTTTTGCACTGCTATTAAAATTGGAAGAAGAGATTTCACTTAGAAGAAATGTATTTGGCCCATAATATCCCATGTTCTCTTTTCTAATGTCATGGTAACATTTTTTAACAGAATGTCCCCTCCTAGTATGAATGGAGGAGAGTAATAAAGTCATAATTCTACATTTATGACCAGGGATCCTAGTTTTCTCTGATAAAAAAAAAAAATTCTTTGATAAAAAATTGAAAATTCTCTGATAAAACCCCCAAAATCCATGATTAAAATTAAAGGCCCCTCACTCCCTACTACAGTCTCCCCAGCTCTCCTGGTGCCCCTCTTTCGCGTATGCATCTGTGTGTGTATTCACATGTGCATGTGTTCACATGTGCATGTATACATGAGTATACATACCCCTGTGAACATATATGGGTGTGCATGCGTGTGTGTGCATGTGTGGATTCTGGACACACTCATGGGGGGCTGAGGGAGCGGGGAGGTGTTGGGGGAAGATGTGGAGTGACTGCCCGGCTGGCTGTACATGGACTGTGAATCAGCTATAGGTCCTTAAGGGAAGCCGCATATGGAGAAGCGGAGCCTGGTTGGGCCGACAGCACCACTTGGGTTCCATGTGCAGCCAGCCTGGCATTCTGGCCCAGAGTGGGGAGGCTGCAAAACCCTTGCTCCCAGCCAGCTGCAACCCCCACCAGCTCCCAGCCCACTGCAAACCTCCCAGCTGGCTGCAAAACTTCTCAGCTCCTGCAAACCTCCCCAACTCCCAGCTGGCTGCAAAACCCCCAACTCCCAGCAAACCTCCCCACTCCCTCAGCCCCCAGCCAGCTCCCCCTCTAGTCCTGCCCAGCAACCCCCCAGCCCCCCTGCAAGCCTTACTTACTACTTCACAGGCTCCAGAAGGAAAGTGAGCCTGACCCAAAACTTGGGACTGACTAAAAGCCTCAGGCCCTGCCCTACCCCCTCTCCCTCTGGGCAGGGTTGGGGCTTTCCTGCCCTTTTTGCAAACAGCTCTTGCAGGCTGGAACTCAGCCACATGCAGAGCTCTTTGCAAAAGGAGGAAATCCACGGGCTTCCCTGCTAAAAGGGGAAATCCACATTTTCTCTGATAAGACTGGGAAATCCATGGTTTTTTCTTTTCTCTTTTTCCATGGGAAACAGAAAACCTGGATCCCTCTTTATGACACAAGATGTTTTTTCAGATACAAGACTGCGAAGTCACAAATGAAGTATTACAACTTCAAGGCAGGACTAGCTAGAAGAAAACTAGTAAGAAGAGTTAATAATAAATATATTTTTGATCAACAGGCATTAAGATCAAGAAAAGTTTGAACATGTAAACATGTTTTTAATCTGACATTTGAAAATATTCTGCATTATAATAATTTAATATAAAATTGACTCCTTAGTAGACGTCAACATTATTTGGTTTCAGGGATGAATACATGCATTGATTTGCCCACAATTCTGATATCCAGATTTCTGAAGGTGTTCAGATTTAATGTTTTATACACTCTGTTAGACAGAACAAGAGCAGGCCTTTAATTTCTTTCAGTACGACTCTTCAAAAAGTGATGTCCAAAATATTCTCACCTGCTCTAATAGTAAGTTATTCATAGAAAGCATTTCAGTGATACTTTAAATTATGTAGCTAGACAAGTTTAACTTTTGCAGTAACTAGAGAAAGAAACAGATACAGGTAAAGGAATAATAATAATATATCCTCATTTGTTCTTACCTAATATATTCTTCTTTATTTTCCTCTGTGACCAGAATATTGCTACCACCTTGTTTCAAATCATGGCTCTTGATTTCACCAAGAATTTCTTTATCAACAGAGAAGTACATTTCCAAGCCACATTCTTCTATATTGTTTTCTCTGGAAGTAAGAAACAAACAATATGTAGTTAAAGAAGCGTACAAAGGTTGTGTCAAGTAAATGAGATTTCCATCCACAGCCTTAAGAAAACGTGTTTGGAGCTCGTGTCAAATTAAGAAAAGATTACTTACCTGTCTAATAATCATGTTTCTTTAAGAGGTACTGTCCTTGCATCTATTGCACTGTTAGTACACTGTTACCAGCCCTTTATCACTACCGAACGTGAAAAAATAAGATCCTAGTATGTGTGATCTCTTCCAAATGATCTTTATGACCGTCTCAAAGATGGGCCCCATTTCTGAAGCTTCAGCGATTTTTTTGAGTCTGCTGGAGATTAATCGAGACTGCTGGAGTGTTCCAATTAGAATGCTTCAGTGTGCCTCACTGTCATGTGTATTCATCATCCTGCATTTCAAAATGACAGCAGGGGCATTTTAACTAAAACTCGTCAAATTTTAGTTAAGCTGCCCCTGTAGCCATTTTGAAATGCAGGACACTGAATACAAGTGACACTGTGGCATTTTAGTTAGAGCAGCTGTCTGGGAGCTGTTCAAATTAAAATGCTCTTGTCCCCACCCCCACCCTGGAGCACATCTATAGACACCCAAAACTCCCACAGATTAGAGGCTTGTTATAGAATTTCTGAGAATACCTCATTTGTTTTCTTATTCAAAATATTGCAGTCTTCAAAAAGCAAGTCATAATGGAATGGAGTTTAGAAGAACCACACAGCATTACAGTGATTGCCATCTATTTAGGTGCTATATACAAGTACTGCATTGAGAGCAACCTTCAGCAATGTTTTTGCTATCAGATGGCTTTGCCTAGTTTCCTATGGCAATCTGGCAATGAACTTGAGCAGAACTCCTATTAATAAGTCATATTTGGCCAGTTCAGTTTGGTAGACTCAGATATTCATAGGAAGACTGGAGATGAAAAGATTTACTGCCAAAATGTGGACATGTCAGGGGCAGCAAGATCCACACACAGCATAAGGAGATGAGATCTCTCACTGATTGCTCCTACTACTCAAGAATGTGTTCAGTTGTAAATCGGGTTTTTTCATAACTTTCCTGAGTACAACTAGTCTTATTTATTGAAAGGACAAGGAAACCTGACAACAAACCATGTAAGATATTGAGAAGTCTGTGTGCTCTGTCTTGGGCTACTTCAACTGGAATGGTTACAGTCAAAACTGCCCTCATTAGATCTTGAAAGGAAGGCTTTGTAGTTGTCAAGTGTAGCTTATAATGACTTAGAAACTGTATTTCAAAAAATATGTGCAAGAAGACAGCATTCAGCTACCTCTGGCTTCTATTATATAGAAATGCATCAGTCACAGGCTTCAACCTGTTGTAGAGGAGAAACATCTTTTCTTGATGCTTCAGGAGACAGAGATTGTGGTCTTGACTGAGTAGCTGGATATCATTCTCCTAAGATGGAGAATTCCCCAAAGGCCCCAGAAACTCCAGAGATGGTGATAAGATGTAGATGGTGGCACAGGAGATTAGTACCCAGGGTCTGGGTCTGTATATGAATTCTTATGTCCCTGATAGCAGTGAAAGTCTGATCTGGAGTCCTGCCTTGTACAAGAGGGTCTATATAAGGACCTTACAGGAAAAGGCTTTTTTGCTAATCCTAATGAGGTAAAAGAATAGCTCTCAAAAACCTGCAAACCCCCAAAATAATCAACCCCCACCGAAGCCCTTCCTCCAAAATAGAAAGAAAACAACAAAACAAAAAAACCCCATCAATAGAAGAACTGTTCTCATAGGAAAGTTAGAAACTTATATAGGATGTGATTCTGTTTTGCTGGCAACATAGACCATAACAAGGTTGTTACTGAACTCTGTGCTGCAGGTAGTAACTTTGTGCAGCTTAATATTAATTGATGTTAAACCAAGGCTGAAAGTAGCTAAGAAACTGTTACTATAAAATGAACTTTCACTGAAGTTAGGATCAGAGCCATAACTGCTATAGACATGGACACTACTGTAACTGTTGATAGATTTGTCAATACTGTGCTAATATGTAGGGCTGTTTGAAGTTTCGGTCCCTGATTCCATTTGGCGGAGATTCGGTTTGATTCGGTGGCTGAATTTCTGAATCTGAACAGAATCAGGTGACCCTTTAATCTCTCTGAATCAAATCGGAACCCTCTGAATCAATTCGGAAAGATTCGATGATTTGGACATAGACACAACTTTAAATGTTTTTTCTACATACTTCAAGGTACTAGGTGGCTCATGAACACTGAAAGGGGCTGTATTCGATTCGGATTCAGATTCAGCCCGAATCAAGGACAGCGGGGAATGCCCTCCTCAGCAGAGTGGCAGACGGTCACAGCCAGGACTGGAGCAGCTCGCAGAGAATCGGTACTAGCTTCTCCAGTTTGACTGGAGAACAGGTACGAGGCCCTGGTGACCCTGCAGGAGATGGAAGAAGAGGAGGAAACCCTTGGGCAGGAAGAAACACCACATTCTTCACACTCCGAACAGATCAAGAGATCCAAGAGGACCCAGAGGAGGAGGCGACGAGTGCTCGTCATAGGTGACTCCATCCTGAGAGGCATGGAAGGGCCCATCTGCCGCCAGGACCCCTCAGCACGAGAGGTATGCTGCCTCCCTGGAGCAAAGATTCGGGATGTGACGGAGGTAATCCAGGCCAGGATCAAGCCCACCGATTACTACCCCATGGTCCTAGTCCATGTGGGTACTAATGATGCGGCCAGGAGAACCCCTGATCACCTGATGGCAGACTACAGTGCTCTGGGCGGCGTGCTGAAGGAGTTCGGTGCACGGGTGGTATTCTCTTCCATCCTACCAGTGAACGGACGCGGAGGACGGCAGGAGAACTGCATCTGAGAGACCAACTGGCTGCTTCGGCAGTGGTGTCTCGAGGCAGGCTTCGGCTTCCTGGACAATGACCCGCACATCACGACGAGGGACATGCTCAGCTGGGATGGGCTTCACCTGTCCCCCAAAGGTAAGCATGTGTTTTCTTCTAGATTGGCGGATCTCCTCCGGCGGGCTTTAAACTAGGCTCGTCGGGGGGAGGGGAAGATGAGGGCGGGGGAAGCTGTGGACCACCAAACCATGTGGCACCCACAAGGACAGCCCAGCCTGAAGAAAGAGAGCATTGGGAACCTGAAAGCCATGGGGAGGCCAGCACGACGGCACAGGTAAGGAATGAGAAGGTAAGAACCAAAGGGCCCCTTGGGACTCGGAGCGGGGGGGCAGCAAAGGCACCAGTCGCAGGGCTCAAGTGCCTATATACTAATGCTAGGAGCATGGGAAACAAGCAGGATGAACTAGCGCTCCTGCTTGCACTAAACACCTATGACTTAGTAGGGCTAATGGAAACCTGGTGGGATTCATCCCATGACTGGGCGGTACATATTGAGGGTTATAGACTGTACAGAAAGGACAGGGTGGGGAAGAAAGGGGGAGGGGTTGCGCTCTATGTCAGTGAGCATTATACATCAACCCTCATTAAGACGGAATCGAAGGATGAGGAAGTAGAAGGATTGTGGGTTAGGCTACATGGGGGGCAAGGAGAAAGGGATTTGGTGGTAGGGGTCTGCTACAGACCCCCACATCAAGGGGAAGAAAAAGATTCAGGACTCCTGAGGCAACTCTCAGAGACCATAAAAGCTAAAGAGGTGGTAGTCATGGGGGACCTAAGCTACCCGGATATCTGCTGGGAGACGCAGACAGCAAAGTCCCACCGCTCACGCAGGTTTCTAACCTGTGTACAAGACCTCCACCTGACACAGGAGGTACATGGTCCCACTAGGGGGAATGCCATACTGGATCTGGTATTGGCAATGGGAGATGACATGGTAGCGGACCTCCAGATTGGTAGCCATCTGGGGGACAGTGATCACCTAATAACAGAATACACCATAAGACGTCGAGTGGGTAAGGTAACTAGTAGGGTGAAAGTGCTAGACTTTAGGAAAGCTGATTTCAATGAACTCAGGCGATTAGTCAAGGATGCACTGCAGAGTAGGAGATTTGAAGAAATGGAAGCCCAAGAAGGGTGGCTGTGCCTTAAGGAAATGATCCTTCGGGCACAAAGCAAGACGATCTCCGAGCGAGGCAAGAGGGAAAGGGGCCAGGAGGCTTCCCTGGCTGACCAGAGAAATCCAGGGAAGCCTAAGGGACAAAAGGGGAGCACATAAAAAGTGGAAACAGGGAGAGATCACCAAAGATGAATATACCTCCTCTGCTCGCGCTTGTAGGGAGGCAGTTAGACAGGCCAAAGCTACCATGGAGCTGAGGATGGCAACCCAAGTAAAAGACAACAAGAAATTGTTTTTTAGATATATAGGGAGTAAAAGGAAGGCCCAGGGAGGAATAGGACCCCTGCTAAATGGGCAGAAACAATTGGTGACAGACAGGGGGGACAAGGCTGAACTCCTCAAAGAGTTCTTTCCCTCAGTGTTCTTAAGTGAGGGGCACGACAAGTCTCTCACTGGGGTTGTAGAGAGGCAGCAGCAAGGCGCCAGACTTCCATGCGTAGACCCTGAGATGGTGCAGAGTCACTTGGAAGAACTGGATGCCTTTAAGTCAGCAGGCCCGGATGAGCTCCATCTGAGGGTGCTGAAGGCACTGGCCGACATCACTGCAGAGCCACTGGCGGGAATATTTGAACGCTCGTGGCGCACGGGCCAAGTCCCGGAGGACTGGAAAAGGGCCAACGTGGTCCCCATTTTCAAAAAGGGAAGGAAGGAGGACCCAGGCAACTATAGGCCAGTCAGTCTCACCTCCATCCTTGGCAAAGTCTTCGAAAAAATTATCAAGGCTCACATATGCGAGAGCCCAGCAGGACAAATTATGCTGAGGGGAAACCAGCACGGGTTTGTGGCAGGCAGATTGTGCCTGACCAATCTAGTTTCTTTTTATGACCAGGTTACGAAACGCCTGGACACAGAAGGAGGGGTGGATGTCGTATACTTAGACTTCAGGAAGGCCTTTGATACGGTATCCCACCCCATACTGGTGAACAAGTTAAGAGGCTGTGACTTCGATGACTACAGAGTCCGGTGGGTGGCGAATTGGCTGGAGGGTCGCACCCCGAGAGTCGTGGTGGATGGGTCGGTTTCGACCTGGAAGGGTGTGGGCAGTGGGGTCCTGCAGGGTTCGGTCCTTGGACCGATACTCTTTAATGTCTTCATCAGTGACTTGGACGAGGGAGTGAAATGTACTCTGTCCAAGTTTGCAGATGACACAAAGCTATGGGGAGATGTAGACACGCCGGAGGGCAGGGAACAGCTGCAAGCAGATCTGGACAGGTTGGAGAAGTGGGCAGAAAACAACAGAATGCAATTCAACAAGGAGAAATGTAAAGTGCTGCACCTAGGGAGGAAAAATGTCCAGCACACCTACTGCCTAGGGAATGACCTGCTGGGTGGCACGGAAGTGGAAAGGGATCTTGGAGTCCTAGTGGACTCCAAGATGAACATGGGTCGGCAGTGTGACAAAGCCATCAAAAAAGCCAATGGCACTTTATCGTGCATCAGCAGATGCAGGACAAATAGGTCCAAGGAGGTGATACTTCCCCTCTATCGGGCGCTGGTCAGACCACAGTTGGAGTACTGCATGCAATTCTGGGCGCTGCAATTCAAGAGGGATGCGGATAACCTGGAGAGGGTCCAGAGAAGGGCCACTCGTATGGTCAAGGGCCTGCAGTCCAAGCCCTACGAGGAGAGACTAGACTGGACCTTTTCAGCCTCCGCAAGAGAAGGTTGAGAGGCGACCTTGTGGCCGCCTATAAGTTCATCACAGGGGCACAGAAGGGAATTGGTATTTATTCACCAAGGCGCCCCCGGGGGTTACAAAAAATAATGGCCACAAGCTAGCAGAGAGCAGATTTAGACTGGACATTAGGAAGAATTTCTTCACAGTTCGAGTGGCTAGGGTCTGGAACGGGCTCCCAAAGGAGGTGGTGCTCTCCCCTACCCTGGGGGTCTTCAAGAGGAGGTTAGATGAGCATCTAGCTGGGGTCATCTAGACCCAGCATTCTTTCCTGCTTATGCAGGGGGTCGGACTTGATGATCTATTGAGGTCCCTTCTGATCCTAACATCTATGAATCTATGAATCTATGATTCAATTAGTTGATTCAGACCACTGTCCCTGATTTGATTCGGCTGAATCCGAATCTGAAGATTCGATGCTGATTCAGATGATCAATGATTCAGCCACAGACAGCTTTAAATGTTTTTTCTACGTATCTGAAGCACTTCCAGATCCACCAGGGAGCACGTTGGGAGGCCCCACCGTACCCATCCCGGCTCAGCGACTGGTGCCTCCTGGGTCTGGGGGGGCACCCGAGGTCCCCTCGTGGTCAATCACCAAGCTGGCCCCCCCCGCATACTCCCCAGCAGACCTAGCAATGGGCTGAAAGTACTTCCAATCTACTGCGCTCCTGTGGGATGCTTATCTGCCCCAACATCGCAACGTTCATGAGCCATGCCTGGTACCTTGAGGTATGTAGAAAATACATTTAAAGCTGTGTCTATGGCCGAATCACTGATTCTCTGAATCAGCATTGAATCTTCAGATTTGGATTCGGCCGAATCAAATTGGGGACAGTGATCCGAATCAACTAATCGAATCACTGTCCCTGATTTGACCTTAATCTGAAATCAAATATGGCCCATTTTGCACACCCCTAGCAATATGCCTAGAACCTGCTTGTCACAGAAGAGGCACTCATGGAATTTTCTGCAAGTTCTGAGTTACTTTAGAAGGCTTCAAGGCTTTATTGGCCTCTTGACAACGGGCTCAGAGAAGGAGTTCTGTCCTCTCCTTGCAGGTTTTATGTTTTTTTTGTTTTCAATGGATTTGCTCAAATCAGAAGGTTTGATGACAGTCAATATTCTGTAGGAAAAGGAGCAGCAAGCATGCTTCTGGAAGATTTCATTTCTTCCTTCTACCCTGGGTAAACCTGGGTGAGAAGCATGCACCTTCTGAGGAAAAACATCTTGAGATGGTGTTCTTAGACGTGATGTGAAACAAACGAAACAAATCTTCAAATGGCACATCTATCAGTCATATGCCCCTTTCCAAGGCAAACTGAGTACCTTGTGTGGCTTCATTTAATGACATAATTGCCTCACTAGGTGAACAATTCTCAAAAAGCAGAAACTTGTGATTAATTATAACTGCATCAGTACTGAATACTTCAAAGGAAAGATAAAATAGAGAGTTTCTTAATGAGTTAAAAGAAGCAAAGTCTAATCTTTTTGCTAGCTGTCGCTTTCAATTTATAGAGCAAGAGAAGGTTATTGGGTGCACTGTGCATACAATAAATTATGTAACTATGGTTATGCATAAAGCTTTGACTCAATCATGACCAGTGAAAGGAACTATATAGTAATTAAGACAACCCTGTGCTTTTTATGCCACCGAAGGAGATGAACCAATATACCAGAGGGAAATATTTATTTACATATGGGGGTGGGGGGGAAGAGAGAGCGTAATCACAACTAGATAGACTGCCGATCGCACATTTTCCCCAGGAAAGCACTTGTCTGACATGGCATGGAAACTTTTCCAGTAGTGCAATGTATACACAGGCCACGCTATGACTAGTCAGATGACCCTGTGGAACACCTGCTGTCTGGGTTAGAGAGACCAATTATTGTAATTTTCATCTTTACATCTCTCAGGACCTTACCTAACCTCCAGTTTCACAGAATCTCTTCTCAGACATTAAACAACTATTTAAGTTTCCATCCATGAATCTTGACACTATGCTATTTGGCATTTTTGCAATGAGCTTTAGGCATAGAAATTCTTCCCCTCTGACCCAATCAATCAGTTTCTCACTAACTGTTAAAGACAGCTCAAGTCTTACTATTACTCTAAACAGAATTTTCAAGGTTGACCTTTTTGAATATGCAATTATTGCTCACTTTCCCTCTTTTTAAATCAACCCATCCTAACATTTTTTGTTAAGTCTTTAAGGTGTTTGAAAACTATGTTCTTAAAATAAGTTTATATACGAGCATCTAGTACTCTACAAATGAAGGTTCTTAATAAAAATTGTGCCACTTCATTTTTGCCTCTGATCACATCCACAGGACCCATCTTTTTCTTGCAATCCTATTATTAAAAAGCAGCAATAAATGTTACTAGTTGTCAAAGTCAAATTGATCTTTCCACTTATAGTCTATTTCCATTCTTTTTGCAGAAGTTAAAAGGATCTAATCTTCGCAAAATTTTAAATGCTATAATGCTACATTTTAACTAGAAGTAAAATTTAACCTCTAAATTTGCTTTTAAAAAAAATTGCATTTTAATGTTATGATGTTTACTTGTTTTACACTCATTTCTAAAGCAGCTTTGGCTTAGAAGCTCCAGATTTATCTCCCTAGATGCAGAGAAAGGTCTTTTAATGGGGAAAGTTGACATGGGTGTGCAGAAGCAATAGTAGAATGACAAGATATATATGGGAGATGAAAAATATGAATGCTTTTGAGATCACTAAATGGGATGCAGTGAACTAGAGAAATCTTAGACTGAAAAAGGTAGATATTCAAAGCAGTGCTAAGCATTCAAATGATTTAATGCTTTAGAAATAAAACTGATATTTTGGTCAAAAAGCAGCAATCAGGAGGGAAAAATCAGGTTAATAAAAGTGAGGCTGACTGATGAAGAATTATCAGAGCGTGAGGAATAGATTAAAATGTGTGGGTAAGTAGTCTTCCTTTGGCTCCAAAGGCATATGCTGAAACTTGGTTCTGGATCTGTACTGAAGGCCAACCCAAAATCAAACCTGTTTGTTCAGACTAGCGAGTGAGAAGTGGCCAGCCATAAACAATAACTACTTCACTGCCTAGAAAAGTGGTGTACCCTAATCACACTTACCCACGGGTCATCTAAGCTCAGGGACTGGCTACTGAATAGGCTAGATCTATTAATTTAGTTCAATATTTGGAAGTGCAGGAAGGTAAGGGAAGAAGAAAGAAATGCATTATTGTTTTTGTAAAGAAACTAACATCAAATGTGAATTTAGCAGATTCCACTGAAACACCCTTCAGATTTACAGAAAACACCTACGAATTAATGGAGCCTGGTGAAAAAAAAAATCAAATTTTTTATAAGGTTCATCATTTCCTTTCAACAATATATAAGATTATGATTAATCTATTACAGGTTTCCTTCGCTTTATGCGGGTTTGGTATGTGCAAATTCACTCTTATGTAATGACCCTTTTTATACCCAAAATTTGTTAAACGCGAGGTAAATTCACTCTTATGTGACTGGTGTGGTAGAAGCTGCTGCAGCTGCGCCGCACCCCCTGCCCACCCAGTGGTGGGACACGCATGGCTTTGCATGGCTTTCAGGGCTGCGGGGCTCAAAGTGCAGTGTACAGTGGCAGCCGTCTCTGCCCCGCACACATAAAGTGGGGCACATGCCCCCCAGGCTTTCGTTTGTCCCACCACCTGGCCTGGTACCAAAATTGTTTTGTGAAAGTGATAGAAATGGGTCTGGGGGTTAGCACAGTCAAGATCTTGGAACATATCCCTATTTGTTACATTATAAAGTATGTTCCCTTTATGCAAATTTGAGTTATGTGCTGTTTTCCAGGAACGTATGAACAGCATAAAGTGAGGAAAACCTGTATATTTAATTAGGTTAATTAGAAGAAAAGTAGAGCCAGAACACTAGGTTCTGAGCACAATATTCAATGAACTATAAAGGACGACAAACCTTACTATTAACCAAACTACTCTACATATATTCTGAAATCATAATAAAATAACAGTATATTCAACAGTAGCATGCAGCTCATAATTATATTGTTCAGCATCAAACTGCAATAAAATGTGCTAAAACTGTTAGCATACAAATAAATAAAACTTAATCTAAATATATTTGATTTCAGGAATGAAAGAAAAAAAATCAGAAACTCACTTTACCCAGATGAGGGAATTGTAAAACTCTGGATCAACAGATTCTAAATCCTTGAGTCCCACTGGCTTGTTGAGAATACGCTTGTAGAATGGCAGAGAGAATCCTGTATCAATGAATTTCCCATGAAACAAAGCCTGGAGAATATGAAAACAGAACTAAGGATTAACGCAAAGAATGTTTGGTTACCGGGTATGACTAGGATAATTCCAGTATAGAGCATCAAATGAATCTTGGAGTCCAAAAGTATTATAATATGTCTAGAGGCAAGAACTTGTGGGTGGTATCTTCTGCAGGGGTCGGCAATCCCCAGCATGCATGCTGAGCATGGCACGTGAGGCCATCTTCCTCGGCATGCGTTGGGGCTGGGGAGGCAGCAGCTGTTTGCAGCCTCCTGGCTGCAGCCGGCCCCAGCTCTGGGTAGCTCAGAGGTGGGCAAAATCCGGCCCACAAGGCCATTCTATCTGGCCTACGGGGCCCCGAAAAAATTTAGAAAGTGAATATTTATCTGTCTTTGGTTCCTGTCAAAAATGACAGGAACAGAGGCAGTAGGACCTAGGGAAAGCCCTGGCCGGCTCCAACAGCAGGGCCTGCCCTACCCTGCCCCGCCAGCCAGAAGCCCCAGCAGGGACCATGTGGCTGCACCACGGTGGAAACTCAGATAAGGTTGGGGGAGGGTGGGGGAGGACCCTGGGCAGGGAAGGAGCCCAGGGAAAAGTGGCCCCTCCCTTGCCCCATGCTGCAGCCACTCACAGCCTGTGCAGGGCTGTCCTGAGCTGGCACAGGCAGCCCCACGCGGGCTGCAAGTGGGTGCAGCGCAGGGCAAGGGAGGGGCCGATTTTCCCACATACCACATCAGCTTGTAACCTGCCCCTGCAGCCAGGCTGGGCCCTGCGCTGGCGCCAAGCTCTCCCGTCAAGGCTGCACATGGTGGCGGCAGCTGCAGCCCCCACACTTGCCGCGCCAGGCAGTGTTTGCTGCTGCTGCTGCCGCCTGCCCAGAGCTCACGTGCTGGGCAGCACAGAGGTGGCAGTGGCAAACACTGCCCAGTGCAGCAAGCAGGGGGAGGCCACAGCTGCTTGTGTCACGGAGCAGCCCCGAGGGGTGAGCCTGGAGCCAGCGCAGGGCCCAGGCTGGCTGTGGGGGCGGGTTACAAGCTGGTACTGAGTGCAGAGAAAAGCAGTCCCTCCCCTGCCCCATGGCCAGTGCACCGTGCTGCAACCACTCACAGCCCGCGTGGGGCTGCCTGTGCCTGTTCAGGCTGCAGTGCGGGGTGCTGGCCATGGGGCGGGTCTGCTTTTCCCCATGCTCAGCACCAGCTCTTTGCCTGCAGGGGAGCAGGGGGCCTGGGCTGAACATTGCCCCCGGCCTGTACCGCAGGGCTGGGGGGGCAGTGGGAGTGAGCGGGTGTACGGGGCCCACACTGGTGTTCTGGGGCCAGTGTCGGCAGGGCCCAGAGCAGGGCAGCATGAATACAGGGTCCTGGCTGGCAGGGACTCTATGGAGCTGTGCCAGCTCCCTCCTCTCCCTGCTGGTGCAGCCCAGCCCAATTCCACAAACCCCTGCCAGTCTACCCAGTGCTGGCCTTGAGACATTGGTCCCAAGACTTTGGGACACTGGTTCCAAGATGGTGACCAGGGGGCGGGGCGGAGATACCCATTAAAAGATATCACTCACAAGAATCCTTGCCTTTTGCATAATTTCTAGACCATAATTCCAACACCACCACAAAATGTCTAATGTTACCATTATTATTATTGGTACATACACTGCCTGAATATATTAGTTGTTATATACAGACCATCTCATAACAGAATACTAAATAGTTTGTTCATGATTTGAAACAAATTTTATGTTTTAAAGTAATCATTGAAAAATTAGGATATTGTGGATGTGCATTGTTCTAGTGTCTGAACTTACCATGGCAATAAATCTGCCAATAAAACGGAAGTATTTCAGATGGTCTGGATTTATGTAAGAAGCTGGGTTTATCTGTAAACAGTAGTTATCCTTGCCTGCATACTCAAACAGGCAATACATTGGGTTCAACACTTCATGAGACAACAGGAAGAACCATTCCCTGAAACCACACAAAAACAAACAAATCTAAATACATAAATAAAAGAGTGCAACATTATAAACTGTTCTTACTAGTACACACGCTAAAGATTATTTTAGGAATTGCCAGCAGTTAAAACTGGTCTCCCTAGAACAAGTTTAGGATACCTTATACATAATAGAATTCGGTATTCAAATTTGTCCATTGATACAGTACTAAAAACAGTGTGTTTCTGATAAATAAACCAACAACTACTAAGATGAAGACATCCCTGACAAGCTTTAGATGTGTTTTATTTAAAAATTACTGCAATTACTTATGGAACAAGTATTCATACTCTGCCTCAATTCTTTTTAGAGACACTGGTTCAAGGATTCATCATTTAACCTTAGGATCACAGCTAAATTTTAATTTGCAAATATATATCAAACATATATATTTGATACTAATGGAGAAAACCTTAATTTGTTTATTGTTAAGCTTAAAAAGTGAACTGCTTCAAATATACTGATATCTTTTTGTCCTACAAGCATTTTCATAATTTTATCATGATTTTGGCAACAATAACTAAGGTTAATTTACAAGATTGTATCTGGAAAAAATTGTTAAAACCAGATTGGCAGAGAGGTGCATATTGCTGCTTTGATTTACTTTGCCATATCCACAAATATCCAAAGTTTCCCTTCCTGTCCACATTAATCTCTTGGGACCTGTAAAAGAGTCTTGTTGGGTGAATTTTATGACCTCTACAAGTAAATGCATGCTTATTTATTATTTCAATTCATCTCTGCTGTTAATTTTATCTGATGTATTACTGCAGAGTTGGGCAAATCTTGAACATCTTGCTCTTAGTTTTCAGGTGCCTTCAGCTTAAGACACATTCACACAGTGGGATAAAACTGTTTTGTATAGTTTTATGAAAGGGGAAAATTATTCTGACTTTTTTTTAAGGCAGCCCTCATATCTCCTTGTGAGAGTCATTCACACCAAATGTTGGCATCAACATTAAATTATTCATATTTTTATTTAAAAAAAATACAAAACACAGTGATATGTTACCTTGCAACACCTCCGTAGTCTAAACCTTCTTCTCCAGGGAAAATGACCCACAAGCGTCGTCGCAGATCCTGAGGGCTGAAGCTCATTATCTTAGA
Organism: Alligator mississippiensis; assembly: GCF_030867095.1. NCBI lineage: Eukaryota > Metazoa > Chordata > Crocodylia > Alligatoridae > Alligator > Alligator mississippiensis. Next base: position 24,234,567 of record NC_081832.1, read on the forward strand.
CAAAGCAAAACAAGAAAAAGATTTATGCCAAGAACAGTTATGAAAAATAAAAACAACTGTTCAGGACACACTGTTATTTGATATCAAACCTTATAGGGCCTGGACCTGAAATTCTCAATAACCATAAAATTGAGCTCAGAGGTTTGCAAAAAGTAGCCACTCAGGAAATGCTCATGAAATTTGAGGTAGTCTTGAACACCTTTTCAACTAGCAGACTAAAAGATAAAAGATGTAACAATAAGTGCAACAAAATGAAATAAATATTATTAAATGGAACACACTTGACCTTGTTCAGCAGCTTGTCCTCAAAAAGGCAAGATTGTATTCCAACTCAGTGGCTAATCCACAGAGAAAATACAGGATGATTACACCCTGCCCCACTGCAAGATGTTATATTGACAGGATATTAGCTAGAAGATATGGAATATGATAGGAAGTTCAGAGGGGTATGTCAAAATAATTCTATAGTAATTATTATTCTATAAATCAGTTAATTTTTCACATCTTTTCCTTCTACAGGTTTTTCTCACAGACAATATATTTATAAGATAAAATCTGGCTTGCACTCGCACAGTATTTTTCTTATACCAAGAAGAAACCTGAATGTTAAAGCAGTTTTCCCTAGTGTTGCTTTTGGCACAGGATATTTGTGAAAATACTGACTAGGTCAGAGATAATTTTCTAGTTAACTGAAAAACCCTACAAGTGGTGCTTTATATAAAACTTTGACTCTACAAAGATGACTGTTTTTGCTTTCCCCTGAGACCGTCACTTCTGAATGATCCTATGATCGATATTTTAAAATCTTTCCTAGTTGTCTGCAGTGGCTACGATAGATTCTACACTTACAAGAAACACAAATGTGCGTTTATAAATTCTGAACCAACCGGCATGAAAAGAAATATTTTTGCTCATATTTTTGTGATATTTTATCTAAATGTATTTTAAAACTCAGTTACAAATAAAGCAATAAAACTTGCTTCGGGAGTCTGGAGTGACATATGGATGATGTGGCTGGCCCAAAGAAATTGATGTCAGATGATCACTGCCATTTTTTTTTTGTACTGATTTGTCTAAGAATGGCTTTGTTATGCATTGGCTGCAACCATGCTGATGACAGTGGTGTGATGGTGGTTATTTTTGCACCTTCCCCCTCAAAAAAAAGACCCCTCATTCAGTTACTGGGGTTCCCCCTTGGTCTGGAAATTTGGCAGCAGAGAAGTGGTAGCAATGTTAATTGCCACCAAGAAATGCAGCAATTGATGCTGCCACTGCTCCCCCACAACAATATTTCTGGACCCATGGGGAGCCCCACAGACCAGATGGCTGGTTCAGTGGGCTGGGTCCAGCTCACAGGCAGTAGGTCAAGCACCACTGCATTCTTCTGTTCAAGACTTTCACTGAAGTGCATCTTTTGGTAGCACCGTGTATGCTGGCTGGTTAACTATCCTATGTAAATAAACTATCAGAATAAAATCTGACCCTCATTTTGCAAAATCATATCAGGCAGAATGGAATTATAATCAAAGGAAGCATTAACAGGTTTATTAGTTTGAAACATCAGAACCTTCTGGGCCAAGCTTGGACTAGTATGATAGTTAATGCTGAAACTTGCCCAAGTTTCTCACAATCCTTGGAATTTATAGGAGCATGAACATCTAGTAATCTACCCTGTGCCCAGAAGATGAAGATGGCAACCAACAGTAAACTTGGACTCAAACTTCCTCTAGAAGACATTAATTTCTTGTTTTAGTCAGCTGCAAATATATCTAATTCTTTGACATCCCCACCTGCAAAAGATGCCTTGCAGGATTTAGTTCTTTACAGTCCACTTGTCCACAAATTAACAGCTGAGTTGATCTTTCAGGACATTGTGCAAGCCCCATAAACGCACAGCCAATGATGAAATATGATGTTGAATGAGCCACTTCCACAAACTAGAAGCTTCTTTGCAGAGGAAAAATGACCATGCTTTTCCCTGCAGTGTTAGGGTGACAGTATTTGGATCTTGGGGAGCATTGGATTTGCAGCTGAATAAAAGGCTATATCACCTGTGGCCTAGCAAAGCTGCTAACCACAAGGCGGAATGGTATGTTAAAAGTAACAGGGCAAAATGCTTAGGCAAGCATTTTCCTAACAATGTAGTACTGTTGTAAGATATATAGCTCATTGTGTAAAAAGAACAGGAGGCAAACCACCAGCTATTGTTAGGAGATAAAGCAGAAGCAAGACCTTGGAGATGGTGAAGAAATCAGCAAGAAACTGCAAGTGACCAAAAGAAGCAGGTCAGAGTTTTAGGTATGCACTCATAACAAAAAGACATGTAAATAAGTGAAATGCATAGGTAATTCCATGCTAATGAAGTAAACAGAGGCAGAGTTTAAAATGGGAAGGACTAAGGGTAGAACAAAGGAGAGACAAAGTAGGGGTAAATGTTAATGAGCATAAACCAAGGTGTATAAATATGGAAAGAACTAATGTTCGTGGCTGCTCCCTGTTTTTTTGGGAGCTCGCCCGAAGCCGTCTCCACTTTGAATAAAGCTGTTGACGAGCAATGTGTGCAGGTGATGTGTAATGGCATCGATCTGTTGTCTCCCTAGTTGCTGGGCATCACATGGAGTCGGGGTCTAACACATAGTATTATAACAGCTAATATTTTTGTCTGTATCATTTTACCTTCATTAACTGGTTATCAAAAAAACTCAAGGCAGCTATTCAATTTCAGCTATAATGTTCAAAATATCTTCTCTGTTCAGCTTTGTACAATGAATAAACTAGCCTGGATTAATAATACAATACCTGCTGAAACGAATCCTCAAACAAAGTCTTTCTGCTCACTGTAATCTTTATGTGTTGTGGCATAGCCAGTTGCTGAAATGCACAAATATTTCAAACATGAAATACATGTAGTTTTAAATGACTGTTTTAAACAACATTCAAACAAAGTAACCGGAAATTGTAAAAGGGACAAGCTCATCTCACTAGGCTAGAAAAGACCATAAACAGCAGGTCTGGATTTTCAATTTTTTCCTAGGAGCAATTTGCTATTTGTTATTCATGGCTACAGTAAAGCCCACAGGATCTCATATGACAGTTCTGAACAAGTTCCAATGACATAATATATTATTACCTCCTGCAAATCAATAATTACTTCTCAATAAGAGAAACTCCCTACCCAAATTTTAGTAAAAGTTGAGCGTTTTGCACCATACTTACATTACATTTATCTTCCTCATAAAATACAAACCACCAAATAATTGATGCAGTATCTCTGCTAGTTCTCAAAGGCTCTTAACTCATTTTATGCTTTTGGACTAAGAAGTTTTTGATCATATGCTAAAGACCAAGGTATTTTTTTCTCTTAACACATAGGAAGTTTTGAAAATCAAGATGGGTGGATCAGAATGAGACTATACCATCTTGTCCCATAGTACATGATTGATGTTTCAAAAATAAATAAAAATATATAGACTTTTTTGAAGCTTCTGGACTTTGTACTTTATACGTATGTTATCACAGATAAAATTGCATCTTACTTATCCTAACTTAAATCCACTATATTAGTCTTTGTATACACTTCTCAGAATTAACAGCAAAAACAAGATACTTTTCCTTGATCAGTTTTGAAAGCCGCTACTTGTACAAAACATCAATGAAAATAAACTGTACTTTCTTTGTTTTAAAAAACTTTAAAAGCCATACAGAAGTAATTTAAACCTAATTTAAACACTCATGACAGTCTGTATTAATTATACATTTAGACTTTATTAGCTTAAATCACTTTAATCCATATTCTAAGTGCTTCCACTGTCACTATTTGGCTGAAGCTTTACAGAACGCATGCTTAACATTTTTAATGTGAAATATTTTCTTTACCTGACACCAAAATCGGAAATATTGGACCTTTGCCTTGAAGTCACGCACATAGGCTATCTGGGGTCCATTGTCTCTGGAACCAGGAAGAAAAAATGAGCTATGAAAATATTTCTGAAACTCATGATACCACTGCTTGCAAACTCTTACATCTATGCCAGTGCCTTTTAAAGCCACAGGCTGGATTGAGCTAGTTTGGGTCAGAGACAGGCAGGCACTCGGACCGGGACCCAGCCACTCCTGCCAATTTTCCCCACAGTGGCACAGGGACAGAACCCACAGCCAAGGCTTGTCCCCATGGTGGCAGAAGAAAGTGCCTGCTGCCAAAATCCCTTGCTGCTGAATCCCACTGAAACCTTACGCCTGCAGGCCATATAAAATGGTTCACAGGGGTTGTCAACCCCGATCTCTTTTGTGATTTGGTTTATCTGGTTGGCAAAGCCAAGCCATTTTCTAACAGGAGATGTTTGCTTGGAAAAAGCCATGGTTTGCCTTTTAAAGAAAAATCTTGTTAAAAGAAAATCTGGGAGGGGTGGGGTGGGGGTGTGCACGCGCATGTGTGCACGTGTGTGTGTAAACGTTCCTCTTACTGCTTGGCTGGAAGGATTATAAACTTTCTGACATACACTTGCAAAACGTTTTAAGAGCTATTTATTAAAAACCCAATGTATGTTTTCTTTAAAAAAAAAAAAAAAAGAAAAGAACCAAAACAAACCAACCATCCAAACAAGCAAAAACACTTACAAAGCAGACTTTCCAGTGCGGGGATCTATGTACGTTGTAGTTCTTCTATTGTGATCCACAAAATATGGAATGCCATCTACTGTAAATCTCATTTCCCAGCCTTCTGGTAAGGGCTTCTCGTTTAACTGACTAAGGGGCACAAGAAAATACAAGGTGATCAAGTTAATGCATGCTATTAAAATACCACATGCAAGGACAGCAGAAATTAGGAAGAATGCTAGAAAAGTTCTGGAAGTTTCTAAGAGGAATTTTTGTTTGTTTTTTATTCTGTCTGGTTTGAATCTTCCGTTTTAAAGTCAGATATCACTATAAGCACCAGTGTAACAGGTAAAGTTTGGTAGCACACTAGGTGCTGACTTGTGGGGGGTGAAAAGGGGAAGAGAAAAATAGTCAGTGCTACTGCTGGCTGGCCATACCACTGAACCCAGCACCAGCACCCAGGAGCTACTGTCCCAAGCACTAGACTGTCATTATATCTCTGATTATAAGGTCAGAGGACTACCTCATCAGTTTTGCAGCTATTTTCTCTCCCCAAATTGAAGAGTTCTGTATGACAGTGAATGAAATTTAGGTTTAAAAAAAAAATCACAATTATTAAACAGAATTTGCTACTATTCATATTATCATCATCCTCCGAAAGGTAAAAGATATAACAAATCAGAGTCCACGTTCAAAAGGCAGACTACACTGACCTTTTTGAAAATGATGAAGAAATGATAAAAGTAACTTAGAAATAGCAAAATAATACTGTCAAGTTTTATACCAATCCTTTACAAATTTAAGATGGCCTCAGATCATGGGCAAGCAAAATCTGGCGTGCAGGCCAGATCTAGCTGGCAGTGGACTCCATATGCCAGCAGGCCCTGTCCTATGGCTGGTCTCCATGGAGACTCCAGCCACACCTGCGCTGGGATACAGCAAGGCTGGGGTTGCCATGTAGACCGGCCCCAGCCACGCTGGCAGGGAGTGCATCAGGGCAGCGCAGTGGCTGCTCCGGAGCTGCTGGGATCTTGTGGTGGGGGCAGCTTCATCTGGGGCCAGGGCAGAGCTGCAATCTGCAGCCTACATGCTCCAAGCAGGGGTGTGCAGGCAGATCGTGGCTCTGCCCCGGCTTGGGACCAGGCTATTACCACTGCAAGGAGCTGGGGAAAAGCCTCAATCTGCTGCCTGCACGCCCCTTCCCAGAGAGCAGCTCTGCCCTGGCCCCAGACCAAGCTGCCTCTGCGGCAAACTCCAAAGCAGCCCCCTGCCCTGTCAGCACAGCTGTGGCCAGTCTCTGTGGCAATCCCAGCCTTGCCCTATCACAAGGAAGGTGCAGCTGGGGTCACCATGGAGACTGGCTCCAGCCATGTGGGCAGGGGCTGCTGGGAAACGGAGTCTGGCTGTTGGCCGGATCTGCCATTTTGCCCACCCCTACCCTCAGATACTGCTTTTTAAATTTGATATAATAAAGAAAATCAAGGTTGTTCATGTCATCTCATCTGAAGTTAAGAGGAAGAACTATTAAAGTAAAAAGTCCTTTTATGAATTCCCCCCAATAAAGTTCATATTGGCCTCTTATTTTTAAAAGATAGGAATTTTTTTCCATTTTTATCAGTGTTAAACAGTAAAAAGGTGTTGCTGTTAAGCGATGCTCTTGTAACAGCCTGCATGCTTTTTAAGTGAATTTGTCTGAAGAGACTGCAGAGAGCAGTAAAATATAATCCAATCTTTAGTTGTCAGAAATCACAGCATCATAAGAAAGCAGGGCTGGAAGGTACCTCATGAGGTCATCTAGTCCAGCCCCCTGCTCAAGGCAGGATCATCCCCCTAACTAAACCATCCCAAGCCAAGCGTCTGCCTAACCTGATCTTGAAAATTTTAAGGGATGGAGATTCTACAACTTCTCTGGGTAGCCTGTTCCAATGCTTACTGACCCTCATAGTCAGAAAATACGTTCTAGTTCTCAGCCTGGCTAACACAATACTTATAAAAGTATATTAAAGTTTCACGTGAAATTATGTAAATTAAAATTCTTACCCTTGACTTCTAGGATCTTCCCACTGTGTGATACGCGTGTTGTGATTGACAAAATATACCCTGCCATTGTTATCAGTTCTTTTTTCTGAGAAGAAATTAAAATTTGAAATTTTAATATATGTTTAAATTAACCTGAGGCTAAAAGAATCAATCAGCACACCTACTAGCAATGTCTACTTTCTTTAGGGTATATAGCTCACGTAAAACTTAACATAGCTGAATCTTCATCTTTCTGTCTTCAAATCATCAATCCTTGCCTGTTTCTCCACAGGAGTATTCTAGGATATGCAACCTCGTAGTGGAAGGTACTGGACTGTATCATAACCTACCTTCAACAAGAGTACTGAAGGTGTTCATCTGATAGAATCCTTAGAACCTAGCCCCTACTCCGAAGAGTTTCTCTTTTTTGTATCCATAGAACATCCAGCACAAGACGACCCTAATTCTGACAAAGAGCTTTGGACAGAAGCATAACACAAAAAAATCATCCTAAAAATGATAGAATTTATGGCTATTTATGCCCCTTTAAGAAAAGCTTTTTTTCAGCAGGCACGCAAAGTAAGGTCTTTTACACTTTCCTTCCTTCTACCTACCTGCTGTTTTAGTGCAACAAAAGAAGTGCATCCACACTTCTGACTGCTGTTTTCTGTGCTAAAGAAAAGCACATCCACCACAAAAATGGCAGATGTGACAAAAAGTTGCTGTTTCAAACAGCAACTTCTTTGTTGTACAAAACTTTTTCACACCAAACTTAACATTGTGCCAATGGGTAAGGGAGGAAGGGAGGGCAGCTGGCAAGTTTTCAGGGTACCCATCAGGGGCATTACAGCAGCCATCGTGGCTGCCAGAGTGCTGGGTTTTGCTGGAGCTCTGGTAGTAGCTGTAGGCGTTTAATACACATGCTCCGTGAGTTGGGGGGGGGGTGGGGGGGTGAGGGTGGGACATTTTAATTAGAGCAGCTCTAATGAAAGCACCCAGTGTCACATGTATCAGCACCCCTGCTGCCATTTTTCGGCATGGGGATGCTGATACATGTGATGCATGAATACATGTGATGGTAATTACCATGCTCCAGCAGACTCTATTAAGTGAGTCTGCTGTGATGCGCTGGAATTAAAGTCACCCTATGTTACTATGGGAATAAACACCACCACTGCCAGACCCCTAGGAAAAGCTAGGGTTTTGACAGGGGCAGCAATGCTTACAGAATCCCCCCCGTGCTGCTTTGTGGTGCTGAGCAGCCCTGATATACTGGTGCCTTGCCTCTGTCCATTACATTGCCCCTTATTCCTGACCCACAGCCCGCCCCTGGCCCTGCTGGTACCCCTCACTCCCAACCCACAGCTCCCCCCACAGCCCTGCCAGTGTCCCTCACTTCCAACCCCCAGCCCCATAGGTGCCCTGCACTCCCAACGCATAGAACCCTGGGTCCTCCCAGTGCTCTCATTCCCAACCCACAGCCCTGATGCCCCAACCCACGGTCCACCCCCCCCACCCCCACAGTCCTGCTGGTGCCCCTCACTCTTGACCCGTGGGAGGTGGTGGCTGATGCAGCTGGAGTAAAACATGGAGCCCAGCTTCCCCTCCCCTGTGGGCAGCACAGCTACAGTAGAGCCTGGGAGTAGGGAAGGAGAATGGGAGGCAGGCTGCTGGCTGTGGGCTTGGGGGTCCCTGCCCTGCTACCCTTCCCCAGGTGCCTCTGCAGCCCAGGGGGCAGGACCCAGTGCGGCAGGACAGAGTGGGGCAGGGAAGCTTGGTGCTGCTGCCAGTAGCCCTGTGCTGCCATGACCAGGTGACCCCTGCCTGCCCAGCAGCAGTGGGGGACAAAACTCTATGCTGCTGCCGTCACTGTTGCCAGGCAGGCAGAGGGTGCCCCATCATGGTGGTGCAGGGCTCCTGGTGGCAGGAGGTTCCCTGCTCCGCTCTGCCCTGCTGCGTCAGGTCCCGACTGCCAGATCGCAGAGGTCCCCGGGGAAGGGAAGCAGGGCAGGGAGCCCTGAGTTCACGGCAGGCAGTCTGCCTCCAGCTCCACCCTGTGCACGTATCTGGGGGGCATGTGCCCCCTCATACCCCCCCCTCCCCTGTGGGAGTGTGCATAGCAATGGGGATCTGGGCCCCTGCCAGTCCCTGGACTAGCCACTCATGGCTTTCTCACGCTCCCCGCACAGGCCCTGTGGCTGTGCATTCCCGTCTCAGGCCCCATGGACTGCCCTGGCTGGGCGGTGCCCCCAGCCCTGCACAACTCCCTCTCCTTCTACAATGTATCCTTCACTCCCCCACCCCCTATCTGACTTACTTGGATGGAGCTGCAGGAGTTGCTCTCCATGCTGCCTGGCTGCCATGTGCATGTGTGCATGCACATGCACGTGGCACCCCCCACTTGATCGCCTTCCTCCTGCTCCCCACAGTCCCAAGCAGCCCCTTGCAGGCTGGAACTCTGCCAGTCAGCAAGGGGAAACCCATGGTTTCCAGCATTTTTCTTTCTAAAAGGGGAAAAAAGCGCATCTTGCTCCTTAAAAGGGAAAATCCGCATTTTTCTCCATAAAAGGGGGAAATCAGTGGTTTTCTCCTTAAAAGGAGAAAATCTACATTTTTCCATGGTAAACAGAAAACCTGGATACCTACTAATTAATCATTGCTGCTGCAGCTGGCTTGTAGACAGCCCCATCAGTTATTGTTATGACAGCAAGAACTGTTTAAGTGAACCTATCCTCCTCACTAACAGAAACTCCTAGGGGCAGGGAAAGTTAAGGGACAGTGCTGTATCACTCCCTGGCTGGAGATCATGCATTGCTGCAGCTTTGTCCCACTCCTACCAGGGCGCTGGCACTTGTGCATACCCCACAGTGATATATTTTCTGTAGTGCTACAAACTGGAAAACTCCAGATTTGCACTTTTCCAGTTTAGCTTACTTAGACTCAACAGTCTATTGCTCTCAATTTAAAAACCCATACATCTATTTTTTTTCCTTGCATTTCTTCATGTGATATTATAAATCCCAAATGCCTGCGTTATTGTGATGGGTCTTCAAACCCAATTGGCTAATGTAAGAGCTGGTAGGGGTCATTGCGGAGCCCTTGGCCCAACTGTATGAGCATTCGTGGTCATTTGGCCAGGTGCCAGGGGATTGGAAACTAGCTAATGAGGTCCCCATTTTTAAGAAAGGGAGGAAGGAGGACCCAAGTAACTACAGGCCTGTAAGCCTCACCTCGGTCCTCAGGAAGATCTTAGAGAAAATCATCAAGGAGCACATCTGTGGGGGGCCTGCAGGGGAGATAATGCTCAGGGGCAACCAGCATGGGTTCATCAAAGGCAGGTCTTGCCTGACCAACCTGATTGCCTTTTATGACCAGGTAAACTAAATCCTTGGATGATAATGTTGCCGTGGATGTAGTCTTTCTAGACTTTAAGAAGGCCTTTGACACTGTCTCTCACCCCATTCTCATCAATAAATTAAGCGACTGCGGCATTGATGCCTACACAGTTGGATGGGTAAAAAACTGGCTGATGGGGCGCACCCAGAGAGTAGTGGTGGACGGGTTGTACTCAACCTGGCAAGATGTGAGCAGTGGGGTCCCCCAGGGCTCAGTCCTTGGGCCCGCACTGTTTAACATCTTCATCAGAGACTTGGACGAGGGGGTTGAAAGCGCATTGTCCAAGTTTTCTGATGACACTAAGATGTGGGGTGAAGTGGGCACACCTGAAGGGAGAGAGAGGCTTCAACTAGATTTAGACAGACTACAAAAGGGGGCAGATGAGAATAGGATGGGGTTCAATGTGGGTAAGTGCAGGGTGCTGCACCTTGGGAGAAGGAATCCACAGCATACATACAGGCTGGGGAGTTCCGTTCTTGAAAGCACAGAGGCAGAAAGGGAACTTGGAGTCTTTATTTAACTCCAAGATGAACATGAGCCGCCAATGCCAGACCGCAGCCAGCAAGGCCAGCCATACCTTGTCATGCATCCAAAGATGCATCTCAAGCCGGTCCAGAGAGGTGATACTCCCCCTCTATGCAACTTTGGTCAGGTCGCAATTGGAGTACTGCGTCCAGTACTGGGCGCTGCACTTTAACAAGGATGTGGCCAGCCTGGAGAGAGTTCAGAGGAGGGCCACTTGTTCGATGAGAGGGCAGCAGGACAGGCCCTATGAGGAGAGACTGAGGGACCTGAACCTGTTCAGCCTCGGCAAGAGGAGGCTGAGGGGGGACCTGGTGGCTGCCTACAAACTCATTAGGGGAGATCAACAGCAAATAGGAAGAGCTCTTTTCTCCCCAGCACCACCTGGGGTGGTGAGGAACAATGGTAATAAGCTGATACAGAATAGGTTTAGGTTAGAGATCAGAAGGCAATATTTTACAGTTAGGGTGGCCAGAATCTGGAACCAACTTCCCAGGGAAGTGGTCCTCGCCCCTACCTTGGGTAAATTCAAAAAGAGGTTAGATGATCACCTGTCTGGGGTCTTGTGAACCCAGCATTCATTCCTGTCTGTGGCAGGGGGTCAGGCTAGATGATCTGTTCAGGTCCCTCCTGACCCTAGCTACTATGAAACTATAAGACCTGCAAAATGTGAAAGGGTTCTAAGATATGTATATAAGTACCAAGGAAGTATGGAAACATATGAACAGTGGAACGAACTCACATACGCAAATTAAAAGGAAAAAAAAATATAGCACAGGAATGAAAAATGTTTATATCTACTAATTATATTATTTATTTATGCAGTCAGACAGGAAAAATAACCTATTCTTTGTTAGGAGGAAGAATGGAAGTGGTCTTCTCCACTGGAAAACTGTATTTCTTCATGCAACATTATAAATCGCAGCTGCCTGCATTATTGTTTTATGCCCTGAAGTATTACATATATCCAGACTAGAAGCCCAAATGGCAATGTTTTAATCTTTTAATTGGTTGAGATTTCCAGAGTTTAGTCTCAGAAACTTCTAGGTTTAACTCTGTGGAGTCTTTAAATTACATCATTTTGATAACTATCTTGCTCATCTCACTAACCATCACTTAAGTTTAGAAGCCGCTAATATTATGAACTCCTGGAATTAGAAAACAAGTTTTCATACCAATTTTCAAATAGAACTAAATGTTATTGGTTGCTAAAATTATGTTCAAAATATTTTATTTTTTTGCAAAGATGCTTAGTTGGCAATAAAAATGATTTTACAACCACACAGAACTTCAAAACAATGGTTCTGTAATAGTAAGATAAACAAACAAAAATCTGAATCATTAAAATGGCGAAGATGGAATAGAAACATTAAAAAAAGTCATGCTGTAATATAAAATCACTAAAAGTGAAACAGAGTAATACTAGAATTTTATAATCCATTTTGAAATACTACGTACAGGCAGTCCTTGACTTACAACGTTTATAAATTGACATCCTGTTTCAACTTTCTCAAGTCAGTTTCGACTTTATAATGCTTGATCTGATGCAATGCCACGTCAGTGAACAAGTTTGCCATGTTGCCCATCTCCCTGAAGGACATCTGTCCAAATTTCCTTGGACATTTTTCTTTAAGAAAGCAGACAAGACTCCAGAAAAATTTGCAGCCAAGACTCCTGAGAAGATTCTAGTCAAGAACCCTTCAAAAAGTCCAACCAAGAGCCCTTCCAAAAGTCCAGAAAAGTCACCTCAAAGAAGTCTTTCCAAATCAATATGATTGCTATTTACAATATAAATACATTAATGTAGCTATATTACTCATCTATAATTGAGTGAGTACAAATTTCTGGGGTATTTTTGGTGAAAATAGAGTACTGGGCCGTGGTTCAGGAATCAACCCCCCATTTATAACTTTGTTTCCTATGGGAAAATTGGTTCCGAGTTACAATGTTTTGACTTAAGATGCAGTTTTCAGGAACCAATTGTGTTGTAAGTCCGATGATTGCCTGTACATCTTGTCAGGACTTTTGAACAGGTGCTTTTGAACAGATTTAATCAGAATAGATTTTAATCAAATCCCAGGACGTCATTCTCCCCCTGTACTCGGCCTTAGTGAGGCCGCAGCTGGAGTACTGCGTCCAGTTTTGGGCTCCACAATTCAAAAAGGATGTGGAGAAGCTTGAGAGAGTCCAGAGAAGAGCCACGCGCATGATCAGAGGTCAGGGAAGCAGACCCTACGATGACAGGCTGAGAGCCCTGGGGCTCTTTAGCCTGGAAAAGCGCAGGCTCAGGGGTGATCTGATGGCCACCTACAAGTTTATCAGGGGTGACCACCAGTATCTGGGGGAACGTTTGTTCACCAGAGCGCCCCAAGGGATGACAAGGTCGAATGGTCACAAACTACTACAAGATCGTTTCAGGCTGGACATAAGGAAGAATTTCTTTACTGTCTGAGCCCCCAAGGTCTGGAACAGCCTGCCACCAGAGGTTGTTCAAGCGCCTTCATTGAACACCTTCAAGATGAAACTGGATGCTTATCTTGCTGGGATCCTATAACCCCAGCTGACTTCCTGCCCTTTGGGCGGGGGGCTGGACTCGATGATCTTCCGAGGTCCCTTCCAGCCCTAATGTCTATGAAATCTATGAAATCTTAAATCCATATTTTCAGTAAAGAAAAAGTACCATTAATCAAAATATTTGATAAAATAATTTGACAAAGCATACTTAAACATTTAATAAAGTTACATTTTAAAACACTATGTGAATAGGACTTACCCCATCCAGGTGGAAGTGGGCCAAGAGGATCAAATTCTTTGTTCTGTGTGGAAGTAAAGTCTTGGTTCTGCAGATTATAGACAGAAACCATGCATTAAATAATTACTAAATGCCAACAATTTGATTTCCACACCTCTAGGATAGCTATCATATATAATTTAATAAATACATTGATAATTTAACATGAGCAAAATTGATCAAAGGATTTTTTCCATATAAAAGGCTTAGATTCATTACGAACTGTTATTTCATTTGGGATCTTTAACCTTTTGGAATAAAGAGTCCAAAGCCATGGAATTATCTGTACTACTGCTAACTATTACTAAATAATTTGTAACTTCAGTAACATATGACTAAGTGGGTTTAAGCCCTTGTTCTTTGAAAAGTGCCTACCACATACAGAAGGAAATCAGGACTCAAAACCCAGGATGTATTAAAGCTCAACAGGCAGGGAATACTATTCTTTGGGTTTTTTCAGCTTCATCTAATTCCCTTTACCATTTTGTTTTGTGTGCAAATAATTAAGAAAACAGATCACTTTTCTCTATAAACTAGCTTTAAGCAATATCAGTAGATGCTGAAATCTATCATTCACTTTTGATCTGCATCAGATTTTGAATTATTTCAACTTCCCTTGCTTTTCCTAACATTTACACACTATTATTGCATTTTACCTATACAAAGTGCCTCAGTTGCTTTGTCCATGTGAATTTTCTATACTGTTCTTCCATTAGCACAGCATAAGTAAGTGATTAAGTAATTCTACTTAAGTTAAAAACCATGGGAACTGTATACAAATAGTTACCCTGAACAAGTCTCCAATCACTACATCATCTGCTTTGACAACAGCTGGTCTTAGACCAGCGGTGGGCAAAATACAGCCCCTGGGCTGTATCCGGCCTGCTAGACCATTCTATCAGGCCCATGGAGCCCCTAAAAAAAATTTAGAAAATGAATATTTATCTGTCCTTGGTTTCTGGCAGGCACAAGCAGCCCCACACGGGCTACGAGTGGCTGCAGCGCGGGGAGCTGGCCACAGGACAGGGGAGGGGACACTTTTCCCCAAGCTCAGCACCAGTTTGTAACCCCATCCCTGCTGCCACCCTGGGCCCCCGCGTGGGTCCAGGCTCGCCCGGGAATGGGGGATGCCAGATAACAAAATATGCTGGTTAAATGAGCGGCATGGGCTGCCACTTCTTCCGCAGTGTCTAGGGTGTCCCGCCACCCCTCCTATGCCATTGCTGCCCCTCCTGCTGAATTGCCGCTGGGCTCTGCAGGACAGGAAGGGGGGCCCTGCACAGCCTGTCATGGCCCTGGGCTATGGGGGCTCAGCAGCGCAGGCTGCTTTGCCCTGGGCCGTGGGGGCTCAGAGAAACTGGAAGTGCCACGGTGGGCACTTCCAGTTTCACTTTATCTTACAAGCCGGCAAGCTGGTTAATTGAGCATGCCAGCTTGCAAGATGCCAGTTAACAGAACTTTTATCAGACAGTGGTCTTTGCCACAAACTTTTCACCACCTATATTCAATTAAACACACAAACCACTGTATTGTGTCCCACTTATGATCAGTCTATATGCATAACTACAAAAGCAAAAAAGGGAGTTAAGGTTGCCATTTACTTCCCATATCCAGAAAGATGCATCTTATTATTAATATATAATTACCATATAACATACAGAATGCATTGCAATCTTAAGTCTGGCAACCTTATGGTGGGAAGCTTCTGACACCTTCCTTCCTAAACCCATGTACATACAGTTTCACAGAAGTGTATGGAAGCAAGGGGGGAAAAGGGAAAATGTTTGATTTGCTTGATATACAGTGGAGACTTGTGGGTGGAATTTGGGAAAGGGGATGCTCCTCCATAATACACTTTTAGTTTATACCAAAATACATTTCTCACCCCATATATGAATCTCTGATTAAACTGTTGCATAGCTCCTTGAAGCTGACTCCGTTGCAGTTGCCATTGCTCATAATTCCGGACAGATTCCAATGTGGGTCGCTGCCATGTTGTTGTTCTAGTGAAGTGATCAACATAATAAATTCTTCCCATGTTGTCAACTCGTCGTTCCCAGCTAAGGAATGCAAACAAGGGTCTCAACAGTATGCAGTGACCTCAAAGGCTCAGAAGTGATTTTAGAGTCAAGTTAGTGACAAGGCAAACAGAAGATAAGTCTGGAAGAGGACATGGAGCTCTTTATCCTGGGCCTGTCAGTGTCTCTCCATTCAATTTCTGGCTAAAACATCTAAAGCCCTGGAAAAACTAATCTCTAGAATGAGAGATTTAGTTTCATTTGCTTCTACTGAACCAACCAGGTAGTCACCCCATTTGCAGTTCCTTAAGTACTGCAAGAACTGCTTTACATATCTGTCAGGTTCCAGTAAGTCATTACTATTATTATTTAGTGATAATCTTTACGGCTGGGATTGATGCACAAAGTAACTGCAGTCTATTGGCTTCTCTTAAAAAAACCCGACTTAGAATAATCTTTTCAGATCCCTTTGCATAAGACAAAGACTCAGTCATGCTCTTGGTACGATTCCACTTTGACTTCACAAAACCAAAAGAGTGCTCACATTGTAGTTGGTTTTTACTTCCTATCAACTGAAATAAAATTTAACAAAAATTTCAAGCTGTCATATGGTAATGGGAACATTATATTAATGAAGTCTCCAGGTGAGAAGAATTGAAACCACCAAGTTTACAGTCACTAATTAACCTAGTAAAAATATTGCCCGGGGATTTGTTGCTCTCTTTAATATAGTATAACTTCATAAATCCAGCATCCTTAGGACCTAGCACCTGTCAGAAATTTGAAAATTCTGGATTTCTGAAACACAAGGAAAGTGCATAGTGTGGCCAGCTGGACGCTGGTTGGGGGCAGGGGCCTTGCACACGGGGGCAGCTGCTGCCATCTACCACCCCATGTCACTGCTCCGCAAGCTGCTAGTCCCCCCCCAAACCACTCTGTGACCGGTTGCCAGGGGTATACTGGTCAAAAAAAAGGTTGAAAACCCCTGATGTAGTGCATTTTTAAAAAGTGCTGGATTTTTGAGAATTCCAGAATTTTGAAAATCAGATTTATAAGGCTATACTGTATTAGTATAATACAGCATAGAGCAGCACTGGAGTGAACTAATGTCTTCAGGCTAGACATTAGGAAGCGCTATTTCACTGTCAGGGCGGCTAGGATCTGGAACCAACTTCCAAAAGAAGTGGTGCTGGCTCCTACCGTGGGTGTCTTTAAAAGGAGGCTGGACGAACATCTGGCCGGGGTCGTTTCACCCCAGTACTCTTTCCTGCCATGGCAGGGGGTCGGACTAGAGCTCCTCAGGTCCCTTCCGACCCTACCAGCTATGAAATTACGAAACTAGTTCTCACTGCTGTTCTGTGTGTTCTTCTTTTATGTAGGATGCATGAGACTGTAAATCCAAGATAAACGAAGTGCAACCATAAAATTCTTTTTTCCCCCCTATTTGTTTTAAAAAGATGCAAAGAAACTAAGAAAAGAACAAAAATGATCCTGTTTAAAAGGTCTCATTGGTTGCTGGACTTTGAATTGAAAAAAGCTCTACTCTCTCAAAGCTCTCCTGAAGATGTAGATAGAGAATGGTAACCTTAGGCACAGTAACAGGATGAAAAACAGAAAGCTCTGGAGATAGGGTCAGATAGGGAAGTACTTATTCCAAGTAGCCTACTGAGTATATCATTATTTGGGACTAGGGCCCTTATGCTAATATTTATGGTAACATTAGCTGTGGTTTTTGTTGGTTTTCTGCATGATGGTGTTGTCTATTTTCTTTAACCTTGACATGCCTAAAGGTCCATTTTTCTTTATCTGTGCTGCATAGTCTGACAGGGGTGAGCAATTATTTGGGCCCCATGGGCCACACAGGAAGTTTAGCAGTTCTCTCGTGGGCTGGGTCACCTCCTGAGTCCCTGCAACAGCTCACCAAAACTCCCTCTGTGGGATAGGGCTGCGGGCAGGAAGGGAGCTGGAGTGGGAATGGGGCTGGCGCCTTGGATCAGCAACTCCAGTTCAGGGGTGGGTGGCAGCTGCAGCAGAGGCAGCACGGCCGGGGCCCCCACTACCACCTCTATTGCCTCCAGGCTGCCCTTCTACCCTGAGAAGGGGCTGGAGCTGCTGCCCAGCTTTCGTGTTGGTAGCCTGGGCACACAGGCAGTAGTGGCCAGGGAGAAGCTGCTTCTGAGCACCAGGAAAAAGTGGGACCTTGCAGCAGTTGCAGCCACCTTTCTCTCGCTGCTGCCGAAGCCCTTCTCACTGAAGCTGCCCAGAGTCTGTGGGCTGGGGCAGCTGCAGGGAGAAGGACCCTGGCAATTGCAAAGAGAAGATGGCTATGCCCACAGTCAGGTCCCACTTTTTCTTGGTGCCCAGCTGCAGCTTCTGTCTGGCTGCTGATGCTGAAGCTGGGTAGTGGCACAAAGTTGGGCAGCAGCTCTAGCCCTTCCTTGGGGTAGAAGGGTTCCTCCATCTTCGTGGCTGCCTGCCACTGCTCATCCTGGCTGTGGTTGATGGGTCCAGAGCGGGTGCTGCATGACCCGTGGCCAGGGCTATGCACTCAGTCTGGGGCTCAGGCCCTGCCTGAGTGGGTTTCAGCTGGTCTTCATGGAGACCCCGGGACCTTGGGGCAGTGACAGCACAGGCCCAGGACAGAACAGTAATCTGCTCCCCACAGCTCCCTGCCCACAGAACCAGGGCTCTGCCCTGGCCCCGTGCTGTCACCACCCCAAGATCCCAGGGTCTCCCCGGCCCCACCCACCCATCTAGCTCCCAGATGCCACTTCCTGCCAGCACATGGCTAGGGGGCTGGGATGGGGCCAAGTGCCCTGCCCACATGGGTCCTGCCTTAGCAGCAGATACAGGGCGGATGGGCCTGGGCAGTGGGGCTGGGTCTAATGGCTGTTGGAAAGAACCACTGCTGCCAGGGCTGCCAGGAAACGGAGTCTGGCTGCTGAGCTGCCCCAGCTGTGCTGTGTGCCCAGGAGCAGTGGGATGAGCGGAAGGCTGGACTTCACCTGGGCCAGTTGGGACCAAAGAACCTGCTGTGGGTTGGGCAAAAATCCCTCTGCAGGCTGTATCTAGCTCATGGGCCATATTTTGCCCACCTCTGCTCTGACAGCAGAAGTGAATTCATATTTTAAGTTGATAAATATACTTCCTTTTCCCCCTTATACATTCCTTCCACCCCTCCAATTCCAACAAGCACATAATGTAGACAGACTTTTGTTTGCTTTTTTTCCTTTTGTAAAGACCATTGGCAAAACAGGAGGATGGGGGAAAAAAAAAAAAAGTTTAGCCTCAGCTCTTATGCACAAGCTCCTATACCCCTACACCTGTATAGGGGTAGAGATGGTCAGAAGATTCTGTGCTTAATATCTTATATTAACTGGATCACTATGCTTCCTGGGATCTGTCTACACTGGAGTGAACTAATGTGCTTGCACATGCTAATCTGAGACTCCACAAATGTTTTTAGATTATCCTAAAGCACTGTTTCCCCAGGAAACAAGACTTCTTATCCAGACTCACCCTGGAGGAAGAGGCTCTGGCCGATCCCAGGTTGTTCTTTTTTCAACATGATCCACGTAGTACACCCGACCATGCTGGTCCACTCTTTGTTCCCAACTGAAAAAATAGGTAAAAAACTGTTCCAACAATGCATATGCTGTTTAAAGATAACAGAAGAAATATTTTGTTAATAAAGTAATTGCTCTGTAAGCCACTTTTAACAAAACTAGAGCAGTGAATACGGAGAAGCAAACAGGACAGTTTGCAAGCAGTTTGCTGGGAGAAAGAGGAGGAAGGGGAAGAGGAACCAGACACCAGATCCTGTTCTGGGAAGGTAACTGAGCCAGGAGTGCCTGTGTGCTTGGCTTGCTGAGGCTCAGCTGTTTGGTGGGTTTGTGTGCTTAGGTGTGTGCTCTGAGCAGCTGAGCTGACTGACTGCTGACTGATTACTGCCTGGGTGTGACAAAGAGCCCTAACAAAAGGGGCCTCCCCAGTCCAGGCCCAGGAGAGATATATAAGGATGCAGTCCAAGCCACCAGGGGAGCAGTAAATAGGGAGAAGCAAACACAATAGTTTGCAAGCACTTTGCCTGCCAGTTTGCAGGTCAGTTTGCCACCCCTCTCTGAAGGGGAGCCTGAAAGGTAAGATTCTTTTTTTCCCCTATGTAATTTGGATTAACTACAAAGTTTAATTTTAGCAGCTAAAATTCAGCAGCTAGACCAAGATTCAAGCCTATTGTTTAAGTAGAGTCCAAAGTGAGGGGGGAGTTTGCTTGGAAACTTTCACACATTCCTTCACTGTAAGCTTGCTGAGAGGAAAGAGGTTGGAGGGAAAAGGGAACTTTTCATATCAAGGAACAGCAAACAGGCCAGCTACAGAGGAGTTAGCTAGGGAAGGTCTGCTTGGAGAGAGGGGCACGAAGTTAAAGGCAGCAGATTAGAAGACCCAGAGACATGGTGGATGTTGCAGTCCCAAAGCCACTGCCACTTCCAGCTCTTCCTCTGCTTCCACCTGTGAGGTGTCTGTCCAGACAGGACCACACACCATTGAGGCTTCCACCCAGGTCCTGGTTTGGTGCTGTGCAGACTGCAGCTTGCAGATTCCTTCCTGTGCCATCCAGGTGGGGGAATGCCTGCAATGTGAGTGGTGCCTTCTGATGATGTCCCGTAGGGAGAAGGCAAGAGAGATACAGGAGGAGGTAGTAAAGCTCTGAAGCATCCTTCACCATGAGGACTTCATAGATTTCATACTGGGGGAAACCTCTAGGACTGTGAAGGAAGGACTGCCAGAGGTGGTGCTAGAAAAGAAGAGGGCATGGACTACCAGGAAGGTGGAAGCTTTTATCTTTTGGCAGCAAGAAGTTGTTATGCACACATTCAGTGGTTTGCCTGGAGAACAGATGTGGAGTGCTAACAACAGATGAAGAAGAGCCCATTCCACTGGTGGAAGAGGCCAGGCCAGGAATCTCCAAGGTGGGGAGGATTGAGACTACTTCCATGAAGAAGAAGAAGAAACATGATGGTGGTTGCAGACTCCCTTCTGCAGGGGATGGAGGGATCCATCTGCTGGCGTGACCTGTCATCTCAGGAAGTCTGCTGCTTTCCTGAAGCCCAGATCTGAGAAAGATTACTGAGATTCATCCAGCTCTGACTACTATCCCAAGCTGCTCATCTACGTGGGCAATGATACAGGCAGAGGTGACCCTAAGCAGATCAAATGTGACAACAGGCCTCTGGGTGCAAGGGTGTAGGGGACAGGGGCACAGGTAGTGTTCTCCTTAATCCTTCCGGTCAAGGGGAAGGACCCTGGCAGGTGTGGACACATCCTGCGTATCGATGCATAGTTGTGCAGGTGGTGTCGCCAGTAGGGATTCGGCTTCTTTGACCATGGGATATTGTTCCAAGAAGGATTGCTAGGAAGAGATGGGATCCACCTGACAAAGAGAGGGAAGAGCATTCTTGCAGACATGCTCACTAACCTAGTGGGGAGGGCTTTAAACTAGGTTTGCTGGGGGATGGAGAACAAAGCCTTGATGTAAGTGGGGAAGTGGGGGACCTGGAGGAAGCAGAAGCAGGAAGGAGCAGCAGGGAAGGCCTCATTCTTCCTGAGAAAGTAGGCTAATCTGCTAGTCACCTCACGTGTCTGTACATGAATGCACGGAGCCTGGGAAACAAGAAGGAAGAACTGAAAGTCCTCGCACAGTCAAGGAACTAGGACATGATTGGTATAACAGACTTAATGGGATAGCTCACGTGACAAGTGGAGTGCCCCAGGGGTTGGTCCTGGGGCTAGTTTTATTCAATATCTTCATTAATTATCTGGAAGATGGGATGCATTTCAGGGTGACCTAGACAAATTGGAGGACAGGGCCAAAAGAAATCTCATGAGGTTCAGCAAGGACAAGTGCAAAGTCCTGTACTTAGGACAGAACAATCCCATGTACTAGCACAGGCTGGGGACTGATGGGCAAAGCAGCAGCTCTGCAGAAAAGGACCTGGGGTTGACAGTGGACAATAAGCTGGATATGAGCCAACAGTGTGCCCTTCTTGCCAAGAAGGCTAACATCATGCTAGGTTGCATTAGTAGCAGTGTTGCCAACAGATCAAGGGAAGTAATTATTCCCCTCTATTCTGCACTGATGAAGCCACATCTGCAGTACTGTGCTTAGGTTTTGGCCTCCCTCTATAGAAAGGATGTGGACAAGTTGGAGAGAGTCCAGCAGAGAACAACAAAAATGATTTGGTAGCTGAGGCACATGACTTATGAGGAGGGGCTGAGGGAACTGAGTTTATTTAGTCTGCAGAAGAGAAGACTGAGGAGGGATTTGATAGCACCCTTTAATTTTTTCAAGGGGGGTTGCAAAGAAGTTGGAACTAGACTGCTCTCAGTGGTGGCAGATGACAGAACAAGGAGCAATGGTCTCAAGTTGCAGCAAGGGAGGTTTAAGTTGTATATTAGGAGAAACTCTCTCACTAGGAGGGTGGTGAAGCACTGGAACAGGTTACCTAGAGACGTGGTGGAATCTTCATCCTTGGAAGTTTTTAAGGCCTGGCTTGACAAGGCCCTGGCTGGAATGATCTAGTTGGAGATGGTCCTGCTTTGAGCAGGGTGTTGGACTAAGCGACTCCTGAGGTCCCTTCCAACCCTAATTTTCTATGATATCTGCACCTATCAAAATGCTTTATAGAAGACAGTAATATAAAATAACGTGCATTATATGTAAAAGGAGTATTTTAAAAGAACCGCTTCAAGCATGTTTTAAAGGCAGAAGGAAGTACCTACATAAACAGCAGTCAAACTCCAACTAGACTAGTAACAGTGGGCAGTAGTACTTGTGTGTGTACGTGCGCGCGTGTGCACAAGCATACGTGCATTTAATGTATCAGGTATCAAAGATATCGGACAATTTGAAATAGGGTCTAATTCTACAGTCCTAATTTGGCCTTTATCCATGTGATGTCAGTGGCACTGTGTCTGTAATATAAGAGCAACAACCTGGCACAAAAACTTGAATAAAATATAATTAAAGATTGCAGTATTTAAAATATGTAAAAGTTTAACCCTAATTCTCATACATACAGAGAGTCAGTGTGAACACCTAAATGAACAGGAAGGCAAAATGAGAATGACAAACTGGAGAATGATCATCTGCAGATAGCTTATTTTACCTAAAAAAAACCCAACCTAGCAGAATAGTTCAGAACTGTAGGAAAACTTCTCTCTCAACTTCTCGTTTACAGTCAAGAATATGTGCAATTCATTCAAATGACTATTCAGAAATCCTCATCTGAAAATTCAAGAGTTTCAGTAGACTTCCAGAGGAGTACAGTACATCCATTTATTTATTTGTTGGTGTGTAATACAACTGCACTGCATTTAAGGCAGATTTTAAAATGCCATTTTACAAGTCTAGAATACACTGAGGGTGTTTCTTTGACCTTATGGACACCACCTGTCTTGAGATATAATGTGGCTTTGAGTTTACAGGGATTGAGATGAAGTATAGCAAATATGCCAGGCCAGAAAAGGGGGTGCATTTATGGCTAAGGAAGCAAACTGGAAACCTCAATGAAGCCAGTGCAAACTTGCAGCTACTCTTGGCTTGAAATCTTGCTTCCCATTCTGCTCCATCATCTTCTGTTTCCTGCTGAAGAATACAGCTGGGCAACTCATAGCAGAATGAGTTGCCTCTCCCTCCCACAGTGAGGTGGGTGGCTCAGCACAGCCATCCTGAAGCATTAATACTGCAAGTTTCATGGGGTAGCCTGTGTGCGTGACACATGGCAGATAAGGTATGAAGCAGAAAGCAAAGCAGCAAGTTGGGTAGGGAGCACAGGACAGGGAACAACTCAGGCAAAGGAAGGTGTTTGCACTGGCACTTGGAGTGCGACTTAATTTGTGGCAAGCCTGCCAAAATGGCTGGCTGCCACTGAACTACACTGTTCAAATTGAAAAGGTTTTCTTCAGAGCCACAAAGTCTAGAAACCTTTTTTCAAAACCAAACACTTAGCTTAATCACAATTCTGCAGCAGCAGAATACAGAACATCTTGCTTATGAGAACTAGGTATTGGAAATCAAAGGATCTGGATTATTTTGAAACCTTACATACCAAGCATTGACTGCTCTCCTGAAATAAACAAACTTGTTATCTCACGGAAACATATATTCTACAAGATGACAACCTCATTTGAAGACCCTCAATAAAAGGATTTTACAACACACCCATTTGGGCATTTGTTACCGTTACCAAATATGAACCTATCAACAAATGTAAATCACCACATGTAATTTCTAATACCCAAAGGCTTATTAAACAAAAGTAGATATAAAAAAAATAAACCTTTATTTTGTTAGTGGGCAATACACAGAAACTATGGGCATTTATAGTAGGAATTATTAAAAAGAACTAAGAAATAGAACACTGAATTCCTACCCAGGTGGAAGAGGACCTTGATTGACTGTAGTGAGTGGCTGAGATGTAGGATTTACTGGCTGGACCTGTCT
The DNA here is from genome assembly GCF_030867095.1 of Alligator mississippiensis. Classification (NCBI taxonomy): domain Eukaryota; kingdom Metazoa; phylum Chordata; order Crocodylia; family Alligatoridae; genus Alligator; species Alligator mississippiensis. The sequence goes on from NC_081832.1 coordinate 24,258,412, forward strand.
GGATACTGGAGGTGTCATCAAAGCAGAAGCTGCAGGAGCTGTTGTTTCACTTGTTGCCCCCTCAGGGCTCTGTTCTGAAGCTGTATTCGTAGCTGTACCTGGCAATGATCCTGCATTAGACACATCATTTTCTGTGGATGTAGATGAAGGGCCACTGACGCATGCTATGAAATCAGAGAAAAACAAACACTGACTAACTGATTTCAGGTCTCATTAATGTTTAAATCTTAAGCAATCTATTAATGAAACAGGGTAAAAAGGTTCAGTCGCATATTCTCTCTTGCTACTTCTGGGTTTTTCTGTGTTACACCATTAGCGGAAAGGCTACATTCCTAGCATTAGCACCACCAAGACAGATTTTATATTTTCACGATGAGACTTTCCATTATCTTTAACATGACAATTTGCCCACATCCAATAAAAATAAATGTTTGTAACGGAATCCTTTACTTGTATTAACTATATTTGTGTTTTTTGTTTTTTTTTTAAAAAGAACAATAAAATATATATTCCTATAAAAAGGCAATTGGACACATATATCAAAAGAAACTTCTCTCAAAATAAAGAAACAATAGATGGAAAACCTTATGTGGAAAGATTTGAAGTCCTATATTTATTCACATAACATATGCACCTCCTTACCACCCCACTTCTAAATTAGCCATTGAAAATTGGGGTGCATGTTTTAAGCAAGGAAATTGATTTCTGTGATGTAATGTTGATAGGGGAATGCTGGAATGGCAGCATGGGATTAAGCTTGGCTCAATCCTCCAGCCACTGGGAGTAAGGGTGGAGTCCATCCTCAGCTCATTCCCCATCCCCCTGCTGCAGGGCCAACAGTTATAGGTAGAACCTCACAGCTGCTGCTGAATTGGCAGCAGTTACACTGGCCAAGCAACAAGGAGAAGAGTGATGCTGACCATTCTCTGCAGCTGCTCTCCTAACGAGTTCCTGGGCTACACTTGGGTGCAGCTAGTCAATCAAATATCATGATTCCTACTTGTCAGTGGGTTTGAGATGGCCTGGTCTTGGTTTCAAGAATGAAAGACTCCTCAAATGTCTCTTTAAGAAAAAATAAATATTACTGCTTTCTATGCATGTGTCTTGTAAACAAGTAGCGACACATCATACAGTGTGCACACTAATCCACAACTCGAGAAAGATTTTCTTCAGAAAAAATTAGAAGCTACTTTTAAAATAAAACAGGGCAATGCCTGGATGATGATGATGATGTTTTGCAACTAGCAGATCAATAACAAATATGTATATATTTTAATACAAAGGAACAATCAAGATTTTAGAAGTCTATTATTGTTTTAGGACATATTTTGTCTATGTTGGTAACAAACCACACACTATTATCTGTCATTCATTATCTACTTGGGAGGGCTGTCAGAGGTACCAGCTTTAAAAACAATTCTTTCAATGGGACCTCACTGTCTTCTAACACTCACACTGACACCACTGACAGAAGTGCAGGGAGACCCCAAAGAATGCTGATCATGTAAATATTATCAGATGCTTATTTCCATGAGCACTCCCCCCACTGAAAGCAATCTGCCCTCTCAGCGCCACCTGGCTCCATTATGACATCAACTGTAAGAACTGAGCTGGCTGGCAGCAGCTCTGGCTAGGCTGAGTATAAGCCCAAAACCTTTGTTTAGGCTTTGGCTGCTCACACTATCTTTGACATTTGTGCCTTTTTCCTGCCTTGGATCCCAGTACCTCACTCCTGCTTACCATGCTATGTGTTCTGGATTCCCCGGCTCTTGACCTCGGAGCCTACCCTTGGCTATGACTTGGATATCAGACTAGGAACATAGCTTGGACTTCCTAGTTCTGACCCCTTTGTGCAGCTTAGCTCCTGATCTGTATTCCCTGCAGACTCAGGTACAGATTTAAATTTGCACTCCTCAAGACTGCTTATGCCACAATCTTAAACACTCTGACATTACAGTAAAACATTTCTAACCAGAGGACCAATAATTAACCACCTCCCCCCCCCATTTGCTGGAAGTAATCCTTCATAAAAACCTTTGCCTACAAGAATTTAATAACTTTTATCAAGAAAAATGTGATCAGCACATTTAATAAGCGTTTGTGTCTGTTCAGATGCAAATTAATTCATAAATAGATGATGTCTGACACTGCAATACATACCAACTACTGAAGCAGGTCTACGTGGGGTAGGTGGGGGGGGCCTAGAAGGCCTGGGAGGCCTGGAAGGTTTACAGTTTCCATTTGTGAGTAATGGCGAATCACTGCCATTAGCAGTCCTGTTTTCACTGGATCCTACATCCTCACTGCTTTCTACACCATTTGTGTTAGTCCTTTGTAGGAAGAGACAGAAACAAGAATTATCCTAGAAATGTATAGAAGATATCAGAACAGATAAATTAAACTATTAATACTTTAAATAAGAAAATTATTGAATATATTACATATTATAAACCTCTCATACAATAAAATTACACACAGAATATACATTGTTTGCAATGTGTCAGACAGGTAATAGGTAAGGAATGAAGGGGTATAAGAGGCCACATTTGGAGGAATGTATTATTGTAAACAGGAAAATACATGGGACTTAAACATTTGTAATACATTCTCTTTCTGCTGGTAGCTTTCTTGGGATCAAAAAGGTTTCATAAAAATAAGGCAATGAGTGAGTGATTCTCAAAAAATCATATCTGTACACTGGTACTGCTGGCTTTTAACATAACCTTATTAAAAAAGGAATTAAAAAAAAGTCACAGGAAACACTTATAGATTAATGCACATTACGTGTCCGGGATGTAACTGAGAAGATCCCCAAACTTGTCCAGACCTCCGACCACCACCCCATGCTACTCATCCACATGGGCACAAATGACATGGCTCGGAACAATTCTGGCCGGGTCACGAGTGACTACAGGGCTCTGGGGGATAGGCTCAAGGGTCTGGAGGCTCAGGTAGTTTTTTCCTCAATCCTCCCAGTCATGGGTCTCAAAGGGAGAGTTGTACTGAACAGGTCAGCAGAAGACTCTGGCAATGGTGCCATTGTGAGGGGTTTGACTTTTCTGACCACAGCCCGCACTTCAGGGAAAGAGGCAGTGGCTTGTTGAAGAGGGATGGCCTCTACCTCACCCTGAAAAGGAAGAAGCTCTTCTCAGCCATCCTGGCTGACGTACTTGACAGGGCTTTAAACTAGGATTGCCAGGGAACAGGTGGTCAATAAAGAGTTGTAGCCCAGGTCAAGACAACCACAGTATTAACAGGTTAGGTAGCCCAAGGGAACCCACTCCAAAAAACAGCCCAAGGAAAGATCATGTCCCAGCACACAGGGAAGCCCAGGGCTTCCCACAGCAGCCTTAGCTGCCTGTTCACAAACACCAAGAGTTTGGGAAACAAGCAAGAGGAACTGGCCCTCCTCCTGAGTTACAATGATTATGATTTCGTAGGGATAATGGAGACATGGTGGGACTCCACCTACGACTGGTCCGTAGGTATAGAAGGCTATATCTTGTACAGGAGAGACCCAGTTGGGAAGAGGGGTGAGGGTATAGCTCTCTCTATGAAGAAGCAGTACGCTTCCCTTCAAACTGAGTTTAGCAACCCAGGAAGGTGTCTTGAGACCCTCTGGGTTAAAATACGGGGGGAACATGGGGAAGGGGATACAGTTGTAGGAGTCTATTACAGACCTCCCAACCAAGAGGAAGAGCTGGATCAACAATTCAATAGGGAACTGGCTGAGGCTGCACACTCTCAATGTTTGGTCATCGTGGGGGACTTCAACCTCCCCGACATCTTGTGGGAAGAGCACATGGCCAAATCTGACCGGTTGTGTCACTTCCTTGCTTGCACTGATGAGCATTACTTAACGCAAGGGGTATACGGGTTGACTAGAGGAAAGGCACTGCTGGATCTGGTTCAGGCCAAAGGGGATGATCTGGGTGAGTGATCTGAGGATCAAGGGGAAGCTCGGTGACAGTGATTACTTTCCCTGTCCAACGCAGGGTGTGCAAATGTCTCAGTAAAACAGAAATCCTCAACTTCAAGAAGGCTGACTTTCAGAAACTCAAGAGATTGGCAAGCCAGGCACTAAGAGACCATGGCCCCTTAGAAAGGGGAGTACATGAGGAATGGTTGTTTCTTAAAAACACCATCCTCAAAGTACAAGGAAAGTCCATTCCATCCTGCAGGAAATGCAGTCAGCAGGCTGGGGAGCCCCTCTGGCTCAATAGAGAACTTCTGGACCTCCTGAAACTAAAAAGAGAAGCCTAGACCAGATGGAAAACAGGAGTCATCACCAAGGAGGACTACACAGCACTAGCCCGCATCTGTAGAGAGCAGACCAGAAAAGCCAAGGCTTGGGGTGCATCAACAGAGATTTTGGGGGCCAATACTGATAGCTTATATTTAAGGAGACATATTGCCGATACCGATTCGATTTCCGATACAGCTGCCTCCAGCAAGTAAAACTGGTGTGGTGGAAGGGGGGTGGGGTGGGCAGATCAATACCCCTAGTGGTGAGGGACGGGGCAGGGGCAGGCGCTGCCCAGGCAGGGTGGGGGGGCCCAGAGCCACAGCTCTTGGGGGGTGAGGTGGCTCCTGCCACTGCTTCCACCCTGGGAGGACATGGGGGTGTGTGCGCCACCTGGATATATGCAGGGCAGTGCAGGCTACAGCCAGGGCTGTGTGGGGCTCTTCTTTCATAGTAGCTAGGGTCAGGAGGGACCTGAACAGATTATCTAGCCTGACCCCCTGCCGCAGGCAGGAACGAATGCTGGGTTCACAAGACCCCAGACAGGTGATCGTCCAACCTCCTCTTGAATTTGCCCAAGATAGGGGTGATGACCACTTCCCTGGGAAGTTGGTTCCAGATTTTGGCCACCCTAACTGTAAAATATTGCCTTCTGATCTCTAACCTAAACCTGTTCTCCATCAGCTTATTACCATTGTTCCTCGTCACCCCAGGTGGTGCTGGGGAGAAAAGGGCTCTACCTATTTGCTGTTGATCTCCCCTGATGAGTTTGTAGGCAGCCACCAGGTCCCCCCCTCAACCTCCTCTTGCTGAGGCTGAACAGGTTCAGGTCCCTCAGTTTCTCCTCATAGGCCCTGTCCTGCTGCCCTCTCACCAAGTGGGTGGCCCTCCTCTGGACCCTCTCCAGGCTGGCCACATCCCTTTTGAAGTGTGGCGCCCACTACTGGACTCAGTACTTCAACTTCAGCCTGATCAAAGTTGCATAGAGGGGGAGTATCACCTCTCTGGACCGGCTTGAGATGCATCTTTGGATACATGACAAGGTATGGCTGGCCTTGCTGGCTGCGGTCTGGCACTGGCGGCTCATGTTCATCTTGGAGTTAAATAAAGACGCCAAGTTCCCCTTCTGCCTCTGTGCTTTCAAGAACGGAACTCCCCAGCCTGTATGTATGCTGTGGATTCCTTCTCCCAAGCTGCAGCACCCTGCATTTATCCACATTGAACCCCATCCTATTCTCATCTGCCCACTTTTGTAGTCTGTCTAAATCTATTTGCAGCCTCTCTCTCCCTTCAAGTGTGTCCAGCTCACCCCACATCTTAGTGTCATCAACAAACCTGGACAGACTGCTTTCCACCCCCCTCGTCCAAGTCTCTGATGAAGATGTTAAACAGTGTGGGCCCGAGGACTGAGCCCTGGGGTACCCCACTGCTCACATCTCGCCAGGTTGAGTACAACCCGTCCCCACTACTCTCTGGGTGCGCCCCATCAGCCAGTTTTTTACCCATCCAACTGTGTAGGCCTCAATGCCACAGTCGCTTAATTTATTGATGAGGATGGGGTGACAGACAGTGTCAAAGGCCTTCTTAAAGTCTAGAAAGACTGTCCATGGCAACACCATCATCCAAGGATTTAGTTACCTGGTCATAAAAGGCAATCAGGTTGGTCTGGCAGGACCTGCCTTTGATGAACCCATGCCGATTGCTCCTGAGCATGATCTCCCCTGCAGGCCCCCCACAGATGCGCTCATTGATGGTTCTCTCCAAGATCTTCCCGAGCACTGAGATGAGGCTTACAGGCCTATAGTTACTTGGGTCCTCCTTCCTCCCTTTCTTGAAAATTGGGACATTAGCCACTTTCCAATCCCCTGGCACCTGGCCAGATGACCACAAATGCTCATACAGCCGGGCCAAAGGCTCCGCGATGACCCCTGCCAGCTCCCTCAACACCCTTGGGTGGAGGGCATCTGGATCTGCAGATTTAAAAACATCTAGCCCCTCCAGAAGAGAGATGGGCTTGGAGTGGGTGTCGGCAGCACTGCGAGGATGCTGCATCCATCCCAGATTTCGCTTCCGTTCCACTCCTTGCGTTACAGCCACCAGCTGCCTGGCAGTGCTCCGGCTCAATTACGGGCTGGGAAGAACGGGGGCTGTGGCTGGTGGCGGAAGCACTGGGAGCTGAACAGCAGTGAAATTTTGGATGGATGCAGCATCCTCCCAGTGCTGTCAGTGCCTGCTCTGAGCCCAGCCCCTGATAGGAAGAGCCCTGCGCAGCCCCGACTACAGCTTGCCCTGCCCTGTGCAGATCCAGGGCCCTCCCGTGCTCTCCTGGGGTGCAAACAGTGGCAGAAGCTCCTCCCCTCCCCCCACATCTCCACCCCCTCTGCAGCAGCACCTGCCCCTGCCCCCTCCCTGACCATGGGTGTTGATCAGCTCCCTATGCCCTTTCCCCTTCCACCACATTGGACTGACCAGCTGGAGGCAGCTCTCCATACTGCTGACTCTGCTCCTTGCTGCCTGAGTGCTGTGCTGCAGTTGCGTGCAGCATGAGCATTTATTGGCCAAATTACCGGCCCCATCGGGCTGATATCTGATACAGTGAATTTTCTTTATAATCGGTAACAATCTGATATTGGACCAATGTATCAGTGCCACCTCTAGCCAACGCAAAAACCAAACTCACGCTAGCCATGGGAATCAAGGACAACAGAAAGTCCTTCTTCAGTGGGAAGTCAGAGGAAAAACAAAGGCAACATTGAACCCCTGGCTAAAATCAAACGGGGCAGCTGATGTCTGATGCTCAGGAAAAGGCCAATCTCCTAAACAATTACTTTGTGTCGGTCTTCTGCCTGTCCAAAGGGGTCACCCTGTCAGACAGGATGCAAAGCATCCAGGGGGCAGGAAATGGGCCTACAATTGATGTAGATCAAGTAAAGGAACATCTCAAGAGGCTCGACATCCACAAGTCCACAGGCTCAGACAGAATGCACCGAGAGTCCTGAAGGACTTGTACATGTCCAGATTTTCTAAGTAGTTCCTAAACTGTTCCTTCACAACTGAAGGCTGCTCACCTCCTCCCCAAACTGTGCTGTCAGGTGCAGTAGTCTGGGAGCTAACTGCCTGTGAAAACTGAGGCAAAGAAGGCATTGAGCACTTCTGCCTTTTCTGCATCCTCTGTCACAAGGCTGCCTCCTCCATTCAGTAAGGGACCCACACTTTCCCTGATCCTCCTTTTGCTACTGACATACTTGCAGAAACTCTTCTTTCTTACCCTTAACGTCCCTTGCTAGGTGCAACTCCAGTTGCACTTTGGCCTTCCTGACTTCATCCCTGCATATCCAAGCAATGCTTTTATATTCTTCTCTAGTTATTTGTCCAAGTTTCCACTTCTTATAAGCTTCCTTTTTGTGATTTAGTTTACTGAAGAGTTCCAAGCTGGTTTTCTGCCACACTTGCTAGTCTTCCTGTTCATCGGGACGGTTTGTTCTGGCACTTTCTGAAGTCCAGGGTCCTTATTCTACTGCTCTCCATCCTTCCTTTCCTCAGGATCCTGAACTCTTACCATCTTGTGGTCACTGCTGCCCCAGTTGCTTCCCACTACTACATTCCTCATCAATTCTTCCCCGTTTGTGAGTAGCAGGTCAAGAAGAGCATGGCCTCTAGTTGGTCACTCCAATACTTGTACCAGGAAGTTGTGCCCAACAGTCTCCAAAAGTTTCCAGGATTGCCTGTGCAGTGCTGTATTGCCCTCCCTGCAGATGTCAGGGGGACTAAGGTCCCCCATGAGAATCAGGGCCTGTGATAGGGAAACTTTCACTAGCTGTTTGAAGAAACCTTCATCCACCACTTCCTCCTGGTTTGGTGGTCTATAGCAGACCTCCAACATGACATCATCCTTGTTCCTTTCCCCTCTGACCCTAACCCAGGGACACTCAACAGGCCTATCTTCAGCTTTATATTGAGCTCTGAGCAATCGTATGTCAAGTGTAACTCCTCTCCTCCTCCTGTCTGTCCATCCCTACTTATTAAAATGACAAACATATTCAATTTAGAACTATTGCTTGTAGATGCACTTTCTGAATGTACCATAAATAGATTTTAAAAATGCATACTGTAAAATAAGATCATCTAAATAACATATCACTTAAAAACTCAAAAGAGGTAAGGTTTTCCAAGTTCTACTCACATTTTAGAAGATGCCTTAACTAAATATTATGAGAAGCATTTCTTAGCTGCTTACAAATTGCTGAATTTTTCTTTTTCATCAAAAATTATAGTTTTTGAGATTTGTAATAACTATAAGCAGTATAAGAACAAGTGAGTAAAAAAAACCAAGTCCTATACCTTGTTTCATTTCTTGTTCTAGAGCTATCATTCTGTGTGGGACCTTAAACAGAAGAAAGAAAGATAAGAAATATTTTATGTTATTTAGTGCAACTTCCAAGACCTAAAATAGTCCTTAATACTCAGGTTCATTTCTTATGTGGCTGTAAAAATGTCTGACAAATCTATGTTCTAGTCACATTTTAGGCTTTTGCTAGTGAAAAGCAAGAAAAAAATACCAGTAACACCTTCTTCTTACAAAGTATAACACCACATAAGATGGTCTGGTATTGTTCAGTACTGCCAACTATACAATGTGAAAAATTGTAAGAAAACATAATTTTTGTTTCTTATCTGATCCCTTTGACAGTCTCAAGCAGCCTTCTGCCTCCAAACTACTCTGCTCCTTACTTACTCTCTGGCTGAGGGTACGTTAGAAGTCAGGGGAAAAAGCTGAATCTTCCAGAATGTTTCCTTCCTCCTTTGTGGATTCCTCTCTTGGTGACAAACCTTGAGCTGGAGCTGTTGTTTTGCTTTGCTGGGCTAGCTCTCCAGTGCAATCCTAACCTGGTTCCTTTTCCTTTGCCCCAAAGGTTATTTCGAGTCAGGAATAAGAACTATAGGCAGCTGTAGCACGTGGCCAATCTATAAACACAACAATGCCTATTGGCCTCAAACAGAATTACAGTAGCCCAGCCTAAATTTTTGAGCCAGTTTTACATGGCACACCAAAATAAAGAACTTGTGATAATTTGAGTTACTAGTACCGAAATGTTTATTACAAATATTTGATTTTCATAGAATTAGAAAAATAATATTAACAGGAGTCATATAGGAATGTAAACCCAAATGTAAAATAGTATGAATTAAGCAGCCCAAACAAGCAAATAACTGTAATTCCAATAAAGAAAATATCTTAAATAGAGAATAGTGCCCAGTATGGCTACTTTGCAGACAAAAAAAAAAAAAAAGCTGCGTTTTACTTTAAACTCAGCGTGGTCCTGCACTGAGTCCAGTGCAGGCCCAGAAGAGGCTTGGATTTGGCTCCCCCAATGTCTGTACACATCAGGCACTTTAGTGGGGTTCTTTTGGCCCTTTTATTTAATAGCTGACTCACTCGACTTTAGATAAAAGCGCCAAAAAGCCCCGCTGAAGTGCCCCATCTATAGAGATGCTGCGAAGCCGAGTCAAAATAACATGCTGCTTCTTCCAGTAAAGCCTTTTTGTTTTTTAACATCTGCAAGCAGCCTATATAACTACAACTGTATTCCATTTGTTTGCATGTAAGAATGTGCCTTCATGATTATATGACATTTATAGTTAAACAAGTGCTCATTCCTCAACAACCCGACATCATTTGACTGTGCAGTGAAATTCTAACACTAAATGTGTGACTTCACAAATTATCTGTATAGATGAAGGATGGCAAATGTTCGGTCTGCAGAGTGCTCCACTCAACCTCTGGTACTGGAATGCCAGAGAATTTAGGGGTGGATTTAGCAGGGGCCTGAGGCCCTCTGCAGTATCCAGAGAGTTCTGCTAAATATGGCTGTTGGTGGCAGGAGGGCGAGCAAGGGCTGTGCTGATAAAGCTGTTCTGGCCCAGTGGCCCCTTGGAACCGTCACTGCTTAGTTTGCTGCTGCAGCTACCACTGGCTTTACCAATCCAGCTTGTGAGGAGCCCTATGGTCTGGATCTGGCCTGAAGCAAGGGGTAAGACTGACGTGGTATTGACTTAGGATCAGACAGAAGAAGCAACAGCAAGACTGGGAAGAAAAAAAGCTCATTTGAGAAAAAGATCCACAATAAAGTGTAACTCAATGTATATGGAGAAATCACTATCAAGGAAGAAATGTAAAATCAAAGTAGAGCCCAAGCTAAAAGATCCAGGATCTATAGCTCAATAACTACATAGAACTCTTAACATCTTTGTGTAGTCCAATCCACTAAAAAAAGATAAAAATTGGCCATATTGTGTAAGTCTGCATTTCAACAGTAAGTTGACTTTTTCCTCTTTCTGGGGGGAGCAGGGGGTGCTTTTACTTTTCAGACTCTCTCTTTTAAAAGTTTTCTCCATTGTATAAAAGGTCTTTAACAAATCCTCTTAATCATACCAGTGAACTACAACAATTTAGATACCATCTATTTTTCCTGTACCTAGTAACTTTTAAAAATAAGACTGACTTCTGCCAAAATCTTGAAGTGACTTTCTAAGGTACAGAAAGGGATCTTTGATTATATGCTTGCCTTGTGTGAAAGACGAAATCATTAATACATTTTACAAAGCATATCAGAAAGTTTTTTTGAAGTAAAAACACCTAAAAAGAAAAGTGCTATCTAGAATCTTAGTCAATTAATCCACTTCCAACATTAGCAAGTGAAGAGGAATACAGTAAAGCAGGATAAATTATGTGAAGTTGTATGCATCAAAAACAGAGGAAAAATAAATGTTAAACCTATCTATTCAAGACTGCTAACTTTTACCTGAGCCTAATTTGCACAAAATGAACTTTTCCAAACAGGAGATCTTACAACATCTAATCTCCTGTGAAATATGAATTTTCATTTCCATCTAGGAGAAATTTTACAATCTTTGCATTCCCCTATGCCTGATGAAGAGTGAGTGTACCCGAAAGCTTGCAAATAAAGAAATATTTTTGCAAATATCTAGTTGGTCAAATAAAAGATATCACCTCTACCATGAGTTTTGATTCTATTTTCATATGTATTTATGGCTTATTTATCATGAACAGTTATGCATAAAGTCTAAGGTTGTGTTGAGATCTATTTTTCCCCCTTGTCTTCACACTTCCAAACCCAGGTTTTGATTTTTCTCTGGAAAGCAGAAATTCTTTTCAGATCTAAGAGTTTAACACTAGTCTCATTACTCTAGTAGAATGAACCAACTGTAAATCTTACTTCTACACATTTCTAAACAAAAAAACCCATAAGTAAGTGGAGATTTAAAGGTGGAATTTTCATGCAAAGGCCGTTTTGGAAATCTACCCTGTGCTGCAACAGACAGTTTTTATATAGTGAAAGTGTACTCTGAGATAAAGAATTCAAATGGGGCTCCATGTTCATAACCTGATTGTTGAATCAAATATGCTAGATGCCACTCCTTTAAGCTCAGCTGTAGCAATCTACATCATATGTCAATAATAACAAAAGTTGTGGAGGCCAAATCACACCTGTGAAGGAAATCACGCCCAGTGAAGGAAAATGGGGTATGCTAGTTAATAATATAGTAATACTCCCTTTTTCCTTCATTGGACTTGGCATAGGTGTGACTGATGGGAATTTAAACAATTCTGTAGATAAAATGGAAAATAATTACTCTCTCAAACGTTAGCTGCATAGCTGTGCTGGATTAAAAGAGTGAAAAAAATTGAGATTTTACCTTTTGTCTCTAAAGCGAACAGATTGGAACCTGAACACATACAGAAAAAATCTGAGTTGGGAAGTGTCATTTTTACAGTATCATTCAAAGTAGAACTACTGGGCTTAAATTACAGCAAAGGAAATTGAGGTTGGATATTAGAAATAATTTTTCATCTAGGAGAGTGGCTAAATGCAGGAACTGATTACCTGGAGAGACTGTGGGATCTGTCACTGCAACTTGAGGTGAAAGTCAGAAAGACATTTTTGTAGGATGGTTTAGACAGCTGTTTCTTGCCTTGAACAGGTGGTTTGGACTAGATGACCTACTGAGCTCCCTTTCAACAATATGATTCTAAAACTGCTAATATCTAATTCCTAAAGAATTCAGAAATTCTTTCATGTGTTGGGTTGAACTTTTCATCTCATCTCACCCAGCAGCAAAGTTTATTCACTTATATTCCTACTTCAGGTTTAAGCCAGGGGTAAGCAACCCAGGGTAAATGTGCCAGAACGTGGCACAGGAAAGCATTTTGCTTGGTGTGTGCGCCTTGGGGTGGATAGTGGGAAAAAGGGCTGGGCTGCAGTGGCTCTCCTGCCATCTGCCCCTGGCTTGCCAACATCTTACAAGGCAAGGCTGTGGTTGTTTTTGGCATTGCCAAAAAACATTGCCAATCCCTCTTTTAAGCTGTTTCTGACATGCTGTTTGAAAAAATAAGTTAATGTCTCTATCCTATTTTAATTCCTCTCTTTTCAACCATATATTTCTTTATTTATTGGATGAGTGCTGTGCTTGGGAAAGCAAACGTGTAAAAGCACCTGCTGAAAACAAATGTAGTGCAGAAAGAGACAATACAAGTTTCCTTCTATAATTCTATGAACATACCTCAACTCTACCCTGCAAATACCATACAATTTCAGTCTTTGGCCTTTCTACAAAAAATTCTAATAATAGAAACAATTTTATAGTTTGCTTGTAACAGGTTAAATGGGAAGAAGGACAAGGCTAAACTTATCTTAATTTGTGAGGGAGCTGGTCAGAAGTAACAGGTAAAATGTTGGTGGCTTAATTCTCTGACTCAGTTTTCCTATAACATTTAAATGGAAACCGAAATTAACGTGACATCTGTTTGCTTCCTTTTGTGTATGTTTTTGCGGAAGCAGCACACTAAACATTTGCCATATTTAAACAGACTAGCCATCCATCTAGTCTATAACAGTGGAGGCCAACCTTTTTGGCAGGTATACTCCAAATCAGCCTCACACCCTCCCCAAGTGCTACTCTGATCCCTTTCCCCTGTCCAGTCTGCTGCTGTTTTGATTCCAGCTGTTCTCCCTGCCCAATTTGCTGCTGTGCTGCCTGTCCCCTCCCAAATCTGCTGTGTTCCACTAGTGCCAAAAGATGGACACCCCTAGCCTATAACATAGCCTCTTACAGCAGCCAATGTTGGACTCCTTTGATGAATAAGCTTTTCATAATGGTCTTATACCATGTTATGCAACATGACAGGGGGAAATCTTATGCTTTGGACATGTGTTGACAATAATTATCATTTGCTTTCTCTTATATAACTGTAAACGCTTTTATTCTTCAAGGTTTTTAGTCTTTAAAAAAACTATACTCCAGGTACTGGCAGCTGACAAGGTCAACAACACAGTGAGAATGCAGCTTGCATCCCCTCTTTTAGCATTCTTTCAAGAAAGCACTAAATATAAGTCCTTCATGAACAGCAGCTATTGTTTTGACTAAACAATAACAAAGTGGGGATTTTATTTAGAAATATTTCACTTAATTTAGAAACAGATTTTTAGCAAAGCTATAACTGTAAAGTAAAATTATACAGAGATTAAAAATTATCTATATCTGCTGAATATCAAAAACACAGTATACTGTATGTTAAATATTATCCAAATTCTGCAGCACTGTACTATGGCAGGCTGCAAAATCTACAGAAACTTGAGGTACACTTAAATAATATATATTTAAAAAAAATTAGTATGAAATGAGCAATTTGGTACTTTTTTGTGTTATTTTGATATTCAACTCAATTTATTCTCCATTACTTCTTTGATATAATGTCACAGATTAACTTAGTGCTTGACAACTACATTGTAGAAGAAGTTGGGGTGAGTTGAAGTTCTAACACGAAAAAAGCACTGGATATAATATGGAGCTGTGAGAGTTAGCATACAGCAGGGGTTCCCAAACTGTGGTACGCATACCTGGGGATATGCAAGGCTCTATGGGGTATGCGGGAGAAATTGTTTAACGGCAGATTTAATTTTCATGATAATACAGCAGACCATCACTGTTTGCGAGGGATACATTCCAGAGATCCCCGCGAATGGTGAGATCTGTGAATATGTACTGTACCGCATCATGAACGACGTGTGCCCCTGGCGTCGGGGGGGGAGACAGGGACAACGACGATGACGACAGCTGCGTTGGCAGCAGTGGGAGTGCAGTGGCGGGAGCATGGGGTGGCTGCAGGAACCTGGTGGCAGCAAGAACAAAGCTCCCACATATTCGAATCCGTAAATGCCAAATCTGTGAATAGTGAGGGTTTCCTGTAATTGGCATTTAAGGGGTTAAATATAAAATGTATGCTGGTAGTGGTAAGTAGGCAACTGGTAAAGAAAAAGTTTGGGAACCTATGGCACAGATCAAAGAACAAGAGGTTACACTGTTGTTATATCGCAGTAACATCTGTAAGCTCCAGATCATGATTCTACTTCCACACTATAAAGTATCATAGAAAGATATGGCTAGTAGGGACCTCAAGGCTAGGGACAGAAGTTACAGGTAAACTACTTTAAGTCATCAGAAACTGGTTTAAACCTGTAACAGAACAGAAGTTCAGTGCACATAAACCAGTTTCAAAATGGCTGAAACTGGTTTAAGATAAATCTGGTTGAATGCAGTATCAGACTTAACTGATTTGGGTCCAACTGGTTTATGAAGCTTCTGTCCCAGACCCCTTCCTGTTTTAAGTTAAATCAGAGTCCCCCATCATGCCTTCCTGCCCTGGGCTGGGCTGTCTGCTTCAGCAGAATAGGGTTTGGCAAGGGGAGGGGTGGAGGGGGGAAGAGGAAGGAGGCAGGGACTGCCCCCTACTCTGGCAAACCCCACCTCGGGTCTGAGGCCGGGGGCAGGGGTAAACCTGCCTTCTCTTGGCTAAGCCCCCCTTCCACCAAGTAAAGAGTTGCCCTACCCTGCTAAACTTACTGAAAGTTACTGCTGGCTGCAACTGTGGACTACAAATCTCAGAGGCACTTGGAAGCAGGAAGAGGAAGTGATGAGCAACCCTGCAGTTGTAATTCTGGACCACAAATCCCAGAGACCTTTGGGGCAGCAGGAAAAGGAAGTGACTATACAGCACATGCTGGCTATGTGCCAGAGAACTGGTCTCTAGCATACCCCCAGCTTCTGTCCTGAGCCACTGCAAGCACGTGGCTGCATTTCTTGAATCAAAGGTGAATGTGTGTCCAGTGTTTCTCAATTTAATCTCTGCAGTTTAGACTAACCTACAAAGACTGAATAGATTTAGCCTTAGGTTTTTTGACTGCCTGTACTTAGCCCAAGAGGTCACTTAGTTCAACCCACTCCTCAAGGCAGGATCATTCCTGTTAAAATCATTCCAGTCAGGTATTTGTCTAATCTGATTTTAGAAACCTTCATGGATAGAGAGTCCACAGCATCTCTAGGCAATCTATGCCAATGCAATGAAGGCTCTAAACAGTATGAAGTAAATCCAACCCCAAGTCTTGTGTCAGCCTCTTTATAAAAAGGTCAGTAATGCAGGGAACGTAGAGAAGAGAAAGGAATTGATAAAATACAATTAAATGATAGAAGAGAAACTCAGAACACCTAAACAGTTAACCTTTAGAAACTACAAATAAATAAAAGTTTGACAGCCTAAATGGTTAGCTATTTAGAATGAAAAGCATTTCATTTATTAATATTCTAGACACAGCAGATGCATAAGGCAAATAAAATAAGTAGCACATCCAGTTGTGAGTAATACAATTATTGTAGCTTTCCAAAAAGAAAGACATGAACATACAAGCCAAAAAAATTCAAAGGTTTGAGTTTGACAAATGCACTGGAATTAGAGGTGCACTGATGTTTTGCGGCTGATACCGATAGCCGATTTTTAAGGAGGCATATTGGCCGATGCCAATCCGATTTCCGATATCCAGCCTGGCAGCGTGGAAAGCTGCCTCCAGCTGGTAAGTCTGGTGCAGGGGGAAGGGGGAGGAGATCAAAGTCCGTGAGGGAGGCATGGGGCTGGGACAACTGCTGCCCAGTCAGGGCAGACATGGGACGGTTCTACAGCTCATCTGGGGGTTGCGGGGACAGGGGGAATGGCTTCCGCCGCTGTGCGCCGCTTGTCCAGGCGCTGCAGATCCAGCAGCTTGTCTGGTGCTCCCCCACTTGCCCAGCGGCTCCTGCCACTCGTCTGGGAGCACGGGGGGTGGGGGGGGTGGGGAGCACGTGCCCCTGGGTCTGCATGGGGCGGGGTGAGCTGGGGTTGTGCCAAGCTCTTCCTGGTGGGGTGGGGCTGCAGCTACAAATTCATCGTAGCCCCTTCCCAGCACAGCCCCGCCCCACTGGGAAGAGATTGGCATAGCCCTGGCCCCAGCCCACCCCGCACAGACCTAGAGGCACACCTGTCCCCGTGCCCTCTCGGACAAGCGGCAGGAGCAGCGGCAGGAGCCACTAGGTGAGTGGGTGAGCGCTGGATGAGCCACCATCCAGCGGCTCCTGGCTGAGCGGTGCACAGTGGCAGGAGCCACTCCCTCACCTCTCCGGACAAACCGTGGCACCATCCTGTGCCCACCCGGCCCTGGATGGGCAGCACTTGCCCCAGCCCCATACCCCCCCTCACTGTGGGAGCCTTGATTTGCCCCCCACCATGCTCCTTCCCTTCTCCCTCCCCTTCCACTACACCAGACTTACCAGCTGGAGGCAGCTCTCCATGCTGCTGGGCTGTGCTCCCCACTGCCTGTCCTGTTCTGTGGCTGCGCACATGAGCGGGCCATTTATCAGCCACATTTTCAGCCTGATATAGATGATTTCCGATATAGTAATTTTTCTTTATATTGGTGCCAATCCGATATCAGACCGATGTATCGGTGTACCTCTAACTGGAATGGATACTGAAATATTATTTGAGACCATCACAACTGTAAACCTCAAAAGAAACAAAGAGATGTTGGGAGCATTCACTGTTTGCAAGAGTGCAATAGAAACTACTGTATGTGTTATAAACAACATGTCTCGTTTTCAGTTAAAATAAGCGTATTGTACAGATTATGCAAACTGTAAATTTAAATAACCATTACTCACTTAGATTTGTAGCATCACCATTAGTTAGGAGCTCAGGATCTACCTGCATCCCATCTAAACAGACAGATAAGTCTCCAATAACTTCTGCTGGATCTCTGTCACTGACAAGCTGCAATGTCACAACCACCTGCTCAACTGAAAAAGAAAAAAAATGCAGAAATATTAGCAGCTTCTCTGTTTATGAATCACTAACATTTACATTTTATTGCAAAAATTGTCAAACCTACAAGGGAAAAAACATCAGGTCTAACTGTAGCTTTACATATTAATCATTTTTACTTAAGCTCTTGCCGAATAATAATTAATCCTTCCATGATTCCTCTGAATTGGTATTACTTCCATATCAAAAATGGAAAACTAAGTTTGAGAGGTGATGCAGCTTGCAGACAGAAAGGACTAGTTTTGCAGCAATCATCAGAACTTTACAGTTTCTAGCTCAGGGGTGGGCAAAATATGGCTTGCGGGCCACATCTGGCCTGCCAGGCACTTCCAGCGCCCAATGCAGCACCCAATGAATTGCACCCCACCCAGCCCTTCTGCCCATGAGGGTGGGAGCAAGGTGCCCATGTGTACAAGCCCCCAACATGTCTTATTGGGCCTTGCTCCCACTCTTTTGGGTGGAAGGGCTCTGTCCAGCCAGCAGCTTCTGGGCAGGGCTCCTGTTGCAGCCAGAACCTGCTTGCTTGGAGCAGCAGGTAGGGAAGTAGAGGGGCTGATGGGGGGGGGTGCAGAGTTGCAGCTAGGTGGAAGCAGGAGCGCAGCATGGAGCTGGTGCTCAGAGAGGCAGCGGGAGTGTGGAGGGCAGGGTATGGGTGTAAGGACCACCGTTCCACACTCCTCCCATGGCATGCAGCCACAACTGCTGGCAGCAGGAGCATGCGGGGAAGTCAAGGCGCTCATGTCCGGCGCAGGAGCAGCTCCGGCCAGTGCTGCACGGGGGGAGGGAACAGAACCTGCTTTATCGCTGGGGCTCTGCACTGCACACCTGCAGCTTCAGCACTCGCAGTGGGGAAAGCCCAGCACAGGAGACTGCTGCTTCCCCTGCTCCCTGCTAGGCAGGTCCCCACTCTGCCAGGAGTAGAGGAAGCCCTGCCCCCTGCTTTCCCGCTGAGTCCAGCATGGGGCTTCCCCCCTGTGAGGGTGTGGGAGATTCAGGCGCACGGCTTAGAGCCCCTGTGATAGAAGTGGCTGGGCAGGCTTGTGCTGGAATGTGCTCTTTGCCCCCAGCGCAGAACTGGCAGTTTCCTGAACACCTCACCAAACTTGGGCCTATAGTCCAAGACTGGCTATGCAGCTGTCAACATGCATGCATCATTGCAAGATACCAAAAATCTGGCGCAAGGCCAACATCATTGCAATACAGAAGCCAGGGAAAGACCCAGCAGACCCAAAGAGCTAAAGACTCATATCACTTCTATCAGTGGTCTATAAACTCCTAGAGCGGCTTATCCTGAACCGGATCACACCAAGTGTTGACCAACAGCTGCTGCATGAGCAAGCAGGTTTCAGAAGAAACCGATCAACCCTTGACCGTGTGGCAGCTCTTACAACTGATAGAGAGAGACTTCAAGAATTGAGAAAAAGTTTGAGTGGTTCTAGTTGAAAAGAAAAGAATTGTTGTGGAGGGAAAAAGAGTTACCCTTTGAGAAGACACCAACCTGCCTGGGTGTCACTCTAAACAGAAGCATAACCTGCCGCCACCTGGAGAAGTTGAGACAAGTTAACTTCAGAGACAGCAGCCATTAAGAAACTAGCCAGTACAATAAGGGGAGGCAACTACTCTACCTTGAAAATAACTATGCTAGTCATGGTTTAAGCACCAGCGGAATACTGCCTCCTTGTGTGGGCAAATAGCTCCCATACCCACAAACGGGACAGTGCCCTGAATGCTGCACTATGCACAATAAGTAGCTGTCTGGTATACGTGGAATGGGAAAACATAGATTCATAGATGTTAAGGTTGGAAGGGACCTAAATAGATCGTGTCTGACCCCCTCCATAGGCAGGAAAGAGTGCTGGGTTTAGATGACCCCAGCTAGATGCCTATCTAACCTCCTCTTGAAGACCACAGGGAAGGGGAGAGCACCACCTTCCTTGGGAGCCCATTCCAGACTTTGGCCACTCTAACTGAAGAAGTTCTTTCTAATGTCCACTCTAAATCTGCTCTCAGCTATGGCCATTATTTCTTGTAACCCCCGGGGGCGCCTTGGTGAATAAAACCTCACCAATTCCCTTCTGTGCCCCCGTGATGAATTTAAAGGCAGCCACAAGGTCGCCTCTCAACCTTCTCTTGCGGAGGCTGAAAAGGTCCAGGTTCTCTAGTCTCTCCTCATAGGGCTTGGTCTGCAAGCCCTTGACCATACGAGTGGCCCTTCTCTGGACCCTCTCCAGGTTATCCGCATCCCTCTTGAAGTGCGGTGCCCAGAATTGCACGCAGTACTCCAACTGTGGTCTGACCAGCGCCCGATAGAGGGGAAGTATCACCTCCTTGGACCTATTCGTCATGCATCTGCTGATGCATGATAAAGTGCCATTAGCTTTTCTGATGGCTTCATCACACTGCCGACTCATGTTCATCTTAGAGTCCACTAGGACTCCAAGATCCCTTTCCACTTCCATGCCACCCAGCAGGTCATTTCCTAGGCAGTAGGTGTGCTGGACATTTTTCCTCCCTAGGTGCAGCACTTTGCATTTCTCCTTGTTGAATTGCATTCTGTTGTTTTCTGCCCACTTGTCCAACCTGTCCAGGTCTGCTTGCAGCTGTTCCCTGCCCTCCGGCGTGTTCACTTCTCCCCATAGCTTTGTGTCATCCGCAAACTTGGACGGAGTACACTTCACTCCCTCGTCCAAGTCGCTGATGAAGACATTAAAGAGTATCGGTCCAAGGACCGAGCCCTGTGGGACCCCACTACCCACACCCTTCCAGGTCGAAACCGACCCATCCACCGTGACTCTCTGGGTCCGACCCTCTAGCCAATTCGCCACCCACCAGACCATGTAGTCATCCAAGTCACAGCCTCTTAACTTGTTCACCAGTATGGGGTGGGATAAACTTCAGGAAGGCCTTCAATACGGTAAGTAAAAGACGTCAACCCCTACTCCTGTGTCCAGGTGTTTTGTAACCTGGTCATAAAAAGAGACTAGATTAGTCAGGCATGATCTGCCTGCTACAAACCCATGCTGGTTTCCCCTCAGCATAATTTTTCCTGCCAGGTCTCGCAAATGTGAGCCTTGATAATTTTTTCAAAGACTTTGCCAAGGATGGAGGTGAGACTGACTGGCCTATAGTTGCCTGGGTCCTCCTTCCTCCCCTTCTTGAAAATGGGGACCACACTGGTCCTTTTCAAGTCCTCCGGGACCTGGCTCGTGCGCCATGAGTGTTCAAATATTCCTGGCAGTGGCTGTGCAATGATGTCGGCCAGTGCCTTCAGTACCCTCGGATGGAGCTCATCCGGGCCTGCCGACTTAAACGCATCCAGTTCCTCCAAGTGCCTCTGCACCATCTCAGGGTCTACACTTGGTAGTCTGGTGCCTTGCTGCTGCCTCTCTACAATCCCAGTGAGTGACTTGTCTTGCCCCTCACTTAGGAACACTGAGGCAAAGAACTCATTGAGGAGTTCAGCCTTGTCCCCCCTGTCCGTCACCAATTGCTTACGCCCATTTAGTAGAGGTCCTATTCCTCCCTGGGCCTTCCTTTTACTCCCTATATATCTAAAAAACAATTTTTTGTTATCCTTAACTTGGGATGCCATCCTCAGCTCCATGGTAGCTTTGGCCTGTCTAACTGCCTCCCTACAAGCACGAGCAGAGGAGGTATACTCCTCTTTAGTAATCTCCCCCCGTTTCCATTTTTTATATGCCCCTCTTTTTGCCCGTAGGCTGCTCTGGATTTCTCTGGTCAGCCAAGGAAGCCTCTTGGCCCCTTTCCCCCTTTTTCCCTGCACCGGGATCGTCTCCCTCTGTGCCCGAAGGATTATTTCCTTAAGGCACAGCCACCCCTCCTGGGCTCTCATCTCTTCAAAACTCTTACTCTGCAGTGCGTCCTTGACTAAACGCCCGAGTTCATTGAAATCAGCTTTCCTGAACTCTAGCACTTTCACCCTACTAGTTACCTTACCCACTCAACGTCTTATGATGAATTCTATTATTTGGTGATCACTGTCCCCCAGGTGACCACCGATCTGTAGGTCTCCTACCATGTCATCCCCCGTTGCCAATACCAGGTCCAGTAAGGCATTCCCCCTAGTGGGACCATGTACCTCCTGCATCAGATGGAGGTCCTGTACACAGGATAGGAATCTGCGTGAACGGTGGGAACTTTGCTGTCTGCGTCTCCCAGCAGTGTCTGGTTAGTTTAGGTCCCCCATGACTACCACCTCCATAGTTTTTATGGTCTCCGAGAGCTGCCTCAGGAGCCCCAAATCTAGTTCTTCCCCTTGGTGTGAGGGTCTGTAGCAGGCCCCTACCGCCAAATCCCTTTCTCCTTGACCTCCGTGTAACCTAACCCACAATCCTTCTACTTTTTTCTCCTCCGATTCTGTTTTGATAAGGGTCGATGTATATCGCTCATTGACATAAAGCGCAACCCCTCCCCCTCTCTTCCCCACTCTATCCTTTCTGTACAGCTTATAACCCTCAATGTGTACCGCCCAGTCGTGGGAAGAATCCCACCAGGCTTCTATTAGCCCTACTAAGTCGTAGGTGTTTTCTGCAAGCAGGAGTGCTAGTTCATCCTGCTTGCTTCCCATGTTCTTCTTGGCAGGAATCCCCCCACTCATAACATCAAGATGTCTGGAATATTGCTTGACTTGGCAACCAAAGCCCAACAGGAAGACCATCCGCTACATGATATGACTGAAAAATACCCAACACAGAAGTGTCTTAGAAGCAGAAAACCCAGAAACATCATAGAGGAAGCAGGAGACACTATACTATCATCATGGCTCCAGAGAAGGTGGGAAGAGCAATGGAATAACAACCGCAGCCCACTACACAACTACATGCAATTGCCATCCTCACACCCTCTTGGTCAAACTCCCATGGAAGCCATGAGTAAACGTGAATTGGCTGCAATCAGGTTATGGAGCCCTTTAATAAAATCAAACATAAAATGTGTCTTACAAATTCACCACTGTGCCTATGTAGATTTCATAGACATTAGGGCTGGAAGGGACCTCGGAAGATCATCAAGTCCAGCCCCCTGCCCGAAGGCAGGAAGTTAGCTGGGGTCATAGGATCCCAGCAACATAAGCATCCAATTTTTTCTTGAAGGTGTTCAATGTAGGTGCTTGAACCACCTCCGGTGGCAGGCTATTCCAGACGTTGGGGGCTTGGATAGTAAAGAAATTCTTCCTTGTGTCCAGCCTGAAATGATCTTGCAGTAGTTTATAACCGTTCGACCTCGTCATCCCTTGGGGCGGTCTGGTGAACAAACATTCCCCAAGATACTGGTGGTCACCCCTGATAAACTTACAGGTGGCCATCAGATCACCCCTGAGCCTGTGCTTTTCCAGGCTAAAGAGCTCCATAGTTCTCAGCCTGTTGTTGTAAGGTCTGTTTCCCTGACCTCTGATCATGCACATGGCTCCTCTCAGGACTCTCTCAAGCTTCTCCACATCCTTTTTGAATTGTGGGGCCCAAAACTGGATGCAGTACTCCAGCTGTCGCCTCACCAAGGCCGAGTACAAAGGGAGAATGACGTCCCGGGATTTGCTTGAGAAGCATCTATGGATGCAAGCCAGCATTTTGGTCGCTTTACTAGCTGCAGCATCTCATTGAAGGCTCATGTTCATCTTGTGGT
Organism: Alligator mississippiensis; assembly: GCF_030867095.1. Classification (NCBI taxonomy): domain Eukaryota; kingdom Metazoa; phylum Chordata; order Crocodylia; family Alligatoridae; genus Alligator; species Alligator mississippiensis. Next base: position 24,281,502 of record NC_081832.1, read on the forward strand.
CAATGATGATCCCCAAGTCTCTTTCTTCCATAGTGCTAGCCAGCGTAGCACTGCCAAGCCTATAAGGATGCTGCAGGTTTTTCCTCCCAAGGTGGAGAACCTTGCATTTTTCAGTGTTAAACACCATCAGGTTCTCGTCCGCCCATTTGCTGAGCCTGTCCAGGCCAGCCTGGATCGTTCTCCTGCGTTCAAGTGTGGATGCTCTGCCCCAAAGTTTGGTGCCATCGGCAAACTTGGCCAGTCCGCTTCTGACTCCAATGTCCACATCATTAATGAAGATGTTGAACAATATGGGTCCAAGGACAGAGCCTTGGGGGACCCCACTGGTCACAGGGCACCATGATGATTGACTTCTGTGGCAAAGGAAATCAGACAGCCCAACATATACTAACTGATTACCCTCTATACAGTCCACCAGAGGAAGCAAACAGTCTGGAAGACTGCAGTAATATTGATGAATTTACTCATAAATGGTTGGAGGAGTCTACTTTCTGAAGTCATACAATGAAGATAAATGACTTACTGGTTAAACCAGTGCATGTAGTCATGGCAGAACATAGCTAAGGGGAAATATTACTGAAATGCCTTTAAGCAAAGCTCAGTGAATTACAAGAAAACATCTGGTACTCCACATGGACAACCTGCTTTCAAGGTAACTTGCTCCAAACTTACACTTCTGTCAAAGCACTGGCCTGTTCTGCACTATTATGATACCAATAGCTGTCACCAAGCATTTCAATACAGACATTTGAAAGACCAAATACACACTCCTTAGAAAGATAGAAAGAGAGAGAACTTCAGGTTATGCACAACAATGATGTGGACTCTAGCGATATTTTTCCAGTACTAAATGTCTCTTTCGCAGTGTGGGAGGATGACAGATTTGGCTAAAAAAAGCTATTTCTGAGCCTTATGAGAGATGATACAGCATCTTGCCACTATAACTGTAATAGGAAGCCATAGAATTTAATCAGTAAAGAAAACAACAGTTATACTTCTGATATAATTGTTTCTACTGTCAAAATGCAGTTTATTTGGAGCTCCTAAAGTTAACCACAACATCTTAAACCAACTGTGGCAAATTCCATGGAAATAATGTTAACATACTTACGTTTCATATCGTTTGACATTAAAGTTTCATGTATATCCAGGACAGCACCTCCCAGAAAAACATCAGACTTTAATGTCTGATGGCTCCAGACACGAAAGTTTAATTTGCTGATAGGTGTAACAATTCTAAAAAAAAAAAAAAATGTACAAAGGACAATGGTAAACACTGTGCAGTGAATCACAAAATGTGTTGCTTCAACCTACACTTAAAAACAATTCTCATTAAAGTTGGAAATATTTAACCAAACTCTGTTAAATTATAAATAGTTTACTACAGTATATAATTTTCTTGCTTTAGGAAGGTGGTAGAAAAAAAAAATAATCACAAAACAGTCAAAACTAAAGGAAAGTCAAAGTGGTTCCTAGAGCTGTTTATGCTTCAAATCAAAGAAGCGGAGTTGTTTTAATTATTTTAAGCAGGGGACTATGAGCTTAAATTGTATTTTGTGAAAAAATTGTTTGTTTACTATTGGTTATTACAATTAATATCTAAATATTACTATTGAGAAATGTTTTAATTTAAATCATGGTCTACAATGAATACATTTTGAAAGTTAATCATTTATCCTGTGTCTTTGCCATTGGACCTGCAGGCCTCATTTCTCTTGGAGAGGAAATTTTTCAAACAAAGCACAAATACAGTTTTTGTTATTCAGAAAGAAGTTTAGAGAGCCATGACACTGGGATCTTCATAAGCAGGGGTGCACCAATTGGGGCCTGATACCGATAGTCTATTTTTAAGGAGGCATATTGGCTGATACTGATCCAATTTCTGATATGGCTGAGTTCAGCTGGTAAGTCCGTTGTGGTGAAAGGGGAGGGAAGGGGTGTGGGGGGACAGATCAACTCCTCCTGAGGTGAGGGAGGGAGTGGGGCTGTGGCAGGCGCTGTCCAGCCAGGGTAGGGCGGGTGCAGGATGGAGCCGTGGCTTGTCCGGGGGGCCGGGGAGTGGTGGGAGCAGCAGCTGGATGAGCCGCCAGACAAGCGGCACGCAGCAGTGGGAGCTGCCCCCCCTCCCTGTGCCCCCTGGACAAGCCGCAGGTCTGTCCCGTGCCTGCCCCAGCTGGGCAGTGCCTACCCTAGGCCCAGTCCCACTGCTTCCCTCACCATGGGGGGCATTGGCCCCCCCCCTTGCACCACACCAGACCTACCAGCTGGATACGGCTCTCAAAGCTGCCTGGATTGTGCTCCTCGCTGCCAGTGTGCTGCACTGTGACTGCATGCACACACAAGCATTTATCAGCCAAATTATCAGCCACTTCAGACCAATTTCCAATATGGTCAATTTTCTTTATATTGGTGCTGATCCGATACCAGACTGATGTATCTATTCTTAAGTGTTCACTCGTGACTGAAAACTATAAGCAGAGGTGACAGCAGTTACTGTGATACTGCAGCACTTATTGAAGGCACCTTCAGACAGTGACTGGACACCCAACTTGAAGAATTAGAAGATAAGAACAGATGCCTAATAAGTTGTTTTTATAAATTTCTTCCCTTAAGCATACTATATTTCTGTCTGTTAAGCAGAGACAGCTCTGAGGAAGTGAGCTCTAGCTCATGAAGACAAGTTAAGGTTTTTTTTTAATGTGTACTTCTGAGATACAATAGCTTAGCCTCCTAGAAATGAAATTTTTGAAGGCTTCTTTCTATTTGACACAATCATCTTTCTAACTCTGTGCAATTAACATATACTCTGAGAATCTGCAAATCACTTGGACTGAAGTTTAGGCTGGTTCTAGTCCTACTTCACAGAAGGTGCAATACTGAGGTTCTGGGAAAAGAATCGAGATAGAGGGGACCTATATGAGGGGCTAGTCGGTGAAGAAGTCCTGGATGAGTCGACCATGAGGATCCCCTCTGGAACCTGGTGCGATAGCCTGTGGAACCCAATGTAGAGAGGCACAATGGGTGGAACCCACATTCTAGCCCATCTAGGAGACGGAGGTTGCCAGATGGGACCAACAAGTGGTTTGGCCAGAACTTTGTGACCAGCTGCCCTGCTGTGAGGTGAGAAAGGGGCCGTTATATCGCATAAAAAGAGGATGGGGGGAAGCAGAGGAGGCGGCAGAAATCACAGTACCCCAATTGCACCAGCTAAACGTGTTGTGGTTGAAGCCCCTGGTGTAGTCCAATAGTGGTGATCCTAAAAGCAGATGGAACCTTGTGGCCATTAACTGATTTTTGCAGGCTTAACATCATCACAAACCTCATATTTTATTTTTGGTTTAAGCCTAAAAAATTTGTCAAGGTCCCTCTGAATCCCAATCCTATCCTCCAGCATATCTACTACTCCCTCCAGCTCAGTGTCAGCTGCAGACTTACTAAGGGTGCACTCCATCCCATCACCTTCCAGTTTTGTTCAATATCTTCATCAACGACCTGGCCCCAGGACTGATCCCTGGGTCATTCCACTTGATACTGGCTGCCAGCTAGACATTGAACCATTGATTACTACCCTTTGAGCCCAACCATCCAGCCTGTTTTCTATTCACCTTAATAGTCCATTCATCCAGCCAATACTTCCTTAGTTAGCTTGTAAAAATGTTGTGGGAGTTCACATCAAAAGCCTTGCCCAAATCAAGCTATATCACATCCATTGCTTGTCCCACATCCACAGTGGCAGTCATTTTATCATAGAAAGCAATTAAGGTTGGTCAGGTATGACTTGCCCTTGGTGAATCTATGCTGACTGTTCTTAATCTCCTTCTCTTCTTCCAAGTGCTTGGAAATGGATTCTTTGACGACCTGCTCCATGATTTTTCCAGGGGCTGAGGTGAGGCTGTAATTTCCTGGATCCTCCTCCTTCTCTTTCTTAAAGATGGGTACTCTATTTTCCCTTTTCCAATTGTCTGGGAACTCTGAAGGCTGCCATGAGTTTTCAAACATAATAGCCAGTAGCTCTACAACCACTGTTTTTAAAACCAAGAAGGAATGCTTGCAATACTATCTTCCTTCATTACTGCCACATGTGAAAACATAAGCTGGGGGGGGGGGGGGGGGGGGGGGGACGACGGGACGGACGACGACACACATATAAAGGTGCCAGATGTACTAATCACATTGCATAAGGTTCTTTATTTCTGATGCCCTCCAATGTCACTTTTGTGCTCAAGCAGGGGGTCTCAGAGGATGTCTGCCTAGACATAACTATGAAAGATCTATATAATGAGAAGGCCACACATTCAGGTAAAAATCTTTCCTACTTAGAAAGCAGCCAGTTTCTCAGACAGTCTGAAACTTGTCATTCATCTTCAGTAATGATACCAGAATAAGTTTTAATTGATTAATACTGGTAAATCTTATAAAATAAGGGTAGGGGGAACAGGAGGATGATATGGAAAAAACACCAAGGCTTTTCTATCATACTGTGCTCCACAGATTTGTGCACTTGAGGAAAAGCTTGTACTTTGTATCTTAGGAGTACTTTAAGCAAATCCCCCAACCCAGACCCTTTAGAATACCGGCCTTTCTCATTTTCTCATCCTATGAACTGTATGAGCAGGGCTGTATGACTGGTACGAGGAAAGATCCAGGAAATTGTTCCTGAGGTGGTGCCACAACATCCTGGTTGCACGGGGGTGGGGGGTGGGGGGGTGTGTGTGTGTGTGTGTGTGTTTTTGGGGGGGAGGGGCAGGGTGTCAGAAAACTCTTCTGGAACCCTTTGGAGTACCTTGGATACAAAGAAATGACACTAAATCAGCAGAAAGTTGCAGAAGCCAGTTTCTGACTTTTCCCTTCTTAGCTTTGTACACCAAACAGCACTATATGTTGGTGAGTGTACAGAAAGAGATACGTAGACTCTTTGAGAACCACAAGAATCCTGCTAAAGACAAACTTTGAGAGCCTGAAATCATTTTCTTTTCTGTCTTTAAATCTTCTCTATACCAGGAAGATGTGCCATAAGTAAAACTGGCAGGTTTTCTGAGACAGTGCTCATTTGTTATCAACTGATAAATATATACCACTTCCTAGACCCTATCATAGATCTGCAGACCTCATTACAATTAAGAAAAATACTGAAACCTGTTTTCACATATTTAGAAATGAAAATTCATTGTTTTTATGCCCACTCATGCTTTGGCTTCTCTAGTAGAATGCTGCTAGTTGTTCCAATTTATGCCAGTTATCATGTTTGTCCACTAAAAACTGACTTCAAAGCAATCTTAGAATTACTTTATTACTCCAATCTTTTCTCTTTTACAAGTCACACTTTATTTCTAACACATGTAAACTACTTTCCTCATTGTTTTACTGCTAAAACCTAAGTATTCAGCCTGACTACCTACCTTCCTGACAGACTACCTGATGGACTGCTGGAAAGCCCAGGCACCTAGAGCATGTAGTAGCTCACCTGGTAGGGATCGTCTATACCATGGCACCAGTCTGTCCCAGTCAGGACAAGTCTGTGTACACTTTACCCATACCCCATGCACTGAAAGGCATGCTTTAAACCCAGAAGTACACAGAAGACACTGCTTGAGAGTGATGATGGACCTAGCGCATTCTCACTGGTGAACTTCTGGGTTTAGAGCATGCCTGCTAGCACAGCTGCACAGAGCATGCTCAGGCTTATCTTGAGCCAGGCCACAATACAGACAAGCCCTTAGCAGCCTAATATGTCACCTAAGTGTAGGCCATGGGTTCAACGCCGATAAATGCAAGGTTCTCCACCTTGGGAAGAAAAACCTGCAGCATACTTATAGGCTCGGCACTGCTATGTTGGCTAGCACTATGCAAGAAAGAGACTTGGGGGTCATCATTGACCACAAGATGAACATGAGCCTGCAGTGCGATGCTGCGGCTAGTAAAGCGACCAAAACGCTGGCTTGCATCCATAGATGCTTCTCAAGCAAATCCCGGGACGTCATTCTCCCCCTGTACTCGGCCTTAGTGAGGCCACAGCTGGAGTACCGCGTCCAGTTTTGGGCTCCACAATTCAAAAAGGATGTGGAGAAGCTTGAGAGAGTCCAGAGAAGAGCCACGCGCATGATCAGGGGTCAGGGAAGCAGACCCTACGATGACAGGCTGAGAGCCCTGGGGCTCTTTAGCCTGGAAAAGCGCAGGCTCAGGGGTGATCTTATGGCCACCTACAAGTTTATCAGGGGTGACCACCAGTATCTGGGGGAACGTTTGTTCACCAGAGCGCCCCAAGGGATGACGACTAGGTCGAATGGTCATAAACTACTACAAGACCGTTTCAGGCTGGACATAAGGAAGAATTTCTTTACTGTCCAAGCCCCCAAGGTCTGGAACAGCCTGCCACCGGAGGTGGTTCAAGCACCTACATTGAACACCTTCAACAGCAAACTGGACGCTTATCTTGCTGGGATCCTATGAACCCAGCCGACTTCCTGCCCTTTGGGCAGGGGGCTGGACTCGATGATCTTCCGAGGTCCCTTCCAGCCCTAATGTCTATGAAATCTATGAAATGTAAGTGTGAGATGGGTACAAGTAAAAAAGGTTTCCACAAGACAGACTCCTATCATATTCCCTTAAAATGCCTTATAACACAGTATTCTAGAATATAAGTGCTACCAAATGCAGCAAGGAATCTATACAATCCCAGCTGGTTCCAGGACATTCTGAAGCATCTATATAGAAATGGATTTCCTGGAGGAAAAAGGTGGCTTGGATTCATTTTATGCTTTAAACCTCCTCTCCCACCCAGCCATACATACAGATTTGTACACGTGTACACAGATCTGTGCTTATTTTGAAACTAAAAAAATATTATCAGTTTTTCCTTTCAGGCAGACATGCCACATTGTTGCAATTCCTGTTCAGGTTAAAATGATTTGCCAGCATGAAGAGATATCTAAGCACTTAGCTTTATAAGAAAAATGTGATTAGGAGCAGTCAGCATGGATTCACCAGGGGCAAGTCATGTCTGACCAACCTGATTGCCTTCTATGACAAGGTGACTGGCTTGGCTCTGGGGATGCGGAATGACCAGTGGATGTGGTGCACTTTGATTTTAGCAAGGCTTTTGATGCAGTCTCCCACAGCATTCTTGCAGGCAAGCTAAGGAAGTATGGGCTAAATGGACTGTAAGGTGGAAAACAGGCTGGAGCATTGGGTTCAAAGAATAGCATCAATGACTCAGTGTCTAGTTAGCAGCCGGTATCAAGTGGTGGGCCACATGGGTCGGTCTTGGGGCCAGTTTTGTTCCAAGTCTTCATCAATGACCTGGAAGATGGTATAGAGTGCACCCTCAGCAAGTCTGCAGATGACACCAAGCTGGGAGAGGGCAGGCAGTAGTAGATACACTGGAGGGTAGGGCTAGGATTCAGAGTGACCTAGACAAATTGGAGGACTGGACCAAAAGAAGTCTCATGAGGTTCAATAAAGACAAAGTCCTGCACTTAAGACAGAACAATCCCATTCATCAGTACAGGCTGCGGGCTGACTGTCTGGGCAGCAACTCTGCAGAAAAGGACCTGGGGGTTACAGTGGACAATAAGATGAATATGAGCCAACAGTGTGCCCTTGTTGCCAAGAAGGTTAATGACATCTTGGGCTGCACTGGTAGGTGTTTGTCAGTAGGAAGTGATTATTCCCCTCGATTCAGCACAGGTGAAGCCACATCTGGAGTATTGTGTTGAGTTTTGGGCCCCCCACTACAGAAAAGAGGTGGACAAATTGAAGAGGGTCCAGCAGAGGCAGCAGAGGACAACAAAGGTGGTGAGGGGGCTGGGGCACATGACTTCTGAAGAGAAGCTGAGAGAACTGGGCTTATTTAGTTTAGAAAAAAAGAAGACTGAGGGGGGGATTTAATAGCAGTCTTCAACCACCTGAACTGGGGTTCAAAAGAGGATGGAGCTAGACTATTCTCAGTGGTGGCAGATGGCAGAACAAGGAGAAATGGTCTCAAGTTGCAGCAAGGGAAGTTTAGGTTAGATATTAGGAAGAATTTTCTCACTACGAGGGTAGTACAACACTGGAACAGGTTACCCAGAGAGAGGTGAGGGAAGCTCCATCCTTGGAGGTTTGCAAAACTTGGCTAGACAAATCTTTGGCTGGGATGATCTAGTTGGGGATGGTCCTGCTTTGAGCAGGGGGTTGGACTAGATGACCTCCTGAGGTCCCTTCCAACCTTGACTTTCTATGGTTCTATGATATCCAAAAGTGCTCTTTTGGGGACAGATTAGGGATTTCATATTTGCACTGGAGATTAGATGTGTACAAATATAAGCCATATAGAAGTGTACTTGAGTTGTAGTCTGCTATGTAATTAATTATTCCTTACAATTAATAGCTGTGCCTTCAAACTGAAGTATAGAATCTTTAGAAATACCATGAGAAATATGGGTTTAAAAATGGGCATGGGATAGCATCAATTTTATCCCTGAATTTCCTTCCTTTTGACATATTATGCAAGTATCATCATGAATGTCAATATAAAAAAAAATATTCTTTTGTTAACTTATTATGAATATTCTCTCATTAACAAAACAAAACAGCATTTTGGTAAATACATATTCCATACTATTAACACACTAACTCTATATAATTATATGCAAATAATATAAATATTTATATTAATAAAATGCTATTGAAAATATAATTACACATCAATCCTTCAATTAATTGCCAACACAGTATATTTATTAAGCTTAATCAAATAAGCTGTAAAGCAAAACAACCTTCAAACCTACACTGTAAGATGCTGTTTCCACTTTGGACTGTTTGTATTGTTGCATTTTTCTGTCTTCTTTGACTGTCCATTTACTGAGACTTCCACATAAGGACTTGGTCCAAACCATTTATTTTTATTTTCTTTTAATTTTGCTGAAATAACTGTTTAAACAATAAACAATAGTGAATATTCTATTCTATTCAATAAGTTTCTGTTAAAAACGGTGTTCTCTTTGAAAGCTAGTTGTAGCCTTGTAGACACAAATTTGTCAAGAATGCATACAAAGTTATTTTCCACAATATATAACAAAATAGCTACCAAGTGGTAATATAAACAGTCATATGTAATGTAAATCTGCACACAAATAACTTTTACCTCTGCTAGGATGATAGAACCTAGTCTTCTGTGCATCTTGACTTGAGTACCTTGAGTTAATTTTTTTTTTTTTGAGATTTCAATTCACAAAAAAATAAAATAAAATAAAAATAAATCAACTATTCTAAGAGCAGAGAAATCTAACAATCATTAGTTGTGGCATCAGATTCTCTCACTTCCATGCAACTAGGCCAGTGGTGCTGACTGTTTTGGTCCTGTGGGCTGAATGAATGGCATGGGGCTGGTCAGTTGGCTGAATCAGGCTATGTACCACACCTGCACAGCACCACACACCAGGTTTGGGCATTGGGGCTCCCGCTGTTCCCATGTGCCATGATTGAGCTCCCTCTATGCTGGATTCATCAGGGAAGAACCACAGTTTGTGGGGAGCCCAGCAGGATTACAAGATACCAGGAGCCAGATCTGGCCCAGGGGTTGAGCACCCCTGAACTATACAGTTACAGAACAGTGGAAATTTCTCCAACATGCTTATATAATAATTCAAAAAGGGGGGCAAGGAGAAGCATGAGTGCACATGCACATGATTTGAAATAAAACTAATTAATTCAATCAGTTTCCTTCTGGTTACAGGTCTGACCAATAATGGCTACAATACATATATCTAGGGCCTCTGCATGCAACCCTAACATTTTGAATATCTTATACCTTCTCCGGTTTTAAACATAACTTCACACAAAAGAAGTGCATTACTTAGGTTTTAATGTTCAGCTATGACAGATTTAATTGAATCCACTTGTGATTTCTGGATATCAAAACTAAAAAAACCCAACACATTAAAAATGGACTTAATATACTTGAGAATAGCTCTACACCAAAAGAAAGAGAGCCAAAGAGGCATTTTCCCTTCAATGCACTCTAGAGCTGAAGCCTGGTAGCTGGAATGTATATGTTCTTCTGTTCATTCCCATTCAGTCCTGCCCAAGTTTTGAATAAATTTAAGACAGAGGTTGGCATCATGTGCCCTGTGGGCCAGTTCACAGACCTGCAGGGCTTTGCCTGCACCTGTGCCTAAACTGGGGCTGAACAGTGGCAGTGCAGGCACAGATTTCAACTGTGTGGTTCTGGCAGGGACACCGGAAAGCTCCCCTGATGTTGATGTGCTGCCAATGCCACCTGGCCCATTCTGGACTGGAGCCACGTTGTTCCGCTCATGGCTTGAAAAAGGATACTGGCCCCAAGCTAGGACATCCAAGCATATATTCGAGGTACAGACACAGTCCAAGTGTCCTAATTCCCAGCAACAAGCTTCAGCTAAAGGATGATTCTCTGTAGTATGTTTGTTATTTGCCCTGAAATGCTAATTTGTCTATCATGTTCACTACAGCTACTAACCACTTTTAAATTATATCCAGTTCAAAAAGTATATTCACTTGAAGAATGAAGTTGATTCCTTTGAGGACTGCTGTACAAACAAAAAAGCAACAGAATTACACCTGCAAAGCTACTGCCAATCCTTGTGTTATGAGGTATTCCACTAGCAGAGAAGTTAGTATCACATTGCAATATTTATTCCTACTGAGCTAAAGCACTAAATAATGTTTAAGGCATATACAATACCAAAAGACCTGATTTGGGACTATAAGAATGCAATCCAGACACTTGGCTGACGGCACATAACTTATGCAAGTCTAAAAAAGTGTCAGGTCACAGGTGTCCTGATACTTGTGTTCAAGAAAGCAAAAGTTGACTATGGGTATGAAAACATGCACAAAGCACTCAAAGAAGTTGTCATGTATTCGAAACAGGATTTCATAAAATGCCATGGTTTACTTGTAATACACAGGGGGTTATTTTTTACTGTAACACAACTCATCGCTGGAGCTCTCCTTTGCAATAATCACCATGAAAAAGATGCATAACTGAACTTAAAGCAGCTAAATCCAATACTTAGGAACCACTAGTATTCAGAAATCCCATTCAGTTGCAACCTAAACTTTACAGAATCTTGAAGATTTTGTGCATCTAAATTTCTGTCAGTGGGCATGTTATGGAGGGGTGTCTTGAGGCTAAAATGTTGAGAACCGCTGGTCTAAAATCCTTGGTCTTGGGTTACAAACACCTGAAAGTGGGCATCTCTATGTAAAATACTACAGCCACTCTGAGCGAAAAGAAACTAACTGGTTAAAACCAAAATCTAGCTCTAACTTGTGATCTGGGGCTATACACTTTAACCAAGAAAAATGATAGTTTGCCTTACAATTTTGGTTTGAAGCTCCAACTTTTTTGTCAAGACTACTGAAGTGGATGCTCTTAGTAATAAGATTGCATTCTGGTACTGGTGAGTTTACTTTGATAGTTGCTATTGCTTTGGTATCTAAAACCCAGTATTGTGGTCTCCTGCTTGGATATAAATTGAGTATCCAAAGATCTGGCATGGAACCTAACTGCCTTTCTTTCCCCACCCCACCTCAGAATCGAGTAAGTTCTGGTAACAAAAAAATCATCTTCAAAAGGAAATCCTGAACTCTCCCTGCATCAGCAATATGGCACAATTGGGATCAGTTCTCTGATCCCACAAATCATGCTCCTGCCTTGCTTGTATGGCATGCCAGGAGGTGTAATTGCAGATCTGATCCCATCGCACCCTCAAATTAAAATGTCAGGGGCCACATGTGGACAACTTTTACATTTTTTCCAGGGATAGAGAGAAAACATTTTCTTTTAAAATACTTACTAGTGATCTGAAGCTGTGATTTCATGGCAAAACCACTAGAAGATCCTGACCTGGACCCACTGCTGGCCATAATCCAGATAGGCTAGACCTTGGAACCTGAAAAAGGATGCAATGAAAATATTTTAAGCCTCATAACAGCAGTAGCTAGAGCATCAGAACAAATACAGAGAGCTCCAAATTCTGCATCAAAATGCAGTTATCATGTCTTGGTCTGCAAAGTTATGTTTACACGCCATGCTTGACTCATGAGTACACCGTCATCTTACAATAACACTGTCATTTTATGAGGCACTCGCAAAGATTACTAGTAAAAATCTAAATCTGCTTTTTGTCATGCGTATACTATGCAGTGAACAAAGGAAACAAAACACTTATTTAATTTCCAGTGATTTTCTTGTTTTCTCTAGATGTAAAAGATATATTTCATTTATCAGGTAGTCAGTACACAGTTTACACCAGGAGTGGGCAATTATTTTGGCTAGGGGGTCACTTCATGAGTTTTGGTGAGCTGTCGAGGGCCGCACCCCTGGTCGCCATCTTGGGACCAGAAGTCCAGTGCTCTAATCCCTGACATTTGCTAATAAAAAGTCCCTCCCCTTTGGGGGAGGGGGGGTTGTCATTTTGGAACTGGAGAAAAAACAAAATGTATACTAAAAGTCAAATATCTACTATAACATATTTTAATTTTATTTCAAAAAAATATTTTTGTCCTAATCTGTGTGTGTTTGTGTAGTATACATATAGAGAGAGGATTGCATAATAGTTCAAAATAAAGTATTACTCTTGTATAGTGTTTGTGGGATGTGGTTGGGGGAGTGCGCTGGGGGGAGAGGGAGGGAGTGTGAGGGTATGGTGTGGTGTGCACACGGCGTCCCCAGTAAACTGCCACTGGCAGCAGCAGCAGGCAGCATGCTCTCGGTGTGCTCATGAGCCACTCACGTGAAGCCCCTCGGCACAGCTCCAGCTAGTTCTGGCCCAGCTTCATCGCACGGGGCTCCCAGTGGCTCATGTGCAGCTCCTGGGAACCACATGCTGCTGCAGGCGGGAGGGGCAGGAAGGGACAAAAGCAGCCCTGTGCGATGGAACTGGAGGCCTGGCCCCATTTCCTGCCACCACGTGCAGTTCCTGGGACTCTAATGGGAAGCAGGGCCCGAGTAGCTTGGTTCCATCACACAGGGCTCCCTGCCACTTTCGGCTCTGTCTCAGTAACTGCATGGGATGGCCAAGAGTGGAGAAGGCTGCTGACTTCATCACATGGGGCTTCTTCTTGGTGATGCATGAGCCTCAGGAGCTGCATGCAAGCTGTGGAGAGCCTTGCGTAATGGAATTCAACTGATCTGGGCTCCATACTCCCACTATACCCTTCTGGGTGTGGGCTCCATGCTCTGGGTCCTATGCTCCCATTGGCAACACGTAGGGGGTGCACACAAGTGAATGTGCACCCCTCGTTTGCAGGGGGTGTGCTGCCAAAGGTGCTGCCTACACTGCCAATGGTGCCTGTGGGCGGTCACAGCTTGCCACCCCCCTCCCTTGACACGGACACCGCTTGCAGTGTTTATGGGAGGTCCGTGATTGCTGCTGGCCACTATCGATGCTGCCAGCGGTGTCTGTGGGTAGTCACCAACCACCGGTCAGTGCTCGCCAGCCCCACCTAGCCCCCTGCCGCCAACAGTGCTGCAGCCGCCTGCAGGAACTCCCCACTTGCCACTGCCACGCTCCCACCATTGACAGTGCTGCAGCCGCCTATGGGAGCTCATTGTGCCCCCCAGCTGCTGGGGGACACACAGCATTCAGGTGTGTTCCCACTGGCCCTGGCCCTTCCCTCTATGTTGCCAACCAGCTGCAGCTTCCCCTGCCTGCCCCCCTTTCCCTACCTACTGCCCGGAGTGCTGCAGCAGGGACACAAGAAAGAGCTGTTGGAGGTTGGGGGAGCTGAGCAGTTCCCTGGGCGGCTGCAGCAGTGGCAACAGTAGCTCTATTTGGAAGCTGGGGCAAGAGCCCTCCCATGTACAGGGGTGGGAGTGCAGTACACTATTATTGGGAGTAGGGAAGGCTCGGCCCCATGAGGAGGGCAGCAGGATCAGCCATGGGCTGAACCAGGTAGAAATAATTGGTGGGAAGCTGCCCACAGGCTGGATGAAATCACCTGGTAGGCCAGATCCAGCCCACCCCCGATTTACACCATTACATTTTGACTACTTACAGACATTCAGTTTCTCCTGGGGGAGTCCCTGCTTTCCCAGGAGAAATCACAAGTGTACAGATATTCAGGCATTTTCTCCCAGAGTAAAAATGGTCACTCCAAAAGAAAAATAACCTGGGAACAACCAGGGTTAAATCACTTCCAGGACAGTTTCTCCTGGGAGAGTGAATTCTGTATATACTGACAATGCAGGCTGGGTGGTCTGGGTTAGCCGAACTACCAAAATGGGCAGTCTGGATTAGCCAAATCAGGGCTGCCCTTGTTGCCAGGCAGATGGAGTGAGTCTGCAGAGCATACTAAGATGTGTGCAACTGAGTGTGCAAATAGTGCAGACGACACAAAGTTACAGACATTTTGGAGGGTAGAACTAGGACCCAGAATGATTTGGACTGGCTAGAGGAACAGGCAACAAAAACAATCAGATTAAATTTGACAAAGAGAAATGGAAAAGACTGATAAGTCTACAGAACTTCAGAAAAGGACCTGGAAGTTATAATGCACCACAAACTGAATATGAACCAACAGTGTGCTCTTGTTGCAAAAAAAGGCCTAACACATTGAGCTTTATTAACAAGAGGGTCACTTAACAAGGGAAGTGATTCTTCCACTATTTCGCAGTGGTGGTGTCTCACTTCGAGTACTGCATCTAATTTTAGTTCCCTCACCTCAAAGATAAGAATAAATTAGAATCCAGTGAAGAGTAGCAAAAATGATTTGCTTGTCCCATTTCATCCACTCCATGATCAGGTTTAAAGAGCCCAGTCTAGGAGCGGAGTCTCAAGAGATAGACAAATAGATGATCTCCTATGCTTTGACACCTCCTATACTCTGACACTTACCCTCCTGCTAGCTGACACCAACCCAGACACAGTGGGGCTCACAGAAACGTGGTGGGACCCAACGCATGACTGGGCGGTAAATATCAAGGGCTACAGGCTGTACAGGAGGGGTAGGATAGAGAGGAAAAGTAGGGGTGTGGTGCTCTACATCAAGGAGGCATACACATCCTCAATGAGTAGCACTGGGTCAGAGGAGGGGCACACTGAAGTGCTCTGGGTTAGAATACAAGGGAGTTGAGGGGAAAAGGGACTTAACGGTGGGGGTCTGCTACAGACCACCCAACCAAGGGGAAGAGCTAGACTGGGAATTCTTAAGTCAGCTCACGGAGGTAGTTAGGTCAAAAGAAATGGTCATCATGGGTGACCTGAACTTTCCAGACATCTGCTGGGAACAGCAGTCAGCCAGGTCTGACCGCTTGCATAGGTTCCTAGCCAAGATACAGGACCTCCATCTAACCCAGGAGGTGCACACCCCACCAGGGGAGATGCCTTGTTGGACCTGGTCCTGGCCACGGGTGATGACCTGGTGAGGGGCCTGCGGGTGCTCGACCACGTGGGCGACAGCAATCATTGCCGGCTGGAATTCACCATCCAGTGCAAGGCAGCAAAATCCTGCAGCAAGGCAGCAGCCCTGAACTTCAGGAGGGCGGACTTCAATGAGGTAAGGAGAACAGTCGGGGAGGCACTGAGGTCCCAGAGGGGAGGGGAGTCGGGTGTCCAAGAAGAGCGGTCGTTCCTTAAGGAGACGATCCTCCAAGCCCAAAGGGAGGTAATCTCGACACGGATCAAAGGGGGCAAGGGGGCGCAAAAGCCCCCATGGCTCACCAAAAGCACACGGGAATGTCTCCTGGCTAAAAGGGCTGCGTAGACCCAATGGAAGGAAGGGCCCATCACCAGGGAGGACTATACCGTAGCTGTTCAGGGCTGCAGGGGGGCAGTCAAGAAGGCCAAGGCAGAGATGGAACTGGGACTAGCTACCTGGATCAAGGACAACAAGAAGTCCTTTTTTAAATACACAGGGGGTAAAAAGAAGGTACCGGGTAACGTGGGGCCTCTGCAAAACATGCCAGGAAATCTGGTTGTCACACCAGATGACAAAGCTAACCTATTAAACAATTACTTTGCCTCCATTTTCCTGAGCAGGGACTGGGTCACCCCCACCCCCCCACCGGGACCCCTGTAGGCCCCAGGGGAGGTGCACCCAGACCTAGGGTCAGTGAGGATCCAGTCAGGGAACTTCTGGAGGGACTGGATGTATTTAAGTCAGCTGGTCCTGATGATCTCCACTCCAGAGTGCTGAGGGAATTAGCAGAGGTCATTGCGGGACCCCTGGCACAGCTTTACGAGCACTTGTGGTGCTCTGGTGTGGTGCCAGAGGACTGGAAAAGGGCCAATGTGGTTCCCATTTTCAAAAAAGGGAGGAAGGAGGACCCAGGAAACTATAGGCCAGTTAGTCTTACCTTGATCCTGGGTAAGCTTTTTGAGAGAATTATCATAGCACATGTCCATGAGGGGCCAGCAGGGGAGATTATGCTTAGGGGCAACCAACATGGGTTTGTTAGAGGCAGGTCCTGTCAGACCAACCTGGTGGCCTTCTATGACCAGGTTACAAAATCCTTAGACGCAGGGGCAGCAGTGGACGTAGTCTTTCTGGACTTTAGGAAGGCCTTTGACACTGTCTCTCACCCCATTCTCATTAAGAAAACTAGGGGACTGTGGCGTTGACATCTACAGTCAAATGGGTCACTAACTGGCTGAAGGGCCACACCCAGAGAGCGGTGGTGGACGGGTCTTATTTGACCTGGAGGGATGTGGGCAGTGGGGTTCCGCAGGGCTCGGTCCTCGGGCGTGCACTGTTCAACGTCTTCATCAGCGACTTGGACAAGGGGGTAAAAAGCACCCTGTTCAAATTCGCAGACAACATTAAGATGTGGGGGGAAGTGGGCACGCTAGAAGGGAGGAATAGGCTGCAATTGGACCTAGACAGGTTACAGGGGTGGGCGGATGACAACAGGATGGGTTTCAACACTGACAAGTGCAAGGTACTGCACCTGGGGAAGAAGAACCAGCAGCATACCTACAGGCTGGGGAACTCTTCTTGTCAGTGCAGAGACAGAAAAGGATCTTGGAATCATTACTGATGCCAAAATGAACATGGGCCAGCAGCGTGGGGATGCGGTCAGGAAGGCCAACTGCACCTTGTCATGCATCTCAAGCAGGTCCAAGGAGGTGATCCTCCCCCTCTATGCAACACTGGTCAGGCCGCAGTTGGAGTACTGCGCCCAGTTCTGGGCGCCACACTTCAGGAGGGATGTGAACAACATGGAAAGGGTCCAAAGGAGGGCCGCTCGCATGATCAGGGGGCAGCAGGGCAGGCCCTACGAGGAGAGGCTAAGGGACCTGAACCTGTTCAGCCTCCGCAAGAGAAGGCTGAGGGGGGGATCTAGTGGCCTGTTACAAGCTAGTCAGAGGGGACCAGCAGGCATTGGGGGAGTCCCTGTTCCCCCGAGCATTCCCAGGAGTGACAAGAAATAACAGTCACAAGCTGGCAGAGGGTAGATTTAGACTAGATATCAGGAGGCACTACTTCACTATTAGGGCGCCTAGGATCTGGAACCAACTTCCAAGAGAAGTGGTGCTGGCTTGTACCCTTGGGGTCTTTAAGAGGAGGCTAGATTAACACCTTGCTGGGGTCATTTGACTCCAGTACTCTTTCCTGCCATGGCAGGGGATCGGACTTGATGATCTGCTCAGGTCCCTTCTGACCATACCAACTATGAAACTATGAAACCTCCTGCAGTCAACTTGTTTCCAAATGTACTGGCACCTGCTTTTCCTCTGGATTAAAACAGCAAAGCTGAAAGGATAACACTGGTATGTGAATAGTTCAGTGTCTCCATATACACTACCCAGGCTTTTTAAACCCTGAAAAGTAGGGCTGGATTAACACACAGACAAACTAGACACATGCCTAGGGCCCTGAGCTGGGCGGGGGGTGGGCACCAGTCTTTCCCTCTGTGGCAGCAATGCAAATGGCTCTGTCTGCCTCTCTTCCCTTCCCCACCATCCACCAGCCCTGCCGTCACAGAGGCTGCTTTCTAGCAGCAGCCCTAAGCCCCACCCCCTGCAGGCAGCTCATCTAGGAGGGTGCAAGGGGAGGGTAGCTCCCTGCTGGTGTGTTCACTCCTGGGGGGAGGGGGGGGGCAATCAGGGGCACATACTCCCCAGATGTGTGCAGGGTAGAGGCAGGATGCACGCAGTGGGTTTGGGGCTCCCTGCCCTGCTACCATCCCCCAGGGGCCTCTGCGGCCCAGCACTGCAGTGCAGATTGCGGTGGGGAAACTTGGTGCTGTCACCATTAGCCCCCTACTACCATGGCAAAGCACCCCTTGCCTGCTTGGCAGCAGTGGGGGTAGCGGTGCAGAGCTGTGCCCCTCACTGCTGCTGGGTGGGCAGGGGGCTGCAGACCTGGGTCCCTGGTTCCATAATCTTGGCACCTGGGGGGCCCCCCTCTGGCGGGGGGGGGGGGTGGGGGGAAGGGAAGGGAAGAGGGCTGTGGATGGGGGGGCAATGGCATGGGCAGGGCACTGGTATATCATGGCTGCTCAGCACCACGAAGTAGTGAGGGGGACAGCTGCAGCTGGACCCATGTCCTGGTGAGCCACGGGGGCAAGTGGTATTTATTTTCCATGATAAAAAACCCAAAAATCAAATGCCAAAATTTATAGGCATTTAGAATTTATTTTATTATAGTGACTGAGGCACTAGTAGGCTTCCAAATTGCTTTAAAATTGTAAATATATCAATAAAACAGTGTTTAACTGATACCTATGTATATAGTGGCATTTAATTTTAATTACAGAAAAACATGGATTTGGAGCATTTTAATCAGAGAATCTACTATTTTTAAAACAGAGAAAACCAGGACCCCTGCTAATATTAAATGTAATAATACCTTATGTTTGAAAGCACAGATACCAAGCTCATAATACATACAAATTTAAAACTAAAATGCATCTCAGGATTAAATCATAGTTTGCTATAAAATACATGAAAAATGTACTTATTCACAGTATTCGTAAGAACTTTTCACAGAAAAAGATTCTAGCAGCTACAGTACAAACATGGTCCCAGTCCTGTAAACACTTACACACATGAATACCATGCAGATGCATACACGTAAACACTTGCAGAATCAGTATTTAAAACTCTTTCCAGAAATGTATTTTGTTGGTGCATTTCATGTGCTTATAAATCCACTAATTTAGTATTAATAATGAGATCAAGGATTGTTATATATCAGTCAGTTCTCCTAGCTGCTGTGAAGTCAGATTCAAATGCCCCCCAGCTCCCCCATTTTGTGGCAGTGGAGTTCACAACAGATTATTTTTGGCCAGGAAAAGATCTAGTCTAAAATTTCTTTACTATTACTTATATTTCCCCCTTAAAAACACATTTTTAAACCAAAAATTATTACACTTTCTTAAAATATTTAAATAAGAAAAACCAAAACAAAACCTAACTTACTGAATACATAAGACTAGGAGAAAAAAAACAAAACAAAGTAAAGGTTCGAGTTACAGCCTGCATGCTTTTTCACATAAAGAAACAAATCAGGGAAAACATCTAACTTTTGAGATGAATTTGCATAAAAAATGGCCTAAATAGGTAACACACTATATTAAGGGGTTGATCCTATGGGAAGCCAAAGCAGCTGTACTACTAGGTACAAGAGATTTGTAACCATTTGATCAAGATCAAAGGTAATTATCTAGTGAAGAGGCAATGTGTATCATTCATTATTTTCTAACACACTAAACAGGTACTTTGGTGAGAAGCAGAGATGTTCATAATTACTTAAATGAAAAAGGTAGAAAAAGATGTATCAAATTTAATGTAAAAGTTCTACTGAGTTACGAACCTACTGTATTTTCTTGGGTACAACACACATTTTTTCCAAACAACAGCTATTGGAAATTGCTGTGCACATTATATGTAACAAGTTTCTGCCAGTTACAGACAAAAGTGAAAGTAAAATCTACACAAGACTGACAGTGAGCAGAACAATGGGCAGGATCTGCTTCCTAGCTGCTGACGCTGCTACTAAATACAACTACAAGGAAAGATTTTTAAAAAATTAATTGTGCCTTTTAAGAACAAGGTGCATGTTATATTCCAGAGTATGTTATATGGCAACAAAATATGGTATGTTTTACGAGTAAATAAAATCACTACTATCAACCAATACATCATTCTTTAGAAAAATAAATGAAAAATGGAAAAATCAAGACTCCCTACATCAGTGTTTCTCAACCCGTAGGCTCAGATGCAAAAGTGGGTCACAAGAATATATGAGAGGGTTGCAAACAAACTTTAAAAGTGGATCAACAAACTTTAAAAGTAGATTCTCCTTTAAAAGGAGAAAAACATGGGAAACTGGCTTTTCCCTTGCAGGCTGGCAGGCTACCTTCGGGCCCCCCATGCCCCACACACAGGGGGGCTGGGATCTGGGGGCAGGGGACAGCAGGTCAGGAGTGAGGGGCACTGGCTCTGGATTGGCCAAAGTTTACAAATGGGTCCTGGTACAAAAAAACGTTGAGACCCACTGCCCTACATAACGATCTAAATCATGGGTGGGCCAGATCTGGCCTGTGGAGGGGCTTCATCCAGCCTGCTGCAGGTCCCTTAGTCCCACTCAGCTATGGTGCTGCTCAGCTGTGGTGCATCCTGCCATCCCTTGGGCATGCAGAGTAGCTGGAGTGGCTCTGCAGCTGGACTGCCGCTGCTGTTATCTCCAGCCTTGTGGTAGTGGCGGGTACCAGCACACAGCCCTGACCTCACATGCCCTGTGCCAGCTCCCAGCTCGCCCATCCGGACTAAGCAGCAGCAGCAGCACAGGACAGAAACTGCTGGTCTGTACAGCACAAAAGCGGCTCTTCCCCCTCACTGGAGTTTCCAGGTGTAGCCGCCTGGAGCCTGTGCAGGGCTTCCCTGTCTCTCCATGCCACCACCAACTCTGGGCTGCCCCAGGGGGCAGCAGTGGCAGCACAGAGCAGAAACAGGGCAGACCCATGTGGGCTCTGGGTGGCTGCACCAGGAAGCACCAGCAAGGGAGAGAGGCTGCTTTTACCCAGTGGTGAGCAGTAGTTTCTCTCCTGCCTGAACAGAGCAGCAGCAGCGGCGGCACCACGAAGAGACTGTTGCTTGGCGTGGGGCAAAGCAGCCTCTCCCCCTTGCTGCTGCCAAGCAGTTCTCGCTGCAGCTGTCTGGAGCCCACCGTGTACTGGACTGCTGTCAGCTCAGTCACCGCTGCCTCTGGGCTGCCTTGTGTGGCAGCAGTAAGCAGCCTCAGGGCAGTCTGGTACAATGAGGGTTCTGGGCGGCTGCACCAAAAACTGCCCACCGGTGGTGAGGGGGAGGGGCCACTTTCTCCTGTGCCAAGCAACACTTTCTGCCCTGCTGCTGCTGCTGCAGCTGCTCAGCCTGGTCAGGCAAGCTTGGAGATGGTGCAGGGTGTTCTGGATCAAGCTGCATGCACTGGTACCTGCTGGGGCCCAGTGGTGGCAGCCCTACTACAGGGCTGGGGCCCACAGTGGTGGCAGCTGGAAGCAGCTGTGCTGCGTGCCCAGGGACGGCAGATGCACTTGTAGGTTTCTTGGTTTCTGTCATCTTTTTGGTCTGCTTCAAAATACTGCTCAGTAGTAATCATGGATTTTTACTTGATTATTGTAATAATTTTCCAATTACCTGACTGAACTGCCTGGCAGCAGCAAGGGGGAGAGGCTGCTTTGGCCCATGCTGAACAGTTTTCTTTGTTGTGGTGCCACCACTGCTGCTGCTCAGCTCAGACAGGAGAGAAACTGCTGCTCAAGAGCCCCAAGGCTCTGTCCTTGGATCAGTACTGTTTAATTGCTTCATCAGTGATCAGGATGAAGGGGTTGAAAGCACCTTGTCCAAATTCAAAGATGACACTAAACTATGGGGTATAGTAAACACACTGGAGCGTAGGGAGCGAATCTAGGCAGATCTGGACAGACTGGGGAAGTGGGCAGATCAGAATAGGATGTAATTTAACAAGGACAAATGCAAGGTGCTGTACCTGGAGAGAAAGAATCTCCAACACACCTATAGACAGGGGAGTACCATTCTGAGCACCACAACAGTGGAAAGAGATCTGAATCCTGGTTGATGCAAAAATGAACATGAGCCGCCAGTGTGACAAGGTAATAAGCAAGGCTAACCACACTCTTTCTTCCATCAGCAGGTGCATCACAAGCAAGTCAAGGGAAGTGATAACTCCCCTCTATGTGGCATTGGTGAGGCTGCAGATGGAGTACTGCGTCCAGTTTTGGGTGCTGCACTTCAAGAGGGATATGGATAACCTTGAGAGGGTTCAGAGGAGGGCTACCTCGTATGGTTGAGGGTCTCCAGGTAAGACCCTATGAAAACAGACTGAGGGACCTGAATCTCTTCAGCCTCTGCAAGAGAAGGCTGAGAGGCGATCTTGTGGCTGCCTACAAACTCATTGGGGGGGGGGGGGAAATCACCAGGGAATAGGGGACACTGTTTACCAGGGTGTCCCGCGGGGTTACCAGAAATAATGGCCACAAACTGAAGAAGAACAGATTTAGATTGGACATAAGGAAGAAGTTCTTTATGGTAAGGGTTGCCAAAATATGGAATGAGATTCCAAGGGAGGTGGTGCTTTCCCCTACCTTGGAGGTGTTCAAGAGGAGATTAGATAGGCAGCTGACTGAGGTTACTTAACCCCAGCGCTTTTTCCTGCCTGGAACAGGGGGTCAGACCCGATGATCTACCAGGTCCCTTCTAACTCTAGAAATCTATGAAGTCATACACATATAGCTAGCTTCTATATTAGGAAATTTTTAAGCAAACATGTCTGAAGTACATCAGGAACAAACTAAATATATATCCAGTAGAAAATGAAGAAAATTATATTTTCATTTTGTTTTAAATGATAATAGCTAAGTTACTGTTCGTCTTTAGACCACTGTCATTAGCGGATGGAAGAGTACAAAACATTTAAGTTACATTTACAGCAAGCTTGTTAATATTTTTAAATTTCTATTTTAACCTTGTTTTGAACCGTGAATAACTAGGAGCAACTTTTACAAAAGCCTCAATTGTCAAAAATGGAGAAGTTTTGGACCTGATTTTACTAAGTAACAGATGGAATTCATGGATCCTGACACTTGCACAGGAATACGGGTCTTACTCATGACACACATGGCTGGATGCGGGGGGGGGGGGGGGGGGGGGGGGGTGGCGCGTGGCTGGATGCAAAGCAGCAGCAGTACAGGGTGGCAGGTGGCAGCAGCAGCCACCATGTGCGAGCTCCACCCCCCCCCCTTTGCATCCAGCTGGCTGGACAGTGCCTGTGTGGCCTGCAGAGGGGTGCTGTGGCTGCCCCCCCCGCCCTGCTCCTACGAGGTGGCAGTCTAGGGTGGTGGCCTTCCCAAGTAGCCCTGGGGATGTGTCCCCCCCCTAGTTGACAACCCCTGCCTTGGCACTCTCACACACCTTCCTCCCTTCCCAAGACCATTCTGCAGACATCTGTGCAGGCAAATCTTCTATAATATGTTTAACTGAAATGTGCTTTCAAACCCTTTTAGTTAAATTGATGCAAACAGCTCATCTTGGTTTAGCTTAACCTGTTCCAAAGCTGCCTGTACTGAACTGAAATATACCTACTCTCATCTCAAATAAGTTTCCCCATTGCCTTTTGCAAGGATTTACACGAACTTATTTAAATTGCATCCGGGGAGCCGGAGGAAAAGCAGGGGCAACGTTGGACCCCTGCTGAACCAGATGGGGTAACTGACAACTGACGCCCAGGAAAAAGCCAACCTATTAAATAGGTACTTTGCGTCGGTCTTTCATCAGCCCCATGGGACGCCCATGCCCGCTACAGAGCCGGGAAGTCCGGGTGAGGGTGATCCCCTGCCCTCCATTAATGCTGACTTCATGAAGGAACATCTTGAGAAGCTGGATACCTTCAAGTCAGCTGGCCCTGACAATCTTCACCCCAGGGTACTCAAGGAGCTGGCGAGCATCATAGCTCAGCCTCTTGCGCGGATCTTTGAAAACTCTTGGCGCTCTGGTGTAATGCCCGAAGACTGGAAGAAGGCCAATGTGGTGCCTATCTTCAAGAAAGGGAGGAAAGTGGATCCGGCTAACTATAGGCCCATCAGCCTGACTTCTATCCCGGGGAAGATCTTAGAAAAGTTTATTAAGGAGGCCATCCTTAATGGACTGGCTGACGCCAACACCTTAAGGGATAGCCAGCACGGGTTTGTTGCGGGTAGGTCTTGCTTGACCAATCTCATTTCCTTCTACGACCACGTGACCTATCACCTGGACAAGGGAGAAGAGATTGATGTCATATATCTTGACTTCAAAAAAACCTTCGATCTGGTGTCCCATGATCGCCTCTTGGAGAAACTGGCCAATTGTCGTCTTGGGTCCTCCACAATCCACTGGCTGGAAAATTGGCTCCGGGGTCGGACCCAGAGGGTAGTAATTGATGGAAGTCACTCATCGTGGTGTCCTGTGACCAGTGGGGTCCCCCAGGGCTCTGTCCTTGGACCCATACTGTTCAACATCTTCATTAATGATGTGGACACTGGAGTCAGAAGCGGACTGACCAAGTTCGCCGATGACACCAAACTTTGGGGCAAAGCATCCACACCAGAAGACAGGAGGGTGATCCAGGCTGACCTGAACAGGCTCAGCAAGTGGGCGGACGAGAATCTGATGGTGTTCAACGCCGATAAATGAAAGGGTCTCCACCTTGGGAAAAAAAACCCGCAGCATCCTTATAGGCTCGGCAGTGCTGTGTTGGTTAGCACTATGGAAGAAAGAGACTTGGGGGTCATCGTTGACCACAAGATGAACATGAGCCTGCAGTGCGATGCTGCGGCTAGTAAAGCGACCAAAACGCTGGCTTGCATCCATAGATGCTTCTCAAGCAAATCCCGGGACGTCCTTCTCCCCCTGTACTCGGCCTTAGTGAGGCCGCAGCTGGAGTACTGCGTCCAGTTTTGGGCTCCACAATTCAAAAAGGATGTGGAGAAGCTTGAGAGAGTCCAGAGAAGAGCCACGCGCATAATCAGAGGTCAGGGAAGCAGACCCTACGATGACAGGCTGAGAGCCCTGGGGCTCTTTAGCCTGGAAAAGCGCAGGCTCAGGGGTGATCTGACGGCCACCTACAAGTTTATCAGGGGTGACCACCAGTATCTGGGGGAATGTTTGTTCACCAGAGCGCCCCAAGGGATGACGAGGTCAAATGGTCACAAACTACTACAAGATCGTTTCAGGCTGGACATAAGGAAGAATTTCTTTACTGTCTGAGCCCCCAAGGTCTGGAACAGCCTGCCACCAGAGGTTGTTCAAGCGCCTTCATTGAACACCTTCAAGATGAAACTGGATGCTCATCTTGCTGGGATCCTATGACCCCAGCTGACTTCCTGCCCTTGGGCAGAGGGCTGAACTTGATGATCTTCCAAGGTCCCTTCCGGCCCTAATGTCTATGAAATCTATGAAATCTATGCAATTAAAATGAGCCCAGTTCTCTCATGTGGACAAGCCTTTATTAAGCTACTTAGTTGATGGATGTTCAGTGAATTATAGAATCCACTTCACATTCTTACCTGGCTTAAAATATCACTTTATTTACAGTATGCAAGTACACTACAATTACTATTTAGAGTTTATATAAACACACTTATTTACATTGCTTTTTCAACTAACTGATCCAGTCATATGTATACAATAATCAAAATATTATATCTATCAAAAAATCCAAGTATTAAAATAATCAAAATCTTATACCTATTAATCTTGAGTATCAACTTTAATTTTGAAAATAAGATTTGTAATGTCACAAAAATATTTCTACTTTAAGTCAATAAATCACATACTTTTTTGTTTTATCGTCCTTTTGTGGGAGTTAAGAAGCTCTTATAAATAAATATGAAAGGAAGCAATACGTTCCTCAAGAAGAGATTAGACTAAGTCTTCCAGATAAGAAGGTGAAATACTGTTGACGATCTTTCACTTAATATGAACACTGTATTTTTTCTTAAGAGTGGAGTGCAAAATTAAATACAGATATATCATTTCTTTCCTCTTCCCCTCCTCCCCCAACTATGAATGTCTCTCTTGATTAAGTTTGCATTTTGTGACCAAATCTTTGATAGGATATATTTAAGAATTATTTAGTAAACTCAAATTAAAAATTTGCCAATTTTTAAAGCGCCAATAGTAGATCCAGGGACTGCACCTGCCCAAGCTCCTCCTCTTTTCCTATAGCTTCACAATGTTGTGTTCTTTTCTATTCATTTGATAGTGCATCTTTACATTTATTTGGGATCTCCATTTTTTAGAAAAAAAAAAAATGTGTTCAAGTTTGTACTCCAGCTGGGCAGCATGGTGAGCAGCACCATGCAGTTAAGTCTGTGGAGGGGAAGGGATGTGGGGAAGCAGATTGAGGCCCCCACAGTGAAGGAGTGGGGCAGGGACAGGACAGAGCTACGGGTGACTTGTCCAGGGGATCAGCATCCTAGTGCTTAAAAATGGTGTCGGGGTGCTTGAACTAAAGCTCATTCAATGAGCTTTAGTTCAAGTGCTGCCACCACCATTTTTAAGTGCTGGGACACTTAACCGGAGCGGAGCTGAGTGGGACAAGTGTGAAGGAGGGCTGCCTGCTGTGAGTTCAGCTCTTTGCCCTGGGAGCTGCACACTAGCCACACGCCCCCTGCCTATCTGGCGGCAGGGGCGGCAGCAAGCTGTGCCTCCCGCTGCTGGACAGCAGGGGGTGTGGCATGGCCAGCGTGAAGCTCCTGGGGCATAGGCAGCAAGGCGAAGAGCCCTGAGCCCAGTGGGCAGCCTGCCTCTGCCCTCACCCCACTCCAGTTAGAAGTGCCCAGGTGCTTAGAAATGATGGTGGCAGCACTTGAACTAAAGCTCATTCAATGAGCTTTAGTTCAAGCGCCCCAGCCACCGTTTTTAAGCACTAGGATGGTGATCCCCTGGACAAGCCACCTGCAGCTCTGTCCTGCTCCTGAGGTCCCATTTTCTGCCCTGCCCCACCCCCTCCCTCACTGTGGGGACCTTGATCTGTCCCTCCCCCCTCCATGCCCCTTCGCCTCCACAAACTTACCTGCAGGGCACTGCTCTCCACGCTGCCTGACTGCATTCCTGTAAATTAGTTATCAGATCAGTACTGCCTGATATCTGTATCAGCCAAGAAAATCTTTATCGGTGCACCCATAATTATGAATAATATAACTGATATTCATTACCTAGCTATTAAGTCAGTGCTCAATAAGACTAATATAAGCATCAGTTTATAAAGCACAACACCTTTCAGAAATAAGGCACGATATATCAGCAATACTTACAGTATTACAGCTACTATTCAGTATTAATTATACAAAACTAAAAACGTGTCTCAGACACCTGAAATAGTCTTAACCATGTAAACAGAGACAGCACCATAAAAGGTACAGCTATACTGCAAGTGAAGGTATGATTGCAGCAAAAGTAGAGACAGTCCTGCTAGCTTAGCTTTAGTTAGCACAGGTAACAACAGCAGCAAATAACTTCATCAGGAGTTTCACAAGCCTGCCAAGGATACTGGGTTTTTATTTAAGTTGTTAATGTGCACTTAAGTCCATACATCTGTATCTTCACTGATAAGGCTAACCCATGCGAGTTAGACTGGCCTAGCAAGAGTATGCCTGTTCATACCTTCAACCTGCTCCATAATTGTGGGTGTTGACCCTTTTGGCAGGTGTGCCACAAGGTGAACCCTGCACCCTCCCCAACTGACACTATGATCCCCTTCCCCTTTCTGCTTCATGCTCTCTCCCCATGTGCCAGAAAAGAGACTGCCTGTGCTGCTTGTGGCATATGGCGCACATACTCTGGGTTGGTTAAAGTTAATATTCCGGTTGTTCTTCTGATCTGTTCAGTCACTGCAGATTCAAGCACAGAAAGGGACATCTCAGAGCCACACTACTGTACCAGCAACAGGAAGACTGTAGTAGGATAAATGCCTTAAGCCAATGGTGCCTGACCTTTTCAGCCTGTTGGCTGGATGAGCGAGTAGTGCCAACTCTGAGTATGGGCACAATGCAACCTGCAGTACTGGCCCACCTGGGGCCCAATGCAGCCTTATGTTCCTGTGCAGCTGCACTGGACACTGGGTGGCACATTGCTGTAGCTCCCCCACCACCAAACTTCCAGATTTGTGGGGAGACCCACACACTGGATTACATGGTTCTATGGGCCAGGAGTTGAGCACCCCCTGTCTTGCATTGTTTTCCCATTATTAATAAACTTTCAGTTTGGTACTCATTTAGGATGACAGTACTGCACCTCTGATGAGAAAAAGAAAAGAGTATAAAACAGCTAGATCAGAAAGCCTACCCAGCTTCTCCCATGTGATATAGGAAACATTTGACGTTTTAATTCTTAAGGTGGTACATTAGAAAGAGGCTTCAACTTCAGAAAGGCTGAAGTAACTGTTTTGAGATGGTTATTAGTATCTTTCCTTGTGGTCAGCCTACTTAGAGCTGCTGCTTCTCTTCCCTTTCAATAAGCACTAGCCTATCACATAGAGCAGCAACTTTCCCCTTATACTTGTATGCTGAAAATGAGACCGTCTGAAGTTGCTTTAAATTAAATCCCCCTTTAAAATTTATTTGGTACTTACGTAACTTTCCATAAAAATGGACAATTATTTGGCAAGACTAGTTCTTTTCTAAATATACACATGCTTATCCACCAAACCTTTCTGAACCCAACGACATCATAGAAGGAATAACAGAGGTGCGGGGGAACATATAGATTGGCTAAAAACTGGAAAAACAAGTTTTCTGTCCTTCTATATGAAACAAGCATATGAGTGATGACACTGTAGCTATATACTTGGTTAAGCTCCAAATTCTAACTTTTTACCTAAATACCTAGAAGGAACATTCTTGATCAGTACTACAAATGGCACAGATGAGTAAAACTGGCCCATCAAGTTAGTGTGCCTAGAGAGAAAGAAACCCTCATAAGAGCCTTGCTTGCAATCCAAATAAAATCTGACTCTGGGTCTCCTGAATCAAACAAGATATGCCAAAAATCTATATGATACAATTAATCTTAATGTCTATACATAGAAAGCTACTTTTACAGCTTGGATCCAATTAGGACAAAGCCCTGTGACATTAAGGAATTTTAATCACTAGCACCACAGCATGGAATATTTAAAGAGCAAGAGAAGGTGAAACGGCAACTAGATATGCTCCTGATAGCATACCATTCCTCCCCAGACGTAAAGTACTCTGAGGCAAAAAGTAGAGGCAGCAGGGATGGGAGATAAGAGGAAGAGCAGCCCTTATCTCACACTGACGTATGAAAGTAGTTGGCAGCTTGGATTTTATATTTCTGTACCTCTGAATTAAGACTTAATGGGTTTAATGTCTTAAAAGGGGGCTAGTTGTTACTCTTCATGCATTCATATACAGAAAGATGAAGATTTTCATGTACAGAATTAATGTATTTAATTCCATGAAGCCTAACATAGAAAACATTAAAAAGCACTGCGGTAGACATCTAAAGCCATCTGTGAAGATAAAATTATACACTTTACTTCACCTGCTTCCTTGTCATGATGCAACCCAATTTAAAAAGGAAGGTAATATTGTATATATAAGCAAACAGCCATTTTGAGCACTGATCTTATTCTGAGATTCTGATCACAAACCAGTTTTAGCTATCTCCAAAATGGCAGCTGCAAACCGATACATCAGTCCAGCTCCCATTTCAAAAGCATCCCCCTTTCCATAGGGGACCATTATTGGTGGTGGATGGGTAGGAGTAGAAGAGAACTAAACTAATCCCTGTTATAGCTATAGATACAGAAATAAGATGTTTTGTAGTTATGCAGAAATAATTACTGTGAAATGTTATGACTGGCATAGAGGCCAGACCAGATGAATGGTTATCATAATCCCTTCCTACTTACAGAAATAAAGAAAGCAGTATTTTAAAACTGCTTAAACATAATAATTGTGTTTAAATCAAAGCTGATTCCAGTTGTAATGTTTAAATACAGAAGTTTCTGTGGACATATTTTCATCAGCACCACAGATTCACTGACAGTACTAATATCAGAATGTAAGTGCAGAATGTAAGAGCTTCACTACTCCCAGAAATGAACACAAATTACATTCTTGTTAAGGTCAGGAATTAGTTCCACGAACACTTAACTATTGCAGCAATGCCTCTTCCATTGTTACAAAATGATGGCTGAAGAGCAATATTGTTGTCATAGGCCAGATGTAGGCAGGCAGGTTACAGCATTATCTGTGAAGGTTTAGATCTTCCACTTACTCTATTATAGACCAGGGGTCTATCCGGCCTGCAGGGCCCTAAAAAATGTAGAAAGATTAATATTAATCGGTCTTTGGTTCCTGTCAAAAAAATGACAGAACTGGGGCAGTAGGACCCAGGGGATGCCCTGGAGGGTTCCCGCAACAGCAGGCCCCCCCACCCCGGGCCCCTCCAGTCAGAAGCCCCAGAAGGGACCATGTGGCTGCGCTGCACCGGAAATTCAGGTAAGGGAGGCGGGGGTGGGGGAGGACCCTGGGCAGGGAAGGAGCCAGGGGAAAAGCAACCCCTCCCCTGCCCCATGCCCGGCACCCCACGCTGCAGCTGCTCACAGCCCGTGCAGGGCTGCCCTGAGCAGACACAGGCAGCCCCATGTGGGCTGCAAGCAGCTGCAGCATGGGTCGCTGGGCACAAGGCAGGGGAGGGGCCACTTTTCCCACGCTCAGCACTAGCTTGTAACCCACCCCTGCAGCCAGCCTGCGCTGGCTCTGGGCTCACCCATTGGGGCTGTGCATGGCGGCAGCAGCTGCGGCCCCCCTGCTTGCCATGCCGGGCAGTATTTGCTGCTGCTGCTGCCGCCCGCCTGGAGCTCGTGCGTTGGGCAGCACAGAAGCAGCAGTGGCAAACACTGCCTAGTGCGGCAAGTGGGGGGGGTGGGGTCGCAGCTGCTTCTGCTGCAGAGCAGCCCCGACAGGCTAGCCCAGAGCTGGCATGGGGCCCAGGCTGGCTGCGGGGATGGGTTACAAGCTGGTACTGAGCACAGGGAAAAGTATCCCCTCCCCTGCCCCATGGCTGACGCCCCATGCTGGAGCTGCTCGCAACCCATGTGGGACTGCCTGTGTCTGCTCAGGACAGCCTCGCGCGGGCTGCGAGCAGCTGCAGCAGGGAGTGCTGGCCACAGTGCGGGGGAGGGGCCGCTTTTCCCCGTGCTCAGCACCAGTTCTTTCCCTCCCAGGGAGCAGGGGGTCTGGGCTGCACAGTGCCCCTGGCCTGTACCATGGGGCTGCGGGGGGGACACAGAGTGAGCGGGTGCATAAGGCCCACACCTGTGTCCCGGGGCCAGCGCCAGCGGGGCTCAGAGCAGGGCAGGAGTACAGGGTACAGGCCGGAAGAGGCTCTATGGAGCCAGGCCAATTCCCCACTCTCCCTGCTGGTGCAGCCCAGCCAGGCTCCACAGACCCCTGCCAGCCTGCACCCTGCTTTGGGCCCCGCCGGTGATGGCCCCGAGATATTGGTCCCAAGACATTGGGACATTGGTCCCAAGATAGTGACCAGGGGGCAGGGCACCTGTCAA
Source organism: Alligator mississippiensis (assembly GCF_030867095.1). Classification (NCBI taxonomy): domain Eukaryota; kingdom Metazoa; phylum Chordata; order Crocodylia; family Alligatoridae; genus Alligator; species Alligator mississippiensis. The sequence goes on from NC_081832.1 coordinate 24,313,062, forward strand.
AGGGCAGGGCTACCCATGCGGCCCTCGACAACTTGCCAAAACTTGGTAAGCCGCCCTCCGCCCAAAATAATTGCCCACCCCTGTTACAGACAATGGAAGGAATCACTTCAAAGCATATGTGGTGCCTATCTTCAAGAAAGGAAGGAAAGTGGATCCGGCTAACTATAGGCCCATCAGCCTGACTTCTATCCCAGGGAAGATCTTAGAAAAGTTTATTAAAGAGGCCATCCTTAATGGACTGGCCAACGTCAACATCTTAAGGGATAGCCAGCACGGGTTTGTTGCGGGTAGGTCTTGCTTGACCAATCTCATTTCCTTCTACGACCACGTGACCTATCACCTGGACAAGGGAGAAGAGATTGATGTCATATATCTTGACTTCAAAAAAGCCTTCGATCTGGTGTCCCATGATCGCCTCTTGGAGAAACTGGCCAATTGTCGTCTTGGGTCCTCCACAATCCACTGGCTGGAAAATTGGCTCCGGGGTCGGACCCAGAGGGTAGTAATTGATGGAAGTCACTCATCGTGGTGTCCTGTGACCAGTGGGGTCCCCCAAGGCTCTGTCCTTGGACCCATACTGTTCAACATCTTCATTAATGATGTGGACACTGGAGTCAGAAGTGGACTGGCCAAGTTCGCTGATGACACCAAACTTTGGGGCAAAGCATCCACACCAGAAGACAGGAGGGTGATCCAGGCTGACCTGGACAGGCTCAGCAAGTGGGCGGACGAGAATCTGATGGTGTTCAACGCCGATAAATGCAAGGTTCTCCACCTTGGGAAAAAAAACCCACAGCATCCTTATAGGCTCGGCAGTGCTATGTTGGCTAGCACTATGGAAGAAAGAGACTTGGGGGTCATCATTGACTACAAGATGAACATGAGCCTGCAATGCGATGCTGCGGCTAGTAAAGCGACCAAAACGCTGGCTTGCATCCATAGATGCTTCTCAAGCAAATCCCGGGACGTCATTCTCCCCTTGTACTCGGCCTTGGTGAGGCCGCAGCTGGAGTACTGCGTCCAGTTTTGGACTCCACAATTCAAAAAGGATGTGGAGAAGCTTGAGAGAAGAGCCACGCGCATGATCAGAGGACAGGGAAGCAGACCCTACGATGACAGGCTGAGAGCCCTGGGGCTCTTTAGCCTGGAAAAGCGCAGGCTCAGGGGTGATCTGATGGCCACCTACAAGTTTATCAGGGGTGACCACCAGTATCTGGGGGAACGTTTGTTCACCAGAGCGCCCCAAGGGATGACGAGGTTGAATGGTCACAAACTACTACAAGATTGTTTCAGGCTGGACATAAGGAAGAATTTCTTTACTGTCTGAGCCCCCAAGGTCTGGAACAGCCTGCTGCCGGAGGTGGTTCAAGCGCCTACATTGAACACCTTCAAGACGAAACTGGATGCTTATCTTGCTGGGATCCTATGACCCCAGCTGACTTCATGCCCTTTGGGCACGGGGCTGGACTTGATGATCTTCCGAGGTCCCTTCCAGCCCTAATATCTATGAAATCTATGATATGAAGAGGGATCTTACCTAATATTCTGCATTAAAATCAACATCAAACGACCTTTTTTTAATGTATACACAAATTACACGTCTTACCACAAGAAATTCTCACCTAAATTTTCAGAAAATACTTATCAAATTTACATCAAGGCTGCCTCCAGATAACAGATGCACTTCACAGGCAAAAGGTTGTTTCCATAAATGTATTCACTGACATTCTAAAGTAAGTTCAGCCTACAAATACATAGTAAAACTTAACAAGGGAGGACACTGGACTTATTAACAAGATTCTGTCATTGTCTCCCTTTAAGAAGTAAAAGAGCCTGAATCTCTTAAATGGGACTAATTCAGGATGCAGTGAAGAACCCATCACTTGATATTGATAACTTCAGCAGTTCTCAACATCTTAAACTTTTCTTTTTCTGAAAGGTGTCCCAGCAATCCTGGTATCTCCAAGAATCCTTCAGACTGCCTTGATCCCTTCAACTTGGTAATAACAGCTTTCTATCAGAAAGTACTACTGTGAACACTTAATAATGATGACTATTTTGGCACTGAAGATACAGTAAGGAATTTATTATGGCCATCACAATTGGTTGCTGGAAATTAGGTTAGATTCTCCCTCCCAATTCTTTTCCTGAATGGTCTTATTCCTAGACCAAGTTTTGTGGAGATGCAACTCTAAAGAGAAAAAGGCTAGCGAGTCAGGCATGCTGCATAGCCAGCTTTCGCTCAGACAGTACTTTTTGGTTTTCCCTACAATTCCAAATCTTTATACAGGCCTAAGATTGAGGTGCTTGATTTTTGGTGCTCAATTTTTAATAAACCTCACAAGACCGCTGTAAAATGCATACAGCATTAACTAGAGGAAACAAAGACCATCTTCCAAATGGCAACCATGGAAAAGAATTATCATCAGGTAAAGAAGCCAGTGTTAAAATGAATTTCTCTTCACACATGTAATTAACTTGTAAAACCCTCTGCCACAGGATATTGTGTGTCACAACCCAAAGCTGTGATTTTTGTTTGTGTGCGTGCTTCAGCACCGCTAAATTATTTCCCGCTATTTGTCGCTTTCTTTGCACAGTAGAGTTCTCTGCTGCAAGAGAGAACTCTGGTGCAACGGGGGATTTCCCACCAAATTACAGCTTCTTTGCAGGGTGCATTTCTTTTGCATCATAGTGATACACGCTGCAAAGGAGTTCCCGCCATTTGTATTTGGATTCGCGCCACATTATTGGCCCATTCCTAATGTAGGCACGCGTGGTGGCTAGCGATTGGCTTGCTAGCTGTACAAAAGGCTTGGGCAGTTTCCGCCCAAGCCGGAGGAGGGAGGACGAGAGAGATTCCGTGTGAAGATCTCCAAGCGCTGCGGACCCTCGCGGACCCAACGCGCCTCCCCCTAAGCAGGCAATAGAGGCAATAGAACCGAACCTACGGAGCTGTCGCTTCTAGCCTCTCCCCGTCGCTGATCGCAATCCCAGACGTATCCCTTTCCTGTAACTTCGGACCCGCAGAGTCCGAGTAACTCCGGGGAAACTTTTCGAACCCAACCAAACCGGACCCGCGGAGCCTGAACAACTCCGTAGGAGCAACTGAATTTGTTGCGTTCCTCTAGTGAGGATCTAAGCGGGAGCTGTGCCTGGAAACATGTCCAGCCTACACCAATACCATCTTTGGGTGTAAGTAAACAATCTTTTTAATCAACCATTACGCCTCCGTAACTAATTCTAACTTGCGCGTGCCGAACCGCTCCGCAGTTCTCTCCAGCCCCGCGTGCCCGGGCTGCTGGCCACAGCCCGTGTGCGATGAAGACGGGCCTGGCTCGCCCCCGGCTCGCACATGGCGACGAGAATGGGATTGGAATTGCCGCCGTACATGGCGACAAAGGTGGGATCGGGGCTCGGCCCGCACATTGTGGAGGCCAATAATTTAACCAGGTTCATCAGTAGCTACTATACATGATAGGTAGAGATGCAAGCTCAACATAAGAACCTTCTTAGACCTCTGAATGCTGGAAGTTGCAAGGGAAGAGAGGCAAAGGATGCATCAGTCTGGATATGCCCTGTTTAAACACTCTTGCCCTTGGCATCCACTCTGCTATTGAGACAGGAAACTGGGCTATGAATACTGTCATCTGATGCAGTATGGTATATCTCATGTTCTTATGCAGAAATTTTTGGTTTTATTTTAGCACTTTTTCATTTTGGTGTAAAGAAATTCCATCCCAAAAACACTTTGAGGACCTTTGACAAAAGCAGAACCACACAGGAATTACAGTATACAAAACAATGCCAAAGCAGCAGCATTTCTTTCCTTCTGTACTAATGCACCCCATTTAGCCTGTCATGTGACCCAGGTAGCTTTCCACACAGGAAATATCCCACTTTTCACAGCCTGTGTCCCCCACAACCCTACACTGCCTGGAAATTCTTGTTAAAAAAATATGAGCTTTGCAGACAGCCTAGAAGATCTACAATTTTGGTCCTTAGTGAGGAAGATACAGGCAACCTCCTCTTAGCACTCTTAATCGGTTCCTAAAAAACTGAGCATTAAGCAAAACCGAAAGTATTTGATGACCCAAGATGGCAATCTCAACTGTTTTTAATGACCCAAAATGGCGACTGCGAGCGTTATAATGAAACTCGCTGAATGTTAAGGGAAATCAGGTATCAATTTCAAATGAGCATTATAGCAAAATAGCACTAAGTGAAACACTGTTAAGGGGGAGTTGCCTGTATTCAAAAGGCAAGGGCTTTTGTGGAGAACTCTTCTAGAATTACCCTTCTGACTGATTCAGTAAGTAAACTATTACCAGAATTCAAATATTATAAATACGTTTTATTTTACATCCAAGTTTCCAGGTATGACATAATCAACAACGAATTTAGGAATGCTTAGTTTAATTAAACTGATATAGTAAATCCCCACCCCCCATGTGATAAATGATATTAATGTTCTTTCAACTCATTTTATGACAATTTTAAGACAGTCTGGGAAATGCATGTATTATGCTATAATGCAGTAAGTAAAATATACCATGTACTGATTGTCAGACCAAATAAAAAGAAATTAAAATATAAAATATAAATAATAGCAGCAAATCGGAAGCAGGAAGAGACAGCCTGGGGACAGCTAAATTAAACCAAATACAAAAATGTAAGTGTATTCCTTATAATAGTTTCACTAAGGCAGATATTTGTGATGACTATGCTTATTTTAAGTTCTTCATTTTTTTTCTTTGTTCTGACAAAAGCTACTCTGCCTGTAAATCATTTATTAAAACATGATGAAATCTAAAACGATAGGAGTAACACAGTGGAAGAGATTTATTTTTGTTTATTTTCCTCCCCCATTTTTTAAAATTCATCAATCAATCAGAGATGGTTTTCCCCTCAGCAAACAACTGGGATACTAGTGCTCTAAGAATTCCTGTACATTTCAAATGCAAAGCCTAATTACTTAGATTAATCAGAAAAAAAGCAATTGGATAAAAAAAAAAAAAGACCCATCATACTCACAGGGCTATATTATAAGATAAAAAGTTGTACTACAATAAACTAAAACTATTATATTACAGAATTATAATCTGAACAGAAATAATTTTGGGCGCTTAAGTACATTATCTAATTTAAATGTGCCTATACTAGGGGGTGTGTTTTTATATAACAAAATCAATTTAAAATAAATCTGGGTAACTGGAAAACAGTAACTAGCAGATTACAGAGTATATGGCATAATATTTTGTCAGCATCATTTTGAATGAAGCAACTCTGGAGACTTCCTGCACCTCCCTCTGGAGATTATTTAAACAATTTACAGATTTTATGAGAATTTTTCCCCCTGATAACTAGCATTTCAAAATATTTTCTTATTCCTAGTTCTATACTTCTCTGCAGCACCCTAAAAAAAAATGTAGTCTTTTTCAGCAGCAGGGCAAGGCAGCAAAGGGTTGTCAACCCCTACACATTTATCCTAGCTAGGGATTAGAGATATTAAAGTTTAACTGAGAAGTGCAATGGTAACTGGTTAGCTTACCAGTCATTCTTTAGCTTGGGGAGGGAGGGCCCAGTATGGCAGGGAAGGGTGGAAGAAGAGCTGAGCCCCAGCAGAAGTCAGAAGGCAGCAGGGGGGGGGAGACTAGTACCCATCAGGGGTGCACAGACAGACATTTTGGCGGCCGATACCGATATGCCTCCTTAAAAATTGGCTATGGACCGATACCGATCTGATTTCTGATACAGCTGAGTCTGTTGTGGTGAAAGGGGAGGGCGAGGGAAGGGACGTGGGGGTGAACAACGCCCTTTGCAGAGAGGGAGGGAGTGGGGCTGTGGTAGGCACAGGACAGCGCCTGCATACCGCTCATCTGGTGGCTTGTCCAGCAGCTCCTGCCGCTGCTTTAGCTGCTTGTCCAGGAGGGCACCGGGGGGGGGGCGGGGGGGGGGAGCAAGGCATGTACCCCCAGATCTGTGCAGGGTGGGCTGCAGCTGCTGGCTTGGGCTGAACAGCAGGAGCAGTGGCAGAACAAGCTGCTGGATGAGCAGCTCACAACAGCAGGAACTGCTCCGCCCCCAGGAACTGCTCCACCCCGCCCCCCCCCCCCCCCCAATGAGCTGTAACTCCATCCCACATCTACGCCAGTCCCACTCCCTCCCTCACCACAGTGGGTGTTTATCTGCCCCCTCATGCCCCTTCCCTCCCCCCTCCCTTTCTTCCAAGCTACGCTCCTGGCTGCCTCGTGCTGTGCTGCAGCTGTGCACATGCACAAGCATTTATCAGCCAAATTATCAGCCACTTCAGGCCTATTTCCAACAGTTAATTTTTTTTATATTGGTACTGATCCGATATCAGGCTGATGCATCAGCGCACCTCTAGTATCCATAACCTAAGAGGAAAACAGGATGCAGCCTAATAACTCAATAATTAAGCTATAAGCTGCTCATTCACAGGTGCTCCCTGCTTCCCAGCAGGGCTTTAGTAGATTGTGTTGTTGGGTGGGGTAAGGGAAAAAAGCCCACCTAGACAAATGACTCCGAGTTACTGTGCTATTTGTAAATCGTTTAACCAATATAAAGTTAGAGGAGGTTGAACTAATATTTTTTAAAAAAATATTTACATCCCTACTAGGGATGTGAATGGTCAAACATTTAAATGATAAGTATATTCATACTAGTAACGCATTACCAATTAACATTCAGCGCAGAGTGAAGGCTGGTGGGGAAGGGAAGCAGTGTGGTGCGTCAGGAACAGGAAGACAGCAGAAGCAAGGAGAGGAGGGGGAGACAAGATGGGGGGATCACTAGTACCCATAACTTATAACAGGGGTAGGAAATGTTTTTTGGCCAGAGTGCTGAAAATACCACAATGTGTACCTTGGAAGGTGCCAACATGCCAGAGCCCAGAGCAGCTGTTTGCAGCCTCCCGGCTGCAGCTGGCAAAAGGACTGCTTGCAGCAGGGCTTACAGCCTCCCAGCCGCCTGCTGGGAGCAGCCTGGGCTCCGTGGCTGGCAGCAGCTGCTTAGCGCTCAGGATGGCAGTGGTGTGTTGAGCAAAATGGCCTTGAGTGCCATGCTCAGCACGCGTGCTGGGGGTTGCTGACCCCTGACTTAGAAGGTTAAAATGGAAAAGTGGGAAGCCTAATGACTTGTCTATTAAGCAGTTAGCTGCTCATTTACAGGTGCTGGGAAGCCAGAGGCTGGGAGATAACAGGCTAGTTAACTGCCTGCCCCAGGGGCTACAATAGGCTGGAAAAGCCTCTCACCTACTGCTACCACCTGTGGCTTCAGTGGGCTGTTATCTGGCAGGGATTGCCAAGCAGGTGCCTTGCAAGACACCCCAAGCCTTATGGACTAGACGCATGGCTCCAAAACCACCCCTTTACCATGCCCCATGCCACACAGATGGTATTTAGATGTTGTTTCTAGTGATGAGGCATCAGTTTAGTTTGGCCTTTTGTTGTCACTGGACCCATAGCCTCAGTAACTACGCCCTCTGGTGCTGGGGTCTCCTCACCCTGTCGCTGCACCCTCTGACGCCGGGGCTACAACACAACAATAACCCTGGGGTCCACACTCTATACCTTTTAAGGTGGCAAGCTACTCTCAGTATAATGTACCTTCTACTCGCAAATACTTATCAGCTTCTATAACCCCTTAATCCTACCAGCAGCAGAACAGGCAGTCAAGCATCTCCAAGCAGTTTTTTCTATGAGGGGTCCTTCCCCTGGGAGCTGCCAGAAAACTGACTGCCTCCAGCCCCAGCCATGGGGCTTATATGTGCCAAGGGCCCTGCCCTCTTCTGGTCAGCTGACCAGGTGCAGGCACAGGCTAATTTCCTCATTAGGCTGCTGCCATGGCAACCTAAACCTGTGGGATTTCTGCCTGGCCTCTAGGGCCCTCTCTCTAAGCGGTTTCTGCCCTTAAAGGAAGAGGCACACCTTAGTGCCCTGTGACAACCGTCCAGCCAGGACTAGGCATGTGTTATCAGTTAACCATTTAACCGATACAATTAGAGGAGGTTAAACAATTTTTTAAATGATATTTACATCCCTGGCCCCAGCCAAGATTTTTTTTTTTAACATCCTTTTTCTGTAATTGGCTGCCCAGCTTTCAATTCCCATAAGGGTAGTTATATCTACATTAATTAGAACGTGTTTTGCAAGTAGAATTTCATGTACTACTTAATCAGTAAGATATATTTTTAGATTTTGTAAAGCAATCTACCATATCTCCTTCCACTAATTCTATAACGATCAAAAAAGCACTTTGGCAAGATTTTTTATTTTTTAGTAATTCCCTGCTGCTTGTTATGAACTTCTAGAAGTTTAATTATTTTTAATATTAATATTTGTACATGTATGTTAGTAGATTTGGAAGTCAAAATTAGAAAGTAATTGTCAGGCTAATGTTACCACCACTATTATTTCTACAGCTCAATATGGTTTTTTTTTTAAATAACTTGTTTGCTACACTAATTTGTCTTTAGCACTTTATATTATATTATCCTCTCCAACTTGTATCTGTACAGGGCATAGGTTATAGCTGTGTTGGTCTAAGGACATAGGCAAATAAAGTTCTTTGGGTAAATACAATATCTTCTATTAGACCAACTTGGTCTGATAGAAGACATTCAAATTTACTCAAAGAACCTTGTCTACTTTTATCTGTATACATTGAAGTAGTTCAAACACCTCCTTAACATGCTTTATCAACAGCTATTTTCAGAAAGCCTACGCTTATTGCTTTGATTTATATTTATGTTGCACATATTTCTGAACAGGAATTAACATCTTTAACTTCCTAATATTACCCGTTTTCACAGGAAATACTGGTAAAAGCACTCTACACTTTTTTCGACCCTTAATTTACAGCAGCTTGTTTTGTTTTCTTGCTGTGCTCCTATCAACACTGACTGTAAGCCTTACCTGACTGGATAGTCAGAACAAGAACAAGAACAGGATCCTTTTTTATCTTCTCAACTTTCTAAAGCCATAATGGTCACTTTTTGCTCCTTGCACGAGATTTCCTAGCAAACTGTAGTCATGTTTTGTTTAAGCCTTGCTCTGGTCTGAGTATTAAGACACGCACTTTCCCACCAATATAATCTGCCACATTAGGATATCCTGTCTAGCACATATCTACAGGTTTCATACCCAATAACTGAATTCACAGCTTTTTGGATTATTTCACATTTTTACTGCTTTTCAGTCTACGCATTTGGGTACAGACACTTTCATGCACACGACGCTTACTCACTTTGTTTCAGATTAACTCCATTTTGTAATCTCCTTTGAAAGTTGGAAGTACATATGACAGTTTTAAGTGACGATCCCTCTTCTGTCCCTTAGGTTTAGAGATGATCTGCACAAAAGAGAAAAAAAAAAAAAAATGGGATCATTCCATTTTTGGTTCATTATGACAAACAAAGACGCCTGAAAGTTTCTCTTATAAATTTAGGTAGGAGGCTTCCTAACTTTTCTTTCTTCTGTATAGAACTTATGTTCCAGACCAAGTCTGGAACATTCTGAGGCTTCCACAGATCAAGTAAAATGTTGATATAGCACACGAAGGAAAATTAAGTAGTTTTAATTACATTAAACTTGATATTTCTAAATTTATAGCTATTTAACTTCAAATGACTGTTGTATGTTGCAGACCCAGTACCAAAAGGGAACCAAGGTATTTGTGGGGTTTAGGAGCAAGAGAAATATAATGAAGATAGTTGCCTACCTCAAATAAATGGCTTTTGAGATGTTCTGTGCATGTGATCCTCTGCACAAGGGGTTGCAATATCTTTACCAGCAGTATTCATAAAGGCCTGTGTATGCCCTCCACCCTCCTAAGGGCAAAAGGCCCACATTTTTTTTTTTTTTTTTTAGCCTGAGGTTGGCTGGCTAATAACTTAAAATCTCTCAGGCAGACGAAAGGCCTTTGCCATATGAAATTAAGATGGACTGGATGAATATGATGCACTGAGATGAAGTTAACATGGACTTGGCCAATTTTCAGATCTGACAGAACAAAGTATCTTCTGAATCAACTGGTATCTGTCGCATGCTTTTCCAAATTAGCTGGGCAACAAGATATAAATGGGTACCACCCCCAAACAGCCATCTTGAATGACCTGCAGGACCCAGGCTACACTTCCTTGAAAAGACAAAATACAGGAACTAAATGGAGAGGGAAGGATATAAAACTGTATCAATGAGTTCAGTTAACTCAACTATCTTAAATTGAGGGCTCTGACCCACATCTTGGTTGAGAAGCACCAGCAGAGAATGAAGATGGCTTCTTCTTCTGAATCTTGACCTTCTTCCTCATAAGCCTCATAGAAAGCAGCTTAGCTCTTTATTTTAAAAAACGTGAAAGTTTGTAGTTTTCCCTTCTAAAAGACGAAATGCATATGCCAAAGGATAGAACTAGATAGTCTTTTAAAGAGTTAAAAAATTATCATTTTTTGCATTAACTATTGAACCATTTTACATGGTACCCATATTAAAGGAACCCAGTTTTTTGTTCCTTTAAAAATATAACTTTGGACATACAGTGTGCACATTATAAGCCATCCCAAGCCTTTTTTTGGGGGGGGGGGGGGTGGAGAAGGGGGGAAATTTCATACCTCAGTTCCCCTTAAGTTTTGGAAAATGAAAGGAAATGTGACCTTTAAGATTTCTGCAAGTTCCAAAATCTCTTCATTGCTAGAAAGTACGCTCACATTTACAGTGCTGATTAGACAACATAAAAAACAAATCTATAGAATTTCTTATAACCCAGCTTTAGTGAGAAGCACCTCTAAATTTCAGAGGGAATGCTGCTTTCTCCCAAACAATAAAAGGTTTCTTCTGCATCCATCACTCAAGGGAATTACCACTCTACAAGGAAGCCAATACTTACATTTCAGGGATCTAGGCTCTGAGACACTGAATACCAACTCTCTAAATCAAGGATGCCAAACATATGGCCTGTCACCAAATTCCCAACTAAAGAGCCTCCTGGCCGTGGCTGTTGGTGGTGGGGTGGGGAAAGAGAGAGGGGATTGATGACTGTGTTAACCCCCACACTGTTGCTCATACCACCACTTGCTCCACTGCTATCAATGGAGGCAAGAGGGGAAACAGGACATGAAACCATGCACAGTCCCTAGCAGACACTGCTGGGGAAAATATTCCTAACTGCTGTCTAAAAGATGCATATGGAGAGAAATTTAAAATAAATTGTTAATTCTGATTAACTTTGCAAAATTATTTTTTATTACGTATTAGTACCTCAGAAATTCCTGATAAATTTCAAAACAAGTCAAGGTGGAGTACAGAAAAGTACAGAAATGGCTAATCCCTGTCTACATGGGAAAGTTTTACCTGTTATACACCTATAACATTATGTAAACACTTATTTCTGCAAACATGCCTACTTGCGGTTTAGCTTAACCTTTTTTCAAACAATGAGTCAAACTGAAAAAGGTGGTCTTGTACCAAAATAACAATATCCACACAAGGAATTATATTACTAGATTTATAAGCTCTATAACTGATACAGTGTTTCCTATGTAGACAGGTTTTTCAGATCTTAAGTCACTTGGCCACTTGAAAATTTGCCTTATACCATTTCACAATTAATATATAAATCACCAAGGTTTTATTTATTGTATTTGATTTTAAGGGTCATAATAAATAACTAAAAGTACAGAATTAACTATTTTAGCATGTTTCCCATCTCATCAATTAAGCACAAAATTCTGTTAACTTGGTGCACATATCTCCTGTAGAAAACTGCCCCCAGTCTAGAATATTTTTACCAGCATTATTTTGCCTACACAATGAAAGGAAGATATTTCATGCCCACCCGTAACTGTGAATTTCATTGTTTGTGTCAGAATCAAGTGTCTTTTTAACATAGCGCACGTGATGTACGAGCATTACTGATTGTTGAGTATATAGCACTATGACTACATTCTTCCCCTGGACTGTCACAATAAGGAAACAGTATATAATTTTGGTTAAAAATTCACATATCCCTTGGCAAACAGAAAAACAAGCTTTTATCTTCCATGAGTTGCATTTTGCTTTTTCTGCCCCCCAAGGGAGAGGGTAATGCACAGTACTGCTGTTCAGATTGGAGGGATCAAATTAACCTGTTCAGTTCTGAGGGATTAAGCCACTTTGTAGTTAATGGAAACAGATGATGTTCATTACTTCACAAAGAGCAGTAAAGAGCCCAACCTCATGCTGTCTACAAGAACAGCAAAGTGAAGTGACACTGACAGCATTCCACATGGGCACAAAGAATCACATCACGGGTCAAGGGCATGAACTATTAGTTTAACTAGAGCCACCAATGAGGAAAACAATTAAAATCATTACCCTGTCATGGTTTATTCAATTACTTAAAATAATTAATTTTATTTGGTCCAATTTATTACATTTACATTTTTAATATAGTAACTTTCTGTTTTTATCTTAACTCCTCCCTCCCCCCAAAAAACCTCTTTTGGCAAAGCAAACAGTCTCACTTATTTCATGGTGATATGAAACAAACTGATAGTTTTAAAACATTTTAACATATTTGTTTAATACAAATATTTTAGCACAAAAAACTAAGCAGATGATACCTCTATCAGGAAATCAGAAATTGGATATCAACTGTTCAAAATTCATTGCGTGTAAAGCTTTATAATGATTTTGAAATATTAATTCTTGTTGTCAGATTTATCTGGCAATTAACTAAGGAGTGCAGCAATTATCTACATATAAAAGTCCACTCTATACATCTGGATTATGAAAATATATCTTGTTTTGACTGGAAGGAAAATGACACGTTTACATTAATGATAACTATGAAGAACCATAAGAAAAGGCATAGAACTTCCACTCACTTTTTACCTTACTGGAGACTTATGATATTTATAACGCTTTTATACTGAATACTGAAGGCCAGATTATTTTCCTAAATGCTGGCGTTATCCTCTCCTCTTACTATTATTGAGCATTTTAATTTTTCCTCAGGCAGCTTATATTGAAGACTGTTTTGCTGGTGACAGTATATAGTACACAGTACATAGGTAAGAGACACAGGTGGAAGGAAACCCAACCCCTACTTTAGAAGACATCCCATCTCTTAAGTCCCTGATTTGTTTAAACTTCTTCCTCTAGTACTCTAATCTGGAAGAAAAAAAACCTGTCTTGACTCAAGATAAAATCTAGTAAAGATACAGCAGTTTTTAGCTGTCCCATGAATTATCAGATACTGTTAAGGACACCCCCCTCCCCAAGTTACTGTACTGTATGACAATTACAAAATAAGAATTATAAGAATGTTACCTCAAGTCTAGAAAATATCATTTTCTTAATGAAGACAAAACTAGAACCAAAGCGAAAGTAAGCCACCTCCAAATGTTTGTGTTTGTATCACTGCTTCAGTACATTTGGTTGTTTAATAGCATGCACATTCCAGGCTTTACAAGAATTCATTAAGTGAAAAAATAGCTGGCTTAGCTTATGTATACAATCTTTTTCCACAGAAAATGTGAGCAAATATGGATTTTACAAAGAGGATTTTTTTTAAATTAGGAATATGCACACACCCCTAAAGATCTGACCATGGCAAATACATTCCTAATGGATATTTGCTGAAAAACCTCATCATAGGTGACAGCCTACACTAGTCTTAGAAGGCAAGGTTTGAGTGCATACCTGAATGGTATACCGCCAAAGTAGGACTGAAAAATGCTGGCAGGATAGTACACAGAAGAATGTAGAGATAGTGCCAAGCTGTGCCAGTTACATGCATAGTGGACTTCAGCTTCCACTATCACAAGTCCACCATTTAAGTGATCAGATTAAAAGAAAATTTAAGCACAATGCTTGAAAAATAGAAGCAAAATCAGTACTAGAAACAGAGATCGGCTTTAGTATTTCTTAGATCTATTTGAACACAACTCATTAGGAGACAAGAAAATGAGACAATAATAAGTATTTTCTCCTATTGGAGTTTGCCAGTCAAAAAAATATTGTGGTCCTATAAGAACTAGAAAGAATATCATGAAATCTTTTGAGATTCATCCCAGAAATCATATAGTGCTTTTGCATTGTCTTCTCATGCAATTAACAGAAACAAAAACATCAATACAAAAACACCTACATAAGAATATAACATTAGATTATCTCATTGTGTTCTTTGGAGAAACACATAGGTGCCCTGCTAACGAAATTGGACTGCGGCACCTGCTTCTTGTGCCCTGAAGAAGAGGGGTGCCCAAAAGTATATCGCTTGCCTCCTGGTACCTCCCTCACAGATCTCAGTAAGCTGTGAGAAAGGGCAAGGGCTTCCTATATGGTGATCTTCTTGCTGAATCTGACACTGACACCTACCAGGTCCTGTGGGAGGGACTGACACAGGTCAGCAAGAGCAATCAGGACCAGCTAAAGGGTCCTCTCATTCTGACTAAGCTCTCAGACACCCTTCACCCAATGCCCACCAGCAAAGTGCTGGGCACAGACAGGCTGACCCTGAACTTCTACTGCACCTTCTGGAACATTCTTAGCCTGGACCTCACTGCTGTCTGGGCTGAGTCCAGGGTAGTTCCCCCTGTTGTGCAGGAAGGCTATCCTGACCCTACTGCCTAAGAAGGGGGACCCTTGCAACCTGAGGAACTGGCACCCAGTCTCACTCCTCTGTACAGACAATAAGGTCATAGTGAAAGCCATGTTGCTGTGCCTGAAGTCCATGCAAAGGGGATGCAATTCACCCCAACCAGACATACAGTTACCGAGTGCTCCATCTTCAACAATCTGTACCTGGTGCAGGACCATCTTGAGTTTGTTCACAGGGTGGCTGTAACAGCCAGAACCAGAGGGATTAAATAAGCAATAAATATGTGCTTCTTGGAGGCATTTAGTATTTTGCCTAATAGGTAATATTAGCTAATATAAAGCTTGTAAGCTCGTAACCCATAAATGTAACTCGTCTGTCATAAGTTTAACCAAAATGATAAAACTGTTTGTATTAATCATGGAACTGACTGGGCCCCAAAGGCAAAGTTGTAGCTGCAAGATTAGCTGACCCAATGGTTTTTGCTCAGGGTTCAGCCTTGACAATAAAAACTGGATCCAACCACCCTGCACACCCAACACATTCCAGGAAAGCATGCCCAAAGAAAGCATATTCAGAGAAAACTAAAAGGGTTGGGCTTAGTTATGTTAATTTCAAAACTAAAGATGCTGCATTGTAGTTTGCTTATTGGATAAACCCAACCCCAGTCTGGGTAGTAACCTTTTATGATAATTTTTAACACCTTTTAATCCCATAGGGTAAAAGCTATAGGGCAAGATTGTGAGTGGCTCTAAAGCCAATAGATTAGCATAAAACTAGGTATAAAAAGCACGTGTGTCAGGTGACCAGCAGGAAGGAGGGAACAAAACAGTCACTGCTGTTCCAAGCCCGGACTCTGGACTCCCGGTGTGAGTGAGGATCAGATCTTGATCAAGGGATCTTCTCCAGTAATCCCTCCGACAGCGTCGATTAGGAAAGCCTGACTTCACTGGAATTACTTGGCGTGCACCTGGCATCGAGGAATAAGTTGCCAACCCATGTCTGTCTATTTGTTGTTTTAAACAGCCCAGTGGCTGATACCCTCGCAGTGCCCAGTTGGCCTGTGACAGAACTGATCTTTTTATTTGTTATCATCTGTTGTTATTATTTATGATTAGCTCTTTAATACTGTATTATCTGCTTATCACATTTATTTTTCTGTTAACTGTTGTGTGTATAAGCTATAATAAATTTGCCTTTGCTTCACTCCCAACTTTGCCTCCTTGATCTGAAACTGAACTGAACAGCCCAGTAGGCCTGCGATAAAATTGATACACTCACAGTGCCCAGCTGGTCTGTGACAGGTGGCCTGTCATTTGCCTTCCTGTTCCTTGATGAGAAAAACCATTTGACAGGGTGTACTATGGGTATCTCACTGGCTCAGCTTTGGTCCTAGTTCATGTGGTTTCTCCAAGTACTATATGCCTCTGTAGAGTGTATGGTCAAGCTCTACTGGATGCTGATGGAGACCATCCTGTTTAGGCTTGGAGTGAGTCAAAGTTGTCTGCTATCAGGCCAATTCTACACCACTGCCCTCAAGCTGTTCCTCTGTCTCCTGAGCAAGTGGGTGGCAGGGCTGCTGCTCAAGGAACCAACCACGAGAATGGTCTTGTCAATGTATGCCAACAATGCACTCCCGACTGTCCAGGACCTGGGCAACCTGGCTCAAGTGGAGGCCTGTCAGTCCATCTACTTGGCAGCTTCCTCTGCCTGGGTCAACTGGGTCAAGAGCTCTGGCCTGACAGTAGGTGACAGGTAGGCTCAATCCCACCTGTACTCCAAATATCCAATGGAGTGCAGGCTTGCTGCTCTAGCTGGGCAGGGTCTACCAGTCACCTTTCCCCTCTGGAAAACTGGCACCAGCTAGAGGTCAAGGTGTCTGAGCAGCTGCAGCCATGGGCAGGTCTGCTGCAATCTCTCTTCCTTCATGGGAGGGCACTGGTTATCAACCAGCTGGTCCCATCCACACTCTGGTAGTGTTTCAACATCCTGGCCACGCCCCTGGAGCTCCTGGCCAGTTTCCAGAGATGGGCACTGGGCTTCTTCTGGCTGGTACAGCACTGGGTCTTTGCAGATATCTTGAGTCCTCCCTTACAGCAGGGCAGGCAGGGCCTGGTCTGCCTCCACAGCCAGGTTCACACCTTCTGCCTTCAGAGGTTTATGTACAGAGCTGGTAGCCAGGTGACACAACTTCTGATCGACTGTGCCTTCCTCCATCACCTCTGAGGATTCTGATCTGACTGGCAGCTCTTCTACCTGCAAGGTCTCCTTAAGCAGGATGTTGAGGATCTGCTGTATTTCTATCAGGACCTCCTCAGGGCCTGGAGACTGGTCTCTGCCTCCAAGTCCTCAGGGATGGTTGCCCAGAGCACTGACCCTCCTTATTGAGCCCCTGATGAAAATACCAGAGATGCCAGAGATGAAAGTGTCCTGGGTGTGCCAGTGAATGCTTCTGACAAATATCACTCACATCTGAGACCTCCTCTACTGACCAGTGCATGGAGCTGCCCATGCTATATACTCCCTACCACTTACTCCACAAGGCAAAGGCTACCCTGCCATCCTCTGGCCTCGCCCACATCGACCAGGTCCTGCACAAGGGCAGTCTCTGCCTTCCCAGGATTCCCCAAGCCCTCTAGAGCTAGTTGTGGGGTTGCTGCCTTGGCAGACCCCACGGAGTTCCCCACCCCACCATCTTATTAGGCTGGGGAACACCAATTTGGTCCACCTCTGAACAGCCCAACACCATCAACTCTACTTGCTTGTGCTCCACATAATCCATCATCCCATCCTTGCATTCCACCCCAATAACAAATGGCACGACATTTGGGGGGGGAGGGGTATTAAGATACCCAGTGGACATTTGTATTCCACCTTGATCTGCCAGTCTACCAGGGGCCTAAGATGGCAGCAGCTCCATGGAGCCATTGCCATAGTGGTTTATCTGGTGTGCTTTACAGACACCCCTTATACCTGATCCTTTCACCAATGGAGGTAGACCCCAGTGCACACCTATTTCGACTATGCCGGGTTGCAACCCCTTTTCCACCTCTTCCAGAACATCCTGCTAAGGTTCTGACTGAACTGTTCCTTGCAACTTTTTTGTTACGCACTCCCCATCCATGGCCCCACCAAGTCCCAAGACCACAGATACCCTTGATTAATTCAGGGGGGTGAGTGGGGGCAGTGGATGCTGGCCAATGTGTTCTGCTCAGTGCCCCCTTCCAGATCCCTTCTTATTGACCTATGACCTCACTCTCCTTCCTATTTTCTTTTTATTTGTCCCAAGTAACCAACTCGTATGTCCCCAATGGCCTCTGTTATTAAGAGAGGCTTATAGTTAATTGTGACAGACCTGTTGAGCCCCAGCTCAAGTCTGGGATCGTGCCCGGTATGCAAAGGCCAATAAGGATACCAGGGGTGAAAGTACAAAGAAGGTTTATTGCTAGCAATAAAAGGTGCAAGAGGAATAATTCACGTAACAAGCACACCTACTACTACTTCTAAGCATCTTTTATACAGGAGTTTTCAAGCCTTCGCAAGCATGCTTGTTTAATGATTGGTTATAAGTGAGTGACGCAAGAAGTTCTTTACTGAGCATGTCTCTATACCTGTGTTTTAGCCATGTATCTCATTTACATACATGTGTGTTTCATTAGCATACTTTTTCCCCACCTAGGGGTGTGATTTTTAGTATTTTAATGAGCCCTTTAACCCAGTACTCTGTTTCTTCTTTTGTTTTCAAGCCCCCTTTATCTAAGAGTGTCTCCTCCTTATCATTGCAGATGGGCATTCTTTACATAGCATTCTCCTCTTCTTCGTCTTCGAGTAGAGGTTTCTAGGTCACTCCTTACAGACCTAAACCCATAATCCTACAGCATATTGAATAGGCCTGTGTCACATAGTGGCAGAGTGTGAATGCTCAAAGGGAGAATCAACAGGGTATGACAAAGGCTTTCTGCCCCCCTTCCTCACCCCCCCCCCCCAACACTGTTCCTCTCTCTCAGCCTCCAGCATTTAAGGTTTAGGAAGCTCTAATTCAGAGGCTATACCCCTAAACTTCCATGCTCAATAGCCCTTTCCTCCAAGAATTCCCTTTTTGAAACTGGCTAAACCGGCAGCTTCCACAACATCTTGGTGGCAACAAGTTCTACACGTTAATGACACACCGTGGAAAAAAAAAATTAGTTTTAGTATTACCTACTAGTTTCATTTTGTGACCTCTAGTTCCTGTACTGAGAGAAAATAATACATCTCTATGTACTTTCTCTTTGCTATTTAGTATTATCATGTCCTCCCTCAAACACCTCTTTTTCTAAACTGAATAGGCCTAGCCTCTTTAGTCTGTCCTCATATGCAAGCCTCTCCATAATGCTAATCATCCTTGTTGCGCTTTTCTGCATCTTCTCTAGTTTTTCTGTATCCTTATTGAAGTGTGGGAATCGAAACTGGGCACAGTGTTCAAGGTGTGGACACACCATGGATTTAGAAAGGGGCATGACAATACTTGCCATTTTGTTTATGATTCCATTCTTAGTAATCCCTAACATTTTGTTTGCCTTTTTGACAGCTGCCAAGCACCAAATTGATGTTTTCAGCAAACTGTCTGCAAGGACTCCCAGATCACTTTCCTGTGTAGCAACTAAGCTAATCCAGAGCCCTAAGTATAGTTATAGTTTGGGTTTTTTGCCCAGGTACATCACTTTACATTTACCTACATTAAATTTCGTCTGCCATTTAGTTGCCCGTTCAATCAATTGTGCCAGATCCTTCTGTAGTTTGTTACAGTCCACTTTGGTTTTTACCATTTTGAATAATTTTGCTTCATATGCAAATTTGGCCACCTCACTATGTACCCACCCCCTTTTTCAGATCATTTATGAATATGTTAAACAGCACTGGCCCTAACACAGATCCCTGGGGGACCCCAATATTTACTTCTTTCCATCCTGAAAATTGACCATTTATACTCACTCCTTGCTTTCCATCTTTTAGCCAATTCTAATGCTTGAGTGGACATTCCCTGTAATCCCATGACTACCTAATTTAGTTAAGAGCCTCTAATGGGAAACGTTGTCAAAAACTTTTTGGAAATCCAAATATACTATATCAACAGGATTGCCCTGATCCACTTTATTTCTAATAACCTCAAAGAACTCTATCTAGTAGGTTGGTGAGGCAAGATTTCCCTTTGGCAAAGCTGTGTTGATTCTTCCTCAGCAAGTCACATTCATCCATGAGCTGAACAATTATTTTTTTGTTTTTTATTACTGTTTCTACCAATTTTCCAGGAACAGAAGTTAGGCTCCTCAGTCTATAGTTCCCTGCATTCTCCCTAGAACTTTTTTTAAATATGGAAGTCACATTGGCAACCCTCCAGTCCTCTGGTACCAAGGCTGTTTTTAGTGATAAGTTGCCTACTACAATTAGGAGTTCAGCAATTTCCAATCTGAGCTCCTTCAGGAGCCTAGGGTGAATACCATCAAGTCCTGGTGATTTGCTACTGCTTAATTTATCAATTTCCTCTACACCCTCATCTACTAAAACCTCAATTTGGGTCAGCTCCACTGACTTGTCCCTACAGAGGAGTGGATCCAGTGATGAAATCCCCTTAACTTCATCCACAGTGCTTCAATATATTCATTAGAAAATTTTAAAAATGAACTATTTGCAAAGCACTGTACAAATATTAGCTAATGAATTCTAAATACAATCATGGGTGAGCTAGACTAGAGATTGGGAAGCAGAGAAGGATATTTCAGATTCTAGGAACTAGAGGGTCATAACAGTCACAACCTGTGCAGAAATCTTATGCAGAGGATGGAAGAATGCATGCACAATGGTCTCCATGTAGGGGAAAGTAAATGCTGGAATCGGAGAAATGATGGCTGCAAAATATAAGCCATGCATATATACTTACGTGCATTCTAGTAAATACAAAACCATTATTGCTGTGCTATCCAATACTCAAGATATATATCCAAAACAACATCCACTTCCAGCTGACCACTTTTCTCAGCCACTTCATCCAAAAAGGATGGAAGTTTATTTGAACATAACTCTTGTAGCACTATGCTGTTTTGTAAACCAACCACCATTAAAGAAGGGCAAACATGTTGCGCTCCACTGGTTTAGGCCACATCACTTCTAGACTGTGGGCTGGATATAGTTCCCGAAGCGACTGGATCTGGCCCACAACATGCATGATTAGCAGCAAGCACCTTGGCCCAGTAATGCATCCCTTTTCCAGCCCTGTGCTATGCTGCTGATTCCCTTCACAGCCCTCCTTGCTCTCTCTCCTCCCCTACAAAGGGCACAATTTACTCTCTCCTCCCCTTCTTCTCTGCCTCCTCTAGACAGGTGCTGCTTATCCAAGGTAAAGTTCTAGTCCTGTTACATACTAGCGTGTTTTACTAGTTTATTTATGTCAATTTAAAACCTAAACCAATATTTATACCAGTACAGACAAAATTTGCAGAGAAGACCTGTGGCACAAATTAATCTTTCAATATGACCAGAAGCTTAATACATTCAGGCACTGACAAACAAATGCAAGAAAGATTTCATAGATGAGGTATTTTCACCAGGAAAAACTGCCACTATCGAGCGCCCTACCAAATAAACATGGGGATTATTAAGTGACATTCCTCAGATCTGAACTACTCCTGCAGTATTACTAAGGGAGAATAAAAGCATCTGAAGCAAAAGTTTCTAACCCATTCAAAGCTTCACTGGTTAAAAATCAATACCAAATGTCCAATTTTTGAATTTTCCAGTTGCTAACCAGGATTAATGGTTACCAGAATGTGCCTAAGAGGTTATGCTTAGAACTGAGAATAAGGGAAGGCATTACAGCTGAACAATGATGCACAAACATACCCAAGAGTTCCAATAAATTCACTTTCAAACAAAGTTCTCACTAACGCTATCATTAGTGCAGTTCATGCTGCCTGACCAACCTGCAGGACCCAGTTTTCCCTGAGATTATTTCACTTTACCAGATTGGAAGTTACAAATCTCAAAATACCTCAGTAGTCTTGTTTATGGCTGAAGGCCACTTTCTAAAATCTTGGATACAATCCTGCTGGACAATAAGTGACTTAGCTTAGGTCAACAAAGCATGAGTTTTTGACTTGGGAACCAGAAGCAACCATAAGTGGCCCGTCTCAATACTTCAATTTACTTAAAACTAATAACTAACGATGCTCCATGATCATTGGAAATTCTAAATATTCTTGAGGGCAAAGTTTAATTGTGTCCGGTTATCCATTCAATCAAATACAGAGAACAGATCAGAACAGGAGAAGGAAATATAAGCATAAAAAACAACTTTTGCTATGTCTCTTCCTTTGCTTTGTGTAACTAGCTTATGAAAGATAATTTATTCTCTTTCCTGACTCCTCAATGGTAAAAAAGGAAGTTAATTTTTAAAATCCTGCCATTCTCCGAGTAGAATATATGTAGTTGAATATATGCCAGGGGTGGGCAAAATATGACCCGCGGGCTGGATCTGGCCCATAAGGCCATTTTATCTGGCCCACGGGGCCCCTAAAAAATTTAGAAAATTAATATTTCTCTGCCCTTGGTTCCTGTCAAAAATGACAGGAACCAAGGGCAGTAGGACCTAGGGGAAGCCCAGAAGGCTCCCACAACAGCAGGGAATGCCCGGCCCTGCCCCCACAGCTGGAAGCCCCAGCCTGGGATTCAGGCCTGGGACCACATGGCTGCCCCATGCCAGAACCACAGGTAAGGGGGAAGGGGTGGGGAAGGAGGGAAGAAGAGGACCCTGGGCAGGGAAGGAGCCCAGGGAAATGTGGCTGGGGGAAAGAAGCCCCTCCCCCGGCCCGTGGCCAGCACCCTACGCTGCTGCCGCTTGCAGCCTCCATGGGGCTGCCTGTGCCTGCTCTGGAGAGCCTCGTGTAGCCTGAGAGCAGCTGTAGCAGGGAGCACCGACCATGGGGCAGGGGAGGGACGGCTTTTCTGCACCTCCCCCCCCCCGGCTCAATTTTTCCTGGCTCTTTACCTGCTCCTTCGTGGCATGGAGGAAAGCAGCCTTTCCCTGCCTTGTGGCCAGCGCTCCCTGCTGCAGCCGCTCACAGCCCACCCAGGGCTGTCCTAAGCAAGCACAGGCAGCCCCAGGTGGGCTGCGAGCAGCTGCAGTACAGAGCGCTGGCCAAGGGGCAGGCAAGGGGCCACTTTTCCCTCACACTCAGCACCAGCTTGTAAACCCAGCCCCACTGCCAGCCTGGGCCCTGTGCCGGCCCCAGGCTTGCCCATCAGGGCTGTGTGCAACGACAGCAGTTGCAGCCCCCCTGCTTGCCGTGCCGGACAGTGTTTGCCACTGCCGCCTTTGGGCTGGCCAGTGCACGAGCGAGCTCCAAGCGGGCAGCAGAAGCCAACACTACCCTGCACAGCAAGTGGGGGGGCCACAGCTGCTGTCGCTATGCACAGCCCCAGTGGGCAAGCCCAGAGCCAGCATGGGGTCCAGGCTGGCAGCAAGGCCAGGTTACCAGCTGGTACTGAGCACAGGGGGGAAAAAAGCGGCCCCTCACCTGCCCTGTGCCTGGCACTCCACACTGCAGCCACTTGCAGCCCATGTGGGGCTGCCTGTGCCTGCTCCAGACAGCTGCAAGCAGCTGCAACAGGGAGCGCCGGCCATGGGGCAGGAGAGGGGCCACTTTTCCCTGCACTCAGGAACAGCTTCTTCTCTGCCAGCGAGCAGGGGGTTGGGGCCGTACACTGCCTCCTGCCTGTACCACAGAGCTGGGTGGCACTGGGAGCGAGTGGGCAGGGAGCCAGCAGGAGCACGGGGCCCACACCGGTGTCTTGGGGCCAGCACCAGCAGGGCCCAGAGCAGGGCGGCAAAAGTACAGGGTCCTGGCCGGTAGGGGCTCTGTGGAGCCGGGCCAGTTCCCCACTCTCCCTGCTGGTGCAGCCCAGCCCAGCTCCACAGGCCCCTACCAGCCTGCACCAGGCCCCACCGGTGCTGGCCCTGAGAGACTGGTCCCAAGACATTGGTCCCAAGATGGTGACCAGGGGGCTGGGCACCTGTCAAGGGGCAGGGCTACCCATGCAGCCCTCAACAGCCTGCCAAAACTGGGTAAGCGGCCCTCCACCCAAAATAAATGTCCACCCTGATATACATATACAGGTCAGTTGCATCTTATGCGGCGGTTAGGTATCGAAGTCAGCACATAAAGCGAAAATAGCGTAAGGCGAAAATCGGTGACTATATGAAGGGTGGGGGGGGCGGGGCTTGAGTTTGCATGCGCCGCCGTGCTTAGAGCTGTGGGGCCGGCGGCAGTGGCGCAGCACAGGGTTGTGGTGGGGACGGCTGCGTGCCGCCCGGCCACCACCACGCTGCCGCTGCCACCCGGCGGCTGGCCACCCAGCTCCGGGCACGGCTCCATGGCGACAGCGGGAGGTTTTGGAGGCAGTGGCCGTCACCGCCATAACTGGCCTCCAGGTAAGCGGCAGCACCGCGTGCAAGCTCGAGCCCCACCCTCCCTCCCACCTCGTGTATAGTTGAATTTGTGCAAGTTAAATGCACGTATGATGTGACTGACCTGTATATACAAGAATGATCCTGCTGAGAAAGATCTTTTCCTTTTTAATTAAAGTGCTGATTAAAATTAAAAGATATGATGTTCAGGACCAATCATTTAAATGCAAGCACAAGAGCAGTTCCATTCATGAGGAAGAAGAAAAAAAAAAATTGCAAGAAAATACTGTAGTTAGTGAAATTACAAAAAAATCATCCTATTAATATGCCATCTTCTTTAAATGATTTGAATGAATAACCAATGCAATAATGACCTTAGATTTTCCTTGAAGAAACATGATGTATGTTCTCAGGTTTTTAAATCGGTGTTTACTCTGTGAACTATTAAAGCAAGCATAAAAATTCCATGCATAACTTTAAAATTTAATGGGAAATGTCAGATATTTCTAAAAGATTAGGGTAATAGGATATTCTGCAAGGACAAGGCCTCATTTTCAGTTCTTCAAAGATTGTTCTTTTCCAGTTTACAAATGTCTTCCTCAAAAATGACACACTGTACCGTTTAGATTTAAAAGAAATTAAATCTTCCCTCTGCCCACAAGCCTATACTGCAATAAAAAAGGTCCAAACTTTAGCTGCTATCAGTGAAGGACTGGAAGGAAATGGGATGCAGTCCACCTTTTCTTTTCCCAAGCATAAGCACAGAATTTGCTAGGACGCCTGTCAAATCACAGACAAAGAAAGCTACCAAGCAGATGGATTGTCTGGAACCTTTTTAAAAAAAACTAGGGAATGCATTAACTTGATTCTGTGTCAATTCTAGAAAACCAGGACACCCCAAAGGTAGATAAGCAAAATGTGACTATATCCTATTTCCCCTCTGAAACAAACATGCAGATATTATCATGTTTCTGTAGTTGAACAGAGCTCATTTACAGTAAGCAATTGTAAATGTTCTTCTCAGCTATGCATGAAGCTATGCTAAGTGCCACTCCTTTTTTAAGCATGAGGGAATGCCACAGAACCAGCAAGCTGACAGAAATCTGAAAATGAAAATGCTCAGAAACAAGATGGTAAATTTAAAGCCACATGTCAATAGTGTTGTTCATCCTAAATTTAGAAGTGTGTCTTCATCCAGGTTTTTTACGTATTTTATTTAAAGGTGAGGGAAAAAAAAGTATAGATGTAATTGTTTAAAAACAATTTAATCTGATTTACTGAACTTTTACAAAACACCTTTGTTCAGGGGTGCATGTGCATCAATCAGGGATGTTAATGCCCAACCAATATTTGTCTGTTAACCAGAAGATGAGGTAAAAAATGGAACAAAACAAATGGATTTTATAAACTATAAGAAAACTGAAATACTTGTTTTTAGGATTTTTAAAATATTTTGGAAAGAATGTTAAATTAAAAAAAACAAAATTGAGACCCCAGTTATTTTAATTTACAGTTGGTTGTGTCCCTCTGCTCTCTTTCTTATTTGTTAAACATCCTTCCCAAAATTATTTTATAACCCTAAAAATAAGTAAACCTCAGAATTCCTGGTTGCTTCACTATGAATTAGAAATCGAATACCTAGGACAGGGGTTATCATCCAAGGGTACGCATACTCCTGGGGGTACTTGGACCAGTCCTAGGGGGTATGCGCGGGCAGGAGGGGATGGAGCGCTGCCACCTCCCAGGAGCAAGGCTGGGGTGGGGTGAGGCGAGGGCAGCGGTGCCCCTCTGCAGGGTGGGAAAGCTCGCACGCAGTGGCCACCGCCACATACCAGCCCAGTGATCTCTCCTACCCCGCAGGGAGGCGCCACTTCCCTCACTCCAGCCTGATGAGCTGCCCTGCCCCACCCCTGCTCTTGGGAGGTGGTGCCACTCTGTCCCCACCTCCCCGCTCAGCATCTGGCTGCATGCTAGCCCCGCTTCTTGGTGTCCAGCCATGTGTTAACCCCTAATCAAAATGGGATCAGAGGAAAAGAAAGTTGAGGCATTGTGGGTTAGGATACATGGAGGTCTACAGGAAAAGGACTTGGTGGTGGGGGTCTGCTACAGACCACCACACCAAGAGGAAAAGCTAGTCTTGGAATTCTTGAGGCAGCTCTCTGAAGCTGTACAGTCTAGGGATGTGGTTGTCATGGGGGACCTAAACTACCCTGACATCTGCTGGGAAAGCAGTCAGCCAAATCCAACCGTTCACATAGGTTCTTAACCTGCGTGTAGGACCTTCACCTAACACAAGAGGTATATGGTCCCGCTAGAGGGAATGCCTTATTGGACTTGGTGTTGGCTACGGGGGAAGACCTGGTAGGGGAGCTGCAGATTTGTGGTCACGTTGGGGACAGTGACCACCAATCAATCAAATTCACCATATGGCACAGGGTGGGTAAGCTACCTAGTAGGGTGGAAGTGCTTGACTTTAGGAAGTTTAACTTCAGTGTGCTTAGGAGTCTAGTCAATGACACACTGCAGGATAGGAGTATTGGCGTGATGGGAGTCCAGGAAGGGTGGTCACTCCTAAAAGAAGTGATCCTTTGGGCACAATGGGAGACTATCCTAATACAAGAGAAAAGGGGGAAAGGAGCCAAAAAACTTCCTTGGCTAAACAGGGAAATCCAGGACAGCCTAAGGGCAAAAAAGAAGGCATACAGGTGGTGGAAGCAGGGGCAAGCTACCAAGGACCCACACTTGTAGGAAGGCAGTTAGAAAGGCCAAAGTTACTACAGAGCTGAGGCTGGCAACACAAATTAGAGACAAAAAAAAAAAAAAAAAGACTTTGTTAGGTATGTCAGGAGTAAAAGGAAGGTGCAGGATAGCATAGAAACCCTACTAAACAAGGAGGAGCAATTAGTGACAGAGAGGGGGGACAAGGCTGAGCTATTCAATGAGTTTTTTGCCTCGGTGTTCCTGAACAGGGCTCAAGGTAACTCTCCTAATGGGTTCTTAGCTGGGCATCAGAGGGACACCAGCCTACCAACTGTCAATGCTGACTTGGAGCAGAGTCACCTGGATGGACTGGATGTGTTCAAGACTGCAGGTCTGGATGAGCTGCATCCAAGGGTACTGAAGGAATTGGCCAGTGTTATAGCAGAACCACTGGCACGGCTGTTTGAGCGCTCAGGTCAGTCCCAGAAGACTGGAAAAGGGCCAATGTAGTTCCTGTTTTCAAGCAGGGGAGGGAGGAGGATCCGAGTAATTATAGGCCAGTCAGTCTCACCTCCATCCTTGGAAAGGTCTTTGAAAAGATCATGAAGGATCATTTTTTTGGGAGTCCAGCAGGAAAAATAATGCAGCAGGGAAACCAGCATGAATTTGTAGCAGGTAGATTATGCCTGACCAATCTGGTTTCGTTTTATGACAGGGTCACAAAATGCTTAGACGCAGGAGTAGAGGTGGATGTTGTTTTCTTGGACTTTAGCAAGGCCTTCAATACGGCATCTCATCCTATTCTCATACATAAGTTAAAAGGCTGTGACAAAGATGTTTACATGGTCCGGTAGGTGGCAAATTGGCTTAGCGGTCGCACCCAGAGAGTGGTAGTAGATGGGTTGGTATTGTGGAAATAAATTTAACCAGGTCCCTTACTTGACTAAGAGAAGAGACAAAGAGAGAGAAAGAAGAGAAAAAGATACTGATACTATGCGTTTCAAAATGTTCTAAGATAAGGAAATACCTTCATGTCTCATTTTGTCTTGATATGTTAATCTCCGTGTGAAGATGTTAACCTCCTCCTTTCCGGGAACCAGAAACTAATAGCTGTTCCCAAAACACAATGTGTTTGCTGAATAAGCAAACTGCCTACGTGTGACAAACGAATGATCAACTTCTTCCTGTTTCTTCCAGGTTGCTCTGTCTGAACCATGCATCTTTTCTCACTGTCTAAAGTATAAATACGCTTGTAAACTTATAGAGTTCACAGTTCCTTTGAGAATCCTCCTTGTGATCACTTGTATAGCTCTAAATAAACCAAGATAGCTCTGTCAATTCTGATACAACCACAATGCGAAGTTTGATTTCTTCCACAGTATCAACCTGGAAGGATGTAGATAGTGGGGTCCCACAGGGTTCGGTCCTTTGTACTCTTCAATATCTTCATCAGTGACTTGGACAGAGTACACTTCACGCCAACATCCAAGTCTGCAAATGATGCTAAACTGTGGGGTGAAATGCACACTCTCGAGGGTAAGGAATGATTGCAGGCAGACCTGGACAGGTTAGAAAAACGGGCAGTACACAATAGGATGCAGTACAACAAGGACAAGTACAGAGTGCTGCACCTAGGGCGCAAAAATATCCAGCATATCTACTGGCTGGGAAGTGACCCCCTCAGCAGCACAGAAGCGGAAAGGGATCTTGGAGTCCTTGTGGACTCCAAGATGAACATGAGTCGTTAGTGAGACAAAATCATCAGCAAAGCTAACTACACGTTATCATACATCAGTAGATGCATGACAAAGAGAACCAAGGAGGTGATACTTCCCTTCTATGAGGCATTGGTCAGATCACAGTTGGGAGTACTGTGTCCAGTTTTGGGCACCATACTTCAAGAAGGATGTTGATAGAATCAAGAGGGTTCAGAGGAGGGCCACTTGTATGGTTAGGGGCTTATAGGACAAGCCCTATGAGGAGAGACTGAGGGACCTGGACCTTTTCAGCCTCCACAAGAGAAGGCTGAGAGGTGACGCAGGGGGACGCAGCAAGGGATCACACATCCCTGTTCAGCAGGGCGCCTCTCGAGGTAACAAGGACCAACTGTCACAAACTGACAGAGAGCAGATTTAGGCTAGATATCAGGAAAAACTTCTTCATGGTAAGGATGGCCAAAATTTGGAATGGGCTTCCAAGGGAGGTGGTGCTCCTCCCTACTTTGGGGGTCTTTAAGAGAAGGCTGGATAGGCATCTGGCTGGGGTCACCTGACCCCAGCGCTCTTTCCTTCCTAGGCAGGGGGTCAGATTCGATGATCTGTTGAGGCCCCTTCCAACCGTAGGATCTATGAACCTGGCATCTGGCCGTCAGTGGTACTTACACTAAAATAGGTTGAGAACCCCTGACCTAGGAGACAGAAGGGAGCAAGAAAACAGGCAGAAGTGCTTCATAAACTCAATTCTCCTTGTTCTCTCCATCTACTTTTAAGCAGTATGGTGATTGTTTGATCTGTAAAGAGCTTTCAAAGTCGGCATTCAGAACTTTCAGTTATTTTCCACTGCATCATCTCATCTTTTCAAATGTATTTATACCACTTTTTTATTTAAAGATGTAAGAACATTCACCACAGAGCCGACTGTTATGTACTATTGTGATGATCACTTAGACGTGGATTTATTCAGAGAGATGATTAAAACTATCAACAAAACTACAACCGAGGGCACTCTAAACAGAGCTTTTTTCTTTCAATGCTGCACAAGCCAAACTACAATCAGAATCACAAGTGAACTGTTCTGAACTTTCAGTCTATGAAGGCAGAACAAAACTTGAATCACTGCTTGCAGGCAGGAGTGCTGAACAGGTGGACGGAGCCCGCTATTACAGAAAACCCTTTATTACTAGTTGTCTAAGCCTTTTTTCAGGTAGATCAAGTCAGCAGCAGTTAAAGTCTAGTGTCATTCACTTACAGCATTTTGTCTGCTTGTTTACATTCATTAGTCAAAATGGTTTTCCCTTCAGCCTTCAGACACCGTAACAAAAACAAGAGAAAGTAGTGAGAAACAAACAATACAAAAACAAAAAAATCCTGCATTAGCCAAGGGCATAGAAAAGATTATCTAAATATGAGTTCTTAATTTTTCAGAAAAGTTTGATTCTACTACAAAAGCTTCCTTGAACTCCACAGGATTTAAAGGATGCCTCATCATAAGACAGGTCCCAAGGTTTGCACTCCATTCGACCCCTGCTTTGCACAAATCTCAGGTTGCTTAGTCCATAGGATACTGTGAATTATAGCTAACTAAAGTGGAACAATAGTTGAAGTGAGATGGAAGAAAAATATCAGTGCCACATAAATAATCATGTCATTTCATGGCATTGAGGCTTTTTCCCATACTGGTGAAGTTTTGTAGTCATGTGAGGGCAGGGCTGGGCGTTTGGATCCAGGAGAGTTACCAGCACAAGCGGTGGCACCGAGGTGACATCTAACAACGAGCTCAGATCAACCTGGCGCTACTGGTACCGCACAGCAGTAACCTCGCACTGCAGCAAGGCACATCCGCGGGCCCACGACAGAAAGATCCGGCTGTTTTCACAAGACAAAACCAAGGAGCCCCAAAGCGAGGGCTGGGGGGGGGGGGGGTGACAGGAGCTCGCTCCCGGGCAGTCAGGAAGGCGGGGGCTCGGCTCCAGGGCAGCCCAAGTGGTGGCAACGGGCGGGGGGGAAGGAGCCCCACGGAGGGCAGGAAACGCCGGAGGGAAGGAAGGAGGGGCGAGGCGGCGGGAGAGGGGCGCAACGACCGGACCAGACCGCGCAGGACCGAGCAGCCTCCCCGCCGGGCTACTCGGGGGCAGGGCTCGGGCGCTGCCGCCGGCCCGTCCTTATCGGCAGGCGGGGAAGGGAGGGACGTGGCGGCCCCCGGCTCGGCGGCCCCGGGGCCAGGCCCGCCCACCGGCACCGCGCCACTCGCAGGCCGAGGCCAACGGCGCCGCCTCGAGGGGAGGCGGCAGGGCCGAAGCCCTCTTCTAGCCCGCGGCGGCCGCACGCAGCACGGCAGGTCCTTACCCGGCGGGGCGGCGGCAGCTGCGCCTCGGTCCCACGGCCAAGATGGCAGCCGGGCCGACTCTGACCTGACTTTCCGAAGTCGGGCTGGTAGGGCGCATGCGCAGTCTGCGGCAGCCGAAGCAAGATGGGTCTGGAACTACAGCTCCCAGCGTGCCCCGCTGGCGCTGCGCACGCGTACCAGGGCGGCGGCCTGTGGCCATTCACTTTACTGGTCCGGGAGCCGCACAAGCAAATTGGGCGTAGGGGGGGAGGCACGTCGACCCGGCGTGGGGCGGGCTGGAGCAGGCAAGGCGGGGTGGATATGCGGAGCCTGTCGCAGCCTGGGGCCGCGCCCCGCGCCGTACCGCCGCTCAGCGCAGCGCAGCACAGCGCCGCGCCGCCCCCGGGGCTCTGTCGCCCTGTGTCGATCTGTTCCTGCGTCCCGTTCGCCTGAATCGCAGTGCGGCGGTGCCCGGGCAGCTCGGTGCTTCCAGCGGCCTCCCTCCGGCACTTTCAGAGGGGCAGGGGCGTCCGCCGCTGCAACCAGCCCCGCGTGCACAAAACCACCCCGCCCTCTCCTTGGCTTCAGACTAACGCGGCCATCTGTGTCAGTCTGGTGGTGGCCACTGGGAACGCGGCACGCCACAGCCCACGCTCAGCAATAACAAAACTGCAACAAATTCGTGCCCGCCTGGTGCTTCTGGGTTAGTATTACCTTGTATGCTAGGTTTGAATGCTAGCACCACGGATGAAAGGGACTTGGGGGTCATGATTGACCACAAGATGAACATGAGCCTTCAATGTGATGCTGCAGCTAGTAAAGAGCAAAACGCCGGCTTGCATCCATAGATGCTTCTCAAGCAAATCACAGGGCATCGTTCTCCCGTTCTACTCGGCCTTGGTGAGGCTGCAGCTGGAGTACTGCATCCAGTTTTGGGCTCCGCAATTCAAAAAGGATGTGGAGAAGCTTGAGCGAGTGCAGAGGAGAGCCATGTGAATGATCAGAGGTCAGGAAAAAAGACCTTATGATGAGAAGCTGAGAGCTATGGGACTCTTCAGCCTGGAAAAGTGTAGGCTCAGGGGGGATCTGGTGGCCACCTATAAGTTTATCAGGGGTGTTCACCAGGATCTGGGGGAACGTCTGTTCACCAGCGCACCCCAAGGGATGACAAGATCGAATGGTCACAAACTCCTCTGCAACTGTTTCAAGCTAGACATAAGGAAGAACTTCTTTACTGTCCAAGCCCCCAAGATTTGGACTAGACTGCCACTGGAGGTGGTTCAAGCCCCCACTTTGAACACCTTCAAGAGACATTTGGATGTTTATCTTGCTGGGATCCTATGATCCTTGCTGACTTCCTGCCCCTGGGCAGGGGGCTGGACTCGATGATCCTCCGGGGTCCCTTCCAGCCCTAATGTCTATGAAATCTATGAATCCTCCTGGCAACAAGAAGGTAGAGCACAATCTCATCCTCTATAAGCTAAGCAATAGGGTGACTCTAGTAAGGGTTTGTGACACAAGCAGTTTTGACTGACTGTTTCCATATAGTAGTTACTTAAGGTTTTCTTGTTTTTTAAGCATGACTTGAACAATGCCCGTTGATCAGTTCATTCAAGCCCTGGGCTCAAGCAGCCCCTGAACAGGACACTAAAACTAGTTAAAATCTATTTTCACAGAAAAACGAGCAGCTGTGGAGCTGATCACCAGGGATCCTGGTCTTCTCTGGTAAAATAAAATCACAAATTCTCTCAAAAACCTCCAAATCCTCAATTAAAATGAGACCCCACTATATAGGTATCAATTGAACACAATGTTTTATTGATAAGTTTACAATTTTAAACATATCAATTTGGAAGCCTACCAGTGCCTCAATCACTATAATAAAATAAATTCTAACTACCTATGTAACCTGGGTGATACTCCAAGATGTACCCCCTCTCCAATTGAAGGGATCAGAGCAGGTGCACAAGCGCTGTGGGAGGTGTAGGGACCCTCCTCCCCCTATAGAGCAGAGCCAGATCACTAATGAGGACTTAACTATATACTTTTTAATGAGAGAACAGTAGTGAGAACATAACAGGTATAAAACCAGGGGGTATAGGGGACACTACAACACTCTGAGGGGGCAGGATTCAATAAAGGTTAGACACTTATGATCATAGGCATATTCATCCAGTTGACAAAAGACAAGGTTGACAAAATATAAAACATGAACAGCAGAACAAACAATACTCGGCAAAATATAAAAAGGCACAAAATACAAAAAGTTAAATAACAAGGAATATAGGATCTAGGTACCTGGAAGGGTGGGGGAGAGAGGGAAAACACAATGATCCCTTTCCACTGCAACAATAACTTGTCCCCATCACTTCACTCACACTAAGTTATCCCAGCTGGGACTTGAACTCAGAGCTCCCATCTGCTAGGCAGAAACTCTACCATACAACCACCAGTGCTAATAGTGCTTCAAACTGCTAGGGATCTTGACCTTCCAGGAGCCCCAGCTTCACATCAAACTTCCCAGCCTCTTATTGGTGGAGCTGGAAGCAGAGCTGGGAACCTCTCAGGTTGCTGCTCAGATCCTTACTGGAGCTGGGTAGTCTCTCCTGCTGGCCACAGCTTCTCCTAGGGGCTCCTGAAACCCAGTGGGGAGCCTCTCCACCTGGCCGCACACTGTGCTGCTGAGGGTCCAACTGCTGCCTGCAGGTCCCACTCCTTCAGGTTCTTCTGGGGCAACTACTCCCACCCCACTGGCCCAGCTCTTGCCAGCTCTTTGAAACTCCTTTCTTGTGGTCTCTCACTGGTCTCTCCTGAATCAGCTGCGCTGGCCCTTTTATCCCCCTCCAGGTGACCCAAGGAGCCAATCAGGGGGCATGGAGCGTGAGTCTCTGGGGCCTGATTGGTGAGGTGAGGAAAGGGAATCCCAAGCCCTCCAATCATCTTTTAATCTTTCAAAACCCCTGGGCTAAATCGCTACGAGCTAGCCCCTCACACCTATACAATTTGGTATTTTATTTTGGGCTCTATCATGGATAAATCAGAGCTTTCCCTCTCCCCTTTGCTCACCAGGACACAAGTCCAGGCCCCTCACTCCCAAGCCACAGCCATCCAAGCCCTGTTGGTTCCTCTCACACCCCACCCACAGCCCCCCCCCCCCCCGTGGGTGCACCTCACCCCGTACCTGCAGCCCCCAGCCCTGCAGGTGCCCCTCCTTCCCCAGCCACAGCCCCACAGCCTGGCTGGTGCACCTCAGCCCCCACTGCCTGCTGCTGCAGTGCCGTGAAGTGCAGAGTGCAGCTCTATCTCTCTCATAGGTAGCAC
This sequence comes from Alligator mississippiensis, assembly GCF_030867095.1. Lineage (NCBI taxonomy): Eukaryota > Metazoa > Chordata > Crocodylia > Alligatoridae > Alligator > Alligator mississippiensis. The sequence goes on from NC_081832.1 coordinate 24,347,164, forward strand.
AGCAGGAGCTGATGTTGTGGAGGGCGAGTGGGGGTTGCCCACTGCAGGCTTGGTTGGGGGCTAGCTCCCTGCCACTGTACGCACTCCTGTTCAGGGTGGGGGACCCATGCCCTCTAGATCTGTGCATGGGGTGGGTTGCCTGCTGTGGGCTCCCCGCCCTGCTGCCCTCCCCCAGGTTCCCTGCAGCCTAGCAAGTGAGACTTGGCGCAGCACAGCAGTAGGGCTGGGTAGGGAAACTCCCTGCTGTTGAGCCCCATGCTCCCTTGGCAATGTGCCCCCTGCCCAACCTGCAACAGTGAGTGGCCCAACCCCACTCTGCTGCCCCTGCTGCTGCAGGCGGGCAGGGGGTGCATTGCTAGGGCAGCATGGAGCTTCCCTGCCTGGCTGCGCTCTGCCCTGCCACACTGGGTCCTGCTTGCTGGGCTGCAGTGACCCAGGGAGAGGGTAGCAGGGTGGGGAGCCCATGCCTGCAGCAGGCAACTCACCCCCACCCTGCGCACAGATTTAGGGGGCATGGGTCCCCTTGACCCCACCCGAGGGCATGCAGCAGTGGGGAACCCCCTCCCCCCACTGGATGAGTCAACTGTAGCCCTGTCCTTCTTCCCTCTGGGGCCCCAGGCCCACCCAGCTGGGAAGCAGCCCTAGCCCCAGCCCTTCCCAACTCCCTCCCTGTGGGGGTCTCAATCCCCACTCCTCCCTGGACTTACTTATGGGAGGTGCTCTCCAGGCTTCCTGTTGGCCATGTGCATATACATGCACATGGCGTGCCCTGCCTGACCGCCCTCCACCTGCTCCTTGCAGGCTGGAACTCTGCCAGCCTGCAGACAGCTCTGCAAAAGTGCAAAATCCACGTGTTTCTCAGCTAAAATGAGAAATCCACATTTTTCTCAGGTAAACCTGTGTTTTTCACCATTTTTCGAGATCCTTTTGATCATGCACAGGAAGCTGATTTGGCTGAATGTGAATTGAATAGCTGCTGAAATAGAATTTTATTGTTAAAAAAGCACTTTTAATTTTTCTTTTCATCTTTATGAGTTCAAAAGTATTCATAGGTATGATAATATTTTATTTTTAAAAGTCTAACAAATTAATAGCAAAATTAAACTTGACCCTCACAATCTTTCCAAGTGTAGAATCATTGTATTGTCCTTCACCTCTGCAGATAATCATTTCAAGATTGTTCCCATAGTATTATTTTTATCATGGTAGACACTCATCACCATAGGAGCAACACACTCATATTGATTTAATGGCAGTACCATGTTTGCCTAACTGGGCCTCATATCTTTAGACCGGGGTAAGCAACCTTTATAACATGATGGGCCAAAATAATGCAGGTCAGTCTGAAGCAGGCTGTCACTTGTGACCGAGTCATTGTTGCTGCATCCCCTGTCATCAAATTCCTGCTGAAGTGCTTGCCACCTGCTGCTGCATGCCCTTTTTGACTAATTACTTTAAGAACTGATGAAGAATGTCTTGCATACGAAAGTCTGTCTAACTTTATCCTGACTACATAGTTGGTCCAATAAAAGATACCACTCAAAGAAAGCTGTCTCTTGCATAATTGCTGTTGATGCACTTTTGATCCACAGCCAAATTGCCCGAGTTTCAGAGTCCAGATAATATAGCTTGGCAGACCAGACCCAGCCCACAGCCCCCTGCTCTAGACTAATGACAAATAAGTTTAGTGTTAAATGTGTACAGTACCTTTCATCAGATTTCCAAAGCGCTCTCTATATTACATCTATTACTATCTGGGCATTGAAATTTGTATTGCCTTTAGTGGGAGTTTCATGTTTCAGAAAAAAAGGCAAGTCCAACGATCACACTGACTTCAGTGGGAGATGTGCATGTATATCTTGGACAACCTAACTGTTTCTGCCTCTTTCTTTTGTTTCAAAGATACTGGTTGCTAAAGCAGATGCTGATTAACAATTTACAGCAGTTCTTCCCTACGGCATCACCATTGTCATCTGTGTTGTTTTCTCATCTCACTTTGCAGCTGTCGTTTCAGAAAAATGTTATTGTTCAACCTCAGCAACCCTAATCAATTTCCTTTTCAACTGCTGGTGAATCAGTTGGAAGTTCAATGGAAATGGCTGCACAGTAATAATAAAGAGAAGGCATTCCAGGTGCACAGACTACTGATTTGTTTGTCTTTGCCAGATATAGACAAAAATAAAGCATACTTCATTCAATCATGTCTATACTTTCTTTCTTGATGAAGTCCATCTCTATCAGTGAAGTACAGTAACAGATAAAGGAGGAACAACACCAGGATTATGTGGCACCAATGCAATCGGGGGTGTACTTGTTTTATGTGTTCTTCATAATTTCTACAGCTGTACAAACCTGCTTTTTGGCTCCTTAGAATGGAGAAGCAAATTCACTGGCACTTTTAAAAAAAATGTCTGTGTTGCATGTATCTATGTACTTCATTAGATGCAAGTGCATGTACAGTTTACCTACTGCATCTGTAATAGCAGGGATGACGTGTAGGGGGTGCATGTGGGTGCATGTGCATACTGTGCGGGCCGGGGGCGAGCCGGGCCCATCTTTGCACACGCGGGCTGTGGCCAGCAGCCCGGGCACGCGGGGCCGGAGGAGACCGGGGGCGAGCTAGAATTAGTCACGGACGCGTAGTGGTTGATTTAAAGATTATTTACTTACACCCAAGATGGTCGCGGTGTAGGCTGGACAGTTTTCAGGTGCAGCTCCGCTTAAATCCTCGTTGGAGGACTACGACAAATTCGTTCTAGCCCCGGAATTGTTAAAGCTCCGCGGGTTCGGTAGTTTCTCTCCCACGGAGTTGCCGAAGCTCCGTGGGTTCGGTTCGGTTTTCTTGCCCTGGAGTTGTTAAGGCTCCGCGGGTTCGTATCTTTAATATGCAGGAAGGGATACATCTAGGAATTTATCGGCGACGGGGAGAGGTTAGAGGCTGTTCAGGCCTCTGTTGCCTTTTAAGAAATGCGTTGGGTCTGTAAGGATCCGTAGCGCTTAGAGATCTTCACGCTCTCCCTCTTGAACTCCAATTGCTCTCTCTCCAATTAATTTCTTTCCAACTTGGGCGGAAACCACCCAAGCTTTTTATACGGCTAGCAAGCCAATTGCTAGCTGCTACGTGTGCATGTATTAGAATCGGCCAGTAATGTGGCACGAATCTTCATACAAATGGCGGGAACTCCTTGCACCGTGCATTTCTTAGATGCAAAAGAAATGCACCATGCAAAGAAAGCTTCAAATTGGCAGGAAATTCTCCGTTGCACCGGGGTTCTCTTCTGCAGCAGAAAACTCCACCGTGCAAGGAAGCTGCAATTTAGCGGGAAAAATAATTTAGCAGTGCCAAAGCACAGACAAACAAAAAATCACAACTCTGGGTTGTGACACATACCCTGAGTGTGGGGATGCATCCCGTACAAAGAGATTGGCACTCTCCACCCCCCTGTCAACAGTGCTGGTGGTGTCTGCGGGAGCTCCCGCTTCCTGATGCCACCACCGCACTCCTGCCACTGCTGTGCCCCTCCACGCCCAGCCGCCAGGGGCAGGCGTCGTTCATGTGTAATGGCATGGGTGGAAATGGGGCTTCCTATCCATAAACTGTCATACAACTGTACCACAACACTGACCTGCAGGAGTCACCACTATAACTCATGTTTTCAGTACTGCATTTCAGAACATCAGGGTAAACCAACAGCTGCCATTTTAACTGCTGCATTGTCCAGCTCTTTGAAAAATGAGCAATGAATAGAAAACATAGTATTTCCATTTCTTTTCCACTTTCCATTTGTGGATTCCAAAGCATTTTATAAACAATTATTAAGTAAGCCTTACAGTTCTTTTGCTGGTAGATAATTGTTATGGCAAGTGATTGCCACATTATAACTAACCTTTTGATTGTGAAGTTTGCATTTGTAATATGAGAATTGCTGGTGTATTGTGCTTTTTGTTTAAGCCTGAAATAAACTCCCTTCATCCGTTAAAATAGGAATATAGGTTGACACAGAGAGGCAATATGCTAATTAATAATTATTGTTTAAAATCCTGTTTGACTACTCCTACATGGAATGTAGGTGTCAACAGGATTAAATAAATGGCTTCCTGCTATCTGGAAAATGGTAAAGTTTGGAAAGGAGATATGAGGCTACTGCCATTTCTAGAAAAAACAACGAAGGGGTGAGTGAGATGGGGATTTAATTTGGCCTGGAAATTAAGTACTTGGTTGTTGAAGTGCTTCCCAATACATAAGCAGAGGATGGGGAAGGAATTTTGAGGTGCCTGGGAAGGCAAATACATCCCAAGACAGGAATGTATTTTACAGGAAGGTCAATGTGTATTTTGGGAATATTGTTCCTTAGCTACTTACACAGTAAGTTGAGCATTATTTTTCTCTGTGTGAAATGAGACCTACAAAATATGACATCACTGCTCTATTGGGAATAAATCTGGTCAGAAAAGTATATACAAATTCAATGAAAGGCAGTGGCATAGGGAAGAATCCCATTACTCTTTCTGTACCCAAATGGTACCTACCCAGTTGCATGACTTGGTTTTGGTACTTATGCATAGTTTGTGTACCACACAGCTACTGAACATGCTCAGTAGACTGTGTGCTGGTTGGGCAAGCAGGCAGTTCCATACATTTATGAATCCTGAAAATGTGGTTGGGCAAAAACTCATGACTAGAGAGTGTTTAGATGGAGGAGGGGAACCCTCCTACTTTTAGCACAATGGTTAAGGCACTTGCCCAAGAAATGGGAGCCCCAGATTCTAGGCCTCCTCACCAATTGGGGTTTGGACCTGCATCTCTTCAATTTGAATTTGCTGATGATACCAAAATTTGGGGAGAGGTGGGCACATTAGCAGGGAGGGAGAGACTGCAGAAAGACCTGGATAGGTTGTAGGGGTGGGCTAACAAAAACAGGATGCGTTTCAATACTGACAAGTGCAAGGTGCTGCACTTGGGCAGTAGTAACCAGCAGCACACTTATAAGATGGGAAACTCCCCTCTTGAGAGCACGGAGGCAGAAAGGGATCTTGGAGTCATTATTGACTCCAAGATGAACGTGGGCCGACAATGCGAGGTCACGGTCGGCAGGGCTAACCGGACCTTATCGTGCATCCACAGGTGCATCTCAAGTAGGTCCAAGGAGGTGATCCTTGCCCTCTATGCGACACTGGTCAGGCTGCAGCTGGAGTACTGTGTCCAGTTCTGGGCACCCCACTTCAAGAGGGATGTGGACAACATTGAGAGGGTCCAGAGGAGGGCCACCCGCATGATCCGGGGACTGCAGGGCAGACCCTACAACGAGAGGTTATGGGACCTGGACCTGTTCAGCCTTCACAAGAGAAGGCTGAGGGAGGACCTGGTGACCATCTATAAACTCACTAGGGGGGACCAGAAGGGTTTAGGGCAGACCTTGTTTCCCATAGCGCCCCCTGGGATAACAAGGAATAATGGCCACAAGTTGTTGGAGAGTAGGTTTAGATTAGACATCTGTAAGAACTACTTCACAGTTAGGGTGGCTAGGATCTGGAACCAACTTCCAAGGGAAGTGGTGCTGGCTCCTACCCTGGGGGTCCTTAAGAAGCAGCTTGATGCCTACCTGGCTGGGGTCATTTGAGCCCAGTTTTCTTCCTGCCCAGGCAGGGGGTCGGACCTGAAGATCTGCAAGGTCTCTTCCAACCCTACTTCTATGATTCTATGAACTTCCCACCATAGCAGTTTATCTACCAGGCCGTAGGTAAGGCATTAGCCAGTTCTGTAACAGCCAGGAGAGGGCGCTATATAGGTCCAGGAAGAAGACACTAAGCTAGAAGGTGTGAGGCTCATCAGACTGTCACTGTGGAAGGGTGGAGGCCCTGGGTTCTGGATGCTTGCTTCCAACAGGGTAGACACTTACCCATTGTTCTCCATTCAAGGACTATTAAATGAAAGGTGCAGTGGCTCAGTTTCAAGATGAGGGATGGATGATGTCTAATCTGTGGCCTGTGATTAGAGCACTGTGTAATGGGAAGTTACAGAGATGTAGATTCAATCTCCCCTTCATGTGAGGGAAGTTTAAAGTCTTCTCCTTCCAGGGGGAGTGCCCCAACCAATAAACGATTGGGCTAAGGTACTGGAGGGCCATCTACTTCCTTGTTCCCACCCCTGGCTCCCAGATTTTTGTGTTAGAGTTTTGGGATTTATGTTCAAGTAGCTACAGCTTTAGAATACAGCTAGGTGAAAAAAATCCTAAACACATCTACTTTTTGTAGGAAAAAATATAGCTCATTTTTTGAAAATGGAATACTTTACAAGAAAATTTTCTTCAAAATTAAAAAAAATTTAAAATGAAAAAAAAAAAAAGGTTATTTTTGGTTTCTTGTTTTCTCCTGGGTCCCACACCTTTTTATGTAGAGAAATAAAGGAGCAAAGAAGGAAAAATACAGTATTTTATTATGGTGTTCATATACATTCTAAATGCATTCATTGTGTCCCTTTTCTAGCTTGAGGGGATGGAAATAACTTTGGAACTTTTCAAAATGTCCTGGTTTTTTTCCTTCCTATTGTTTGACAAGCTGTGTCTATGAATTTGAGGTCTATGTGGGGGCCAATGACAAAGAATTCCTACTTCCCAGAAATTTAAGCATCACTGATTTCCATGGATACTTGAAAACTAAGGAGTAGTGGAGATCCTGATTAAGACAAAATGGTAAGAAATGCAGCCACCATTGAGACAATACTGTATTCACAAATAATATTGGTACAGAACTGCTGATTTTGTCTAAGTGGGAGAAGATCGTGAGAGATGAATGGATTAATCTTGGTCCACTAGCTGAATGTCCACTTGATGATTTTCATGAATTGGCATTTGTTGATACTGTTGGAAATCCATTGTTGAAGGACTTAAGGACATCAAATAACTTTTTCTACATTAGTCATGCTTCTTTCTGGTCAAACTGGAGACACACAGGTGTGAAGATGCTTCCTCTGTTCAATTTTTATCTATTCCATGATTTGTTAGAGGTTTCACTCTACAAAGCTGCAAATCCAGCCCCTTTGTTTGGCATTATATTTGTTTTTGCTATTTCCCAACAGCACTCAGTGCTATGACTGGGATTTTCAAGGGAACCAAAGGGACTGGACCATCTAAATTCCACTGAATTTCCATTGGAATTGGTTCTTTCTATCCTTGTAAGAATAAGTACTTTTGAAATGCAAATGCCATGGGAAGTGGGAGGAGACTTTATGTCATGAGAGCTGTATTTATTTCTGTTTCTATACAAATGAGTTCCCTTGTTTGCATTGCTATAAATTATTTACACGTGAAAGGCTGAATCATCCAATAATGTTAAAAGGATTATCAGATCTGAGACATATCAGTGATGCGTTAAAAGAATCTTTGACAATATTTCTCCCTGTACTGTATTTTGTGTCTGTGCTGTACTTTGAGTCAGATTCATTCTACTGACTTTAAAAATGACTTTGACATCCCAAGTCCCACATTTGATAGAACTGAAAAGTATGGAAAAGGGAGGACAATTCAGTTAACATGGAATGCAGGCATAAAAGCATCCATCTATCCATCTACCTGCCTACCTACACACCTTTACAACCACCAAATTTGAAGTGGCAGGAAATTCCCAGATTAGTTTAGCATGAAAAAATCCAGAGTACATAACAGATGAGACCTAGATGGTGAATTTTTATATATTTATATGAAAAGCTAATTCAGAATGAGAATCTATCATTAAATAACATGAGGCTTGATGCAGAGTTCATTGAAGTCAATGGGATTCTTTCCATTACTTTCAGTAGACTTTAGATCTGTCATTGTGGTAGTAATTGTATTTTCTGTTAACCTAGGGGCGTTCCCCTCCTCACCCCCATCCCACTTATGTTAGTCCTCTACTCAGGCGCTCTGTATTTCCCTTCTGGCTTTGTCATGTTTTTGGTTCATGACTCTTAACAGCTACTAATAAAATTCTATCTCAGTGCTGGTATATTCCCCGCTGCTGCCCCCCTCCCCTATAACACAGGCAGTTAAAAAAACAAAACAAAAAACCAAACAAACAAAAAAACAAACTTAAATTTGAAAGCACATTTCTCAGAAGTCCAGCTCTGGCTGACAACACAAACATGCTGCATTCCAAATAGAACTTGGATATCTTAAAAAAAAAATCAAAAAAAAATCAGGTGTTACACTTGGAACAGACAGTTTAGCGATCCAGACCATTACCAATGCCCTGTAATTTTGTGTACTTATCTAATGTACTCTGCCCACCCAATCTGAAGTTTATTTCAGAGCAGCAACTGGTTCTACAGGAACTACCTATACTGTTGACTCACTAAGCTATGCCAGTAGTAATGCTAAGAAGTAGGGCTGCTGCCCCTGCAGACACAGTGCTGATATACCACTTTGGATTAGGAAAGACTCATTTTAGGCTCAACTTGCTTCACATGTTTGCCAGATAGGATTAGGAAATAACTTATATTAGGCTAAACTTGCTACACCAGACTCCAGGTTTAGTCATTAATTGCATTTGTCTTATGCTTGGCAATATGAGTGGTTTTAAGCCACCTGTATTATACCAACCCAGAATTTGAGGTTGTTCAGGGACTAAACTAATTCCATTGTCCAGTTTAGATGGAGGCCAGACCAGGGCTGAATGTAATGTTTTTTCTAGGGGTCCCACATTAGTTTGAGCTTGTCTTGGCACTAGTTCCATTCATCCCAGTGGAGCTTTCTCTCTGAATGCAGTGTGTGGACAGACTGTATGTTCTCAAACTTGTCCTTTCCAATCTTTATTCAACAAATACCCAGTGTCTCTTTAGACTTTGGATCACCCTAGTTATTTATATCAAATGCTGCCTCAAAAGAGAAGTAATAACTGCTTCACCCATAGATGCTCTTATCTAAATTGATTATGGGCCTTGTTCAAGACTACCTCTGCCCTCTAATGGGGATTTAACATTAGGAAGCATCTGCTACTAAGACAATGCACACAAAATCAGAATGCAGGAGTATGAAGACCTGTGTTAAGATCAGGCAGGATGGAGGGACACATAGGATGTGGTCTAATCTCATTTCAGTTAGATTTGGCTAGTTAGACTGGATTGAATTTAACATTATTGGGATAAATACTATAATAATCATTAGCATCTTTTATATTTTAGCTTAATTGATAAAAATGCACTCTAATGCCAATGAAACTAGCGGAATTCCATCAGTTTTGTATCAGCTTAACTGAGAGTTTTGTCCTTATTATCATTATTATTGCTTCTTTATTTTATTGTATTATAATGCAGAACTTCAGGGGCACAGGAAGCAACCAACCTTCTCGTGGGACACTGCAGACATGTAAGATGATACAGTTCCTGCTCCAAAGAATTTACAGTTGAAGATTAGCAACAGATGCAAGATGTTGGAAAGACAGACTCAAGATATTAACAATGGCTGTCTGTTACATTGCTTATTTATCCAATTTATATGCCACCCTTCCCTAAAAATGGCTCAGGGTAGCTTACAATAAAAGACAAAAAAAGTATAGAAACAAAATAAAATATGAAGATAAGGTACCACAAAAAAATCTTTCCCCCCCAAAATTCAAGAGCAATCACCCCATTTTCCACTCCCCTGCTTCTGACTAGCTGTCCTCTCCATCCAAGTGAACCTCATTTCACAATCCACATTCAATACTTCTATACAAGAAAAACAAGTATTCCCCCCATATTTCCCCACCTGTGTGTTACGGGCAAGGGAGTCCTCCCCCCCCCAATTCTCCTTCCCATGCCTTTCTCAAAGGGGAGGTATGGTTGTCCCCAGAACCCACTTATCCTCCCAAGGAAACATACTTCAGTTTTTTAAAAAAGAGAGTGATAGCAAGCAACACAGTAAAAATACCCCTTCCTCCCAATCTCTGTTCCAGCCAAAGGGTGACCCAGGGTGGCTTCTACTCCCTTTTAAAGCCTGCAGGCTGAATGTGCTTTTTCTCTTTCCATCTAATAGAATAGATTATATACAAAAACATTATGTTAAAAGAACATTAGGGTTTATATCAGGCAGTGCCCTCACAGTGGGACATTATGTTAAAAAACAAGAAGATTGCAAATCAGGTGCTTAGAGGCTGGAAAATATCAGAACAGTGGTGCAACTAAGGCAGCAGCAAGTGGGGCACAAGCCCTGGCACTAACTTAGGGGGACCAAAATAGCAGCCAGAGCCCCATGAGTCACCACTACACAGGGCTCTGCCTAGGTACCCCTCTGTGTCAGAATTAAGGTTCCAGTGCATAGGCAACCTGAATACAACCTGTGTGCACTGCATACACACATAATAATACAGTCCCCTGTACACAGGATGACACAGACATAGAGAAGTAAGGTTGGAAGGGACTTCAAGAGATCTAGTCCAGTGGTTTTCAACCTGTGGTCTACAGGCCCCTGGGGGTCCTCAGACTATGTCTAAGTGGTCTGCAAAAAATGACTATGATCAATCAAAAGTATGTGAATACCTATATTTACAATTCAAAGGGGTCCGCACCTGCATACAATTTTTTTTAGGTGTCCGCAAATGAAAAAAGGTTGAAAACCACTAATCTAGTCCAACCAGGACTAATCTAGTCCAACCAATCTAGTCCAATAAAACCTGTAGCCTTGGTATTATTAGACCCACACTCTAATCACCTGAGCTAAACAGCATGCTCCCTGAATGGGTAGTTTTTCAATATTTCCTTTTATCTTTGCAATTCAATATGTAGACCCTCGTTTACTATTCTTCTTTCATACCATGTACTGATTAAACAAAGTGACTTCCTTGTGGCTGCTTTTACGTTTGGTCTTGCCACAGGACCTTATAACTTTACAAATATAAATCTTTGCTACACCTTTGAGGTAAATAAGTGGTATTAAATTCTGTTTTACAGGTGAAGAACTGAAGTACACAGAGTAAGGTGCATCCACTAATTTTGCAAGTCCAATCTGGGCTTGATTGTTCAGAGAAATTGGTGCTACTAGAGGTGCACCAACACATAGGTCTGATAATGGATCGGCACTGATATAAAGAAAATTGACTGTGTCGCAGGGCACCTCGGTACCCCTGCTCCTAGAAAGGAGGAACTGCCAGGGAGCGAGTGAGCGCGCCCTGGCCTGACATAACAAGCCCAGCTGAGGCTTGCTCAGGTAATGAGCGCAGCTGCAGGTTGCCGGAGCAACCAAGCGGAGCCAGCTGCCTGTAGGGGGCAGGGCCTGGCCCTTTATAAGGGCCAAAGCCAGGCTGGCAGTTCTCTGCCAGCAGTTGGAGAGGCTGGAGCTCCCTCAGCTGAGATATGGAAAGGAGCATGACTCGCAAGTACAGCTCGTGATAGCCCTGAGAGGATGGGCACTATGGTTTAGCCAGGGGGCTTTAGGTTTGTGTTATAGCCAGGAGGCTCTAGTTTACGTTTGGCTCTGTATATTACACCCGGAGGCTTGGGTGAGGCTGTAGGGGTTGGAGGAGGCCTCAATTACAAGGACCCCAGAGAGTGTGGGGTGCCCTAGCGCCAAGAGGGCGCATTATTTTCATAGCGCCAGGGAAGGCGCAGCCCGCACGCCACTGCGCGAGCAGCTGGCAGCGAGGAGCGCGGCCAGTGGGCCGCGGGCGCAGCCCGTAGGTTGCGGACGGGGACCGAGACCCTGGATTGCGTGTGGGGGAACATAGCCCCCCTGTATAGCGCCAGGGAAGGCGCAGCTCGCACGCCACTGTGCGAGCAGCTGGCAGCGAGGAGCGCGGCTAGTGGGCCGCGGGCGCAGCCTGTAGGTTGCGGACAGGGACCGAGACCCCGGATTGCGTGTGGGGGAACATAGCCCCTGGCCCCAGGAAAGGGGCGGTATTACTGAGTAGCCCAGTGTGGGCACGGCGAGCCCCAGAGAGGGGGGAACGCCCTTGTACAGTATTGAGTAGCCCAGTGTGGGTGTGGCGAGCCCCGGAGAGGGGGAATGCCATTGTGTATTACTGAGTAGCCCAGTGTGGGCGCGGCGAGCCCCAGAGAGGGGGAACGCCATTGTGCTTTGTTGAGGAGCCCAGTGTGGGCGCACCGGCATAGCGAGCCTGGCCGCAGGCTAATGCGGCAATACCCCTCAGACCAAGGCAGGGTGCTGCGGTTGCCCCTGAGAAGACAGGGAGTAGCACCGCGGTGAGCCAGAGTCAGGGAGGGTATCCGTACGGTTGGCCCATAGGACCGGAGGCCCGCTAGAGAGTCCCTGAGCGGAACCACACCGGCAGGGGAGGCTCAGAGTGGGCTAGATGAGAGTCCCAGCAAGAGGCTGGGCACGAGAGAGGGAGCCCAGGGTAGGCCACATTAGAGAGGAGGCCCGGGAAGCGGGCGTACAGACCGAACAACATCCATTACATCTGCGAGGCTTGGGGCGTGGTATTAGGAGCTGGTAGGAGCCCCGCATAGCCCATAAGGCTAGGGCGCTTGGGTAGCGCCCATTGTACGGGGAGACCCACGAGGGGTCCAGGAGCTGACAGGCCCGAGGAAACACAAGGCAGCCTCCCTATTACATATTCGATCAAGACGTGGTGGGCGAGAATGGAGGGTGCCCTCGGGCTGGAGTAGCGCAGTGAGAGGGCCTCAAGGAGATCACGGCTCTCCGCGAGGACCCCGCCGTGACAGACTGCATCGGAAATTAGCCTCATGTGGTCAATAATTTAGCCAATAAATGTCCGTGCATGCGTGCAGCCGCAGCATAGCATGTAGGCAGCGAGGAGCACAGCCTGGCAGTATGGAGAGCTGTGTGCAGCTGGTAAGTCTGTTGTGGTGGAAGGAGAGGGGGGAAGGAGCATTGGGGGGGGTTGGGGGGGGACAGATCAAGGCCCCTGTGATGAGGGATGAAGTGGGGCTGGGGCAGGCGCTGCCCAGCTGGGGCAGGGTGGGGTGCGGGATAGAGCTGTGGCTTGTCTGGGAGATGCAAGCGTGGGGAGGGGTGGTACCTCCTGCTGCTGTGCGCACCCTAGGAGGGCATGGGAGGGGGTGTGCCCCTGGGTCTGCCCAAGGCATGGGGAGGGTGAGCTACAGCTGTGGGCTGGGGTGAGGACTGTGCTGGGCTCTTCCTGGTACATGGGGTGGGTGGGGGTGAGGTTGGGCTAGGGCTGCACTTCGGACAGGCAATGCTGGGAAGGGGGCTATGGCAAATCCTAGGGTGGCTGCACCCTGCCATGCAGCCCCCCTCCCAGTACCACAGCTGCCTGCCCCGAGTGCAGCCCAGCCTAGCCCCTACTAGGAAGAGCCTGGCGCAGCCCTGGCCCCAACTCATAGCCACAGCCCCCCCTGCCCGTGCCCCACGCAGACTTGTGGGCACAACCTTCCCCCTCCATACCCTGGGGTGCGTGCAGTGGTGGGAGCTGCCTCCACCCATGCCCCTAGGATGAGCTGCAGCTCCATTCTGTGCCCCACCCTGCCCTGGCTGGGCAGCACCTGCCCCACTCCTCCCTCACTGCAGGGGCCTTGATCTGTCCCCCACTGCCCCTTCCCTCCCCCCTCCCTTTCCACCACAACAGACTTACCAGCTGCATTCCGCTCTCCAGGCTGTATCGGAAATTGGATTGGTGTTTGCCAATATGCCTCCTTAAAAATCAGCTATTGGTATTGGCCCTCAAAATCTCTATCAGTGCACCCCGAGGCGCTACACAGCACTTTACATATTCAACCATGCACAATCACTTCAGTTACAATCACAAGTGCTCAGTATTTCTACAGTCTGGTCTATGGTATCTTAAGCCACTCAACCAGAAAATGAAGAACACACAATTAACAGCCCTTGTGACTTACCAGCATCATCTAGGAAACATGGCAAAGACAGGCATAAAATCCAGTTCTCTAGGATTCGGGGATCTATGTTGTAGCTGTGTTGGTCTGAGAAAGAGAGATAAACAAAGCTCTTGGGTCAGAGGCAATATCTTTTATTAGACCAACTAAATAGTAGCAGAAAAATTCCTTTCTGTGCAAGCTTTCAGGTGTGTGTACCTGGCCCCCAACAACTCACCAAAACTAAGTGGTCCTCCAGCCCAAATAATTGCCTACTCCTGGCCCAGACCTTTTAATGGTCTTCTTTAGTATTAAAAACTATGAATGAATCAAAAGGGAGCCAAATAAGGGTTGGCAGGGCAACTTTAATTCTAGCATTTACTAACTTGAGCGCCTGACTTTGCAAGTTGAGTGTTATTTTAACAACTATGAAAAGGAATACCCTAAATTTTAAATAAGCAAACCAAAAAAAAGGAAATCCAACATGTGGAACCCTAACTCAGAGCCACATTTAAGCTAACAGAGTAACTGGAAACAACAGTAGTCTCTTATCCTGTATATGGAATGTCTGCTACAGTAAAATGATAAATCCTTAATAGTGTACATCACAGTTGTTTGCTGTAAAGCACTAGAATATGGAAGCTCAGAGATCCAGAGGTTTTTTCTGGGGTGCACCAAGGAAGACTTTTGGTCTTGATAACCAATTTTTAAAGAGGCATATTGGCTAATACTGATCCAATTTCCGATACACAGCCCAGCAGCTTGAAGAGCAGTGTCTGGTTGGTAAATCCGTTGTGGTGGAAGGGAAGCGGGGAGACAAAGGACATGGGTGGGTGCAGATCGAGGCCCCTGCAGCGAGGGAGTGGAGCTGGGACAAGCACTGCCCAGCCAGGGCAGGACATGGAATGGAGCCGCAGTTTGTCTGGGGGGCACAGGGAGTGGGGACGGCTCCCACTGTTGTGCATACCCCAGGAGGGCATGGGTGGGTCGTGTAACCCTGGATTTGCTCAGGGCAGGGCGGGCTGCTGCTGCAGGCTGGGGTGGTGTTGGGCTCCTCCCGGCAGGGGCTGGTCTAGGCTTAGCTTGGGGCGGGCGGTGGCAGTGCTGGGTGGGGGGTACAACCACCCGAAAATTCCCTGTAGCTCCCCCAGCCCCCCTCTCACCTGCCCCAAGTGCAGCCTGGCCCAGATCCTGCCAGGAAGAGCCTAGTGCAGCCCTGGCCCCAGCCTGCAGTGGCAGCCTGCCGCTCCCCCCGTGCAGATCTGGAGCACACGCTCTCCATGCCCTCCAGGGGTGTGTGCAGCAGCAGGAGCCCCCCCCCCCCCACTTCCACGCCCCCCAGACAAACCATGGCTCCATCCCATGCTCCACCCTGCCCCGGTTGTGCAGCGTCTGCTCCAGCCCCACTCCCTCCCTCACTGTGGGGGCCTTGATCTGTCCCCCCCTCCACCACAACAGACTTACCAGCTGGACTCAGCTCTCCAAGCTGCCGGGCTGTGTTCCTCTCTGCCTACATGCTGCAGTGCGGCTACACATGTGTACAGGGCATTTATCAGCCACGTTACTGGCTGCATCAAGCAAAAAAAGCCAATTTCCGATACAGGCAATTTTCGTTATATTGGTGCCGATCCGATATCGGACTGATGTTTCGGTGCACCTCTAGGTTTTTGGTTTTTTTTTTTAGGTTCTAGAAAGGAGTGTGCTCCAGTGGTTACATACCCATTTCAGGGAGGACCCAGGAGAAAGCTGAACTCCTGAATGACTACTTTGCTTTGGTCTTCCACTGGACCAAGGGGAAAACAATGCCAGGTAAAGTACAGGATGAGCACGGCAGGAATAATCACCTTCCTACTATTGCTGTAGAATTGATGTATGACCAATTAAAAAAAATAGACATATACAAGTCAGCGGGACCAGATGATCTTCATCCAAGAGTGAGAAGGAGCTGGCCGAAGTCATTACAGAATCCCTGGCAAAACTTTTCCACAACCTGTGGTGCTCTGGAGAAGTCCCTGAGGACTGGAAAAGGGCCAATGTTGTGCCTATCCACAAGGGCAGGAGGGAGAACCTGAGTAACTATGTCAATCAGCCTAACTTCCATCCTACGAAAAATCCTAGAAAAGTTCATCAAGGAGTCTATCTGCGATAAGTTTGCAGAAGGTAAGATTCTGAATGACAGCCAGCATGGCTTCATCACAGACAGGTTTTGCCTTACCAACCTCATCTCCTTCTATGACCAGGTAACTTGCCACCTGGACATGAGAGCAAGTTGGCATTGTATACCTTGACTTTCAAAAGGCCTTTGATCTACTATCCCACAATGTCCTCATGAGAAAATTGGAGGATTGTGAGCTTAACTCTGAGACAGTCAGGTGGGTAAGAAATTGGCTGCAGGATAGGACCCAGAGAGTTGTACTGAACAGATCTGTGTCATCCTGGCGAGAAGTGGGCAGTGGTGTCCCACAGCAGTGGTGCTTGGTCCAGTCCTTTTCAACTTCTTTATTAACAATTTGGATGTGGGGGTGAAGAGCTCACTAGCCAAGTTCGTGGATAGCACCAACTTATGAGGAAGCGTGGTCACACTTGAAGATAGGCTACAGATACAGGTGGACCTAGACAGGCTAGCAAGTTGGGTGAATCGGAACTTGATGAAGTTCAGTGTTGAGAAATGTAAAGTGCTCCACCTCGGGACGAGCAACTCCCAACACACCTACTGGCTTGGCGGCAGCAAACTTACTAGCACCACAAATGAAATGGATCTGGGGGTAATAATAGACCACAGTATGAACATAAGTTGGCAGTGCAACGCTGTATCCAGTAGGGCAAATAATACTCTGCATCTCCAGCAAAACCAAGGAGCTGATTCTTCCACTCTACTTAGCACTGGTGAGAGCACAGCTGGAGTACTGCGTCCAGTTCTGGGCACTACACTTTAACAAGGACATGGACAAGAGTCCAAAGAAGAGCCACTGGTATGATCAGAGTCTTACATAGAAAGCCATACAAGGAAAGGCTGAGGGATCTGGGACTCTTCAGCCTGAAGAAAAGAAGACTGAGAGTGGACCTGGTAACAGCTTACCACTACACCACGGGAGTACATCAAGGGCTTGGTGAGCAACTGTTCACCAGGGCACCTGAGGGGAAAACCAGGAGTAATGGCTACAAACTCCTGGAAGACTGATTCAGGCTCAACATTGTGAAAAACTTCTTCACAGTCAGGGTGTCCAAACTGTGGAAAAAGCTCCTTCCAGGAGTGGTGCAATTACCTACCCTGGAAATCTTCAAGAGGAGACTAGACAGTCACCTTGCTGGGGTCACCTGACCCCCAGTTATCTTTCCTGCTTGGTGCAGGGGGCTGGACCCAATGATCTTCCAAGGTCCCTTCTGGCCTTACAGTATGAATCTATGAATTTCATGTATAAGGTAGAGATGCAATGATACCTCGTTCTGATATTGGATTGGTACCAACATAAAGAAAATTGGCTGTATCAGAAATCGGTGCAACAGGGCCAATAATTACCTGTATGTGTGTGCAGCCGCAGCACAGCACTCATGCAGTGAGGAGCACAGCCCAGTAGTGTGGAGAGCTGCCGCCAGCTAGTAAGTCCGTTGTGGCAGAAGGGACGGGGGGAGGGAAAGGGCATGGGGGGGCAAATCACCCCACTCCCTGTGGTGAGGGAGGGGGCAGGGTGAGGCGCTGCCCAGCTGGGGTGGGGAGTGGGACGGACACGCAGCTTGTTGTCGGGGGGTGGCTCCCACAGCTGTGCACAGCCCGGGACGGCACAGGAGATGTGCGCCATGGATCTGCATGGGGCAAGGTGGGGCAAGCGGGCTGCAGCTACAACTGGAGCCAGGGATGTGTTAGGCTCTTCTTGCTGGGGGTGGGGGCTACAGAGGGGGGCTGCAGCCACCCCAAATTTTGCCATAGCTCCCTCCCAGTGCCACTGCCCCGGCTTTTCCCAGCTCAACCCCTGCCTCTCCCCACGCGCTGGGAAGAGCCAGGGCAGCACTGGGAGTGTGGCGGTGACGGTGCTGGGAGGAAGCTATGGTAAAATTTGGGGTGGCTGCAGCCCCCTCTGTAGCCCCCATCCTGAGCCCAAACCCCGGTGAGAAGAGCCCGGTGCAGCTCTGGCTCCAGCCCACAGATGCAGCCTGCCCTGACCTGCCCCACACAAATCTAGGGGGCACATGCCCCTGCCCCCTATGTCCCTCCAGGGTACGTGCAGTGGTGGGAGTCACCCCCCTGAGCCGTGGGTCTATCCTGTGCCCTGCCCCACCCCACCTAGGCAACACCTGCCCTTGCTCCCTCCCTCACCAGAGGGGCATTGATCTGCCCCTTCCCTTTCACTACAAAGGACTTACCAGCTGGAGGCAGCTCTTCCAGCTGTATTGAAAATTGTATCAGTATCAGCTGATATACCTCCTTAAAAATCAGATATTGGTATTGGCCCCAAAAATCTCTATCAGTGCACTTCTAGTATAAGGACAACTATGGGGGAAATGTACAGAGACATAGTTAAATAATAACTGACCCACTGACTCTAGCTATTTGATGGGGAGGCAATGGGCCAGGAGATCTGTATATCCCATCCTCAGCACGCATGAAGTGTGCAGCAATACTTTTGGCCACGTAACCCCTTGGACTACGCACCCTTACTACAGAGTACAAGGGGAGTTCTTTATGCGCATGCTACCAGACCACCCCCATAGTGAGGGAAACGCATACAAATCCAATCCCTAAAATGCAACAGGACTATATGACTTAATAGGATTTATCACAGAATATCAAGGACAGCTTGACCTACTCCTTCACTACTTTTTTTTTTAGATTAGTCAACACAACGAAAAACTTTTGCATAACATCTGATGAAAGAATCCTCTGCCTGCAGCTAATTCCCAAACAATACGAGGTCAAACTAATCTCAAAATATCAGCTATGAGCTATTCTCCCAGTTTTACATGTGCTGCTTCTGAGGAACTTATTTCACATAGTGGAAAAGAGAAAAACCAATGTAAATATGAACGTTATTGCCTAAACATTCTGATTTATTATGAGGATCTTTGCCTTCCTTAGAAGCTGCAGGCATTGGTTCTGGCTATGGGCAGGAGACTAGGTCAGAAAGGCCAATGATCTAGTCTGGCTTGACTGTCTCTTCACCTTCTCAAGCAATTGCATTCATTTAACTAGCTAACAAGCTAAAAATACACAACAACTAAGTCTAAAGTTCAGAACAGAAACAGTGATTTAATCTGCCTTGAGATCAGCCATTAGCAATTGCTCAATGTGCAGTTTCACCTGAACATCCCATTTTCAGGACTAACACTGTGAGGGTCTGACCTTCGAAATATGGCTCTCTTGATCTGCATGGGTGATCCAGCAAAGTACAGAGCATGGTATAAATGTGTAACAGATTAACTAGTTACACAGACTAATAAAATGAAGGGCTGTATGGAAAAGGTCTTTGTTCTTCCTTTTCTGAGGAAGAAGTTCTGAAAAGAGCAAAACATTGCTTGTTGTACTACTGTACAACACAGAGGCTGTAGGAATTTTATAATATGCATTCCTTAGGCCTAGTCAACATTTAAAAAGAGATTTCACTATTGATATGCCAGGTAGAGGAATGATTTTTTAACCAAATGTAGCTATGCCAGTGTAAACCCTAGTATCAGGGGCAAATTAATTAGCTCCTATCTGGCCCTTGTTACCCAAGTGGAGCAATTCCCCCTAGATGGCCTCAAGTTACCTGCACGCTCACATTCCGGTCCCTTACAATTGCAGTTCTCTACTCTGTACTCCTTGGCTAGTAACACCAGTCTGGATCCTGGCTTCCTGATCTTAACTATGCCCCCTATAAGCCCCTTATTAGTGGCTTAACCTTGGTCCCTTTGCAGACTTCAAGCCCTCATCTGCCTGCTTCTGCTTCCCCTGAGTCTTGACTCTGGCCTGGACCTCATCTATTCCTGATTCCCTAGATTGTGACCCTCTAAAGCAGGATTTCTCAACAAGTGGGTTGCAAGAATATATATAAGGGCTGTGGACAAACTTTAAAAATGGATCAACAAACTTCAAAAATGGATTCTCTTTTAATGGAGAAAAACATGGAAAACCGTGGCTTTTCCCTTGCAGGCTGGCAGAGTTCCAGTCTCAAGGGATTCTTGGGGCTGCTTGGGGCTCCCCATGTCTCCAATGTGTGGGGAAAGGGGTGGATGTATGGAGGGCTGGGGCCTGGGGGCAGCAGGTCAGCAGTGAGGGGCACTGGGTTAGGACTGGCCATTGATGTTTACAAATGGGGCCTGGTACAAAAAAGGCTGAGAATCACTGCCCTAAAATAGTGGTTCTCAACCTGTTTAGAGTCAAGGCATGCCTCCTTGGACTTGAGGTACCCCTCCATAACTTTTGTCTACATCATGGTGCCTTTTGTGAATTGAGTGGTACATCATTTCAAAAAAATATTTATAACAGTGCTTACCCCCTTACAGAGCTGCCGCTTACCTGGAGGCCCAGCCACTGCCACGCTGCCAGTGGTGACTGCCTCTGCCTCCAAAACCTCCTGCTGTGCCCGGAGCTGTGGGCCGGCCGCCAGGTGTGGTGGTGGCCGGGTAGCACGCAGCCATCCCCACCACCACCCTGCGCTGCGCCACTGCCGCTGGCCCTACAGCTCTAAGCACAGCTCTGTGGCGGCAGCAGGAGGTTTTGGAAGCAGAGGCAGTCACCGCTGGCACGGTAACGCGATTTCACTATACACGATTTTCGCCTTTTGTGCTGCCTTTAGAACGTAACCCCCACGTAAAATGTGACATGCCTATAGTTACCTGTGTCAGTCTGAAGTCAAGTGGGAGGCAGAGTAGGGTTGCACCTTAGACTAAGCAAACTATATACACACACACATATATGTATAGCTAGCTAGCAGAAGCTTTTGTGAACTGAAGTTCACTTCATGAGGTGTCAGCATCCAACAAAGTAGATTTAGCTCACCAAAGCTTCTGCTGACAACCTGCTTTGAGATAAAGCATCTTGCCCTTGAAGCAAAGAGAGAGCAGAGGAAGGAAAGGAAGAGGAATCCCAGCCTATAGCCTAATCTCCCCCATAGAAAGACCTGCAAGCTTTTGAAGATGGATCCTAGCTCTAGGATTGGGCTCAAGGCACCTCAAGACCCAACAGTGAGCTGATGGAGGGACTGCAGAGGAGACACACACACACACACTTCCGTTGGTCTGCAGGTCCACATCTACCCTGCCTTCCACGATAGCCACAGCCCGACAGGATTCCCAAGGTGACCCGAGACTCCCAGCAGAGAAGCCCGTCGCCCGGGCTCCCCACACCCCCGTCTTCCCCAGAAGACCCGCCCCAGCATCTTTCCCAGTCCAAAGCCCAGCACGAGCCGAGAGCGGGCACTTCCCGCAAGGGGCCGCAGGCTGAAGGGGCAGCGCGGCTCGTCCGCGTCCCTGCGGCTCCCCCCCTCGGCGCCGCTCGTCCGCGCGGGCCCCTCCGCGGGCGCGTGGCTGCACCTCACCTCGGGCCCCGCTCCAGCCACGGGGCCCAGAAGCGCCCGCGCGGCTCCCCTGACCCGAGGGCTCGGGCACGTGGCAGGAGTAGGGGCAGGAGGAAGGCCAGGGCCTACGGACATGGCCTGATCGCTCAGCTGCCGCCAGTGCGAGCGGGCGAGGGCCCGGAGCGGGCAAAGGCCCCGCGCCAGGCCTGCCCGCATGCTCTGCTCTGCTCCGCTCCGCTCCCCACGGCCGGCCCGGCTCAGCCCCGCCCCACGCGGGCATTGGCTGCGGCGGGCTGCGGAACGGAGCCTATTTAAAGCCGGCTTTGGCGCCAGCACCTCCCTCAGCCCTTGACCCGGCGCGCGCACGAGCTCGCGCAGCCCGCCCAGCGCCCGCAGCCCGCGGTTCCGGATCCCGGCCCCGGCATGTCCGACAAGCTGCCCTACAAAGTCGGTGAGTGGGTTCTCGCTGCGCCCGGTAGGGCCTGCAGCGCGGCCGCCACGTGGGGAGCCGGACCCGGCTCTGCGCGGGGCTGGGCAACCTGCCCGGGGCAGCGGCTCCGCCTCCCCCTGCAGGAGCCCGGCGCCTCCCCCCGGCCTCAGTTGCGGGCTCCTCACGCGGCCGGGCCGGGCGGGTGCAGGGTCTGTAGCTCCGCGGGGAGCAGAGCAGAGCAGGGCTGGCCTGGCCTACTCCCTTGGGCGCACGGGGCCGGCTTCTGTCCCGGTGCTGTTTTTTGTACAGTCCCTGCACGGCTTTGCGGAGAGCGTCCCCTCCCCTAGCTGCTACGAGCGCTGCTTTACTTCAACCCCAGGAAGCGGGAGGAGATATCTGTAGGAAACTACTTGGGTCCCTCCGTTAGGACACATCCAAGCTGCTCCTATAGACTGCTTCCACCCGTTACATGAGCAGCCCGAAGTAGCCCCAAGACCTTCCTTTCTGCTCCACATCCCACTGCTGGTCCTATTTAAATAAGCCCTAGACAATGTTAACCTCCAGGGCTCAGTTCTCCTTAGTTGCTTTCATCCTTCCTGCAGCAATGGCCCCAAACAGTGGCAGGTGCCAGCTAGGAGGACAGCCGGCATGCTTGACTCGCTGATGGCTACAGGTGCAATCCAAACCTAGAGGATTGCCACTGAGCTCATCCTGTTGTGCCTGTTTTTGAACCATCAGTCTGTGACAGGCCTGGAAGCGACTTTGGGGGATAAACCTGAACAGGCCTCACTGACAAACTTTTAGCTCTGGAGGGTGTTGGTGGTCATGGTATGTTTGATGTGGCCTCTCCCAGACCTGCTGGCACCATGATGTATACAAGCCAATGAAGGCCTATTATGTACAAGCTATTGCTGACACCAAAGGGGTGGGCTTGGTTTAGGAATTATTGGGATCTTATAGGTCGGAAATGTTTTCTGTCTTGTGATCAGACTGTTTGACTGTAATTGCCATTACAGCCTGTGATTCCACATCATATTTATTGACTAGCCTTAACAGAATGCGTTGCAAAGTCACTGGTGTTGCAGTTTAAGTTATTCAAGCCCAGGGAGGGATGTACAGAGCTCCTGAAGAGCCTAACATAAGTGGCTTCTCAGGAGAATAACTGTCTTACAAAGTGGCAAGCGACATTATGGCATAGAAATAATGTAAAATAATGGGTTGGGCTAATGTAAAAGATGGGTTAATCTGCCTGTCATGGAGAAAGTGGTCTCCATAGGCAAGGCTGGAAACAAGTCCATTATGAAAAGTGTATCCTCCTCCTGTAGAACTTTGGATTTTGGAACTCTTGACCTCAGCTTTTACTACTTTTTCAACTAAAGGATTTTTTTGTTAACAAGCAGTAAATTAGTAATCTTTTTAGTTACAGGACTTAGGAAATGATCTTCTGGATTAAAGTTAGACTTTTGTTTGGCTGGGGGGAATCATTCACGGCAACTGATAGGCAAAGACTGGGTTGTTTTTAATTTGTGAAGTTGTTTTATAGACTGTGCCAGCATATTCTATGTATATGTGATGAGGCACTCAGAAGTCCTTACGTTCCGAAAATAAACCTGCATGCACAGTGATAGATGTAGGCATAAGAATTGCTATTTACTGGGTCAGACTATAGATCCATCTTGCACAGTATCCTGTCTCATGCAGCAGCAGAGTGGGTGCTGAAAAGGAGAGTGAATGGGGTACGACCAGGATTTTTTTTCTACTTCTTTCCCACTTGCAGACTCTAGCATTTAAGGTCTAGGAAGTTCCAATTCAGAGTCTATATCCATAACTGCCCTGCGCAATAGCAACTGTTGCCTCTTTACTCCAAGAATGTGTCCAATCCCTTTTTTGAATCTGGCTGAACCATCGGCTTCCACTATATCTGGTGGGAATGAGTTTCACATTTCAGTTGCATTTATAAATTGTAAGGCCTAAAGTAGTGACTCTTAACCAGAGTGCTGTGGCATTCTGGGGTGCCATTAGATTGGGGTGAAAAATTACTTTGGGTGGAGGGGTATGTATATATGGGAAGGTTGGGGGGGGGGTGGGCAGGGTGTGTGCCCCTTCTTTCCTCTCCCTCCCCAATGTGGCGCAGCCCTTGCTGGCAATGGTAGCAGCAGCAGGTGGCAGACCCTTGGGGTACTTGTAGCCCATGGAGGGGTGACTGCCAGGCGATGCATGACTCCAGTCAGTTCCAGGAGCTCTACATAGCAGAAAGGAGCAGTCAGGCCAGCCTGTTTCTATCTTGTGGGGCTTGCATGCAGCTCCCAGGACTGGTGCCACCACAAGGAAACCCTGCATGATGGAACCAGAGGTCTTCTGTGCTCCCTGCTGCCAAGTGGAGCTTATGGGACTCTGCCAGAAGTGGCAAGGAGCCACACTTCCTGCTTCCCAGCAGAGTCCAGTAAGCTGTATATGTTGGCAGGGAGTGGAGAAGGCAACCAGCTCCATCGTGTGGGGCTTCCTCCCCCAGTGGTGCACCAGTCCTGGGAGCTGCATGTGAGCCCTGCGTGATAGAGGCAGGTTGGCCTGTCTCTGTTCCTTGACACTATGTACAGCTCCTAGAACTGGCTGGAGCTGCGTGCTGCCTGGTTGCCATGCCTCCAGAACCTGGCATGTGTTGCTGTTGCGGGGGTTGTGCACCATGTGGGGAGGGAAGGGCATATGTGGGGGCTCACGTCCCACACCCTTCCCTCATTCCTCACAAGCCCCATACAGCCACATCCTGCCTACCCAAACTCCACACTCCTGCTGGGTGCAGGTGGGGCCTAGTCTCTATGTTCCCACCAGTTCCAGCCACATGCTTCACATTTCTGCCCAGCTACAGCTTTCCTACCTAGTGCCCAGAGCAAGTGCTATTGCCAGGACAGGAGGAGGAGGCTGGGGAAGCTGGGCAGGTCCCCTGGAAACTGTAGCAGTGGTCCCACCTAGAAGCTGTGTATGCTGGCCAGGGCCCTCCAGCACATGAGGGTAGGAGCAAAGCATGCAGCATAGGTAGGGTACAATTAATTGGTGGGTGCCTGTGGGCTGAATGAAATCACCTGGTAGGCCATATTTTGCCTGCCTCTGCACTAGATCCTTTCAGTGTTACAAGATGAGAGGAGATGAGGCTCAGGCTTGTCCCTACCTCCTGATTTCCCCCACCCCTACTACCTGTTCCCTGTGCAAGGAAGTAAGTACTGTCATGTATAAATTAGTTTTTTGAAATTGGGTGTCAGTCCTTTCACAGAAGTTATGGAGGGGTGCCTCAAGTCTGATGAAGGGTGCCTTGAGTTCAGAATGGGAAGAACTACTGCCCTAAGGTTAATTTTGTAAGTTAAAAAGAGCTCGGTACTTCTAAAAATTGGGCCACTTTCAGTTTGTCCCTAGATGGGATATTTGTTGCTTTCTGTACCTGCATTTGGAAATGCTGGCTTCAAAACTTAATAGAATTCTTCATAATGCAATGGGGGAAAAAATAGAAACCCTTCATGAGCTGAAGACATTTTGTTTCTCCCAGCTGTTGCATGGTGTCCAGCCTAATTTGTTTCACAGCAGTCGTAGCAAATGCCAAGCTAAAATGTATGCATGGTTTCATGTACTCAAGTCCAAACCACCTGTCCTGCTTCTGCTTGCAGCTGACATCAGCCTAGCAGAATGGGGTCGCAAGGCCATCGAGATTGCGGAGAATGAGATGCCAGGGCTGATGAAGATGCGGGAGATGTATGGAGCATCGAAACCATTGAAAGGAGCTCGGATTGCAGGTTGCCTTCACATGACTGTGCAGACTGCAGTTCTGATAGAGACCCTTGTGGTGCTGGGAGCAGAGGTAAAGCGCTATCTTCAGCAAATGATTGCACACCCTTATGAAGAGATTAGAATGCTAGTTGCCGACATATGGGTTGCATCTTCTGTTTCCTTTTGGATACTGGAGCTGTCCATTCAGAATCCATAAGTGCACTGAGTGAAATACAGGATTTGAACAGGCTGCATTCTGATCTAGGTGCTTGTTTCTGCCAGGAGGAGGTGCTCATGGTCTTGGTAACCCTTTTTTTGCCATATGATCTGTAGGTGCTTGTTTCTGCCAGGAGGAGGTGCTCATGGTCTCGGTAACCCTTTTTTGCCATATGAGCTGATATCTTATCAGCTTCAAGAATAATGCTAAAGGTTGCTCCTTGCCGAATGGCTTTATGCACTGACATGCAGTAGTAGTATCAGTCTGCTGGTATCACTTAACCTCAAGTGAATGGCTCCAAAACAGAATAGCATGGATTAAACATCATTCCAGGTCCCTCAAAAGTCAGCAAAGCAATTACTAAATCTGAGTATGGACTCTAGACTTCAAGCTGTGTCTGAAAACATTATAGGAAAAACAGGGTGGTGACTCTAGAAACAAGGGTGGAATTTCTCATGTGACCTTAGAGAGGTCAAATGACTTATCCACAGCTCCATTTTCCACCTGAAAAATGGGAATAATAGCACTGTTCCATCAATGTGGTGTCGTAAGGACAAATTTATTAGAGATAGTGAGCTTTTAAAGTATTACAGTAGCAAGAAACATTTAAGGGCCTCAGACAGACAGGAGGCTGTTGTAATTTTTGAGGGTACATAGTTGAAAAGTAACCTGTAAACTATTCTTAAGGGTTTTCCTTTAAATGTAAGTAATATGCATTTTATAAACCTGGAATATCATACTTTGATTCTGGTATCTCAAATGAACTTGTCCGTGCCACTGTTTCTCAACTACTTCGATTCCTGCACCTGTTGTTGAGAGCCCGCCTCCCTTGTGCACTCAACACTCCCCACCCCCAGCAAATCTAGCCCTAATAGGGGCACTTCAAACAACCCAGACTTTTAACACCTCCTATAGTCTGCAGCTTCTGAACAGCCATGACTTAATTTGGGCCATTGTTGTCTAGTAGAAACTCTCAGGTATAATGAGGTTGCCAATTGTGACCCTTGGGTTTTGATTGTTGAGGGAGGAACAAACTAAAATCAGTGCCTTCAATGGCAGGAAACTACTTCCTTTAGTTTGGTGATCTGAATGGTTATCTAATGATAACACAGCAGCTAAGCTGCTCTGCTGCTGCTCCCAGGGCCCTTGAGGGATGTGTGGAGGGGAGCCTGTGGCAAATCCAAAGAGACAACACGGCCCAGGTGAAGCCCAAGGCTGGAGCTGGGAGGGAGCGCCTGTGAACCAACAGCTAATTACTTAATTGTGTAATTCCTGCTGTTTTCCTCTTTAACCTCAGGCTATGGGTACTGGTTCCCACCCCTCTGATTAGCTAACTGGTTATTACTGGGTTTATTAGTTAAACAATGATTTAACCTTTCACATCCCTATTCTGGGTGGATCAAGGATTTGGGTTAATTTATTTTCCTTCCTACTTCTGCTTCCTCTTCACGTTTAATTCCCATCTCTAGAACAGAGAAAGCAAGTCATCTTCTGTCTAGGAACCTTGCTCAACAAGTAAAGTTTTATCTTTGGTGATGTTGCAGGTACAATGGTCAAGCTGCAACATTTTCTCTACTCAGGACCATGCTGCTTCTGCTATTGCAAAAACTGGTATTCCTGGTAAGTCCTTTTGTGTTCTAACATGGCTCAAACTAAGTGGCTTATGCTGCCAGTTGTGGCTACATCGTGAAAATGAAGCTCTAAAAACAAGACTCGGGAGGGAAATAAACCTCTGGAGCAGTGTCTGTTATACAACAGTAAGTTTAATCCAAACTGACTTTTCTCAGACAGCAGTCCAGCTACCCTGACTCTGATGCTGTTGTGCAAATTAAAGCAGGGGTGGGCAAAATGTAGCCCAGGGGCTGGATGCAGCCCTCCAGGCCATTCTATCCAGCCTGTGGGGCCCCTAAAAAAAAAAAATTTTAGAAAATTAATATTTATCTGCCCTGGGCTGCCTGTCATGCAGCCCTCAATGGCTTGCTGAAACTCAGTAAGTGGACCTCTGCACAAAATAATCGCCTGCCCCTGAACTGGAGGTTAGATGAGTATCTAGCTGGGATCATCTAGACCCAGCACTCTTTCCTGCTTATGCAGGGGGTCGGACTCGATGATCTATTGAGGTCCCTTCCGACCCTAACATCTATGAATCTAGAGGGTGTCAGTTAATTCTGGTCTCTAATGTGACTAAAGTAGCCAGGTGAGGAGTGGGTAGGGGTATATAGATAAGAGTGTTTGGTACTGTCCAGCAGATCCAAGGTGAACTGCTACCAAAGGAAAAAAACATTTGGCTATGGTACTTTAAGTAAAGATGTTCTTTCTGGGCTAGCTACAGCATGCAGCATTCTAAATGGTTTAACTGCTGTGTGCTCTAGATTAATGGTTCTCAACCTTTTCTGTACCAGGATCCATTTGTAAACATCAACGGCCAAGTAGACTGCCTGTCTCTTTAAAATGCTTGTTTTTGGTAATGGCTGCATACTTGTATGGTAGGAATGTTGCAGAGCCCTGGTTTTCATTGTCAGCTTCTGTTGCATTCTTTAGCTAAAATGTGTACAGTTGTCATGCTTGTGTGCACCAGTCAGCCTGTGCTGTCACAATGGCTAAATCTGCTTCCTGATGGCTAGTTCCTGACTTTTAAGGGATTCTCTCTTTCATTCCTGCTGTAAAGCTTGTTATTGTGAGGCCTTGATACTCCTGTGGCCCAAAGGCCACTTGGGGTCAGGTTAATCAGCAGCCTGTATTTTGTAGTAATTTAAAATACCAAGTCTTTCTTCAGCCTTGTGCCCTTGCAGGCCAAAGAAATTGGTTCATTTTCCTATCAGCAGGGAGGCAGAGTTTTGTTTCTGGCATGTGAGATTACTGATGCAGTATAGAGGGAGTCTATAAAGTTGGAATTCATACATCCCCTTTCTATATATCATGGAGTTGAAGCTTATTGACAGAATAAGTGAGGGGTGGCTGCTGGCCTCAGTCCTTAGTCTCTGCCCTGGAATTTTTAAAGTTATCAGGAATTAGACAGAGCTACTGGGTCTGTTTCCTCTGCAGAATGAGTGTAATTACAGCATCTTCAACAATGACAGCATGGAGTACAGAATAGATGCTGGCTTCTTGTGCACCTTCATGCAGTCATGAATTCACTGCTATTATTTTTACTTGTGGGAGGCTAGATGATGGTAACACATGGTATGTTCACAACTTTTATTTTTCAGTATAGCCATATTTAGAGGCTCTTCCTAATTCCTAGAAGCTGAACATGAGTTGTGGCAGAAGATGGGAATTGTAGCTTGTATGCATAGCTCATGTTGGTGCCACCTCATTTCTCTTGGCTCTTAAGGATAAGAAGGGAGCTGATGTTCTTGATATGGTCTGACCCAAACTTCTATCATTTCAGGGCATGAAGCATAAGACGCAAGTGATTTTTCTGTTTATTCAGTTCTACTCAGCTGCAGACACATAGCTGATAGTGTTTTTTCTAGCTGGAGGCAGTGATCTGCTAGGGCAACATGTGCTTTTTGGCTCTGGTACAGAAAAGTGCTAATGTAACTTAGATTTGGAAATGCTGATATAGATATACTTGCTGGTTGAATAAGAAATTAAAGTAATTCTTCCTGCTCTTTTGCTGGTTCAGTGTTCGCCTGGAAAGGAGAGACAGATGAGGAATACTTGTGGTGTATTGAACAGACCCTGTACTTCAAAGACGGGCAGCCCTTGAACATGATTTTAGATGATGGTGGAGACCTCACCAACCTGGTTCATACCAAATACCCACAGCTCCTGAAAGGTAACTTTTTTGTGGCCTGTTACATTTGGTCATTGTACCTTTTGAGCCTACATGAGACAGCTAGTACAATTGTTTCAGTTTCAACAGGAATCTCTGCTTCTCTCTAAACAGAGTGGAACAGACGCAGAACATCATCTTATCTACAAATCGACATTCAGAGCTTATCCAGAACCATAGCTTATTTGCACAACTTGTTTTTAACTCTTGCTCTGCATTGTTGCGTTGCACAACCCATTCTTGAAGAGGGCAGAGTATAAAAGTTATACAAACCCAAAATATATAAATCCTTGATCCTTCCAGATACTGGTTTTAGTTATGTGCTCACTCTGATTCTGGTTCTGGTGGAGCCAGTGAGTGTATCACATCAAGTCTGTTTTTTGTTTGGTTGAACCCTTACTCTGAATTGGTAACCTGATTTTTTGCAGTTCTATTCTGGCTCATGTTCAGCAAGAGACTTGCAGATAATGGCTCAGGTTCTGTTCCAATTCAGGAAAAAATAAAGGTTCGTTCCGATTTTTTGGTTCAGGTTCAGCTTGGCTCCCTGGCTATCCCTATGAGATTATGTTAATTTTTGCTTAGCAGAAGGGCCAGTTCCTCTTGTTTGTTCCCCACATTCCTGGCACTTGTGTACAGGCAGCTAAGCCTGCCATAGGAAGCCCTGGGCTTCCCTGTTCTCTTAGAGTCTTGTCCTTTGGCTGGGGTAGGAGTGAGTTCCCTTGTTACCTGCCTGACCTGTTGATTCTGTGGTTGCTACTTCCAGGCCTTGCACTAGTGATTGTCTGACCATCCCCCAGCCATCTTAGTTTAAAGCCCTGTCAAGCCAGTCAGCCATTCTGGCTGAGAAGAGCTTCTTTCCCATCAGAGTAAGGTGGAGGCCATTCCTTCCCAACAAACTGCTGCCTCTCTCTGAAGTGCGTACTGTGGTCAAAGAAGCGAAAGCCTTTTTGATGGCACCAATGCCGCAGTCTTCTGTTGACTTCTTCAGTATATCTGTCCCTCCTGTGCCCATGACCTGTAACTGGAAGGATTGAGGAGAAAGCTACCTGTGCCCCCAACCCTTGAGCCCAGCCCCCAGAGCCCTGTAGTTGCTCATGACCTGGCCAGGATTGCTCTGAGCTGTCTTCTGTGCCCACATGGATGAGGAACATGGGGTAGTGGTCAGAGGGACAGACGAGTTTAGGAATCCTTCCTTTCTGCCATGTCCCAGATGTGGGCCACTAGAAGGCAGCAGACCTCACGGGCCAGGGGGTCAGGGTAGCAGATGTCCCTCTCAGGAGGGTGTCACCCACCACAACCATCCTGCATCTCTTCTTAGGGTTGGCAGCTAGCTGCCTTCCCTCATCCAGAGCCGGTGCTTCTGCTGATGTCTGCTGGTGATGTGAGAGGTGCATACCTATTGTTCAGTTTCAAGGGAGGAGTGACCCTGGTACTTCGTGTCTTGAGACCTGAGACTACCCTCTTCCAAGCATCCCCTGGGTGTGGCTCCTGGTTGATCTTCCTGTTGTCCATCTTCATGTAGTTGGGCATCCATGCTCTTCTCTCTTCCTTCTTCCGGAGAAGAGCCTGACTGTAGTAATTGTCAATCTTCTGCTTGTGAGTCCTGATGGCACAAAGTCTGCCTATCTGGGCCTGGAGCTCAGTCACCTGGGACTCCAGGGACCTCACTAAGTAGCATACACCACAGGTGGGGGCAACCTTGCTCCCATTCTCAGTTGCTGGCAGCTGTGCCAGGCAGTCTCTGCAGCCTGGAGCCAGGGGTTGTGTCTGAGTGGAGGCTGGAACCATGGGTTCCATCTAGGTGGTGCAAGGGAAGGGAGTACCAGCTGGGGCTGAAGTGGGAAGCTGCGTGTCCCCACCACTGTATGGTAATAGGCTATGTTGCTACCCACGAACTGGCCTGCAAACTGCTTCCCCTGTTTGCTGTCCCTCTTTGCTGGTTGCCTGGGGAGTCTCCTTTTATACCCTCTGGGCCTGGGCTGACTCAAACCCTTTGTTAAGGCTCTTTTCAGGCCCAGGTAGCAATCACTCACTCATCAACAATTTAGAAAGGATTGAGGAAAGCAGATCATTCTATAACTGCACTTACTACAAATAAATAAATGTATGAAAGGCCAACTCTGAAATCACTGCAACTTACAATATTTAATAAGGTCTTTTTAGGTGTATTCAAAATGCATCTTTGGAAATACAAGACAAATCTATTTCTTGTTCATTTTTGTGAAATCTCATTTAAAGCAAGGTAGTATGGACAGTAAATGTTAATGCGAAGAAGATATGATGCTGTTGTCCTGGAAGTAGGGACCTGTTAGCTCATGTAAAAGAGCAATCCAAGCATAGCTTGAGATTTGTCAATAACAGGGTGGATTGACTTAAATCAAATCAATTTAAATTGCCTATTTAAAATAGGCAAGCCAAAAGCCCAATTTAAATCCTTGACTTTTATCTACTTTCCCATTGTATATTTTTTTTCATTTTTAAAAAAAAGGTTTATTTTCATTAGTTGGTGGCCATAAATACATGTTGATTTACAACTAAATCCAGTTTTTACAGTAAATTTGATATGGGCATCTGTGTGACAGGCTTATAGCCACGGGGTTGACCATCACGCCCCCTGGTGGCCTTTGTAGCTCCTGCCTGTTTCAGACTATAATGTTCTCCCTAGATGGCTCACCCATCACACCTTGTTTTTAATAATCAAGCTTTAATAATGGAGGCTTGTCACAGGGTACCCCAAAATTTTAATTACCCCACTCCAAGGGCATTCTGCCGCACTGTCATCTGCCATGCCTTGATGTTAATAGATATATATTGCAGGAGGCTGCCCTGATCTTATTATAATGACCACCCAACTTGTGCTCATGGCCTTATGGGCCAGTCACATGGGTCTCTACCTCCCCTACGCCATGTCCAATGCTTCGCAGACGGCATCCTTAAAGATGTTTTGCATACTGCTGATACAGCCAGTCATGGCTGTACAGCCCCTTGGCCTCTCTCAGCCCCTCTCTGGGCCCTCAGATCTCTGTCTTGCACAACCCCTCCCTGGGTTACCAGGCCCTTTGGTCTTTCTCCCAGCACCTCTCTGGGCTGCTAGCCCCTTCTGGTCCCTCTGGACCCATTCCGGTCTCCACTCTTCTGAATGCTCTCCAGGCCCTTAGGCCCATCCAGTCGTGTACTCTATTTAATCCTGGACCCCTCTGGATTCACTATGCCTGCTGGATCCCACTAGGTGCTTCAGGCCCCTCACTGGACCTCACTATCCAGGCCCTTGGAACCCTCTGGTCCTGGACTGTATTCTGTGCCCTTCACTGGACCCCTCTGGTCCCACTATACTTGCTGGGCCCTACTATGCAGCTCAGGCCCCTCTCACTGGGCCTCTGGTCCCAGTCTCCCCTACCAAGTGCTTTTTTGTTGAAGTGTGCTCCCCTAGCCATTCCTCTCTACAGGGTAACCCACAAGGCTGTGGAAGCTGAGGCTTTCCAGCATCCCATCCTCTCCTCTCTCTTGAGTGGGCCATGCGTGGCACTTCATGGAGGCTGACCTGCTACAGGCAGCCCTACCATGCTAAGCAACTCCGGTAGGGTGCAGTTTTAGGTCTTACCCAGTACTGGTCTTCAGGCCTACCTGATCTTACATGTCCCTCTCTGGGCTTCCTCTAGATGTCCTACATCTCTCCTAGGCTGCTAACCACTGAGCCACCTGGCCCTGGCTCCATTTCTACTGAATCCTCTATCTCTGGTTCCCAGCTCACTCTCAGACCCCTGTCCTTGATCCTTTCTCCTCAGACAACTTAGCACCAGCCATTGTCATCCTGGGCTGCCTGCTGCTAGACCCCTCCCTCTGCTGTGTCCCACCTCCTCCCCCCAGGGACCTTTGGCCCCTCCTAGGCCCTGGCCCCACCTCCAGGCCAGTCGAGACTCCAGGCTCCCAGGTCTGGCAGTCTCTCTTGTGGTGGACTGTTTCACCATTTGGCCCTTCCTGGGCACTCGCCCTAGCTTGAACCAGTCAAGGTTCCCAGGGTCAGTCCTCAAACAGTCATCCCTCTCCTCTCTGTGGGTCTGCCCTCTTGGAGGCCCCCATAGATCATTGCCTCTGAGCTCACCTGGATCCCCCAATAGATTTATCTTAATGCAGCCCCTTTCCTACTCTGGGCTCATCCGAGCCCCTCAATAGGCCCCTGTGCTCTTCCACATTTACTGGGGTTCACCCAAATCCTTCCCTAAGTCTCTCACAGCTTTGGCCCTTCTCTCAGGACTCACCTAGCCCCTCAACAAGCCCACAAACTCTCTCAGCCCTTCTTCCAGGGCTTAACTGGCTCCTCCTTAGGCTCTTGTGCACTCAGCCCCTTACTCCCTGGGCTGGCCTGGCCTCTCAACTCTGCTTCTGTGCATGCAGTCCCCTTCTCAAGGCTCATCCGGCCTCTCAATGTGCCCTTAGCCCTTCTCAGGGCACTGGGCCCTCCACTGGGTCCCCAGGAACTTTCTCCATTCCCTTAATTCCTACCAAAACCTCCAGATGTCACTTCCCTTCCTGGTATTCAGGAGCTGCAGTCTTTCTGCTGGATGATTTTACTCCTAGCCCTGCTCTCAGGCTCTGGGCTTATAGCCAGCCCTCCTCCAATCAGGTATCTCCCTGTCAGTCGGGTGACTCCTTTAATCAGGCCTAGTCCCACCTGCCTGCCCCTGGGTCAGCTGACTAATTAGATCTGACCCCACCTGCTGGTGGCTCCACGGCCGGTCTGACCTCTTAGTAGCAGGCACACAAAGTGCCCTGCTGCAAGGCTGTGTCAGAATGCCTTAAAGTGAGCCCTAATCCTAATAATTTCCCACTGGGTTTCTTGTGAGCCCCGACTAGCCTCAATCTAGCCCTCAGGCTTGATGGGTCTCTCTCAGCCTGACTAGGTCTCTGTAGGGCACCTGTAGCCTTAAGAGAAAATTGCATGGCTCCTTCTCCTCCCCTATGCCATACCCCAAACCTTGTGGGTGTTCTCTCTCTGATGTTAACTTATTTATACACTTGGCCTTCTTGGCCCCTCAGATCCTCCTGGTCCTTTACAGTGTCTCCCTTAGAGCTCTCTGATACTTAGTCCCACACACTGCCCCTCCTACAGGCTCTCGGACCCCTTCATCCAGCTTAGCCCTCTGGCAGACACCTCAACCCCGCTAGGGGTTTAACATAAACAAAGGCCGCTTTCCTGTAAAACCTAGTGATGTTTAGCTAACTCCAGGCCCCTGCAGGAGCCCTGCTTCTCATTGCATGGTTGCCAGGGAGAGACTAACTGACCAGTGCAGGCTCTGGGTTTATAGCTCCAGCCTGAGCCCTCTTCCCATCAGGTGAGTTCCTTGTTAGCTCCCCCTTGCCACCTGCAAGTGCCTCTCAGCCTGCTTACGCCATTAAAAGGAGCAGGCACATCCCAGTCGCCTGCTACTGTTTCCTATATATTAAATATATAGCTTAAAATATTTGGATTATTAGAAATCCCTTATTTTGGTAAGCTATACAATGGTGAAATCTATATATAGATTCTTTATTCACAGATCATTAATTTTTATTATTTGTATCAAGCTACATTAAGATGGCAATTTGTATTTAATTGAACTTGGAAAACCAGCACTTCAAATTAAGTAAACAATTTTTAATGTTTTGAATTTTTCAAAATCATCTAGGTAAAAAAAAAAAAAAAAAAAAAAAAAAAATCCCTAGTTTTCTCATCTTAAAGTTCCTACTTCCCTAATTCTCTTTAAAATGAGGCAACTCTTTTGTCTTTACCTACTCTATTTTGAAAATTTTTACAATTTTAAACATACCCACAGAATTGTTCATCAAAATTGATGCATTTTATCTTTGTGGAAACTGCTGCAAGTTTTAGTGCATGTATTTCATAAACATGCTTTTAAGCAGCCCTTTTGTATCACTTACACATGGTACAAACCTACGCATGGTATTAGTCCAAAGCAAAAGGTTCATTATTTACCATGTAGTTCATTGGACTGGTCCGCAGCAGTGTCAACAGTATTTCAAGCCATGGTCACCCCACAGCTCAGCATTGTTGAGTGTGTGTATTCCAGATGCCCCTCACAAAGGATTCATGCGCTAATTAGCCCCTCACTCATGACTAGAACCAGTGTTCTTGTCATGAGTCCTGAGACCCTCCAAAAATGTATATACAGATGAGGTGTAGGACAACTTGGTCCAGTACAGTCTTATGGAGGGTGGGGATACACTAATCATATGACAGGCAGACAGAGGGGGTGACAGAGGGAGTCTGGGTAAACTGTTTGCTGTCGTGTTTGGGTCAGTAGGGTGACCATATGTCCTGGATGGGCCAGGACAGTCCTGGATTTTGGAGGTGGTCCTGGCCAGCTGGTGAAAATTTAAAACTAGCATCCCGGGTATATGGTACAGAGGCAGCGGCAAGAGCTGTGAAATAGGAAGCCCTAGCAGACGGTTAAATAGCACACAAACACTTCATTGTTACTTCACAGATAATAACACTTGTGAAGTAAAGAACAATGTGTCATTAGTGGACCTTTGACTCCCTGCAGCAGGAAGGAGGAGGTAGTGTCCCAGATTTCACATGGTTTCATATTGTCACCCTACTTTTTGGTGATTGTTTTCCAGATATTTAAGGCTGGTGAAGAAACAGGAATGATTGGAAATAGGGGAAGAAAGGTGCAGCTCAGCTGTGGGAGTGGAGAAGTTGAAATATATTCAATGTAGTGGCTCACCAGGACTTGAAAGCACTGCACTGAGTGTGCAATGGGTACTACCATATATCTTATTCAGATGGGCAGCATTAACCTAGCTTTGCAGCAGGTTCCCATCATCAATTTTGTAGCAGTGGGGGGGACTGCTTTTGCACTTTCCCCCTGGCTATTCCTTGGCCTTTCTAACGCCAAAGCTTGTAAGACGGGGCTTGCACCTAGGGTGCACCCCCCCCAAATTCCCTACCTGGGCCTGAAAAAAATATTAGGCAATGTGTTTTATAGTCATGCTCAGTGTTGGCTGCATTTAATCAGTTTCATAGTTGGTTACTATTACTTAAGCACATGCTGCTTCTGGCAGAACTTCAATGATAGACAGTATATTTAATGAGGTTTCCTTGTACAGGCATGTCACATCTTACGCAGGGGTTAGGTTCTGAGGTCACCACATAAGGTGAAAATCTCATATAGTCAAATCGCCAGCTATTTGACTAGCGGTGACTGCCTCTGTCTCCAGAAACTCCTGCCGCTGCCTTGGAGCTGTGTGGCTGGTGACAGCGGTGCAGCTCAGGGTAGTGGGGGGGGATGGCTGTGTGCCGCTGGGCCACCACCACGCTGCCAAAACCTCCTGCTGCTGCCGCAAACTTGAGCCCCGCCCTCCCTCCCACCACACGTATAGTTGAATTCGCACAAGTTAAATGCACATATGACGTGAGTATACTGTATGTTAGTGTAAGATGAGCAGTATTTTATTTAAATTATTTTAATAGATTATACTTGATTTGAGCCTTCAAGGGGCTAAGAAGTGATTTTATGTACTTTAGCCTATGCCATATTAAATATAAATTTAAAAAGGAAAAAATCTCTCCTCTTTCTGTCTCATTGATTTCCTTCCCCCCCCCCCCCCCCCCCCCCCCAGTATGGGACTTTTTGACTTCAGAAATGCCTGGCTGGGGAGTTAGTGAAAGAATAAAATGTATGCAGCTGTGGCTGCCTTGGGTATTAGAATGTACTACAAGAGAGGAACAGTGTGTAATTGAGGGAGGGCAACCCTTGACAAAAAGATGATAGTGTAGCACATATTTAAAATGGTACAATGTTACATTTGGGTCTAAATCACCCTGCAAAAGGGAAAGATTACACCTGAACTTGGAGATGTCATGCAGAAACTGTTGTCTGTAGGAAGTTTGATAAATTCCTAGTGTTACATACTTTTCCTAAGTTAATATTCTTCAGCCTCAGTCCTAGCACTGCTGTGCAGTAGGGCTGTGCGAAACGGCACAGTCCTGTTTAGACTTGCATTTCAACAGAACAGTGTTTCGTTTTGAATTTTGTTTCTATTTGAAACCGCCATTCCGTTTTGTCGAAACAGTTTAACTGTTTCAACACTGTATCAATGTTTAGTCCATAGGCTATAATGGGGAAGTTCAAAACAGCCTATAACTTTTGTCATTTCTGGCCTGATTTAGATGAAATTTGCAGGAATGGTAGCCCCTTCTGAGGGCATGAAGCCTGCCAAGTTTCAAGGAGATAGGTGCAGGGGGTTTCAGGGAAACTGCACCTCAGAGTCTTGAAAGCAAAACCCATGTCACGTGTATGTGTTAAGCTACAGTGGGTTCAAAACTGCAGGGGTGGTAGACCCTACTGAGGCCACAAAGCCTACCAAGTTTCAAGTAGATAGGTGCAGGGTTTTGGGGGAAACTGCACCTCAAGCTGTGGACAAGCAAAACTTGTGACATGGGTGACACACTGTGTTAAGGTGCAGCAGGGTGAAAGTTGCAAACATGCTAGCCCCTGATGAGGTCATGAAGCCTGCTGGCTGGCTATCAAGGAGATAGGTGGAGGGGCTTCTGGGTTCTGGGGCCCTGCACCTCTAGCTGCTGACAGGCAAAACTGGAACACACAGCTCAGTAACTGACACCAAGGCAAAAAGCAGTGGGGTTCAAACACTGCTGCCTTTTTATGCATCTTTTCCATCTCTCCCCAGAGCACTGGGATTGAAGAGACCTCAGGGAAGGATCCCAGTCACTGGTCAGCTATGCAGTCAATAATGAGAGCAGTCCTTTTTTTTCCGCCCCCCCACCTTCTCCCCTCTTCCCCCTCCCTCTCCTTATTTTAGTTCCTATTTCCCTGCAGACAAGCCCAGCTTCAGCTTCAAAACTCGAAACATTTCGACTTGCCTTGTTTCGTTTTGAAGCTCTCTGTTTCCTTTCGATTTCACTGTTTCGAGCTCTAAACGAGTCAAAACAAAATCGCTGGCAAAATTTCACGCAGCCCTACTGTGTAGCTGTTTAAAATGCTGATGCAAAAGCTCAGACAGTAGGTGGCTCTTCATCTCTTCTCTAGTGTGCAGCAGCTGTTGTAACACCTTGATACCACAGCTGTACTATTGCAGCCTTTGGGAGCATGAAAGAGAGAGAGTGCAGGAAAAGCCAGGATTTAAATAACTCTGCTAATGAGCCAGTGGAAATCCTGGGGTTCAGTTATGTCCCAGGCTTGTAAGAATACCTGACTGGCTTTGGTGCTGTTGTCAATGTGATTTTTCATGATAGATTGAGTATTCTGCACCCAGAAGCTCACAGGAAGGATGAGAGTTAAAACTTGTATTTAATTTATATTGGTAGAGTGGGTGTCACATTGATAGTGTCTAAGGATATGGACTAATGCACCTTCCAACCCTTTTAAAAGGGGAGAGGGAGCTACTAATTAAGTGTATATCAGCTGTTATGACACATCTCCATGTCTGCATGCCACTCCAGCAGTTAAAGTTGGCTAAATCACTGTTATTTTCATAGACATTATAGACACTAGGGCTGGAAGGGACATCGGAAGATAATTGAGTTCAGCCCCCTGCCCCAGGGACAGGAAGTCAGCGGTGGTCAGAGGATCCCAGCAAGACAAACATCCAAATTTCTCTTGAAGGCATGTAAAGTAGGTGCTTGAACCACCTCCAGTGGCAGACTATTCCAGACCTTGGGGGCTCAGACAGTAAAGAAGTTCTTCCTTATGTCCAGCCTGAAATGGTCCTGGAGGAATTTATGACTGTTTGACCCTGTCATCCCTTGGGGTGCTCTGGTGAACAAATGTTTCCCCAGATCCTGGTGAGCACCCCTTATAAACTTATAGGCAGCCATCAGATCACCCCTAAGCCTGTGCTTTTCCAGGCTGAAGAGTCCCATAGCTCTCAGCCTCTCATCATAAGGTCTGTTTTCCTGACCTCTGATCATGTGTGTGGCTCTTCTCTGGACTTTCTCAAGCTTCTCCACATCCTTTTTGAATTGTGGAGCCCAAAACTGGATGCAGTACTCCAGCTGTGGCCTCACCAAAGCTAAATACAGCGGGAAAATGATGTCCTGGGATTTGTTTGAGAAGCATCTATGGATGCAAGCCAGCATTTTGCTTGCTTTACTAGCAGCAGCATCACACTGAAGGCTTATGTTCATCTTGTGGTCGATCATGACCCCCAAGTCCTTTTTGTCCATAGTGCTAGCCAGCCTATAAGCATGCTGTGGGTTTTTCTTCCCAAGGTGGAGAACCTTGCATTTTTCAGTGTTAAACACCATCAGGTTCTTGTTTGCCCCTTTCCTGAGCCTGTGAAGGTCAGCCTGGATTGCCCTGCTGTCCACAAGTATGGACGCTTTGCCCCAAAGTTTGGTGGCATTGGCGAACTTAGCCAGTCCTCTTCTGATTCCAATGTCCACATCATTAATGAAGATGGGGATTTTAACCCTGAGTAAAGCAATGTCAAGGTTGAAGTGGTTTTTCTATACTTGTTTACCTGTTCTTAGTTATACAACACTTGCACCATAACAGTTTATCATATTTTCTTGCATAGTGCACACCTTTTTCCTGAAAATCTAGGGGTGCACCAATAGAGATTTTGGTGGCATTTACCAATAGCTGATTTTTTTTTTTTTTTTATGGAGGTTTATCGATTGATACCGATCTGATTTCCAATACCAGCCTGGCAGTGTGGAGAGCTGCCTCCAGCTCGTAAGTCTGGTTTGGTTGAAGGGGAGCGGGAAGGGAAGAGGGGTGGGGGTGGGGGGGCAGATCAAGGCCCCCCCCATGATGAGGGAGCAGTGGGGCTGGGGCAAGTGCTGCCCAGCTGGGGTGGGGTGGGTGCGATACAGAGCTGCAGCTTGTCCAGGGCGGGGAAAAAGGTGGGGGGGGCGCGCCACTGGTCTGGGAGCCACTGGTCCGACACTCATCTGCTTGTTCAGCAGCTCCTGTTGCTCATCCGGAGATGGGGCATGTGTCCATGGATCTGCATGGGATGGGGTGGGGCTGTGCTGGGAAGGGGGCTACTGGGTCATAGCCCCTTCCTAGTGCAGCTCTGCCCCACCAGGTAAAGCTTGGCGCAGCCCCACACGGAGCTGGGGACACGCCCCCCCCCTGCCCACCTGGATAAGCAGTGGGAGCTGCCATACAAGCAGGTGATCACCAGACAAGCTGCCGGACCAGCGGCTCCTGTACATGTGGCACCCAGCAGCAGGGGCTGCCCCTGTGCCCCCCACATGAGCCATAGCTCTGTGCTGCACCTGCCCCACCCTGACTGGGCAGCACTTGCCTCAGTCCCATACCTCCCTCACTGTGGGGGGCCTTGATCTCCCCCACCCCTTCCTCCACACCAGACTTACCAGCTGGAGGCATCTCTCCACACTGCCAGGCTGTGCTCCTCACTGCCTGTGCTGTGCTGCAGCTGCACGCATGCATGGGCCAAATTATTGGCCTGATATGGCCAATTTCTGATAGTAAATTTTCTTTATATCAGTGCTGATCTGATATCAGACCTTTTTTTTTTTTTTTTTGTATTGGTGCCCCTCTGTGAAAATCAGCTGCTGGAAATTGGGGTGTACATGGTAAGTTAGGAAATATGGTTGTGACCTACTCTGTG
This sequence comes from Alligator mississippiensis, assembly GCF_030867095.1. Classification (NCBI taxonomy): domain Eukaryota; kingdom Metazoa; phylum Chordata; order Crocodylia; family Alligatoridae; genus Alligator; species Alligator mississippiensis. The sequence continues at coordinate 24,388,204 of NC_081832.1, forward strand.
CGCGGTTTAGCTGGTGCTGGGGTAGGCCCTGCATACCCTGCCTAGTTGCAGCTGCTGGGGTGCTGGCTTCCCAGGGGCTGCTATTTGAACTCTCCCTCTAACATCTGGCATTGGTGCCCTTCTTGCTCCCTGCCCCTAGTTAAGCTATTGCTGGGCTACCTAGCTGCTGGTTGTGGACAATATGGGGGTTTTATACAGATGCTTTGGAAGGCCAGGGGCAGGTGCTTTAATTAGAGTGGCTCCAAGAGACACTCTGATTAGTGTCACATTCATCAGCATCCTCATGCTGAAAAATGGTGGCAGGGGGTACCTTACCTAAAGCTTGTTGAATGAGCTTTAGTTAAAGCACCGCTGCCACTATTTTTCAGGGTGGGGATGCTGATGCATGTGACACTGGAGTCTGCTGGAGCACGGTAATTACCAGGGTCCAGCAGACCTGATTAATCAAGTCTGCTCTGACACTGTAATTGCAGTGCATCAGAGCAACCTGGATGCATGTACCTAGATGCCCTAGGAGCCTAGTGTGCTTGCTGCACTGGCTCTTTGCATCATGGCCAAGATTACTTTACTTTCCTTTTTCCATAGCAGAGACTCCTGCTACAGAAGCAGCTCCTGACTCAGCAGGAGCCTTTATCTCTGCAGCAGCTTACAGGTCTCCTTGGGCTCAAATTGCTAGCAGCTGCAACAGGAAGGAGTGACAGTCCTGCATTAGCCATGTAGCTCAGGCATGGGCAAAATGCCAAATCCGGCTGGCAGTGGACTCCATTTCCCAGTAGCCCCATCCCGCATGGCTGGAGCTGATCTCCAGAGATAGTGCAAGGCTGGGGTTGCCATGGAGAGTGGCCCGGGCCATGCTGGCAGGGTGTGCAGCAGAGCAGGGGTCTGCTCTGGATCTTCTGGGATTTTGCGGCAGGGGCAGCTTGGTCTAGGGCGAGGGCCATGGTCTGCCTGTGTGCTCTGGGCTGGAGTGTGCAGGCAGCAGATCACAGCTCTGCTGCAGCTTGGGACCAGTCTGTCACTGCTGCAAAGAGCTAGGGCAGAGCTGCCATCTGCTGCCTGTATGCCCCTGCCTGGAGTGTGCAGGTGGCTGATTGCAGCTCTGCCCTGGCCCCAGACCAAGCTACCCCTGCTGCAAAATTGCTGTGGCTCCGGAACAGCCCCCTGCCCTGCTCTGCTGGCGCTGGTCTCCCAGCACAGTGCTCCCTATTATAGGACAGTGGGTGGGGTCTCTTTGGAGACAGACTTCAGCCATGTGGGCAGGGGCTGCTGGGACATGGCCTCTCCTGGTGTAGTTTTGAAACTTGTTAAGTTATACCACTTCAGACCAGTATAATGTTTGGGGTTTGAAATGTATTTAGAACAGGGGTGGTCAATTATTTGAACTGGAGGGCTTCTTAAGGATTTTTGGTCAGCTGTTGAGGGCTAGGGGTGGGGAGATGCCAATTGATCTTGTTCTATCTGACCTGCCAGCTGCCCTGTACCACTTGCAGCTCTGGGCTTGAGAAGGACCATAAAGCGTGCAGACTCCTCTGTCCCCTCCCACCCCCACCTGGCTTACTGATTGCACTGTGAAGTTTTGACACTGGCAGCTGGGCCCATATAAGATGGGGTGCAATTCAGCACACTGAGTAGCTTTCCCCCCCATTGCTGCTGCACCCCATCAGGAAAGTTTGGAGAGGCTGCTTGATGGACTAGTTGTGCAGTGGCTCATTGCAACGGGAGGGATGGCTACTTGGCTTGCATCACGTGTGGGCCTGGCTGCCTGTGGCTGTGGTGCCAGGACTGCACAGCCACAGTGCCAACAGGAAACTGAAGGGGGTGGGGAAAGGGGGTGGGGATGCGGAGGGGCAGAGGAGTCGGTGCTGCGCAACCCAGCCTGGCCCTGGTTCCAGCCAAGTGGAGCAGTGTGTGGCTCAGCCCTCTGTCCTCAGGCTTCCAGTAGTGGCCAGGGGGCTGGATAGGATCAATTGGTGGGCCAGATATAGCATGGAGGCCATATTTTGTCTACCTGACTTAGAATGTTGTAAGCATTGCATCTGTCCACATCCTCAGATGGACTCCTCTCTGAGCTTGGCTTGTTCTCACAGCAGAGAAGCATCAGAGCTCCCTTTTGCAATCTGAATGATTTTGTCATGCACTCCTTTTCATGATCTCCCCTAGCACTATTACTCACCAAATCTGTTTGCATTTAAGCAGGAGTCCTCTAATGTATTTTTTTCAGAGAAGTCATGCAAGATGGTGATGGTTGATAGATGAATCATTGCTATAGTATCTCCAGTGGTATATACATAGAACCATCCCCCTGCAGGCACTGAAAGGTGAAAGCTCTTATGCCATCAGATGTGCAAAGAGATACTGAAAATACTTGGTGGAGCCCCATTCTGCTTAAAGATTGCTCTGCTGCAAAGGATCACTAGAGGGCAGTATTGCACTTTCCATTGCCGTGTGCTGTGCTGTGGGCATTGCAAACCAATGATCAGGCAAGAAATGCCTTGTCTCAATTTATCTGCATCTCTTGTAATGAGGGGGAAATCCATAGTGTATTTTGATTTTATGCAATTTCAGTCTCAATTGAGATGGAAGTCTGGACTGAAGAGTAATTTGATTTGTGGCAGAAGTTTCTACTGCATAAGGATACACTCGCATTAAGTTGCCCCCATCTTTTGAGGATGGGGAATACTCTAGGCAATAATTAAGCCTGTGATGCCTTGTAACAGGTGTTCCCCAGATGCTAGGATGGTGCGAGGGGAAGTAGTTCTTATTTCCTTTGGTCTAAACTGCAGACCTTACAATTGGTCTGCATAGCCTCAACTACTTTGCTAACAAGAACCCCATGGAGATCTTGCAGATAATGATTGGGCTCGATGTGAAAAGTAAAGCTACCTCACTTGACTCGTCTCCCCGAGAATTCTCTGAAGCTTCTGTTTTTTTTTCTAGACGCATCCTTGCTCTATCCTCCCTTCTCTCTCTTAGCCTTTGCTCTCACTTGGGGACCTATTCAGCCAGTCATGACTTTACAGCCCTACTGCTGCTGCTTCCATGCCAATGGGGATGAGTGAGGTTGAGATTGGCATGCTCTGCTCTGAGTGACAGCTCCCCTCAGTCCCATCCACAGGAGGACTTACAAGATTCTGTCACTTTGTTCTGCTTGAGTGAAGCGGGAGAAGCCCTAGTGAAGTCCTCTGGGCCATTTAAAACCCTTCCCAGAAAGGCCATACTCCAGAAACTCATCAGGACAGATAAGCTGCTCTGAGGGGAAACTAAGCATGGGCCTTGTTACACCTTACACTGTGAGCTGCACAAATGTTGATGAGTGTTAGTAACACTAACTCAAGTTTGGAGCAGTTGCACATTTAGGCCAGCAGGGGCTTGAAGGACTAAAAAGTAAGAAACCCCCTTTCTGTTCCAGGCTCCCCCCTGTGCCTTGAGGTTCCCCTTTGCCCTCTGCCCCCAGGGCTTCCACCCACCTACCTGTGGCTCACTATGCTTTCTGTCTCAGGGGAGCAAACAGGGAAGGGTTAACCTGCCTACCTGGCTGCTGCTGGGTTGCTCCTTTTCTCCAGGCTGAGCCTGGCTGGGCTCAGAGATAATTACAACCTTACAGTGCATTGGAGCAGACTTGATTAATTGAGTCTGCTGGAGTGTCATAATTTTGGCGCTTCAGTAGCCTTCTGCGTCTCGGCGTCCGCACACTTCAAAATGGCAGCAGGGGCGCTTTAACTAAAGCTTGTCAAACAAGCTTTAGTTCAAGTGCCGCCGCCATTTTGAAGCACGGGGATGCTGATGCATGAGAGACTTTGGTGCTTTAATTAGAGCAGCTCTTGGAACTACTCTGAAGTACCCCCCCATCTCCAGAGCATGCATAAAAGTGCTGATAGGAACTAATCCAGGTAATGGAGTAAGATTCCATAGTCCTTGTTTGTTAACGTAGTTCAGTCTGTGGATGATTACCTGTTCCACAGTTTCCCTTTTAAGTAGGTTTTTAAAGGTTTGCTGCCTAAGAACAGCTACTCTGAGATCAGTGGTGGAACATCCAGGGAGGTAAAAGTGAATTTAATGGTTGTGACTCCTTTGTTCCTGTGGGTTTGATTGCTTGTTTGCCTCCTCCTTACTCCTCCCTTCCTCCCTCTATCCCTCCCTTTGTACCTTCATATTTAAATCACCCTCCCCATTTTTATGCTGGTTTGTGCATGGCCTTTCACATCTGAAGTGATCTCCAGCTCAAAAAAGTCTTTGGGGTGTGTATAATTTTGTTTGTCTATAAGGTGCAAATCTACCCTGTTGTTAAAGTAATAAACATGGTTCAGTAGATGGCAGCAAGCTGAATAGTTTGCATGTTACATTTCTTCTCCTTTTCCCCAAAACAAATAGTTCGTGAACAGCTGTGATGGAATCACCAGAATAATATTATTCCAGGCATAAGTCTGCTCCCACATCCTCAAAAGATCAGACTAATATAGCCTAGTGGATAGAACTCTGAAGTGGGACTTAAGAGTCTTGGGTTTGTGCCAGTGGCTTCCTAGGCGACCTTGGACAAGTCCCTTCACTTTCCTATGCCTTAACATCCCTTTTTCATCAAATAGGGATAACATCAACACTTTTTGTAAAGTTCTTTGACTGACATAGCAATGCTATGACTGAGTTGGGAATAATGATTGCTTTTATTGCACAATAAGGGAGAACAAAGTCTTGCTCTGTGAGTGGGAAGAACTTTGCAAAATGATAGCTGACACGGATATCCAGTACTGCTTGCAACCTGAGCTATAATCTTGTATGAACAGGTATATGTGAAGATAATTCCTTGCTAAGCTTTCTTCCAGTAGTATAACTGTGTGTGAACAGAGCAATTTATGAGAAGTTTAATGTTTGGAGAGCCACTTCACAGCCTTCTCAGTAGAAAACCTATTTATATTAAAAGGTGTCCCATAAATTTTACTTCAGTGGATCAAAAACTTCCAAGGCCACAATGTGGAAGGCAGTAATTTTTCTCCATAAATCTTAGATGTATGTAGAATTTTTGCATTTTATTACACTTTTCATCTTTCTCTCCCCCCTGCCAAATTAGCTAATATGGTGTTAACTGTGTTATATAGAGATGCTACTAGTGTTGGTGGTTTGTCAGGCTGCTTAATAGACATTCTTTTTCCTTTGGGTTTTAGAACTTTACAATAAAAATAAATAAAGTTTGTACTGGCTTCATTTTTTTTTTTTTTTTTTTTTTTTAACTTCAGGCAAATAAACAACCCCCAAATCCTAAACATGCAGGCTGGACCTTGAGGGTAAAAATTTCATAATTCCTCATGTGATTTAGGAGCCTGAGTCCCTTTGCTTGTCAGTGAAGCACAGTGACTTGACTACATTAGAAGTCTACCTTTGTGGGTTTTAGATCCTGCTGGAAATTCCCTTGAAAGCCAAAGTTCAGTGATGGTAACTAATACTTCCATAGTGAAAGAAAATTCCATTAAAATTCTGGTGCAGCTGATTAATTACTATTAGTGAGAAAACAGGAGTAGCAACCTCCTGATTTGTATCTTAGCTTGCTAGGGTTTAGTCTTGAGAGGACTGAGCACTTCCACAGGACTATACCCTTCCAAATCTCCCAAAAATTTGAGCTACTCTTTAGAAATTCTGCTCGAAACGCTGAAATGGGTATTTTCCCTGTTTTGCAGATGGGGAAGCAAAGAGGTTAAGTGTCTTAAGCAAGGTCATAGGATTAGTGACCAAACAAATTAGAATCTAGGCGTTCTTGACTCCCAGACTTGGGCTCAGTCCACTAAGCCATATTTTTGCCATCAGAGTGCTTACTTAGAAACATGCATTGCAGGCTTGCTTTTGCAAGTCTTCATGTAGACACTGGAATGTGCATGAGATCATTTGTCTTGGCAGTCGGTCACTAGATTGTTTACAATGCTTTAGAGGGGCCAGGTTTTGTGTTTCATACTGCATGGAGGAATTCTTTGCCCCACCCTTTCCAGAAGCCCTTTTATTACTAATAGGGGAGCAAAGTCTCATCGGAGACTAACGTGGTGTTCACTGACTGAGGGAGCAGTCTGTGGTTTCTGTATTGCAATTTAGTGCCAGTGAGTTTAAAGTCCAAAGTGAATCCATATTTTTGCCCAAGAGTAATTGCTTCCCTGACCCCCAGCCTGAGGACTTATCCCAGACTGTAACCTTTCAAGCTAACTAAATCTGACTGCAAGCTCCATTCCCTCAAGAAATATATTCTTTTTGAAGTGGTTTCTTTAAATACATTTGGCTAATCATCCTCCTCTCACAAGCATATAAAAGCAACATCTTTGAAGCTCGGCTAGCAGGTGTGGTGAGCACTGCTCTAACCCACCTGACTTTACTCCACTTAATGGAGGCTGTCAGTAATGGAGAAGCTGCTATTTGGCAAAGTGAGCTCTGCTTTGGACTCCAATGGTCTGGATGCTGTATTTGTGACTGTAGGGCCTGCCCGACCCCGGGCTATAGAATTTGTTTCCTTCCCATATGCAAAATGGGAGCATTGTCCCAGAGTGTTTTTTCTACTTTCTACTACAGTGTGTCACTTCTCCTGAAGCAGTTCATTGGTTATTTGGTACTCTAACATGAAGTATAGACAAGTGGCTAGGATACTAGCCTCGAACTTTGGAGGCCTGGGTTGATTTCCTCGCTTAATCTTTCTGTACGTCAGTTCCCATAAATAAAACTGCCCTGGCTCTCATGTGGTGTTTGGATAGACATTAAAGGGAGGTGAGGCATTCAAGTAATGGTGCGTAGGTGTTGGGTAGTACCTATGAGTTGCAATATTGACTTGCCACAGTGCTCCAAAATAGGAGGGGAAGTAATTAATTGTCTCTTTGGAGTGATGGAATGGAGCTCTGAGAAGGGGTCTTCAACAGCTTTCTTCTAATGCAGACTGTTGAATAGTGCAGGTATTCAGGATTTCATTGATGTGTTTATTTTAGACTCAGTGTAGTAGAGCAGTGGTTCTCAACCTTTTTTTGTACTAGGACCTATTTGTAAGCATCAATGGCCAGTCCCAACCCAGTGCCCCTTCTCTCCAGACCTGCTGCCCCCAGACCCCACGTCCCCAGTGTGTGGGGCAGGGGGTGGGTGTGTGAGGCATAGGGGGCTCCAAATAACCCCTTGAAGGCTGGAACTCTGCCAGCCTGCAAGGGAAAAGCCATGGTTTCCCACATTTTTTTATCCTTTTAAAGGAGAATCCATTTTTAAAGTTTGTCTGTGACTTTCATATATTCTTTTGACCACCTTTGCAGTCGCAACCCACAGGTTGAAAAACACTGCAGTAGAGGGACATTGTCACCTCTTCCCTTCCTGCAAAAGATTTATTTTAAAGGAAGCTTTTTTTTTTTTTTTTTTTTTAGTAAAGCTGTGTCTATATTTGGACTTGTCTGTTTGCAGTATATCACTTTGAAGTCTTCTCCTCTCCCCTGCAGGAATTAAAGGCATCTCAGAAGAAACAACCACTGGGGTTCATAATCTATATAAGATGAAGGCCAATGGGACCCTAAAAGTGCCAGCCATCAACGTAAATGACTCTGTCACCAAGGTAAAGTAACCATCACTCTAAAATTACCCCATGGCACTGATAAACAATATGTTAATGTTAGAAAACAGTCTCCTTGCTTCCCCGCCTGAGTGTTAGTACTTTTCTTGTCCTTGCTAAATGAAGCTGGCTGTACTTAGGGGCCAGATGAGAAATAGATTTTGACATGTGGCTGGGGTGAGTATGTAGAGGGGTCTGGGATATGTCTGAATTAATGCCATGTGGCAGTTCAGATGGCCTTCCTCTACTTTTTTTTTTTGTGGTGTCATTGACATACATATTTGTGTGTTAGAAGATGCATCTCCTCATTTATTAGTAGTATAGCAGCACCGAGAGAGTGGGGATCTCACTCTCCCAGTGGAGATTAGGATTTTTAGAATGAGGCGCATTCTTGCCCAGAAGATTTTACAGTCCATGTAAACAAGACAGATAAAGGGTGGCAGGGAAAATGGGCAGAGGGTAGTGAAGTGATTTACCTAAATTACACAGTGGTCAGGGGAAGAGCTGGGATTAAGAATCCAGCTCTTCAGACTGTATATAGTGGCCTTTCCACTAGACCAGTGGTTCCCAAATTCTGACAGACTGAGTGCCACCAATTTAAAATGATACAGCCTTAACTACCACCAGCAAATTTTTCATACACATAGGTAACAGATAGTGTATTAAAACAAGATGAAAATTTTTACTAATCATAAAACATTGTTTTATCAGTTATAGTAGCCATATAAAACAATTGTAAATTGGAAAAAAGACTATGTAAATTTACCCATCCAGAGATGCTTTTGGGGATGTCTCTAGTAGGAAGGTATAGGGGCTGTGGGGGTGCATGTGGGGTTTGGAACCTGGGGAGGTAGGGGATCCATGCACACCCTGGCAAGATGCAGGGTACTGTGGGTCAGGAGTAAGAGGCAGCAGCAGGGCTGGGAGTGCTGTGGCTTGAGTGACAGACTTGCACACAGACGTGCATAGCGCCCTGTAGGTAAGTTGGTGGAGGGGTGGGGGGAGAGGGGAGATCAAGGCCCCCACATTGAGGGGAAAAAGTAGAGCAGGGGTGGAGGTGGATGGGACCCTCAGACCAGGGCTGACTGGGACAGAGCAGTGGGTGGCTTGTCCAGGGGTACTGGGGGAGGTGTGGCTGTCCACCATTGTGTGCACCCTGGGACAGGCATGGGGGCACATGCTCCCTGGATTTGTGTGTGGGACAGAGGCAGGCAGCCTCCTGCAAATAGGGTCCTGCACCACGCTGTCACTGCCCCGGAAGCCTTGTGCAATGCCATGAGCCTTCTGTGTGCTGGCTGCACATGCCTCCCATACCTGCCCTGGAGTGCGTCAAGTTGGGGGGACCACCCCCCCCTCGCCCATCCTTGGAAAGGCCCAGGCCACCTTTGTACAGGCCCTGCTGTGGGGCCAGGGCAAGCCAGCCCGAGGGGAGAGAACCCCTGGGGAGCAGTGGGCTGCTGCTGCGCTCTGCAGTGTGCTACTGCTGCCTCCAGAGCCGCACAGGATGCCATGTGCCTGCCGCCACTGGACGGGCAGAGGACGCAGTGCAGCCAGTGCGCGGCAGGTGCATGGCATCACATGAGGTTCCTGGGCTAGTAGGACTGTGGTGCAGAGCCCTATGTGCAGCAGCAACAGCCTACCTCTGCCCCATGCACAGATCTGGGGGCATGTGTCCCCCTTGCCTGTCCCAGGGTATGTGTAATGGTGGGGAGCCCCCCATGCCCCTGGATGAGCTGCCTAGGCTCTGACTATTGCACCACCCATCCATTCATCCCAGCCCCTGTCTCTGCCCCCCCTACTTCCCTCACTGTGGGGGCCTTGATCTGACCCCCCTTCACCCCAACATGCTTACCTACTGGGTGCTGCTTGACAGGCGACGCATTGTTCCTGGCCATGTGCAGTAGGCTGCTGCTGCGCTTGGTGCATGCAGCCCCTCCCCCTGGCCTTCCACGTGTACTACTTCCAGGTCATCTGCGTACCACTGGTGATACATGTCCCACAGTTTGAAAACTGCTGCACTAGACCATGTTCATAGCCTCCCCTCCCCTGATGCCTCGACCTCAATAAGAGAGTGACTTGAACAAGCTAGTCTTGAGCTATTGTGAAACTTCCGGAAGTGAACTTAGTTCTGGAAGGGAGTGTGCGTCTTGCCAACTTATATCGATGGCTTGAGACATCCTGGGGGTAGAAAAATGGGCCAGATTTAGATGTTTTAAAATATGGGTAGATGCTGTTAGACCCCGACTCCATGTGGCAGCCAATGACTAGGGAGATGACGATCCAATTGCCCATGGATCTTGTTACTTATTAGCCAGAGCAAATAGGGAGCAAATGATACTTGCACACGTTGCTTGCAACAACTTTATTCATAATGGAGATGGCTTCGGACAAAGGTCCCAAAAAAACAGCAAACTGGGGACCTGCACTGAACAATAGTTTTTTCCTACATTTATACTTTTTGGTTTAGGTTCATTAGCATTCACTTCACCTCCATCCCTCCTTCTATTCCACCCATTTCTCCTCCCATCTCAAGCTCCGCTTCTGTTTACTGTTTGCTTCATTAACATGGAATTTCCTATGCATTTCACTCATTTACATGTCTTCTTGCTATCAGCGCATGTCTAAGACCTTGACTTCTCTTCTTCGGTCAATGGGTGGACTTTGACTAAAACCTGAAAGCTTCTGGAGTCTTCTTCACCAATCACCATTCACCTTTTTGCATATGTTCATTTTGGATTCTGTTACCAATTACATGTTGTTTTTCATATTCCAATCTGTTTTTTAGTCTCAGGTTGTACCATCTTCCACATTCCTAAAACGTCACCTCATTCACAGCACACAGGCTCGCACCGATTTACTTGCTGCTTTTTACAGAAAATGGTTGACACAGTTAAGATGGTTACTTAGCATAAGCAAATGGCTGGTTTAGATATCATTCTGCCTTGTGGTCTGTTAGGCCACAGGCCTAAAGCTTTGTATTCAGCTGCAAATCCAGTGCTCCCCAAAATTCAAATATTGTCACCTTAACAGATGCCTAGTGGGATTTTCTGTTGTGCCTACCAACTGATTCTTGGCTACTGAAGTAGCTAGGGACAACAGAAATCTCAATAGGCACCTTTCTCCTCCTTCCGGCCCGCAAATACCTTTAAAAAATTGGCACTTAGCATCTATCTTCTGGTCAAGGGTTGGCTTTTGTAGGACACAGAAGTGTAATTGTTCTTCATGTATAACTTGTCTGTTTTTAAAAAAAAAAAAATACAAACAAAATCCCATTCTCTACTATATTTCAGCAGAGCTTATAACTATTGGGTTGTATAAATGGGGTCATCCTGCTGTGAGAGCTCCTTTAACCTATACCCCTGCTCTTTCAAAAGAAACGTGGCTTCTTAGTGGTTTAACAGAGATTGAACGTTAGAGCCTTTTAGTAGTTGTATGGATGTGGTTTCTACAGAGAGACTTTCCTTTCCTCTTTCCTTAATTCACTGGTTCTCAACTCTTTCAGATTTGAGACATTCTTGAGGCACCCCTCAGAAAATGTCAGCTTTTAGTTTTCATTTTGTTTTTTGACTACAGAAAAATAATGGAGCAATTCTGTTGCATAAAACTCAGACCACAACACGTCAGCATATTTTTACCACTATGGATTCCTATTTGAAATCTCTGGGTTTATTTTGTGCATCATGTTTGCACACGTAGCAGTGCTAGCATTACACAGCAACCTGTGGCACCCTTGAAAGGGTCTCAAGGCACCCCAGGATGCCACAGGACTCTGGTTGAAAATCACTGTCGTAATTATTGTTTGGCCCACTTTTTTTTTCCTCTGGTTTTCCACATGAATAGCTTCCCTCATTCCCCTGGCCATGAAGGGCATGCCTGTGATTCTCAGTCTCCTGTCCATTGGGTAGGGATTAATTGCAGTTGGGAAGAAGCATATTTCTCCAGCATTACTTTTATGTCTACAAGAACAGAAGAATGTGCAGTGCAGCCTATTTATTAGGCAGTTTTGGAAACTCAGATGATTCTAGCAACCCTTGTTGGAGCTGTTTAGAGCTGAGCTAACTTTTTTTATTCTAGTGCCAAATAATGCTTAATTTCAAGTGTTGCTTTTGGCCTCTGAATACTCCATGATGCATGCTGTCTGTAGTTAGAGGTCCCTTAAAAGCACATGATTTGAGCTTTTAGAGTGCTCTTCTCAGAACACTTTTTCCCCAATGTTGGAGTTTTTTCTTTCTTACCACCTTCGTATAAACAATAAACTGTAACAGAGGCAGTATTTTATTAGGGAAAGGGGGCAGGGTTGAAGCATCCTTTCCTTAAAAGCCTTTCTTGGGCACCAGAAACCCATTTTTGCATCTGGCACTCTGCTAATGTCACTCCCCTGGGACTGTGCTCACAATGGGATTCTTTGGTTCTAAACAAAAGATTTGGGGCTGGGGAATCGTATCTCCCAAACACTGCTTTTCTCTTTAGGAGGGTGAGGACCTAAGAGGAGCCTGGATGGAGGTTAGGAATGGTGGGATATGGCCAGTACTTGGTGCAGACTTTTTCTCCTCTAAATTGAGGTTACCTTAGGAATTTGAATTTTCACCTATTGGGATCTTTGTAAAAGAGTAACAGTAAGCCTCTGTCTTTGTAACAACATTCCTGATTGGGTGGTATGTGGGGATTGTGAATGAACCCCTGCTACTGGAAGCAAACGGCCAGGTCTTGTAGTACGGAATACGCACCTGTTCACTATGGACTGGCCACTAGCAGGAGAGAGAGCCTGGCAGCATGAGCTATAGCTGCATCTTGCATATTTTTTATTAACTGTAACATTCTCAACAAGTAGATTTTACAGCAGTCACTTATAGGCAATTCTTAACTTTCACTGATTTGCCTAGAAGATAAAATTGAGATCTGACTTCCTCTTGATTCTTCAATGCAACATTATTTTTATGAATGTCTAGTAGTGTCTGCCTTATTTTTAGGTTTTAAAACACTCTGCGCTCTTGAATACAGAAATCTTAGTTCTGTTCCTATGAAAGAGAACATACACAATATGATCATGTACATGGCAACAGTAACCTGCAATCAGTGATTGCAGAAATTACAGTGCCATTTCAGACCAGGGTGTACAGTATGTGATCACTCAAGTAATGCATGAACAGAAAGGGGCCAAGTTCTGCATTCAGTTGAAATAGCCACATTCACTAGCCCGAGGATATTCTGAGCTGTAGAACCATTCCATTCTTCTGCTTTCATGTTCCTTTCTGTCTTATGAGATGGGGGTTGTAATTCATTCTTAAGTCGGGTGTTGGTAGAACCAGGTCTGGGAATTGCAGCAGTGTCTGACACTGCTCAGGGAGCTATAGGATCATAGGAAGTGAGAGTGGAAAGGAACCTCAGGAGGTCATCTAGTCCAGTGGTTCTTAATCTTTTTTTGTACCAGGACCCATTTGTAAACATCAATGGCCAGTCCCGACCCAGTGCCCCTCACTCCCAAACCACTGCCCTTAGGCCCCAACCCCCAAGTGTGTGGGGTGGCAGGAGGGGGCCACGAACAGCCCATTGCAAGCTAGAACTCTGACAGCCTTCAAGGGAAAAGCTGTGGCTTCCCACACTTTTCTCCTTTAAAGGAGAATCCATTTTTAAAGTTTGGCCACAACCCTTTCATATATTCTTGTGACCCACTTTTGGGTTACAACCCTGGGTTGAGAAACTGATCTAGTCCAACCCCCTGCTCAAAGCAGGACCATCCCAGGTATCTCATCCCAGCCAAAGCTTTGTCTAGCCAGGTCTTAAAAACTTCCAAGGATGGAAATTACAGAACCTCTCTGGGTAACCTGTTCCAGTGCTTTACTACCCTCCTCATGAGAGATTTTTTTTCTCTAAAATCTAACCTAAACTTCTCTTGCTACAACTTGAGACCATTGCTTCTTGTTCTGTTATCTGCCACCACTGAAAACAGTCTAGCTCCATCCTCCTTGTAAGCACCCTTCAGGTAGTTGACACCTGTTATTAAATCCCATCCCCATCTTCTTTTCTGCAGACTGAATAAACCCAGTTCCCTCAGTCGCTCCTCATAAGTCAGGCTCCCCCAGCCCTCTAACCATTTTTGTTGCCCTCCACTGGACTCTTTCCAATTTGTCCACATCCTTTCAGTAGTGAGGGGCCCAAAACTGAACACAGTATTCCAGATGTGGCCTTTCCAGTGCTAAATAGAGGGGAATAATCACTTCCCTTGATCTGCTGGCAACATTCCTACTAAGGAAGCCCGGTATGCCGTCAGCCTCCTTGGCAACAAGGGCACTCTGGGTCATTCCGCTTATTGACCACTGTAACCCCCAGGTCCTTTTCTGCAGAGCTGCTGCTTAGTCAATCAGTCCCCAGTGTGTACTGATGCATTGGATTGTTCTGCCCTAAGTGCAGGACTTTGTACTTAGAATCGTAGAAAGAAGGACCAGAAGGGACCTGTAAGATCAAAGCGGGTCCCCTGCCATTGGCAGGAGGTAATTGGACTCAAACGAGCTCAACGAGGTGCTTGTCCAGCCTCCTCTTGAACACCACCAGGTGACTGCACCACCTCTGCTGGAAATGTTCCAGATTCTAGTTACCCTTACGGAAAATAAGTTTTTCCTTATATCTAGCCTTTTCTTTGGCTAGCTTGTGCCCATTGGTCCTAGTCCTTCCAGGGGGTGCTTTTCTGAAAAGTTGTTCTCTCAGATCGTGGTGTTTTCCCTTGACATCTGTAGGTAGCTATCAAGTCACCCCTCAGCCTTCTTTTACTCAGACTGAACAAACCTAGATCCCAAAGACTCTCCTCATAAGGCCTATCCCCCAGGCACTTGATTATGTGGGTGGCCCTTCTCTGCACCCTTTCGAGCTTGTCTACATCCTTCTTGAAGTGTGGTGCCCAGAACTGGGCACAGCACTCCAGCTGTGGCCTCACCAGTGCCAAATAGAGTGGGGAGGAGCACCCCTCTGGATCTATTGGCGACACATCTGCTGATGCACTCCAGAGTCTTATTTGCTTTGCTGGTGACTTAATCACACTGGTGGCTTGTATTCATCCTCTGGTCAATTGTTACCCCCAGGTGCCTTTCAGATGCAGTGCCAGCCAGTGGACCACCACCCACTGTATAGATATTGTGAGGGTTCTTCCTACCCAGATGAAGAACCTGGCACTTCTCCCTGTTGAACCTAATCTGATTACGTTCAGCCCATAGGACCAGCCTGTCAAGGTCGTCCTGGATCTTTGTCCTATCCTCGGACATGCCTGCTTGTCCCTATAACTTGGTATATCATCTGCAAACTTAATCACTGTGCTTTTCACTCCCTCATCCAGGTCATTGATAAAGATGTTAAAGAGCACAGGCCCAAGCACTGATCCCTGGGGGACACCACTGGAGATGGCCCTCCAGGATGAGGCCACCCCATCAATTACTACTCATTGGGATTGGCTGCTGAGGCAGTTGCCAACCCACCACACTGTAGCCTGGTCTAGGCCAGTACTCTCCAGCTTAACTGAGAGGATTTCATGGGGAAACGGTATCAAAGGCCTTGCTGAAATCTAGATATGTGATGTCCACCTCCTGTCCTGTGTCCAGCTGGTTAGTTACCTGGTCATAAAAGGACACTAGGTTTGTTAGGCATGTCCTCCCCTTGACAGAACCATGCTGGTTGTTTCTCAGTACTCCACCAGTTGCGAGCTTTTGGTTGATGGCCTCTGACAATATTTTTTTCAAAGACTTTTTTTTTTTCCTCAGGACTGAAGTCAGACTGACTGGTCTATAGTTAGCGGGGTCATCCCTCTTTCCTTTCTTAAAGATGGGTACCATGTTGGCCCTCTTCCAGTCACTCGGGACCAGTCCCGAGTTCCATGACTCTTGGCCTCACCAGAGGCATTACTATGAGCTCAGCCAGTTCCTTCAGAACTCTCGGATGCAGGTTGTCTGGCCCAGCCGACTTGAAAACTTCCATATGATCTACGAATATCTTCACCTGTTCTAGACTGATTTTATGTGGACTGCTGTCATCACCCTATTCTCTGTGCCTCTGGACACCTGATGAGTTCTCACCTGGTTTCAGGAATCCTGATGCGAAGTATGTATTAAGGAGCTCTGCCTTTTCACAGGGGTCAACTGTGGGCTTCCCCTCCATGTTCAGCAGGGATGCCACAGTGGAGCTTGACTCTTTTATAGGTACATAGGGAGCAAGGAGAAAAAAAAAAAGGATTTTTTTGTTGTCTTTTATTTTGGTTGCCAGCTTGATTTCCATGCATGCCTTGGCTTTCCTTGTCTCATGTCTGCAGATCCTGGCCATGTGAGCGTACTCTTTGTATGCGGAACCATTTTTGAATTGCACGTATGCTTCTTTTTTCTTTTTGAGAAGTTCCCTAATGTATCTGTTAAGCCAGGCGGGTCTCTTGGCCCCTTTTCCTCTCTTTTGACCACATGGGGATGGCCTCTTTTTGAGCAGTGAGAAAACTCGCCTCAAGGGAGTACCATCCTTCATGAACTTCCAAGTTATCCAATCGCTGGTTGTGAAGGGCCTTACCAACTAGACTCCCGAGATTACCAAAGTCTTCCCATCTGAAGTCTAGGACTCTTGGTAGGATTCCCAGCCTTTTGGTGGATGGCAGATCTAATCAAATCATGATCACTGTCACCCAGAGAACCTCTAATCTTGTACTTGTCCTTATTGAACTTCCTGAAATTTCTTTTGATCCAGTCGTCCAATTTAAGATCTCTCTGAATCCCAGTCTTACCCTCCAGTGTATCTGCTGTTCCCCCCAGTTTGGTGTCATCTGCAAACTTGTTGAAGGTGCACTCCATCCCATCTTCCAGATTGTTTAATTGCTTCAACAACAAAACTGGTCCCAGGACTGACCCCTGGGCATTCCACTTCATACCAGCTGCCAACTAGACATCGAGCCATTGATTACTACTTTGAGCCTGATCCAGCCATTTTTAACAGTCTGAAGTCCACTCATCCAACCTGTATTTCCTTTGCTTGCTTGCAAGACTGTTGTGGGAGACTGTATCAAAAGCTTTAGTCCAGGTCATGCGGGTTAACCCTGCCGTTGCTCACCCTGACTTTGGAAGTGGGTCTGGATTCAGCTGGTAAGGAGGCATGTGGTTCCAACTGAGTTTGACACCCCCATCTTTAAGAAGTGAGGAACAAGATCCAAGCGTTCCTGATTTGTCTTTTACCTTGACAAAGTTTTACTTGGCTACTTTATCTTTAAATGGTAAGGCATCTACTTGGAGCTTTAGAATTAGTCTCTTCTCTGTGTAAAGACTAGTAGGTGGTGTATGATTGGGCATTAGAAGCCATAGAAATCTGGGTATTTTAGATGTTTGGAATCATGCATGCATAAAGTTGACTACTTGTCATTGCAGGACACATGCTGTGCAGCAAAGATAACGGGATTGCAATAGGGTTGTGCAAAACTTCGATGGATGTTTTGCTTCGAAGCTGTTTCAATGCGTTTTTGAGCTTGAAACAGCTAAATCAAAATGAAACAAAAGGCTTTGAAATGGCTTCGAAACGAAATGAGGGCATGCGTTGTATCGGATTACCAGCAGCACAATACGGATTGCCACACGAGGTTCCCCTTGGAGTCAAGACCTCCCTGTCTGGGACTTCTGAGGTCTTCATGGTTCCAGTCTCCATGCAGATGGAGCCTCTGGTTCTCAACTGTAGGTGCTGCCTGGCACAATTCCGGGCACATGGGACCAGGAGCATGGCCATAGCCCCTTGCAAGGCTTGCTCCACTTTGGAGTCTCTGTGGCACTAGATAGCGGAGCTCCAAACTACAGGCCAGAGACTGTGTGCAATCAGGGATGGTAAGCAGGAGAGAGACTCCTACTGCCAGGCCCTTCACCCCCTGGAGGCCGAGGGTAGACCAAGGTCACCTTCCAGGACAAGGGAAGACTCCAAGATCTCCCCCACTGACCAGCCAGGGGGTTGGACCAAAGTGGTCAATGGCTCCAGGGCCCACTGCACCAGGGTCTCCTCCCCTCTGGAGCTTTGCAACAGGTATGAACCTCTTGCAGCTCCAGTAAAGCCTGCAGAGCTGCCAGCTCCTGCAGGCCAGGGAGGATCACTCACAGCTACCATCCCTGCTCTCCCTAAGGCCACATATAGATTAGTTTTTGTGGGAGACTCCCTCCTGAGGGGGACTGAGGGCGCAATCTGCTGCCCAACCCCTTAGCCTGGGAGGTCTGCTGCCTGCTGGGAGCCTGTACTTGGGATGTAACGGAGAGGATCCCAAAGCTCATCCAGCCCACCAACCACTACCCTATGCTCCTTACCCGTGTGGGCACAAATGACACAGCTTGGAGCAATCCCAGCTGGGTCATGAGAAGCTACAGGGTTTTGGGATCGGGACTTAGGGGGTTGGTGGCACAAGTGGTGTTTTCTTCAATCCACCTAGTTTTGGGCTATGGGCTGTGAGGAAGGAGAGGAGGATCAAGTTAGTCAACCAAAGACTGCTGTGCTGGTGTCATCGTGAAGGCTTCGGCTTCCATGATCACAGTCTGCTCTTTGTTGAGAGAGACAGTGGTCTGCTGGGAAGAGATGGCCTCCACCTCACTGCACTGGGGAGGAAGCTCTTCTCAGCCAGAATGGCTGACCTGCTCGGTCAGGCTTTAAACTAAGCCCGCCGGGGAATGGGGGGACTACTGCCATAGCAAGCCCACTGGGCAACTTTTGCAAATCCAGCAGGTTAAGGCACTCAAGGGAATCTACCCCTACCCCAGCCCTGGAATGATGTCCTCCTGGGAGTGTAGGGAACACTAGGGCCCCCAATGGGACACTTACATGCCAGTACACCAGTGCCAGGAGCTTGGGGAACAAACAGGAGGAACTGGTCCTCCTGCTAAACAAGAATTACTACAGTGATTAGTCCACTTGTATAGACAGCTATACCTGGTACAGGAGAGATGATGTAGATAAAAGGGGCGGGGGTGTAGCTCTCTATGTCTAGGAAAGCTACACATCCCTGCAAGCTGACATTGGCACCCAGGTTGGACGACTAAAGACCCTCTGGGTTAAAATCTGTGTTGAACATGGCACAGGGAATGCAGTGGTAGGAGTCTACTACAGACCTCTTAATCAGGATCAAGAGCCCAACCAGGAATTTGCCAGGGAACTGTCGGAGTCTGCATGCTCCCGGTGCATGGTTGTCATGGGAGACTTCAACTACCCAGACATCTTGTGGGAAGAGCACTTGGCCAAATCCAAATTATCGCAAAGCTTCCTCATGTGCGTGGACGAGGTCTATCTGACTCAAGAAGTCTATGGACTGACAAGAGGCAAAGCGCTGCTCTACCTGGTACTGGCAAAGGAGGATGATCTAGTCAGCAACCTGTTGATTGAAGGGAAGCTGAGAGACGGTGACCATGAGCTGATCGCTTTCACTATCCACTGCAAAGCTGGCAAGTCAGTCAGCAATGCAGAAGTCCTTGACTTCAGGAAAGCTTACAACCTCAGGAGGCTTGTTGGCAAGGCCCTAAGGGACCATGACTCAAAGGGGTGGAGAGTTCAGGATGAGTGGTTGCTCTTCAAGGGAGCGATCCTGGATGCACAAGCAATGTCTATCCCATCTTGGAGGAAAGGTTGCAAAAGGGCACAGCAGCCCCCCTTGGCTCTGCAGAGAACTTGTGGACCATCTGCATCTAAAAAGAAAGACCTAAAAGGACAGAAGACTGGAATTGCCTCAAAGGAGGAATACTCTGCATTGGTTGGGACTTGTAGGGAGCAAACCAGGAAAGCCAAGGCTGTGACTGAACGCCAACTGGCTACATGTATTAAAGACAATAAAAAGTCCTTTTTGAGATATGTGGGGAGCCAGAAGAAAAGCAAGGGTAACATTGGACCCCTGCTAAACCAAATGGGACAACTGACAACCAACACCCCAGCTGACTTCCTACCCCTGGGGCAGGACTTTATGATCTTCCAAGGTTCCTTCCAGCCCTAATGTCTATGAACTCTGTGAAATGTTTTGAAAGCTTTGAAATGTTTTGAGTTGTGAAGCAGTCAACAGGCAGTGGGAGAGCCAGTGGTGGAGCTGTTAGGAGTGCATTCCTGGCTATGAGCGCAACCCTGGCCAGTAGCTCTCCCCTGCCTCCTGCCGCCAGGCTCAGCTCTGTGTGCAGCCCGGTGCATGCTCAACCGGTAGGTTGAGCTCTGCTGGCCCCATGGAGCTCAACCTGCCTTCCCCCCCCCCCCCCCCAGTGCTTCCACCAAGTGCTGGAAAGAGCCTGGTGCCACCCCTGCTGCAGCCCTGGGAGTGGCAAATGCCACCTGCCTGCAGCCACTGGGCTGCATCATGCCCTGAACACCCTGGTGCAGCACAGCCCGCTGGCTGCAGGCAGATGGCGGTTTGCTGTCGTCCTATGTGCAGATCGGGGCGCCCGTGCCCCTGAGAGGTGTCCAGCACGGCCCTGCTGGGGGCATAGTCCCCAGGATCTGTGCGTGGGATGATAAGAGGCTGCCGCTGCTGCTTGGGGCCAGTGGCAGCAGCAGTCTTCCCAGCGCTGTGTGCACACTGCACCCAGCGCCAGTCTCGGCCAGCAGTGCCAGCCTGCTGTCATCCTGCACACAGATCTGGGGGCCCATGTCTTCGGAGGGCTGGTGGGGCTGTGCCGGACTTTTCCCAGGAGTGTAGGCCCCCGGATCTGCGCTCGGGATGACAGCAAGCTGTTGCTGCCGGCAAGTGATAAGAATTTTGCTTTTAACATTTTGAGGTGCAGTTTCACAAAACTCCCTGCACCTATCTCCTTGAAACTTGGCAGGCTTCGTGCCCTCAGAAGGGGCTACCATCCCTGCAATTTTCATCTGAATCAGGCAAGAAATGACAAAGTTATAGGCATTTACATGATCCTCCATTATAGCCTATGGGCGAAACGTCGAAACAGCGAAACCGTTTCAACGAAACAGAACAGAGCTTTGAAACGAAAGGACAAAAAGAAACACTGTCCCTTCGAAACGGCAAAACAGAAGTCGAACTAGATTGCTGCTGTCCTAATGTGTGGTAATCCACTAGCTAGGTGTCCTGTACAGCTTGTTTGAGGTCCAGTTGTGACACTTGGAATAATGGTTCATAGGCTGATGGAGCAGTAGTTTTGGAAATTTTAAATCTGAGGCAATGCCTCCCTACCACATACATGCAAGAGGCTGTCCATTCTCCTGTGTACAGCAAACTCCTGTTCTTTACCGTTTGGTTGGTAACTTGTGAAAACAACCTCTATGAGGTTACCACAAGTCCAAGCTATAGCAATAGATGCAATAACCACATGTAATGTGTTTTATTAGAGGACTCCCTGATCGGGATTTTTGTGACAGCAGCTATCTGCTATAACCATATGGATTAAAAAGCCAGTTAAAAGAACGTAACTGAAAACATGTTAAAGTATACTCCTATCTTTAACTTATGGTGGTTGAAATTATTTAGCTGAATGTCAACTTCATGCTTTGTGGTACTTTATAGTAAGTGCATTTAGGTCCTTTCAGAATTGGAAATGCATGTCTCCTGTTATTTTGAGTGATTGCTTCATCTGTTCTGAAATTGCTGCTTTCTTCCCCAGAGTAAATTTGATAACCTTTATGGTTGCCGAGAGTCCCTTATCGACGGCATTAAACGTGCTACAGATGTCATGATTGCTGGGAAAGTGGCTATAGTGGCAGGCTATGGTGATGTCGGCAAAGGTTGTGCTCAAGCCCTAAGAAGCTTTGGAGCCAGAGTCATCATCACTGAAATTGATCCAATCAATGCGTTGCAGGCAACCATGGAAGGTGAGATGTTGGGGAGATACAGAACACTGTATGTCTGTATCCCATTACAGAGTACTAAGTGAAATTGAACCAATAGTCACTAGGATGGCATTTCTCCCTGCACTTTGGGTAAGGGTGATGCCGCCAGTGTCATTGTGTCCTTAATGAACTATTCCCTTATGACTGTTGGGGGAGTGACTAGTGGATAAAACTCTCTATTTTTCTGTTAACCTGTCTGATGATATCCTCTCTCAATGGTTATTTGGGTTTGAGGTTGCTTCACCGTTCAAACTTTGGGATAGAACCTCTCTGAACCTCTCTGTTTCAAGATGCTGTAACCCAGTTTCTGAACAGCTCTTGAGTTGATGCCCTCCATTCACACAGCTTTAACTTGAAGATTGGGTTAAGACTTCAAAGAATCTCTCCCCTTGAAAATACCAAGTCATCTTGTTGCTTGTGTATGTATCCTGAATGTTGCATTATACAATATAATGGATAAGTCTCATTGTGCAGCCATGTTTGAAAGCAGGGGTGGGCAAAATATGGCCCACATGCCAGATCCAGCCCACCAGGCCACTGTATCTGGCTCACGGGGCCCTTAAATTTAGAAAAATAATATTTATCTGCCCCTGTCACAGATGACACGAGTCAGGAGCAGTAGGACCCAGGAGAAGCCAAGGCAGGCTCCTGCAACAGAAGGGCTGTGCACTGGTCTCCACCTGTACCGCAGGGCTGGGGGTGGGGGCACTGGGAGTGAGTGGGTGTACATGAGCTAGCAGCAGATGGGTGGCCAGCAGCAGCCCAGGGCCAGTACTGGCGGGGTCCCAGCTGGCAGGGGCTCTATGGAGCTGGGCCAGCTCCCCTCTCTCCCTGCTGGCGCAGCCCAGCCCAGCTCCACAGACTCCTGCCACTGCTCTGGGGCTTGCTGGCGCAGGTCCCAGGACACTGGTACCTCCTGTTTGCTTTAGCTCCCCCTACCCTGGCTGCCGCTTTCCCCACTTTCCTGCCTGCCTGCTGGCTGGCTAGCCAGTCTGCACTATATGGCTCCAATACCCCCCCCCCTTCCCCCCCCCCCCCCCCCACACACACACAGAGGCATCCACACATCCCCACAAACCCCCATACCCCTCCCCCCTGACATCCCTGCACACCCCACACAATATACAAGCATAAGACTGTATTTTGAGCTATTATGCAATCATGTCTGCATGTACAGCACAAATGCATACAAATAAGGACAAAAATATTTTTTTTAAAAATTAAAATACATTATTATGGGTCTTCGTTTTTTAGTATGTAACTTGTTTTTTCCCCCTAAGATGGCAAACCCTCTTCTCCAAAGGAGTACTTCTTGGGCTAAGGGGTGGGACTTCCAGTGGCAAAGGTCAGAGGTTAGAGATGGGACTTCCGGTTCCAAGATAGTGACCAGGCGGCAGGGCACCTGTCAAGTGGCTACCCATGTAGTCCTTGACAGCTTGCCAAAACTCAGCAAGCAGCCCTCCACCTGAAATAATTGCCCGCCACCACTTGAGAGTAATAAAGAATTAACTTAGGCTGGGCCATGCAGTAGTTTGTTTTTTTATGGGTGCCTCATATACATAGGTCTAGCTACCCAGTTTGAATGGTCTTATGCACGCCCACACAAAGCCTGTAAATATTATAAGTGTGTGTTCTTTTGAGAATTTGGCCACTGAATCCAAACCAGGAATTATGTCAGTATCTGTACTGCACAGGCACTTGCACTGAAAGAGTAATTCAGAGGAAAACTGTTCCTCCAGTGGTAGCTTTCCTGTTTAGTGCAATAGTTGAGTCCATTGGTACTTCTAGCTTAATGGGGAAAGGGTTCTCACTTGAGTAGAAAATTGATGTCTTTCCTTTTGATTTTCAGGTTATGAGGTCACAACAATGGAGGAGGCCTGCAAAGAAGGGAACATCTTTGTCACCACTACTGGATGCACAGACATTGTGCAGAGCAGGTAGTATCCAACCGTTCGCTTACTGTAAACTTCCTGTGTACCTAGACTTTGAAAATGACTGTGCTCCGTAGCACAGTCTGGGTTAGCACAATGGCCATTCATTCTTGGAGAGCTGGGTTTAGTTTTGAAGAGCAGGCAATTGGGATTTTGGTTTCCTGGTCCCAGTGGACATTTGTGTACATTATACTTGATCTCTTTGGGGTGCAGGGCACAAAATAAGACTAGGGAGGTGCTGTGGGTTGAGGCAAGAGGAGTCTTATAAGTACAGCTGTTGGTAGAGCTGTTTGGGGTGGCTCCAGGGTCTAGAGGAGCCTTGTAAATTGGGACTGGGACACATAGGGAGCATGGGGGGCAATGAGGTTGGTGCACAGTCCTCTGACCCATGTCTAATTCACTGTTTTTGATCCTAATTTCAGGGCCATAGACTTGCCCCCAGCATTATGATGATAGTTATACTGAGAGGTTTAAATTTGAGGAAGTTACTTTGGGACAGGTCCAGGCTAATTTTATGCCCATTACAGATCTTGCTGTGGCTCAAAGGAGTGAGACGTTTGAGTGCACATGGCAAGCATAAAACATATCTATCCCTCATCTTAGCACCTATCGCACAGCATCTTCATTCTTTTACTTAGCATATCTCAGCTCCCGGTCAGCCTGATTGCCACATTTGGGATCAGGAAGGAAACTTACCTTCCTGCCTCAAGCAGGGGGTTGGACTAGATCACCTCCAGTTGTCTGTTTCAGCACTAGTTCTCTATGATTTCTATGATTCCATGCATTTCCACTGCCCTCAGTACTGCTGTATTTATGCATATTTTCCTTAGATGGTAACAGTGACAATGGGTTGATACTGTGATTAAATAACCCACCCAAATTTGTTTTACACTTTGGTCCTAAGAAGATGGTCATTGCCTCACCTTGTGGTTCACTGCAGCTCTGGACTGGAACTTGACCTTTCTCCAAGAGCACTGCTACATTGTCAGGCTGCAGCAGTACCTCCTGGGGCCAGAAGGCCAAGCCAAGCTTCTCTTTTTATGTACTGATCATTGACAGAGCCTGTTTTTGTGTTTTTTTGCAGACACTTTGAGCAGATGAAGGATGATGCCATAGTATGCAACATTGGCCACTTTGATGTGGAAGTTGATGTGAAGTGGCTAAATGAGAATTCAGTGGAGAAAGTGAATGTTAAGCCCCAGGTAAGTCATCCCTGTGCAGTGCTCTACTTTTATCTCTCAGGCTGATTGGCAAAGGACCAAATCTGCACTGCACAGCATTGGAGCAATGGGTACAAGTAATGCACGAGACCCATTAGTTCAGGACCATTGTCAGCAAAAAGCTTATGTTCTGGCTTTGTGTCTTCTGTGACTGACTTGAGAAGGCAGATACAAATTTACAATGGCATACCCAAGTTTTATAATGGCACTATTAAATGGGTAATGATCATATGCTGTGGGAAGGCAGCTTTGAGTTGGGAAGGAAGTAGATGTAAAAGGGTGTGTCTGCAGTGCCGTTAGGTTACAGTGCATTTGACTGCTGGCCCTCTCAGGTTTGGTGAGCAAGTAAGCAGAGCTGGCCTTAGGAAGCTGACAGAGGAGCTGCAGAAAGATCTCTCCATGCTGAGTGAGTGGACAAAAAATGGCAGATAAACTTCAATGCCAACAAGTGCAAGGTAATTCACATAGGGAAAAATAACCTGAACTATATGTACACAATACTGAACTCTGAACTAACTGTTTCAACTTAAGAAGGAGACTGTGGAGGCATGGTAAATGACTCTAAAAACAGTCTAAAAAAATTAACTCATTGTGCAGCCGTGACTGAAAAAAGCTAATAAAATGTTGGGCATCATTAAGGGACTTGAAAATGAAATGAAAATCATCCTGCCACTATACAAATCCATTGTGCAACCCCATCTTTAATCTTGTGTGCAGTTCTGGTACTTAAACATCCCCCCCTATGCAGGGGTTCTGGAGGCTGATCTAATTGTTATTGGAAATGACAGCTCCACTATTAAGTGGTCTTATTTAGTAGAGATCCAAGGAAAATCCTTTGGGCCCTAAAGCAAAGGGTAGTGTTATATATCATTCTGAGCCAATGTCTCTGCATCTTTTAAGTTGTTAGAAAAATCTGAATCTTGTCCTTTTTGAAGCAGTTTTTGGGGGTCTTATTAAAGGTTGTTTAGGGCTTTTCAATTTTCTCCCTTTCTTTTCCTGATTCAGAAGGCTTGTTTATGTCAAAAGCCTGCATTGACCTAAAGCTACTGTGCAAGCTGACCATACTGGCTGTCTCCTGTGGCCCCCTTCCTCATATTTTCTGTGTATCTTATAGTCCAGGTGTGGGCAAAATCTGGCCTGTGGGCCGAATCCAGCCTGCCAAGTGATTTTATATCTGGCCTGTGGGCAAGTGGCTCCCCAACACATGCAGTCCCGCCCATGGGCACCTGGCGGTTCTGGCCTGGGAAGATGGGTGGGTGGGACTGCTTCTGTCCAGTGCTTGACATGGCAGCATCAGTGGTGGACCTGGGGGAATGCCCTGATCCACACCTGGAACCTGCCAGGCCTGTTCACAGCTGATTCTGGCACCTGCCTGGGGCTGCTTCTACTGCCTAGGTGGGTGCTGGTGTAATCTGCAGACAGGGCCAGAAAGTGGGCCCCTCTGTGGGCCACATGCACACACTGCCTGGCCAGATGGTGGGGAAGCCGGGTTTGTATGCAGTGGCCGCCACTGCACCATACTGCTACCGCCGCACCTGCGCGGGTTTCCTGTGGCTGACCGCATGTCTGTGTGGGGCAATAGTGGCTGCCGCATGTGAACTGCTGCTCCACCCCCCTCCCCCCAGCCCAGCTGGGCAGTGCATGTGCGGCCCGCAAAGGGGCACCGCTGCTCTCATCCCCCTGGACCTGCCCCTGGGAGCAGACAGAGTGAGCTGAGGTGGTGGGTAGGGAGGTGACAGTGTGCCGTGTGGGGCCAGTGGTGCCCAGCGCACCCCTCCCACTCCCCCAGGGAAAGAACAAAAGTATGGGAAGGCGTCAAAGGAGATAGTGCCGCTGCGCCCCAGGGTGCGCTCTGTGCCTGCCTGCCTGCCTGGCGGCACATGGAACCAGAGCAGCACTATTGGCCCGACTGGGCTTGGTGCATCCGTGTGTGGCTTTCTTTAAGGGCAGATAGCACACCGTTCCAGTTCCACGTGCTGCTGGCTGGGCAGTCACTCCATGTCTTTCTCCAACACCTCCTGGCTTCCTCATCCCCCAGCCAGCAGCAGGTGGAACTGGAGTGGCGCTATTGGCCCTTAAGGGAAGCCATACATGGAGGCGCCGAACCCAGTTGGGCTGATAGCGCTGCTCGTGGTCCATGTGCAGCCAGCTGGGTGGCCACTCCATGTCTTTCACCAACACCTCAGCCCCCAGTCAGCTCCTTGCAACCCCCCCATCCCCCTGCAAGCTCCACTTACCTCACGGGTTCCAGAAAGGAAAGTGAGCCTGAATCAAGCCTCAGGCCCCACCCTTCCCCCTCCCCCTCTGGGCAGGGCTGGAGCTTTCCTGCCCTTTTTGCAATTGGCTCTTGCAGGCTGGAACTTGGCCACCTGCAGAGGTCTTTACAAAAGCAGGAAATCTGTGGGTTTCCCTGCTAAAAGCTAAGATCTGTGTTTTCTCTGATAAAGATGGAAAATCTGTGGTTTTCTCTGTTTTTTCCATGAGAAACAGAAAACCCAGATCCTTGGTCATATGTAGGTACCTACTCAATTCATGTTTTTGTGGATTTTATGGAAATCATGAAATCGGGCATTGTCTGTGAAACTGGGCAATGTCCATGAAATCGGGGCGGGGGGACTTACTAAAAATAACATGCTGGCTCCCCAGTGGGAAAGGGCAGCTGCATGAAGGGGAGAAGCCAAGATGCCTACTGCCCCTCCCCCATCCCTCACTGCTGATTGGGTGAGAGGGCTGCCTGTCATGCAGCCTCACCCCTCTCTAGTGAGTGGTATAGGGTGGGGCTATATGACAGACAGCCCTCTCAACCAATCAGTGGCAAGGGGCAGGACCACTGGGGTCCTCAGTCAATCGGAGGCATGGCGGGTGCACTGCAATAAGCCCTCAAAAATAGTGGCTGTCCCCATGATCTGCCTGTCCAACTGCTTGCCTTCTCGATTTTTTTGGTTATGTCCCTAATCATAAAGTAAAGCAGGCACATGGTAATGGACCTCTGTCTGTGTGTATGTATATATGTATGCATATATAAATATAATCACCTTGATGCATGTCCACAGACTAAATGAGGAGTGGACTTATGATCTTATGGACAATCAGGCATTGTAAGCTAGTCCCAACTTCAGATCCGGATCAGGGACTTCTGGATTTCTCAGAGCAAAGTTGTGTCAATCAACTTTTATGTCTGAATAAGATCCAGGTTCTCTAGTATATATTATATTACTGCCTAAGGGTCTTAACTAAGGTCAGCAAACACAGTTGCATTGAGACAGTCACTGTCTTGAAGACCTCACAGTCTAAACAGACAAAGGGTTAAGGGCAGGAGAGGTGAAGTGACTTACCTAAGATCACCTGGCATGGTTTCTGCTGTAAGACTTCATCCGCATTGTCTTCCAGTACAAGTTTTTCCCTTGCTTTATGCTGTACATGCAGTCCTGGAAAACAGTGCATAACTCAAATTCACATAAAGGGAACCAACTTTACAGTGTAACAAATAGGGATACATTCGACCTAGACTGTACGTCATGACCCCCAGACCCATTTCTACCACTTTTCCAAGACAATTTTGTTACTCGCCAACAGCAGACAGTACACACAAGCACAGGGTGGTAGTGAATGTTACCATAATGGGGATGGCAACTACCGAAACATGTTGGACAATGTGCGAGGAGCACAGATCTACACAGGAGACTGTTGTGGCGCATGTCACTCCCACAAAGCACTGCGCAAAGCAGCTGACTGCCAGCTTCCACCATACCTATAGCATAAGAATGAATTTATCTCGCATATGACCACTTTTATACCAAAAATTGGTTATCTCATAAGAGTGAATTCACATATACGGAACCCGCATAAAGTGAGGGGAACCTGTATATTAATTGTTACAATGGGGCATACAATTGGTTAAAGCCCCTACCTGCCCTGGTAGAATGTTAATACTTTGTCTGCTTTAGGCTTGCCACAAACTAACAGTCCAGCACACACTCTGAGTGTATGTAAGTAATCTTATTCTGTGGGGCTTATATTCCTGTTTGTTTTGGGGTAGGCAGTGTGCCTTCAATCTATGCCTTCTGAAGGAAAAATAAAAAATAAAGGAAATAATCGTGTTACAAACTATATAGAAAATTCACATGCAAGTGCGTGCATACTTGGGCAGAAAATCTCCTTGCCTACCTTTTTATCGTGATGAAAATGTGTCAATTTGGGCATGAAAGAGGCTGCATCCCACTTCCCAGAAATGCAGAACTTCCCTATCAAGTTCTTTCTAAAGCAGAGTTTAATTATATGTCAGATAGCTCTTAACTTTCCTACAAAGAACAGTTAACACACCAGGAGTATCCTTTTTTCCAGGCCAATATGGAAAATCCAGCAGGAGCATACTAGTAATTCTTGAAGACCCTATTGGTCATACAGGGTCAGGCTCCCCAACATAATGGAGTGATCCCTCTAATCTTCATAGCTTCTTTCTGTATAGAAGTTGTCATTCTTTTTCTGTCCATGTTCCTTCCCCGTGACCATCCCTATGTTGTAAAGGCAGATTGTGGCTGACAGTCTGGAGGTTGAGCAGAGTAAATAAGAATGAAAGGCTGTTCCACAAAACTCCTTGAAAATTTTCAGTCTCAAGAAAAGAAAGCAGAGTACTTTGAGAAGAAAATCTCAAAGCTCAAATTTCTGTACTGAGGACAGTAGAGAAGGCATACAGTAGAGGTATGTAAAAACCATTGAGGTATGCCAGGACCTGGGTAACTTTGGGAACCTGGGTAACTTTTATAATACATGTTATTTGGTCCAGTGGCGATCATCCCTGAACCAAACAACACCAATTATAATATCCAAGGTTAATTCACCTGCAACTCTACCAACACTAAATGCACCATTACCTGCTTAGAGTGCTCCTCTGCTATCTACATCGAACAGACAGGGCAACTTCTGCATATAAGAAAGACATAAGCCTGTGGCAGAACACTCCAACCTCTCTGGATGTTCCATCGCTGACTTCAGAATAGTTGTTCTTAGCAAAACTTTAAAACTAACTTGAGTGGGAAACTTTGGAACAAGAAATCATCCACAGACTGGATTCTGTTCAGTATGGTCTAAATAGGAACTGGATTCTTATCCTGTTACCTGGATTAGTTTTTGTGTAACCCCTTTGTTCCTATGAGATTATTGCTTGTTGGTTTCTCTGCACTGCTTCCCTCCTGTCCCTGCCTTCCTTTCTAGCTTGTATATTAAAATCACTCTCCCTGTTTGATACACTGCTCTGTGCATGTCCTTTCACAGCATTTGATGGTGAGCTCCAGCTCACACAAACTTGTGTTTGTAAATCTCTGATTTAGTTAGTCTATGAGGTGCAAATCTACCCTGCCTTCTTATTAAAGTAATAAACATTCTTTATTATATTGACTTCTATCCTCCCAACCTTAATGGAGTCTTTTGTCACTTGGTCTCTGAGAACAGGATCTCTCCCATCCTGAGCAAAAGACAGCTGAATAGCAGTCCCTTTATAACCAGGAGGTCCTTCATTGTTCTGGTACCTCAAGGCTTATTTCTAGCTGTGGGAGTCTGGAGGATAGTTGTCAGTTGACAAACTGATTGATCATTCTTACAATTCCATCTGAGTTTGTCCTGTTTGGCTGTTGGAAAATGATGATGCATTTCCAACAAGGAAACTTAGAAAGCTGTAGGGCCAGATCTCACAAATGCCCAGCATCCAGCACCTCTTGTTTTTAGTGGGAGCTGTTGGGCGTTGAACATTTCCCTTGAGGTGGCAGCTTCACTGAAGTATCTAAATGGAAACTGGACTCATCTGAAATCCTGGCCCTTAAGTGCTTGATATCACTGCCATATGCTCACATAATAGTGTCCATTCAATCCAAAGTAAAATATGACTGTGGGACTGACCCGTTTTCTCTATCTTCTGCTCAGTACCAGTATGGGTAGAGCTGAGAGATTTTTTTCCTGCAGTTCAGCTGTTTTCAATTTTTTTCTTTTGTTGGCCTTTCCATAAGAGAGAGTTTTACTGGTCACCTTTTGCTTTTCTCCCATTAGTTTCGTTGTTTACTCCTCTTATTTCTTTGAACCTCCTAGAAGTGTGGTGCCCCTTAAATCACAGCTGGAAAACCACTGCCTCATAAACATTGCCACTACTAGTTTGTCAGACTATCTTGCTAATCCTACTTGGTTTTAGTGGTATAGGAAGCTTGGCTTATACTTCCGTTTACAGCTTCTGTTAGAGGTGATTATATTTACTTTATTTACATACCAAGCTGAAAGTAAATCACAGACACAAAGAGCCATAGAAGTGGGAATGTTTCTGGTACTCAAAACACATCCAGGGAAAGAATTAGTAGCACAGCTGTTATCCATTAAGGTTTTTCCTTTTACTGAAATTGTCACCATTAGTTTAATTTTTCTCAAAGTTTTACAAGTCTTTTCTGTAACCTAAATAGAAATATTTATATGGAAAACAGGAGTACTTTTTAATTTAAAATTTACCTTTCAGGGTTTGAAACTCAAATGCCATAGCTCAAAAACCAGAAATGAAAAGACATTTGACTTTTTGTCCAATCTAAATAAAAATGTAAAGACTAAAAGCAGAAAGAGAAGTAAAAATACCGACTTGTTTTTTGGCTTTGATTAATTTATGCTATTAATAGAACAGGCAAAGGTATCTGTACATAATTTGGTAAACTAAAACAGACTGTGTCTTTTCAGAAGTGCTGCAGAGAGAAATCCACTCTCTCTTTCATTTATCCAGAGACTTGAACCTATGACTAATTATGATACCAGTGAAACTTTATGGGCAACCCAGAGGTGGTTAAGATTCCCCTATTGGCTTTCACAGAATAAAGCTTCCATATGTGCTGTAGAAACAGGAAAGAAGAAGCAGGGTTAAATTGTGCAACAGCTGCCTGAATAAACTGTTTTGTGGCATGCAGCAAAGTTTGTTGAGTTAAGAAATGTGCGGAAATATACCCTGTATCCTGAATTTTTTTTGTATCTTTCCAGTTCACATTTGAGAACACCACCTTTTTGGATGACAGAGGCATATGGCTTCTTGCATATCTTATGGGCTCTTTTAAATGGAAATTTGAAGTAAATTTAATTCTGAAAAAAAATGTCAGTAGTGGGGCATAGGTCTCAGTATTGCCAACCCCACCATGTCAAAAATCATGAGACAAACTCTTAAAGCAAGAGATTTGACATGTAAATAATGAAATCCTATTTTTGAAGTGTGTGGGGGGTTATTTGTGAAGGTGTGGGGGGGATGTGGGTATGTATGTAGGGTTTGGAGCCTGGGGCGGGCAGGGGCCCCACATACTTTGGCAGGATATGGGGTACTGTGCGTCAGGAGTGAAGGACAGCAGCAGAGCTGGGTGGGGGCTGGGGCTTGGGAGTAAGAGGGCAGACACACGGACATGAAGACACAGACAGCACTCAGCTGGTAAGCACAGGGTAGGGGGGGTGGGGGAGGAGATCCTGACTCCCACAGGTCAGGGCCTGGAGTGAATGGGGCCCCAGGGCCGGGGCAGGTCATGCGACAGCTATGGGTGGCTTATCCAAAGGTGTGGGGGGGCGTGGCTCCCCGGAGCTGTGCGCACCCCTGGGGGTGGCATGGGGTTGTGTGCCCCCTGCAGGGCAGAGGTGGGCTGTGGCCTGGGGCTCTGTACCTTGCTTCCTTTGTCTGAGAAGCTGCGTGATGCCATTGCTGCCTGCCAGGTGGCCAGGGGATGTGTGACATGGCCAGCACATGGCTCCCAGGGCAAACTTTGCCTCAGGAGCCGCTCACTAGTCGCACCACACCTGCTTCCTGCCCGGCAGCAGGAGGCACACTGGTGTTGTGCGGCTCCCAGGGCAAAGGCAGCAGGGTGCAGAGCTGCAGCTTGCAGCAGGCAGCCCGCCTCTGCCCTGTTGGGGGCGGGGAGGACACATGCCCCTGATGCCTGCTTTGGGGGTGCACGCAGCTGTGGGGAGCCATGCCCCCCCTTTGCCTCTGGATGAGCTGCCCGTGGCTCTGTCACGTGACCCACCCTGGCCTCAGGGTCCCATTCACCCCAGCCCCTGCTCCACTCCCTCCCTCGATGTGGGGGCCTCAATCTGTTTCTCTTGCCCCTTCCCGCTCCCCCCACCCCTTGCCCTCCACAGACTTACTAGCTGTCTACATGCTCCAGTAGCAAAAATCCTGAGATCTGAGGGTTCTGTCACAAGATCATGAGTCAAAGATAATTTGACTTTAGAAATCACAAGTCTCATGAGTTTTTAGAAATCATGAGTTGCAAGAGTTGGCATTTACCTAGTCTTACAACCTCTGCATTTCTAACTTTAACTCCCTGTAAAGGCATACACTAACCAGGTAACTCAGCCTGTCTGTGAGACAACAGATCCTGTGACCATGCCTGGGGTATCTCATCAGAGCCAATCTCCTGTTCTCAACTGTGTCTGAGCCTTTTCTTAGCAGAGGAGTTATTTGTGCAAGACCATTTGTTTTTGGAGACAAAAACAGTTCATCCATGTGCAAGTTGCTGTTATATAGAGAGAGCAGGAAAGTAAATTCCAGCAGGATTGGAATCCGACATACAGTAACCATATCTCTGTAGTAGGAAGAGTTATAGGGAAAGAATGCAGTGGAGTTGTGGGGGTTTACACAGGTGATCCTGATACTACAGTGTTTGGATTGTTGCTTGCTGAGATCCAGCCTACCCCTGCCCATGTCGGGTACATGTGGTCCTGCATTAAAGAGCAGTCCCCTAGAGCAGTGGTTCCCAAACTATGGGTCGTGACCCCAAATGAGGTTGCAACATCAACACTCGGGGTCGCAAGATTTCTGCACCTGCAGTGGGACCCAATGCACAAGGGAGTGCCATACCATCATGGCCACTAAGGTGAAGTGTGGTAGTGGTGCAGAGTTGTGCCCCCACTAGGGTGTGCCTTGGCTTGGCAGCCATGGCGTGGCACTCCCTCCTGTTCCAGGTCCCGCCTGCTGGGCCATGGAGCCCCCAAGGGGAAGGCAGCAGTGGGGAGCCCCAAGCCCACAGCAGGCAGCCTGCATTCTGTCCCTGCACCCCCCACAGGCTCTGCTCCAGCTGTGCCACCTACAGGGGTGGGGTAGTGGGAGCCAGGCTCCACACTTTGGCTGCAGCACCTGCTGCCTCCCACAGGCAGCAGCTGGGGCTTGGGCACTGCTGGGGGGGGTTGGGCACCTGTGGGGAGTGGGGTCTGCAGTTTGGGAGGGAGGCACCGGCAGGGCCAGAGGGCTGTGGGTTAGGAGTAAGGGGGTTCTATGAGTTAGAATGAGGGGCACACAGGGCTAGGGGGCTTCAGGTGGTGATTGAGAGGCACTGGTAGGGCCAGGGGGCTGTGGGTCAGGAGTAAGGGCATCTGGATGGGTGGGGGGGGCTGCAGTTGGAAAGCAAGGGGCCATGCTGAGGAAATGGGGTCATAAATGGGGTTATGCTGAGGAAAAGTTTGGGAAGCACTTCTCTAGGCAGTAGGCATGTTGAGAAACCCAAAGAGCCAGAGAAATGCCATCATAGTCTGTTTTAATGAGTAGCAGCTGCCAAGGTCCATACTGTGCAAGACAAGCTACTGAGAATGGACAGGCATTTTTGACTTGGGATGGTGTGTAATGTCGATGTTAATAACAGTCAAAGTCTGAGGTTCATGTCTACTATTGGGTCATCAGTGCAGGAATAGTAGGGACTGGGGATGGAAGTTGCCAAGCTTTGAATAAAATGTGGTGCTACTTATGTCATCATCTCTCACTTGCATTTGCTTTGTTTCCTGTGAAGGTGGACCGGTATAAACTGAAGAATGGTCATCACATCATACTTCTAGCAGAAGGCCGACTAGTCAATTTAGGTTGTGCCATGGGTCACCCCAGCTTTGTTATGAGCAACTCCTTCACCAATCAGGTGTTGGCGCAGATTGAACTGTGGACCAATAATGACCAGTATCCTGTGGGAGTCCATTTCTTGCCAAAGAAGGTATGTTACAATGCAAAGCATTAACCTTATTTCCATGCACTTGCACAGATAGAATCAGTTCAGCCCTTCAGATAGGTGCAGGCATATGAGAAGGTCACTGGCCTAAAGTCCAGTTTGTGTGCGTGTCATTCAGAAGGTGTGTGACAATATGGTGACATAAAAGCCAAAGGTGTTAAGAGATTTATTCATAGATTCATAGACGTTAGGGTCGGAAGGGACCTCAATAAATCATCGAGTCCAACCCCCTGCATAGGCAGGAAAGAGTGCTGGGTCTAGATGACCCCAACTAGATGCATATCCAACCTCCTCTTGAAGACCCCCAGGGTAGGGGAGAGCACCACCTCCCTGGGAGCCTGTTCCAGACCTTGGCCACTCGAACTGTGAAGAAGTTGTTCCTAATGTCCAATCTAAATCTGCTCTCTGCTAGCTTGTGGCCATTATTTCTTGTAACCCCCGGGGGTGCCTTGGTGAATAAATACTCACCCGTTCCCTTCTGTGCCCCTGTGATGAACTTATAGGCAGCCACAAGGTCGCCTCTCAACCTTCTCTTGCGGAGGCTGAAAAGGTCCAGTTTCTCTAGTCTCTCCTCATAGGGCTTGGTCTGCAAGCCCTTAACCATACGAGTGGCCCTTCTCTGGACCCTCTCCAGGTTATCCGCATCCCTCTTGAAGTGCGGCGCCCAGAATTGCACGCAGTACTCCAACTGTGGTCTGACCAGTGCCCGATAGAGGGGAAGTATCACCTCCTTGGATCTGTTCGTCATGCATCTGCTGATGCACGATCAAGTGCCATTGGCTTTTCTGATGGCTTCGTCACACTGCCGACTCATGTTCATCTTGGAGTCCACTAGGACTCCAAGATCCCTTTCCACTTCCATGCCACCCAGCAGGTCATTCCCTAGGCAGTAGGTGTGCTGGACATTTTTCCTCCCTAGGTGCAGCACTTTGCATTTCTCCTTGTTGAACTGCATTCTGTTGTTTTCTGCTCCCTTGTCCAACCTGTCCAGGTCTGCCTGCAGCTGTTCCCTGCCCTCCGGCGTGTCCACTTCTCCCCATAGCTTTGTGTCATCCGCAAACTTGGACAGAGTACATTTGACTCCCTCGTCCAAGTCGCTGATGAAGACATTAAAGAGTATCAGTCCAAGGACCGAGCCCTGCAGGACCCCACTGCCCACACCCTTCCAGGTCGAAACGGACCCATCCACCACGACTCTCTGGGTGCGACCCTCTAGCCAATTCGCCACCCACCAGACTGTGTAGTCATCCAAGTCACAGCCTCTTAACTTGTTCACCAGTATGGGGTGGGATACCGTATCGAAGGCCTTCCTGAAGTCTAAATATACGACATCCACCCCTCCTCCTGTGTCTAGGCGTTTCGTAACCTGGTCATAAAAAGAGACTAGATTAGTCGGGCACGATCTGCCTGCTACGAACCCGTGCTGGTTTCCCCTCAGCATAATTTGTCCTGCTGGGCTCTCGCATATGTGAGCCTTGATAATTTTTTCAAAGACTTTGCCAAGGATGGAGGTGAGACTGACTGGCCTATAGTTGCCTGGGTCCTCCTTCCTCCCCTTCTTGAAAATGGGGACCACATTGGCCCTTTTCCAGTCCTCTGGGACTTGGCCCGTGCGCCACAAGTGTTCAAATATTCCCGCCAGTGGCTGTGCAATGATGTCGGCCAGTGCCTTCAGCACCCTCGGATGGAGCTCATCCGGGCCTGCCAACTTAAAGGCATCCAGTTCTTCCAAGTGACTCTGCACCATCTCAGGGTCTACGTGTGAAAGTCTGGCACCTTGCTGCTGCCTCTCTACAACCCCAGTGAGAGACTTGTCTTGCCCCTCTCTTAGGAACACCGAGGCAAAGAACTCGTTGAGGAGTTCAGCCTTGTCCCCCTATCCGTCACCAATTGTTTCTGCCCATTTAGCAGGGGTCCTATTCCTCCCTGGGCCTTCCTTTTACTCCCTATATATCTAAAATACAATTTCTTGTTGTCCTTTACTTGGGATGCCATCCTCAGCTCCATGGTAGCTTTGGCCTGTCTAACTGCCTCCCTACAAGCGCGAGCAGAGGAGGTATATTCATCTTTGGTGATCTCTCTGTTTCCACTTTTTATTCTGCTCCCCTTTTGGCCCTTAGGCTGCCCTGGATTTCTCTGGTCAGCCAAGGAAGCCTCCTGGCCCCTTTCCCTCTTTTTCCTCGCATCGGGATCGTCTCGCTTTGTGCCCAAAGGATCATTTCCTTAAGGCACAGCCACCTTTCTTGGGCTCCCATCACTTCAAAACTCCTACTCTGTAGTGCGTCCTTGACTGCGTCCTTGGCTTGTGCCAGCCCTGGCTAGGGCTGGATTGTTTCTTGGTATGTTTTCTGGTGTTACCTCTGATTTTCATTAAAAATTACCCTGGCTCTGGATTTCCATCACTTTTCGTGGAAAGCTATTGCAGAATCTAACAGCCTGTTGTTGAGATCTTCCCTCCCTGAAGCTTGCTTCCTTTTTCTCCCCTATTCTTATCCAATTAACTCTAGTTAAAACTAGAGGTGGTTGGAAGAAAGGGTGAAAATGTTTATACAATATATTTGGAAATGAATTTTTACAGTTTATAAACGTTGTATGTGTGAAATGTTGCAACTTGAAACTTAAGTCGAAGACTGCCTGTATGTTCAGTAGTTAGAGTAAGGGCCTGTGTTAGGATGCCTAAACTTTGGTCTCTGCTTTGGCATAGTCTTGCCATGTGATCATGGGCACATAACTTTTACTTCTCTCTTTCCATCAGAAATAATACTTCCCTGTTTCAAAAGTGGTATGAGGTTTAATTACTGTTAATTGAGTGTTGTAATATCTGCTCTCATTTGGAAGTGTTACTGCTGAAGTGGTGAACATATCTGATAATGGCACCATTTTTATCAGCAGGCAGAAATTTTGCTTTCACATATGGTATCTTACCTATGAACAAGTTAATTCTCTTACTAGATATTAATTTAAAGGTGGTCCTCTGCATCAAGTTATGGTTGGAGCTTTGAAGGCAGCCCGTTCTAGTCACCAGGACTGGACTTCAATGGTTTTTTTTGTAGGAATGCTGATAGTCAGATTCTTCTTTTAGTAGATGAGCTGGGTGTGAGATGTAGCTGTGGGTCTGTCCTGTTCAGGAAGCCTGGGCAGAGTTCTGTCTGGCTCAGTTAATTTCTTTGTCCTGCACATATAAGCCTTTATAACATGCCAGGGAGGATATTGAATGCTTTCTCTCTGCCATTGTCAGAGACAGAATAGAGGGCTAAATGGACCATTGGCCTGACCCAGTACAGCACTTCTTAAATTCTTACGTTTCCCCTGAGTCTGTCCAGCTTTGCCAAGTAGGGCTTCATGCTAGCTCTCCCTTTTCCCTTCTGAGAGCTAGTAGTGCTAGTCCAGAGCAGGCCTTGTGAACTGGAATTGCAGTTGGCTGTTATACAGGAGGGAAGGCTTACTACACTTACAATCCCTTTGGGCACCTGAGAAGGCAATCTGGTCCTAATTGGTTAAGTGTCCATCTTATCGCTGCAAAATCTCAATGCCTTACATAGATTTGCCACAAATTCCCCTGGGTTTTTCTTTAAACTTAAAATTATCAGTGGATTCTTTGTTCTTGAAGGAATCTGGATCATGTCACAACTGTCATAAATCCCATATATAAACAATCATCTGGTCTTTAATTTTCCAAAACAAGCCTGTGAATTTGACGAGATGGTCATTGTTTGAGAAAGATGTTGCAGTTAAGCTCCATCGCCTTTGAAATGTAGCCAGGGCCAGGAGTGAATGTGAAAAGGCTTTCCTTTGGTAAATAGAATAAATATGTTAGGACTTGTTTATGAAGTGTTCACCAAAGGACTTCTAAGTTTCCACTGCCATCTATTAAAATAATGGGCCAGAGAGGTGTTTTGGAGGAGATTGGATGCAGAAATCATTCAAGCCAGAGCATGGGGTAAAGCACCTTTTGTCATTCCCCGTGAAAGAAATCTTTCATTGTCAGTCCTCTTGGAGATTCAAATGGTTTAATTAGCCATTAACATTTTCTAATAACTTTAAATCTTAAAGTAAAAGCAAAATCCTTTTGTTAATAAAGCCCTTCATGCTTTCTAAGTGCTTGTCTTGCGAATGAAAACGAACCCAATTGAACTGTGTAAGGAAGTTGCTCCCAAGGTAAACCATGTCGGCTGCTTCTTCACATTACACTTAAGGTGTGATTAGCTGGGTAATCACACCTTAAGTTGTGACCCAGTTACATGTTCAAACAATTAATGGCATGTTAAAACAAGCAATAGGCTAGAAAGCTATTCCACAAAAATGTGTAGCTTGTTCAAAGCATGCCATTAATTGAATGTGTGGCCAAGTGCTCCCTTGTGGCTGGGAGCCCCATCAGCTGAGGATTGCACCACCTGCTTCCAGCCCTGGAGCTGACAAGGCTCACAGTGGTGGCTATGTTGTCAGCTGTAGGGCTTGCAGCAGGGAGAGTGCTGCTTCCCCTGAGAGCCTTGCTGACTGCAGTGGCAGGGTCTTTGGTTGTAGAGCTTGCTGTGGGGGCAGCAGTGCTCTCCCTGCTGCAAGCCCTGCACCTCGTGAGGCTCGCAGTGGCAGCAGTGTTCCTGGTGCTGCCTCCATTGTGAGCCGTGCAGCCCATGTTGCCTGTGGTGCAGGTGGAACCCAGAAACATGATGCCAGGCTTTCTCTCTACTGACTATAATACATGGTTTGATCTAATGTGTGATCTCACAGTTGTGCTTCCTGCCATGAATGTGTATCATTGGATCATAGAAAATCAGGGTTGGAAGGGACCTCAGGAGGTCATCAAGTCCAACCCCCTGCTCAAAGCAGAACCAGCCCAAACTGGATCATTCCAGCCAGGGCTTTGAGTTGGGCCTTTAAAAACCTCTAAGGATGGAGATTCCACCACCTCTTTAGGTAACCTGTTCCAGTGCTTTACCACCTTCCTAGTGAGAGAGTTTTTCATAATATATCCAACCTAAACATTACTTGCTGCAGCTTGGGACCATTGCTGTGTTCTCCCAATCTTTTGGCTCCAGGCCCCAGCCTCCAGCCCCCAGCCCCCTTTGGTAAGTGTCCCATGCTGGACTGAGGCAGTGCGCTTATGGACTGAGGCAGCGTGCTCACGGACTTCCTTAGAGGGAACATTGTTTGCAACCACACTTCAGATAGTTGAAGGCTGCTATCAAATCCCCTCAGTCTTTTCTTCTCCAGACTAAATAAGCCCAGTTCCCTCAGTCTCGCCTCAGAAGTTGTGCACCCCTGCTCCTTAACTGTTTTTGTTGCTCTCTGCTGTACTGTCTCCAACTTGTCCACATCCTTTCTTACTGGAGGGCTCAAAACTAGACACACTACTTCAGATGTGGCTTCACCCATGCAGAATTGAGGGGAATAATTACTTCTCTCGATCTGTTGGCAACACTCCTACTAATGCAGCCCAGTATGCCGTTAACCTTTTTGGCAACAAGGGCACATTGTTGACTTTTATTCAGTTTACTGTCCACTGTAGCCCCTAGGTCTTTATCTGAAGAGCTGCTGCCTAGCCTGTTAGTCCAAAGTCTGTAACAGTGCTTGGAATTCTTCCTTCCTAGGTGTAGGACTTTGCACTTGTCCTTGTTAAATCTCACGATATTCCTTTTGGCCCAGTCCTCCAATTTGCCTGGGTCACTCTGAATCCTAGGCATAACTTCTAGCATATCTACTACGCCCCCAGCTTGGTGTCATCTGTGAACTTGCTTAGGGTGCAATCCATTTAATCTTCCAGATCGTTAATGAAAATATTGAACAAAACCAGCCCCAGGACTTACCCCTGGGGCACCCTACCTGATACTGGCTGCCAACTAGACATCAAGCCATTGATCATTATCTGTTGAGCCTGACTATCCAGCCAGCTCTCTGTCCATCTTACATTCAGTTCATCAAACTCATACTTCCTTAGCTTGCCTGCAAGAATGCTGTGGGAGATCTTATCAAAAGACTTTCTGTCAAGGTACATGACATCCACTGCTTTCTCTGCATCTGTGGAGCCAGTTCTTATCAGAGAAGGCTGTCAGGTTGGTCAGGCATGACTTGCCCTTGGTGAATCCATGTTGACTGTTCCTAATCACCTTCTGTCCGAAGTGCTTAGAAATGGATTCCTTGAGGATCTGCTCCATGGTTTTTCTGGGGACTGAGGTGAGGTCTGTAGTTCCCTGGATCCTCCTTCTTTCCTTTCTTAAAGCTGGGTGCTGCATTTGCCCTTTTTCCAATCATCTGGGACCTCCCCCAATTGCCATTATCTTTCAAAGATAATGGCCACCTGCTCTCAATCGCATCAGCCAATTTCCTCAGCACCCTCAGGTGCATTGCATCTGGCCCCATGGACTTGTACACATCCAGCTTTTTTAAGTTGTCCCTAACCTGTTCTTTCACCACTGAGGGCTGCTTACCTCCCCAGACTGTGCTTTCCGGTGCAGTAGTCAAACTCTTTGAGTTGCACTGGATCCACCATGTTCCTTTTCAAATTAAATGGATGATTATTTTAAGGAACATGACAATAAAATTGTTTCACAACACTTAGATTTAGTACTTGGATGTATTTATCTCTAAATGTTCATATTATAAATCTCTTACGGCTTACTATTTTCCTTGGTTAGGTATTTGCCTAATTAGCCTGTTGACTGTATTCTAATTTGTCCTTGCTGTTCAAAATAGGACTACTTTATACAAGAACGAAATGCATCTCATTGCCAAAGACTTTTAATTTTAGCTTTCCTATGAGTTTTTTCCGCTCTTTCTCCTGATATTTTGGTGTACTGTTATCCAAACCCTGTAGCTTATTTTGTTTCGTTTCTTCTGTATTACTAGTTGCTCCTTACCTTTTGTTGTACTTATTTAGATTTATATCCCCCTTTCCCTCCCCCCCCATCCAGAAGAGTTCACAGCAGCTTGCAATAAATGACAAATAACCCACAGATAAAAACAAACAAACAAACAAAAAAATGTATCTTCCTGCATAGCATGTTGAACATTGCTCTCTAAAAAAAAGCTGTCCTTTACAGGATGTGGATAAGCTCAAGAGGCCATCCGTATGATCAGGGGCCTGGAGGATAGGCCCTGTGAGGAGAGACTCTGGGAACTGGGTTTGTTCAGTCTGAGTGAGAGAAGACTGAGAGGTGACTTGATAGCCTCCTACAAATGTATCAGGGATGGACACCAAGATCTAAGAGAACAAATCTTCAGGAAGTCATCCTTTGGGAGGGCGAGGACCAATGTGCACTAGCTAGTTGTGGAAAAATTTAGGCTGGACATAAGGGAAAAATTCTTTTCCCTAAGGGTAACTAGAATCTGGAACATATTCCCAGCAGAGGTGGTATAGTCGTCATCCTTGGAAGTGTTCAAGAGGAGGCTGGATAAGCACCTCGTTAAGCTCATTTCAGCCCAATAACCTCCTGCCCATGGCAGGGGACCCGGCTTGATGATCTTACAGGTCCCTTCCGGTCCTTTCATTCTATGATTCTGTTTTTGGCCTTGGCTTTAGTTGGTCTGTAAGGTGCAAATCTACCTTGCTTTGTGCTTCACTTCCAACTAATACTGCTTCTTTCTACCCCAATAGCCCTCTGCAGGATAACTATGCTTGCTCACCTGGTTGTTTCCTCAATTAACTTTTCTTTGCTGTTTTTAGATCTTTATTTCCTTTGACAACCTTTTACACAACCTTCTCTCGAGCTTATTTTGGCCTCTTTACTTTGCTTGCATTCTTTGATGGGTTCGTCTTGGGGGTGGGCAATTATTTTGGCTAGAGGGCTGGTTTAGGAATTGTGGTGGGGGAGGTGACCCAGCAGGGGGGAGGTGGGCTGATCAGGCCCAGTGTGGCATTACTGTGGGGGGCATCAGTGATCTTTTCTGGGCCAGGCCTGTTTGTCCCACACCCAGCACCAGGGACACTGGACAGGATGGAGCAGGTGGGCAGGGTCTCCATGGGGACCAGTGGGGACCCCTGTGGGCAGGGCACACTCAATCCTGCGGATGGGATGGGGCTGTAAGTGGGTGTGGAGCAGCATCCAGGAGCAGAAGGGGTGGGGAGCAGTGTCTAGGGCCAGGATCATGGGGTGGTGACAGTGCAGGTCTGGGGCCTGGGACACAGCCACGATCTGTTCTCTTCACATCCCTGTGGTGGGCGCTGGAACTGGATTGCAGCTTTGCTTCAGTCCCTGCCCACCCATCTCACTGCTGGACTCCGCTGCCTATAGCCCCACTCCATCCACCTGGCCGAGCATGCCCTGCCTGCAGGGGTCCATGGAGACCCTGCCTGCCCACTCTGTCTGGCAGTGTGGGCAGTGGATACAGGGCAGATGGGCTGGATGCCCAGGCAGCGGGGCCAGGTCCAGCAGTGGTAGTGGAGACCTTAGTGGTGGCAGCTAGAAGGAGCTGCCATTGCAGGGGCTGCCAGGAAGCAGAGTCCAGCCACCTTGCTGCTTGTGCCCCACCACACACCTGGGGGTAGTAGGACCAGCTGCACAAGCCACAGCCCAGGCCATCCCCTGTGTCGGGGCTGGGTGGGACTGAGGCACCCGCTGTGGGCTACATCTGGCCTGTGGCCAGATCTTGCCCACCCCTGGTTCATCTCTATTCCTGAGCCACCGTCTGCCCCCCCATCTCCTTCCATTCCCTATGCACTTCTTTCTAATACTTTATTTTTTCCACCTTTATTTTGGGCAACCTCTTCCTTCTTGAAAATGCAAGTTAATACTTTCAAGGGTTTCTATCAAGGTGTCTGACCTCCATGTATTTTCTTAAAGTATGCACCAGCCTCGAATACCTATTAACTCACCAGGTCCCTTTGGGAATTTCTACTTTCAATTTATGACCCATCTAAATTACCATATTTACACTCATGCCACACGTACCTTTCCCCACAAAATCAGCCCACCAAAAATGGAGCACATATCTTAAATGAACCACGTGCATTGACTTTTCCGGAGAAGTTGATTTTCTTCACCTGAATAGAAGCATGGAGAAACAGAAACAGGGAGACATTGTGCTGTAATGGCTGCCGCTGCAATGGGCTGGCAAGCAGTGGAGGCAGAATGTAGTTTTAATCTTGTCTCAGTTCCTGCCAAATTGGCTATGGCTTTTGGCTGAGCAACTAACAATATAATGTTCTGTGGGACTAGAGGAAAACAAGCTAAAAGCATGGTAGGGGCTCTGCCATTCTAACTTTTTTACTGTTCACCATAACCTGGCAGACTTGCTCTTGTTTTGTTGTAGTTGAATAGTTCACTTTCTGGTCTTTACCTGTAAGAGGGTAGGAGTAATGCATTGAGGAGATTTCACTAGGTACCAAAAATGATTTCATGAAAGTTTTCTGCATATTGATCTGTTGGCTCTTACTTGAAAGTTAGTCTAACTGGGATGAAGGAGATGATGGGGATGCTGTAATTGAACACTGTTTGTTACTGACCACTCAGTTGCCATAAAGTCATTGCACATGGTTCCAGAGGGTTTTGGGATGAATTGGACTGCTTGGCCCCTCTTTCTCTGTGGGTCTGTTATGTATCCCTCTGCATTTGGCACTGGACATTCATGATGTGATATCCAGTGTTGCCATTGCTGCATTGAATCCATCAGACTTCAGTGTGGTGATAAACTGTTTGTTTTAATGCTTTCTTGTTTTCTTTCAGCTGGATGAAGCTGTGGCTGCTGCTCATCTGGATAAACTGTGTGTGAAGCTGACTAAACTGAGTGACAAGCAGGCCAAGTACTTAGGAGTATCAAAAG
This sequence comes from Alligator mississippiensis, assembly GCF_030867095.1. Lineage (NCBI taxonomy): Eukaryota > Metazoa > Chordata > Crocodylia > Alligatoridae > Alligator > Alligator mississippiensis. The sequence goes on from NC_081832.1 coordinate 24,432,458, forward strand.
AAGGGCCCTTCAAGCCAGAGCACTACAGATACTGAGCAGCCAGTGCTACCCAAAGAACAGCGTTCAGGGATTAAATCTTCCAAAGCTTTTGCCTGTGCCCTGGGTTCTGAGAACAAGCCTTCCTTCTTTCCCCCTCTATGCACCCAACACAAACCCTTTCATTCTTTAAAGCGCAGGTACCAAGACTGCTTGGGAATGGACTCATTCTTGCATACTGGGAATTGGCTCTTTAGCTATTGCCCCAGTGGACTGGATCCTATATATGCTCCTACTGCCTTCTGAGTGAGGCAGTAAGTAAAGTAAATAAAACTCAGTACCCCTAGTCCTTTCAAGTCCTTCCTCTACTGCTGGTAGATGGACAGTATTAGTTTGAATAGGCTAACCAATAATATGGGGGACAAATAATATGTGATAATGGGGGTAGTTTGCTAGTACCTTAGGAGCACTGGAAGTGCTGCCCCCCTTTCCCCCCTCTATTTTGTGCAGAAGTTCTGGTTTGGTTTTGTGAAACAACCGGGTGAAGTGAATAAACCATGGGTATTCTGCTTCCTTAAAAATTAATGTGCCTCTTTTTGGTTGCTTACTTTGGGATCTGTCTAGTGTTCCTCCTCCTAGGTTAAGACTTGAATTGATTTCCTGGGTCATCGAGTGCAGCTGTCTCCTAAGGTGTGTAGTCCTATATTTTAATTCCAAAATAAATCAAAGCCTTTTTCATTTGTGATGTGATTGGCTTTGAAAGTCCATTGAGGAGGAGAGTGGAAGGATGTTGTTCTCTGAAACGCCAGCAGTGTACTGCTGCCTCTTACATGGTTTTGTAAGTTGTGATATCTGCTGCATCTTGTCTGAACTGGTGTCTCAAAGTGCTTTTATTAAAAACTCACAACTGTGATCTGCTTTAAGTTTACATCTTTTCACTCAGAAAGGAGATGTCTGTCTTTCTGCACAGCAGCTCCATTTCATGTGCCAGCACTGCCTCAAGCAGATGTCAGAAACCTCTACCTTTTTGTATATGGGTTTATGTATAGGGGTCATTTCTCCTTTTAACTCATAACTAACTCAAATCGTTTGTGGTGCAGACTATCCTACTAAATACTTGGCTGGACAAGCTGCTCCAGTGCTATAAATCATGTCACACCCTTGTCTTGTACAGTAACTGGACTTGCAAAGATGATGCACAAATCTTGGGTCTTAGCCTTTGATCACTCGCCACTGGCCAAAAGAAGTGTTTCCCAAGAACACTAGTGGGTCATCAGCAGGATGTGATTCGTTTTCCCTCAAAATGTATTCTCTGGTCCTGCATCTGGCTTTGCTGAAGAGTTATATCAGGAAAGCTGGCTAATAGAAGAGCAGTTTGAGAGGAGGGGTGAGGACAAGGAAGAAACTGCTTAAGCTTAAGATAACATATCACAAGTGCATGCTGTTCCTGATATTGAAAGGTGGACACTGACCACCTATGAGAAATCTAAGGTGTGGAGGGTTGTTAGGCCTCCTCAGACAGCCAGGGCCTTTCATGTGTTATTTCTGTTAGGGGTGGAGTTTGGGGTCGGGGATATACATAGAGCTACCAGCCTGCTCTTGTATACCCTATAAATACACTGAGGCTCCAATAAAGTTCAAAAGTATATTATAAAAACTCACAATCTAAACAAAAACAAGATTAAGAGTAGGAAACATGCATAACATCAAGCATTAACTCCTATACACTGGTTAACTAATACCATAAACAGACCTGCTGGGGGGGCAGCATCAGGGCCTTCGCAGGCTTACTGAGCTGGAGTGACAGTCAGGCCTTCAGTCTTTTCCCTCAGAGGGTCTCGGACCGAGAGTGAGGGAATGGAGATAATTACCAAACCATTGGATGATTGAGGTCCTGATCCAATAATGCTTTTACAGGTAAGTATCCAATTACAATCTAATCTGATAGGTCACCCCCCCTGCCCTCTCTCTCTCTCTCTCTCTCTCTCTCTCTCCTACAGTGACTGCTTATACACCTCAGACATGCAGGTATGATTACCAACCAAGTAAACTTGCACACCATTCAAACCTCAATTACTCTTGAGCATCCATATTTCATTTGCGCGCTGAATCACACCTCAGGATTCCTTAAGTTCTTGCCAAAATCACACCATGTGTCCATCATTCTTCTCACTGATCATACTCGTGCACACAACACCCTACTCTCAGCACTCAGGTGTAGCCCACGACACTCTACTGGACCACACAAGCTATTGTGGAGGCTCCCCAGATGTAAGTGGGTCACTGACATCAAGGTGGAAAGTTTAACTGTTCTAGAACCTTCCCATCTCTAATCTGTGTGCATGCTCAGGAGTGATCTCGTGTTATGGGCTGTATCCAACAGGTCCCCTCCTTGAGGGTTCTGGGCCTTGTGTATAGATCCCATCACATCAATATAAGTATCAGAGGACTACTCTCACTGACAGCTGTAGAGGAACAGTTTCCAAAGCTTTAAACATAGTCCAATTAACTGTGTTTACATATGATAGCCAATCATGTAAATTTAACTCAGTCACACCCTCAGATGCTCTTTACGTTGCATACACAAAAAGTGGCATTATATCAATATATCTTCTATTTAAACCAGTTATTAACTTCAACTTCTAGGCATGCTGTATTGACACAAACACATTCCTTATCCACTTGATACACTATAGAATAGTTTTCTTCTTGAATAGTTGAGATCTGGTAGACACATAGGGCTGCATCAGGGTTTAGACGCACAGATTCCCTACGCGTATTGTGCTAGGGGCATAAAAATCCCAAATTCTTTTCTGCAGTGCATTCACTCATAGCCTGCCATGATCCATTTTTATAACTGGTCCATACCTCAGAGTGGTCATGGGTATGAATCCATTGATCCTTAAGCCCAGCACTGCTATGGGAAATATCTCAATGGTTTCCTGTGCTGTTATCCCTGTCAATATAAAACTTGATATTGTCCTAGATTGTGAATCATAAGTGAAATGTATTGATTTGAACCAGGCTTGGAGAGAAGCCTCCATTTCAGTAATGTGCTCTATCAAAATCTTCCTTATTTTGAGAGGTATTATTCCTGTGTACCCTTGCCTCAGTGTATGCTGAATGACCTCTTGCCCCAATCCTTGTGCCTGTATATAGGATAGTGCCAACAAAGTATCATTCTGTAACTGAGAGATTGATTTTAACAGTATGAGGCGATCTATGTCATTAAGCTCTTGCCATTTAGGAAGAAGCTTAGCGGTAAACCATTCTTGCAGAGTAACCTTGGAGAGATCTGAAGTCAATGGGACCTGAATCTGCTGTATTTGTTGGGATACCCTTGCTAGTTTGTTCGCTAACACCTCCATGGAATTCATATCTCTATCCATATCCATGGAATTCACTATACCAGCCCCTAGGCTCTCCCCTCCTAGAATATTAGATGGCTCTCTCTTTACTTGGGTCCTTTCTGGTACCCTGAACATCTTTTCCCATTTTTTCCATCCTTTCTTCAATGGTCTTACAATCCGGTTATACCTTTCTTTTATTAGCCCTACATCTATGTAGTCTAGCCTAAAGTTGACTTGCCTTAGAGCTTGCACAGGTTCTGCAATGGCTATTCGGGTACTACCAAACTTAATTTGTGCTATATCTGCTGGTTTGACCACCTGAGTCAGTACAGCGTGTACACCTGAAAATGTTTGACACTTGTCCCAGTGTTATCTGCCATCATCTCAACATATTCTCAAACATAGTAAACTCCATAAACCCAGAGTAAATCTGGATAAACATGTCCTTAACACAGTGCTTCACTATTTTACGGTGTTTTGTCCACTCGGTCTCTACTATGTTTGGACCATGTGTTAACTCCTGGATTGCCAAACTTCATTGGGGATCACAGTGTAATTGTACTTTTTAGGTCTCTCATGGGTTTTTGATAGCTCACATAAATTCGATAGGTTTGTCCCGTGAACATCATCTTTGGCACGTAGCATGCAAGTTCCACAAAACCCAATTCCTGTCATCAGGGTGTTGAATTGCAATGTCTTTGTGGCATGGCACTGTTGGTGCCTGCTACTTTAAGACCTAAGGCAAGCAGCCAGCAGGTGCCTGATTGCAGCAGCCATTTTAGATTCAGGGCTGCCTACATAAGCAGAGCATTTTGCTGCTGGCTAAGAAAGCAGTAATATTGTTTGGCTGCAAGGCCGCTGGTATCATCCTGGAGGTAAGGGAGGAGCTGTAGGGGATGGCTAGGAGGCTCCTGGTCCTGGGCATGACTTAAAACTGTACCCTGCCGGGAGTGGGTGGCCTGGTGGGGCTCTCAGTGGCATGGGAGCCTCTAGGAAATGCCAGGCCAGTTATCACCCTGGTGAGAGGCAAGAAGGAGTGCCTTAACCCTAGCCTTCACCTTCAGGTGAGTCATGCAACATTGGAGGTTGTGGGCCAGGCATGGTTGAGGCCACCTGAGCCCTGTGGGGTGCAAGACCCTGAGGAGTGAGGCAGTTGGGGCCAGGCACGGCTATGGCCGCCCGAGCCCTGTGGGGTGCAAGACCCTGAGGAGGGAGAGTGGGGGCCAGGCATGGCTGCAGCCACCTGAGCCCTGTGGGGTGTAGGACCCTGAGGAAAGGTAGTTGGGGCCAGGCATGGTTATGGCCACCTGAGCCCACCAGGGAGGGAGGCCCCAGAGCCCCAAGTGAGGGGGGCAGAGATGTGTAGCCTCAGTGAGGGGGCAGAGATGAGGAGCCCCAGTGAAGGTGGGGGGGGAAACCAGAGGGCTGAGAGCCCAGTATGATTATATTTATGTAAGTTGCTATATATATATATATATATATATATATATATATATATATATATTTTTAGGTTGCTCTGGCCCCTTCTGGGAGCATCTCTCTTGTATGAGAGAGTTGCCCCTGGAAGGGGCCAGAGCAACTTAGACCTGGTCAGGTAGTTGGCTGGCCATTACCCCAGTGAGGGTCATGGGAGAGGCCCAAAAGATGGTATGTCTGCCACCCAAGGTACAAACTAGATAAAGCCTATGGCCTAAGGGGCCCGCTCCAAGAGGGAGCAAGGCAGAATAAGTTGATGCATGAAAGAGACCCTGTGAGAGAGGGTGGAGTGTGACAGGCCCTAGTGAGAGAAGGGCGGTATGAATGTGTGTGTGACTGAGGCCTAAGCTTGGTCTGGTGGTAGGCCGGGAGCACTGTCATCCAGATGCCATCTGCAAGGCATGGGCTGCGGTGTAGGGAGGTATGGAGCCACAGATAGCACCCCCTGGCATTGGGACAAGAAAGGGCAGCCTCCTGCCTTAATTAACATCTTAATTTCTTAAGAACAAGACATGGCAGGTGAGTCAGGTGGGTGGCATGCCCAAAGGCAAGTGGGGAACCTAGCACTGGCTAGGCGGGGAGTCCCACTATGCCACAGTCCTACTCCCTGGATGGAGATTAAAGAAACAGTCCCTAATCTTTTATTCCAGCAGACTGTCTTGTATTTCATCCACCATCAGCCTCAATTGACATTGTGGCTCTGTGGGGCAGACATGCTGCAAGCCTGCAGCCCGATTGGCCAAACATTTAAATTAACAAAAACATCTTCTTCTGGATAGTCCACCTGATAGGTGATGATGACTGTCATTCCTGTTGGTATCATAATCTCTGGGATACCCAACTGTGTAATATTCACTCCAGACTATTGTACCATAGACCACAGCCTCAGATTCTATTGCATAGTTGCGAGGATCTCTGGTTCGTCTGGCCTTGATGTCTAAGATACCATCACATTCATGGATGCCTTTTCCTGGATTGTAGTCACAGTGGGCTCCTCTGTTCATCGCCAAGGTGATAATCACTGGCTGCCACCTCCTCATTGCTGCCATGTTATCAGGCACATCTCCAGGATGATCACCGTCACTATAGTTGTGTGCATTTTTTTTTTCTGTTTAAACCAAATAACAAAAGTCATATCAAACTGTTTCTTTATTCATTGCCCCTTCCACTCCTTTAGTCCGGATGAGTGGAGCCATTTTTTAAATCTTTTTCTTATTGCGCTTTATTTCCAGCACATACACGGTGGGACTAGCTTTGTCCACGATATGAACAGGACCTAACCATAGAGGCGAAAAAACGTGCTTCCACTCTGAAAAAGCTCTGTACATGACACGGTCCCCAGTCTCCCATGCAACAAGGTCTTTTTGTCAGATGAAGTACTTGTCCATCTGGGTTTAGTGTACACCCAGTGTGTGCACTACATGGATTTGTATGTTTGATCTTTTCCATCAGGTCCTTTACCCAGGACTCAGTCAGAACCTTGGGCTGCTAATCATTTAGGACATCTAGGTCTACCCACCATCTCTTGGGTAGCCTCATGTTTCTTCTGGTGGTAGCCAAATGAGGTGTTATCCCATGGCTAGCCATAGACCCTCTCAAAGCCATAAGGATGAGGGGCAGCCTCTCATCCCAATCAGTCCCATATGCATTAACCACTTTGTGCAGTGCATTCTTAATTGTCCTATTGCTTCTCTTGATGAGGCCTGAACTCTGAGGGTGTTAAAGGCCTGGCACACCTCTTGTGCCACTTGCCCCACAAAATGTGGCCCCTGATCACTATCGAAGACTCTTGGAGTTCCCCAATGTGAAAACACTTGCTCTACTAAGATTCTTGCAGTTGTCTTCGCCATACAATTACAGGTAGTTATTGTTTCTACCCATTTTGTGAAGCAGTCAATAATTACTAAACAATACATTCCCCTTTTTGCTCTTTGGAAGGGGTCCTATAAAATCAACCTGGATTTGTGACCAGGGCCCCTTGACCCTTTGGTGTCTTAGTGCCCCTTTCTGGATTATGTGGTCTAGGTTATTTGATATGCATAGCAGACAATTCTGTATGAAATTACTAACATCTTTTTGCAGTCCTGGCTACCATCCAAAACTCTCAAGCCTATCCATGGATTTTTCAACACCAAAGTGCCCTTGGTCGTATATAAATGCTATGAAGTCGGTTTTAACTGACTCAGGAACCATCCATACTGATGGCTCTTCACCCTTCCTGGTGAGGATGAGACATGTTGGCTCTTGCCACACCTTCCAGTCCCTTAGTTTTCCAATTTTTGTTAAATTTTGTATTTCCAAGTCCTGGTGTAGGAGTTCAATTAAATCAACCATGTCAGGCAGGGACAGACTCACTTTGCACACAGGGTTAATCTCACCTGTGTGTGGCATCTGCCACAAGGGTCCAATCCTGGGCCCCTCCTTGGCTAAAATATCCACCTGCTTGTTACACTGGGTTTCCAATGAATCTTGTTTTTGATGGGCCTTTACATATTTTCACAGGGCTATTCTGCTTTTGTCTCAGTTCAACTATATATTCAAGTAATTTCTCATATTGCACAGGTTTCCCATCAGATGTCCGCATGCCCCTCCAGAACCAAACTGGAAGCCAATCTAATATGGCTCAGACCACCCAGTCCGGATTGCTGTATGAGATACAGGACTCGGATTTGGATAGATTTTCTAACACGGTTGCGATGGCTGTTATCTCAGCAGCTTGTGCTGAATGAGGCCTACACTGGATTATCATCTTCTGGGCAGTTTTCTCCTTTGGGGTCACTTGTATAGCAGCAAAACTAGTCATGGGCTGACCTTCACTGTAAAAACAACTGCCATCCACAAACCAAATCATGTCAGCTTCCTGGAACACTTGTTCACTTAGTCGAGGCTCTTCCTTAAAAATACCTTCTAGAGGTTCTGAGCATACCTCGGCTATTGGGCACTCATGCTCACTACCTGTAATTACCAGGGCGTAAGGTGCCACAGGTGTGTTAGGAACAGTTTCCCATGTGATGTTCCAGTTGGACAGGACAATTGTTCAGTGTTTCAGACACTGATTTGAGACCCCTGCATCTTTGGTTTTTCCCAAGACTACATATTTAGCTGGTGAGTGTGTTGATCTTAATACTAATGGGGACATACCTATCAAATAGTCTCAGTGACCCAGGGCCCAAACTAAAGCCAAACCTCTTGCTCACCTGAATTAAAACTCCTTTCAACCTCAGATAATGCACTACTCCGTTATGCTACTGGTTTCCTAGTTGTTCCCAACTGTAGGTACAAGATAGCTCCGACATAAGCGTGGGGTGGTAGCCAGGTCTAAGTAAAATGGTTTTCCCAACTGCGGGTAAGCCAGTGCCAGTGCCTGGACCATGGCTCTCTTTAACGCTATGAAGGCTTGCTTTTGTTCCTGGCCCTGCTGCCAAGGAACTCCTTTTCTTAGAAGTATATACAATGGCGCAGCAACCCTAGCGAAATTCTCAATGAATTCTTGCAGGAAACCTATTAAACCCAAAAATGACTGCAGGGTGCTTTTTCGGTGGGTGCAGGCAAGTCGCATATTAATTTAACTCTATGTAATCTGAACTATGTCCATTGTTAAAGTTTCAAACCTAAACATTGCACGCTTTGTTGGCACATTTGAGCCTTCTTTGGGTTCACCTTAAAACCCATTTGTTCTATAATGCCCAGTACCATCCTTGTCCTGTCCATGCATTCCTCCCTCGATGCTGCAGTTACCAGGATGTTGTTGACATAGGAGATGATATTTCCCTTGTCACTCTCTGGCAGCCATTCCCACATCCCCACTACGCATCGGTGGCAATGTGACCGGCTGTTATGATACATTGATGTAGCCTAGTGAAAGTGTAGTGAAAGTGACTTGCTTGGAACAGAACATAAAAGCAAATTTATACCAGTGATTACGGTTTACAGGAATTGCAAAGAAGGCATTGGTGAGATCAAGTACTGTGAACCAAGTCACCCCATGGGCAATACTCACCAGCACCTCTAAGTATTTGGCCACAATAGGTGCCAGGGCCGGAGTGCTTTGGCTTAATTGCCAGTAGTCCACCATCAATTGCCAAGTCACTCCGTCAGCCTTCATCACTTGCCATATTGGGCTGTTTACCATATTGTGGGTCTCTATCAACTAACATCATCAACACTTCCTTCTCCACAAGGGCCTCAGTCATTTCCTGGATACTTGGCTCCATGTCTTGAGGAAACCTGTATTGCCACTGTGGCCTTGGGTCCTCTCCTTTCACCTCCACACAAGTGTCGATTTTTCCACATTGAAGCTTGTGTGTTGCTCACACCTGCTTAAAATTTAATGCCAACATCTTTATATTCCCTTCTCACTCTGGGAAGGTCAACACCTCTTCAGCCTTCACAGCTGCGCACCTGTGTTGGGTTGGGACAACCATCATTTGATTTGGGCTTCCTGTAATCCTGAGGACCTTATGAAAATCCACAAGCATTCCCTATTCCCTCATAATATTGCCACCCAAGATGCCTGCTTCACCCAATTTGAACAAGCTGAAACAGAGCTCTCCAATTTGGGATCCAATCTTTGCCCTTCTTGATCTAGTGAACCCTACCTTCTGTTCCAAGCCATTAAAGCTTTCTAACATGATGTCGTGAACTGGTATCCACTTACGGAATGGTTCTCTCTCATTACTGACCAAACTGTACATGGCACTTGTGTCAATTAGCATACATTGGTTGTGCCACAGCACTCCTTTATTAAAATAATCCTCAAAAAACCCCCAAACAGTAGGACATCCCCAGCTATTGTAATGCATCAGTGCCAAATTATATTCAGTCAGCTGGGAACCAGGGATCGCTGAGCTGTCTCAGTCAGAACTCTGATTGTTTGCCTTCAGAGGTGGGGGCAGACTTCTGTTGTCTTTGCCATTAGAACCATTCTGCTTTTTATACTCAGTGAGTAGCTCTAGCAGTTGGATTGTAGGAAGGCGATGGATAACCTCCCAACTGGTATATTTCAACAATTCCTTCCATATTGAATCTCTAAAGTTTGAACGAGAGGGATGAAACTCCCATTTCTTGTTCTTTTTATAACCTTTATTGCCTGTTTCCATCTCTCTGGGATGCACTTTGCTACTCTAGGCTTTCCTGACATCCCTATTTCTGGCTGACAGCTGCTGCTTAAATCCGTCAGACTCCCTCACAACACTTACGTGTGACTGCTGTCCCTGCAGCACTCTCTCACTGCCTATGCTATCACCCGTGTCATCAAAATGCACTCGGTCCGGTCACTTCCTAAACACCTTTTCTTTCTAGTATGAACTTTCTGGCAACACCAACACCACCTTTCCTTGTCTCACTTCCAGAACCCTGCTTGTTGCTAGCTTGGTTCATCATTTCATCTAAAAGAGCATTTTTAATGTCACTTCTTAAGTAAGTTTTCAATTGAGCCATGAAACCCTTAACTAATGGGTGCCTAAATTCAGGCATATCAAAGTCGTATCTGCTCTGATTCATCCTTACTAGACCTGCGGCCATGAACAATAATGTTTCCCTTTCCACATAGGCCTTGGGGAGCTCTCCATTCACCTGTTTTTCATTATGAAACAGCACAATGGCTGGCTCCATTTGAAAGAATAACTTTAAAATTTCATCTCTAATAGCTGTGCTGTTTGGGGCTTGTTTATTCCTGATGACCAAAGGTAACGCTGCAAAATCCTTGCTTTCCATACATTCTTGTACAATCTCCACTAAATCAGCCAACGTGTAACCAGCACTCTCCCCTATCATGGCCATTTTGGTCAACTACCCAACAGCATTATCCTTTTGAAGTAGTGCAATCTGTTTCCCTGCTGCTCTAACCTGTTCAGGTGTAAAAGGGATGATGGCCACCTCCACCGTATTACCCCCCGCCTTACCCCTTGCCTAACCACCTCTTTGAATCAAATGGAGGCCACTGGCACCCTCTCCTCTGGAGCAGCAGGTGCACTAGGCTGCGTCTCAGCAACGTTTCAATACAGTGTTCCTGCTTTTCAAGCTAAAGCTGCTGTCGCATGAGGAACTTAATTCGTTGAAGTTGTTATAATAAAAGATGTCAGATTCACCCAAAGAACCTTGTCCGCCTTAAATAGTTGAAGCACTCTGTCTTCTTCCTCGGCCCCGCATGGGCCCAATACCCTCTCTTGTATGCTCTCAGCTGCCCCTTTAATTCAGCCTCATTCTTTTCATAAGTCTGAAGCTGGCCTTTCAAGTCTGAAATCCTCTCAGATCATGGTACACTGACATTTCCTATGTAATAACAGCAGCACACTCTGACAACTCCTGTATATGCTGCCTTTGCGTTATGTGGAATGCAGCTTCCAAATCTTTCGCTTCTTGTCTCCAATGCTCTTTTGCATCTGCCTCTAATCTAATCTCCTTTTTAGCCGCCTCTAAAGCTTCCTTAAGCTCTGTGATTTCCTTAGAGTCCCTCCAGGCAGAGCCCTGCAGAGCTTGGACCTCTGCCTGTTGGCGCTCATTGTCATCCTGCCTACATTGTTCAAGCACTATATTATCCCTTAGGGTTTTTACCAAACCTGTCTCTTCCCTAGCTTCATCAGCCAATTCTTGCACATACGTAAACAACCCAAGTGGCTGCTTTAATACCAGCTTTCTCATCTCTTTTCTTCTTGCTGAGCCATGCCTGTCAACCCTTGGATAATTTTTCATACGCCAATTCATTATCCATCAACTCGTTCTCTTTCCAAAATATTAATCTCTTGGCAGGGAACTGCCAGGCATGTTTGTTCCTGAAGCAGGGTTCCACCCACTCCTTGAAAACCTCAATAGCACTTTTCCCTGGACCTCTGGCCACTGTCACTGAGCTGTCCGTTTCAACTGCAGCTATGCTGGGCATGACTCAGACACCAAAAGTGCTTGCTAGAAAAAATGGCGCGTCCTGCTTCTCTGTCTCTCTCTGACTGGGTGTGACAGCTCAAAAGTGTGCCTGTGTGATAAAGGTGCTTGCTGAAGGCTCTATGAAGATTATATTAAGTGTTTTTCTGTATTTGTTTAGATATTAAGCTATATGTTGTTGCTAAAAGCCTAAGATGTAGTGAGGCCTTGTATAAAGTAAGGCCTAGTAAATTTAGCAAAGCCTTGAAATAGTAAGGCCCTGTGGTGTAGTTAAAATTACCTTATCAAAGGAATGCAAGGCTTGTACTGTTATTGGTCAGTCTAAGGACAGTTGAAGTAAAAGGAATCTGAGTGGTTGTACGTTATCAGAACCATTCAGAAGCTTTACATTGGCTGGAATATCTGGAAACCATTCAGAAGGAAGGTACAGCTCTGTAGAAAGGATTTAGTTAGCTGTTGCCTGGATCAGTGGGCCCGTGGACCTCGAGGAGCCCAAGGACTGCATTCCAGGGTCCTTCCCGGTACCCCTCGGACAGTGCTGTTCAGGGACGCCTGACTTCGCTGAACTTTGTAGAAAGAGAAGCTTGCTGTGTATCGGGCATCAGAGGGGACTGCTGATAAGTTGCCGACGTGAATTGCTTTTGTCTGTCATTGTTTGTTTTGTTACTATGCATAGTTGTGTTTTTGTTAAGTCAATAAATATTTCGTACCTTTCTACCCCCAACCATACTTTCAATCCCCAAATCTTCTGCAGGCGGCTGGGGCCTTAATTGGCATCACAAACAGGATTGAGAGGCTCTGGTTTGGAGAGAGAGGTCAGAATGAAGGGAGTTGCGTGGGCCCTGTTAGTGGCTTTGCTTAAAGAAGTGACAGGGATGGAGAATCCCGGGTGGGATAAGGATAGGTTGAGACCTGCCTGGAGTGACCCGGGAACCGTACCCGATCATTGGGCTAGGTTTGCTACTGCTGCCCAGGGTAAGCCTGAGAAGGGGTGCCTGTCGTGGCTGCTGGCAACATGCCTGCGGTTAGGGGCTGAAGAGAATGCCCAGCTCTGGGAAGAGGTCACCCGCCTGAGTAAGGAGTTAAAAGATGTGAGAAATTCCAACAGCATGGCATGCAAGGCTGTGCAAGCTACGCAGAGCTGCTTGGAAACATTAAAATGGAAGAAAGGAAAAATTATGTTCCCGCGCATGGCCGCTCCCCTCCAGAAGAAAGTGCAGTTAACACAGGCTGTGAAGCGATCCTCCCACAAGTATCTGTATAGAGATAAACCAAAAGTTTTTAAGGTCTGGGAAGATCAAAGGGAGGAGATTTATGATGAGCCTGATGCCGAAACACCCCTGTATGTTCCTGCCCAGAGGGAGGAACCTAGCCAGGCCTTCCCCACCCCGAGGGAGAAACTCAGCCAAGTTTTTCCCATGGTGATCACTCATTCAAGGCTGCAAGGAGAGAATCCCCGAACAGAGCTGCATTCTTTTACCTGTGCAGAGATTAAAAATATTCAAAAGCAGCATGAATTCAAGCCAGGAGAGCCAGTGATAGACTGGCTAGTTCAAATGTATAGTGAAGGGGCATTTGTAATTTCAGTGAATAGAGCCGAAGCTGCAAAAATCATTCTGCGCCCTGAGCTCCAGTTAAATCTATTTGCAGGAAGTGATGAAAATGTTACTTTGTTTTCTGCTGCACTCCAAGCCACTGCAGCCAGTTATAGTAATATCATTCATGCAGCGGTTTGGACTCACACGCCAGATGCAGAAGTCATGACAGCACTGTTGTGGAGGAAGTTTTGCTGATGAGCACCAACAGAGTGTACCTCGGCCTTGTTGGCCTTGGAGCCAGAGGCAGTAAATCACCTGGTAAGAGATGCAATCCAGCAATTAGTGTAGCTTCTACCCATTTTGCAGAAGCCAAGGCTTACCAAGCTGATGAAAACTGCCAAGGCCATGGCAGTAGCCTCGGTAAAAGATCCCCCCCCCCCCCCCGAGAGAAAAGCTGGGAAAGGCCGGCCCAAGACTCCACAAGCAAAAATGTGGACAGACTTGTTAGCTGTCTGTTACAAGGAAGTGCAAATCAATAGACTGCCCATCAATGCCTTGCAAGGGCTGAGGGCTACACTGTACCAAAAGGGCAAAACCAAAAGCAGAGCCTTTTGTGCCACCAACAGTGTCACAGGAGAGATTCTCTGCCCTGAGAGCAAAACTGTTGACATTTTCCCAGGCACATGCAGGGCTGCCAGCCTTTACCTCGCCTGATCACATGGCCTAGGGAGTCTGGCTAGCCCAACCCCCAAAGAAAGGAACCACAATGGGGGTAGTAGCAGGCCAAAGACTGGTATCTAAAGTTAATATTGGCCCCTTAATTCAGATACCTGTACAGATTCAATTAAGTAAAGGTGAAAAGTCAATTAATATGCTATTAAACATGGGTGCCCAGATTTGTGTTTTAAATTCCGCAGATGAGAAGGGGAAGAAAGGAACCCCTTATCAAGTAATTGGAGTTGGAGGCACCAGGCAACCAGAACATCTAGTCTGAGCAACCTTCATGTTACCTAATGGCTCTAAGGTAACAGCGGCTGCAGTAATACGTAAAGGGAAACCAAGCTTACTAAAATTTAATGTACTAACAGGAGAGTGGTTTGCCCTCGAACAAGAGAATTAGCAGTTTGAGTGTGCAGTGCCTCACCGAGAAACAGAAGAAAGAGCTATAACAGCTGTAACTCGATGTAGCACGATCCCACTAACCCTGCCTCCCATGAAAGGAGTACACAGACCCCAGTATCGAACTCTCCCCGAGGCCACACAACCTATCCAGTGTATTATCAGCCAGCAGTTAAAAGATGAGACTACTATTCAAATCCACTCTCCATATAACAATCCAGTGCAGCCAGTGCTCAAGCCAAATGGAGGGTGGCAGTTGACTATTGACTTTCGAGCTTTAAATGCTAATACTGACTCCTTGACAGCTGCCATCCCATCACTACCAGCCTTGGCAAAAAGCATCCAGAGTTATAAGCCTGCATGGATAGAATCCATTATTATCAAAGACATGCTGTGATGCTATGTGTTTGTAGCTGTAGAAGTTATCACGAGGATAATGTTGGCCCGCACCTCAGCGAGAGCTACAGCCCAGGACACTTATGCAGCACTGGAAACTTTGCTAGCTGTGTATCCACCACCTATAGAACTACAGAGTGATAATGACCCTCACTTCTGCAATCATCTTGTGTATGACTGGACCGCGAAACATAGCATGTTATGGACGTATCACAGCCCATACCATCCGCAGTCTAATGGATTGGTAGAGCGAGCCAATGGCATCCTCAAATGCAATTTGCGGTTGGCTCTTAAAGACTGGGACTTGCACCTGGATTGAGCTATCAATTGGGCCAATAATCAACCCTGTCTGGGAGGTAGCCCCATGCAACAGGCATTTGGATTGGGTGGTCCCCGCGAGCCGGCAGTAAAGCGACCTAGGGGTGGTGACCTGGGAAAACTCCAGGCAGGAGATTGGGTAGTAGTGAAGCATCCTCAAGAAAATAAATGGGAGGGGACACTATTAGCAAAAGGTATGCATAATACATGGTGGGTATTTAAGTCAAATTTATCTAACAGGAGCCAAGCTCCTTGTTGTTTTGTTCCTACAGATTGGATCTATCCACAAGTGCAGCCATAACCATTTCTAATTGAGCCTGCCACTGAAGACAAGTCCTGCTCTGTCACCGGTCGGTCTAAATCGACTGGTATTATGAAGTGGTGGATTGTTATGAATGTACTCTTTTTATTAACGCCTTATTGCGTTTCCTGGGTAGGGCGTGTCTACTATCCTTCTTATTATCCAGATATTAATGAACTTGCTCCTGAAGACCTCAAGAAGTGGCCTGACCCTGAAAAGCATCCCCCAGAAACGCGTTCAGATGGCCTTCACGTGGTCCAGCTGCAGTATCCATACTGCAAGAAACCCACCACCCCGGAGCAAGTGAAGTCCTGGTCTCTATGTAAAAGAAACAGAATAGTTGACTGGCAAAGTGATAACTGTCAGTGCACCTGTGGCACCAGTTATTATCTTGGGTTCATTCCCTACCTGAAGGCTGGAATGGCTAACTGTGGGAGGGAAAGTGATTGTTGTAGCTCTGCTCGTTTGGGAGTTTGTTGTTACATACTTCCTGAGGGGAACCCCATTGAGCTCAACGCCCCTGAGTTTGTGTCCCCAGTAGTGCATTTTGCATCTGTTCAGCGCCTCGAGCCACTGCGTTTATGGGAGAATCTGCCCCCTCCCATTCCTATGGCTGACAACACTCTCCAATGATGGTGTGAGGCCCACCAGGTAGGAGAGTGCATTACAAGTTAGAACAAAGTTATTACATCGTTTGTGAATCATACCTACACAGAGGTGTGGTGGAATAGTACCCACTTTAATACAACCAGAAGGAGGCTGTATCCGCAAGTCTCTACCACTTATCCTAATCCTTTTACACCAATAGTGTTCCTAAAGCAAATTAGTGCTATGATTCTGCCAGGACAATGTCATTTCATTAACCCAATACAGGATCATCCCCATGAGCGACAGTGGGAGCTCTTTCACTCTCTGGGAGGTGAAGCATGGTTACAGGCTCCCAAAGAAGGAAGGATAAATATAATCTGTGAGAAAGCGGGATGTTCACTACTATCTCTGGCCGTTCCCCCCTGGGAGGCCCCGACACCACCCGTGTATAACTCTACACCCTGGTGGAGGTCACAAGTAAAATTCCAACCCTCCTAAATGTTTCATTGTTCACTGCCTGAGTATTGTTCAAACCAGAACAATGGTATATCTGAGCTACTTTTCCAAATTGTCCATCAGGAGCCTGAGTAGCTGAAGGGTTGCTTAAATGAGAATAGCCAGTCATTTTCCGTTCCATAAGTGCACTTAAGTCCTGCAGACAAAGAGATACTCCAGGTTATCTTTGGGACAGACTTAACTCCACTATGAACGTGTGGAACTTGGATAAATCCCAGAAAAACACTGAAGGGGAGTAGCCAATCTCTGACAGGTGGTAGGGCTGCTCACTAGGGGAGGCATGCTCGAAGAAAAAACATTGGAGCAAACTGACGAATTGTTAACTGATGTAGGATTAGAGACAGCCCTTCTTGCCCAAGTCATAATGGACACTGCTTTTAAAGCAGACAAAAATCAAACTTGGAGTACTGCTTGTGCGCAAGTTCAGTTATCATTGACTATGCATTTTTCCCAAATAATAAACAACGTTAAAAATAGAGAATGGCCCCCTGGCTTAGAGAATCGTGGGATGTCTGCAACATTTAAAGAGAAATACCCCTATCAAAGTACCTGAATTACCACTTAAAAAGGTTGTAATAAAGGAAAATGTTCATTCCTGGTGCAGGGGGTAAAAGATGGAAACATACACCACTGCTTATTTACTAAACATGGGTCTAGGAGGAGGATGCCTTTGGGACTGGAATCTGCATCGCCCCATATGGGAAATATTTACCCCCGATGGCCCTCGGTATGTAGCACAGTCCCCCTTAGTTCAAATTAGTAGCACTTTAATTGGATTAGGAACCTTATGGAGAGGCTAGCCTCTCAGCCCACCTAACATAACCTGCATATATAAGTTACCTAATGTGTCATATGTAACAATGGGGCAATGTGTTTGTTGAGAAAGACCAGGTTGTTTGCTGCATAAAAATGGTACCACCGGGACTTTGTGCAATTAGTGTTGCTTAGAAGCTAAAAGTAAAGCCGTTTCTACTGCAATTAAGTAACCATACTATTGCCCTAAAATGACCAAAAATTTCCTCTAAAACTATACCTCTCAACTTTACGATACCCACTTTATGGTTATCAGATGTAGATATGCCATGGTTAAAAACTGGAATGAAGTAAAAAATAAGCTGCAAAGCCTTGAGGCAAAGACTCGGCAAGGCACTCAGTTGGCTCTCCTTGCTCGAGAGGGTGGGTGAATCATTAGTCTAGCTGTCAACGTGCCCGAGCCTTGTAAATGGTATGATGTAATCTGTACTATTCGTGTTACCAAGTGCCAGCTCAACTATGTGGCTAACCATCTTGAGCATCCTAGTATTTTGCATTGCCCTAGTGGCAACAGCTAAATAGTGTTTTAATCATTGCTGTTGTAAATCTGTTCATGCTATGCAAGTTAAATTTATAGATCCCTCCCCATTTCCCGATGTAGCATATGTGGCTTTAGCATTTAAATTGTAGTTATCATAGTGCTTCAGCAAGCAAGGGGTGGTGTGTGACCACTGAAAAGTGTGCCTGTGTGATAAAGGAGCTTGCTGAAGGCTCTATGAAGATTATATTAAGTGTTTTTCTGTATTTGTTTAGATACTAAGCTATATGTTGTTGCTAAAACCTAATTAAAGTTTAAGATGTAGTGAGGCCTTGTATAAAGTAAGGCCTAGTAAATTTTGCAAAGCCTTGAAGTAGTAAGGCCCTGTGGTGTAGTTAAAATTACCTTATCAAAGGAATGCAAGGCTTGTATTGCTATTGGTCAGTCTAAGGACAGTTGAAGTAAAAGGAATCTGAGTGGTTGTACGTTATCAGAACCATTCAGAAGCTTTACATTGGCTGGAATATCAGGAAACCGTTCAGAAGGAAGATACAGCTCTGTAGAAAGGATTAGTTAGCTGTTGCTTGGATCAGTAGGCCCGTGGACCTCGAGGAGCCCAAGGACTGCATTCCAGGGTCCTTCCCGGTACCCTTTGGACAGTGCTGTTCAGGGACACCTGACTTCGCTGAATTTTGTGGAAAGAGAAGCTTTCTGTATATCAGGCATCAGAGGGGACTGCCAATAAGTTGCCGACGCAAATTACTTTTGTTTGTCATTGTTTGTTTTGTTACTACGTGTAGTTGTGTTTTTGTTAAGTCAATAAATCTTTCTTACCTTTCTACCCCTGACCATACTCTCAATCCCTGAACCCTCCACAGGCGGTTGGGGCAACCGGGTACAACTTACTCCTGTGAGTCACTCCAAAAGCATATGTAAAATCCAATAAACAAAAAAGACCAGTGTACTCCCCAAAAGATCTCAACGCAATTACCCTGTGTGTGGTGGCCCCTGCTCAGGTCATATGTCCCCCGGACTGCCACACCACAGTACGATTCTAGCACAAAAGTCCAAATTACAGAAATAACAAATTAACCCCTTCATGCCCACGCAAGGACACCGCCTTTCAGATTGTCCAGGACACTCAGTGTTATCCAATGACCACCTATGAGAAGTCTAAGGTGTGGAGGGTTGTTAGGCCTTCTTACACAGCCAGGGCCTTTCATGTGTTATCTCTGTTAGGGGTGGATTTTGGGGTCAAGGATATACATAGAGCTACCAGCCCACTCTCATATACCCTACAAATACACTGAGCCTCCAATAAAGTTCAAAAGTATATTATAAACTCACCATCACAACAAAAACAAGATTAAGAGTAGGAAACGTACATAACATCAGGCATTAACTCTATACACTGGTTAGCTGCAATACACTATAAACAGACCTGCCGGGGGGCAACAAAGGGCAGTGTCAGGGCCTTCACAGGCTCACTGAGCTGGAGTGACAGTCAGGCCCTTAGTCTTTTCCCTCAGAGGGTCTCAGACTGAGAGTGAAGGGTGATAATTACCAAACCTAAGTATCCAATTACAATCTAATCCAATAGGTCACCCCTCTCTCACTGCTACAATGACTGCTCATACACCTCAGACACGTAGGTATGATCACCAACCAAGTAATCTTACGCACCATTCAAACCTCAAGTAATCCCAAGCGTCCATATTCCATTTGCATGCCAAATCATGCCTCAGGATTCCTTAAACACTGAAAGTCGTACCATGTGTCTGTCATTCTTCTCACTGATTATACTCATGTGCACACGACACCCTACTCTTGTGCTCTTGGCACTCAGATGTGTGTGGGCCGGGAGCGGTCCGAGGCCCTTTTTCGCGCGGCAGGCTGTGGCCAGCAGCCCGGACACGCTGGGTCGGGGAAGGCAGGCGGCACACTAGAATTAGGCACGGACGCTTAGTGGTTGATTTAAGATTATTTTACTTACACCGAAGATGGTCGCGGTGCAGGCAGGAAAACTTGCTTGAGTTGCAGTTACAAAACAAAACAAAACTCGAACCTGCAGAACATAAGGGTACGTTGCAATGGGGTTTCGGCGACGGGAAGATAAACCTGCAGGACTCGAACCCGGGTAGAGCTCTGGATTCACTCACACGAAGTTTGCTAGGCTCCGTGGAACTTTGCGTGCAGGGAAGGGTACGTCGAGGGATCAGGCGGCGACGGGGAGAGGCGAGAGGCTGATCAGACCCCTGTAGCCTTCTTGATATACACGCTGGGTCCAATAGGCTACGCAGCACTTAGAGATCTTCACGAGACGTGAAATTCTCCTCCTCCTGATAGTTGTGGGGTCCTCCAACTTGGGCGGAAACCGCTAAAGCCTCTTGTACGGCTAGCAAGCCAATCGCTAGCCGCCACGTAGGAATAATTTAGAACTGGCCAATAGTGGGGCACAAATTTAAATACAAATGGCGGGAACTCCTTGCAGCGTGCATTTCCTTTCTGCAGCTCAGAAATGCACCCTGCAAAGAAAGCTACGAGTGGCGGGAAATGATTTAGCAGTGCCGAAGCACACACAAACAAAAATCACACTCTTGGGTTGTGACAAGATGTAGCACACAGCACTCTACTGGACCACACAAGCTACTGCGCAGTGTCTCCAGATGTAAGTGGGTCACTGACATCATCAAGGTGGAAAGTTCAGCTATTCTAGAACCTTCCCATCTCTAATCAGTGTGTGCATGCTCAGGAGGGATCTCATGTTATGGACCACATCCAACAATTTATGCTCTAACATGGCTACTCTACTGTGATGTCCTTGCACTACATCCAACATGGTTCATAATACAAGTAAATGTTAGAGGTTAAACTATACCAAGGTATAATTAAAGTGGTAGGATTGTTATATTTAAAAAGAAAACATATATAAACATATTTAAAAATCAGTCTCAGAGCTGATGAAAGGACAGGACTGAAAGTTTAAATTGGCCCTAAAGAGCTGTTAAAAGTAAGGAATGTGTCCCTGCAGCGAAGGCAATAAACTTTGGGTTTCAGTACGGAGTTTGTAATTTCTACTTTGCTTTGAGAATCCACATTTAAAATGAAGTCTCAAAGTAAAAAACAAAATCAAGGTCAGACTGAGAGAAATTGATTTCTTATGAGGTTTTGCAACATGTTTCAAAGGTCTGCAAGTTACAACAACAGGAAATGAGAGAACAGTGGGTTTTTATACTGCAGAGCTTGTATGAGCAAAAAATGCCACATATTTTAAATATGTATGTAATAGAAGAGTTTAGCAGGTGTGTAAAACAATATTTTCCTGAAAAATTTCCCCCTTGTTGACAGCCTAGGCTACAGAGGTTTTGGGGCAGCTAAAAAGGTGAGGGAAAACACCCATCCATCAGAAATGTAACAAAAAGATTACTTCTACAAGCTAAAAATGTTTATTTACCTCATTAATACACTGCAATATTGTCAATACATTGCCTTGAGTGGTGCCTGAATAACTTAGTAGAGCAGCTCCTGATGTGACTCAGTCTTCTGTGCATATTGGTAATTAGTCACTAATGGAGGCCTGAAGAATGCAGTGACTTTGATAAAGGCACGTGTTGAATTTGTGCTCAGCCTATTGCCTGACGCCTGGATCTGGTTTCTGAATTGACTGCATCTGGCCTGTGGCATGGGGGATCAGCAGCAAGCAGCTCGGCTTGTCATGTCCCTTTCCCTGCCCGGTGCCATGCTGGTGATCCCCTATGCAGCTGGAGGTAAGCTTCCTTTCTCTTTCCCCTGTTCTTCCTCCCCTCCAGCTGACTTTGGCAGCCACCCAGAGTTGTGTTCTGGGTTGCAAGCACTTGACCTGCCACTCTAAAAGGCTATGTGCCACTGGTGTAGATATTTACCCTGCATTATTATTATTATTATTATTATTATTATTTAGTTGTAAAACCAACAAGGGTAAATGGAACAATCCTGAGCCTGGCTTCAGATGCATTTGATACCAATTCTGTTCCTTTGGAAATCTGTGTTTGATCTTATGACAGAAGTTTGAAGGAGAACAGTATTTTTCTTCTGCTTAAAAAACATAGACATTCATTCAGGAAAGTTGAATAGGTACTGTGCTATATTCAAGTGCTTTGCTAGATTATGGCTTCATCTTAAAGTAGGGTGATGGGTTTCAGTATGTAACCCGGGTACACCCAAGGGTGTGCCCTATTCTCAATTGAATGGGATGGGTAGGCAGGAGGGGGTGCTGTGAGAGGGATGCCAGAATTTCAAGCAGATCCCTCTTTCCTCTATAGAGTTAACCCAAACCCAAAGTTCTTAACTATATACAAATTATTGTTATAATATACATAAACATAAAACTAAATATCGTGTATATATATATACATACACAGAGAACACTAACCTAAATCACAATACAACATTTCAATTACACAATATAAGGCACAAACATGAACAATCTTAATAACATCTGTTCCTTAATATAGTCCCTGACCCATGGCAAGAGATAGTCCTCCTTCCAATGGGGTCCCTTGGGGGGTGTCCAGGAAGCACCAGGTGCCCCTCCCCTTAGGGCCTTGACTAGACAGGGGGGCTGCTCACCCAGCCCCTTCTCTGGGTTTGCCCGCCCCAAACGTCTTTCCTCTGTGGGACCCAAGAGTCTAATGACTCACGCTCCCTCAGGTGGTGGTGGTCAGGGTGCAGCTCGATGGGGTCTCCTCTGCAGGAGTGCCTCTCTAGGCCTATCCCGCGCTGCTGGGCTCCTCTCCACCCTGTGCCCTGCTCAGGGCACCGAGGGCTCAGCTTCTCTCAGCTGCTGCACCACTGCTGCTGGCTCTTGGGTGCTGGGCCTCACGCTGCAGCACTACTATTTCCCTGTGCCCTGGCTCCGCACTGAGGGCTCTCTTAGCACAGGCCAGGCCCTTCAGGCTCCTGCCAGCTGTCCTCATGATGAGTGGTGAACCCAAGCAGCCTCCGCAGCTCCCTGACTCCCAAGGCTCAGGCTCGTGCACTGTCCTGCGCACCATGGGACATGGCTGCTTGCTGGGAGATGGGGCCTGAGCTGCCTCGCTGTGGCCTCTAAGGCCCTGCTGGGGTTGCAGGCTCAAGCCGCCACTTGCAGCTCCCAAAGCCTGGGCTCCGTGCACTGAACTGTGCACCGTGACGGGCCTGAGCAGTCTCACACCACTCCCAGGGCCGGGTCTCCGTGCACCATCCCTGTGTGCCATCAACAGTCCGAGTGGTCTTGCACCACTCCCAAGGCTGCTCCTCCAGTGGCAGCTTTAGGAGCCTTGGAGCTATTGCCCACTGGGGGAGAGCTCCCCAGCTTTTCTTGGCTCTGCTCTTCTTGAGTCCCTCACGGCATCTGCCCCTTGTGCTGGGCATGCAGCTACTTTTATACACTCCAGGGCTCCGCCCTGAAGTCTTCTGGGCCTGACAGTTTACAGTTGTCAATCAGGTCTGAGGGAACTCTTCCCTCCCTCCACTCAGGAAAAGGGCGTGACTTTATTTCTCCTGATTCCTCCTGATTGGTGGATGGGCTCCACCAATCAAAACAGTAGGATCTCAAGCCTAGGACTCAACCCAAGCTTTGAAAGGTGAACCTGCTTCAAGTAATTTAGTGTGTTCAATACTAGCTGTCCAGTGGTGACTGACCTTCTGGTCCTGCAGACTAGCTGAGTGGTATGGCTTCTCACTGGTCCAGAAATTTGAAGCAGGAGAGCAGCAATTAATGCATCCACGGTTTCTCCACTGACAAGTTTCTGGGTTTGTGGTGAGACTCACAGGGTGGATGACATGGCTTTGCTGACCTGGGATTGAGCAGCACTTTTTTTGATGTTCTGATAAGGTTTCATCAGAGGTATAGAGAAGGGGAACTAAAATGATCAGGGATCTGGAGCAGTTGTCATACCAGGAGAGACTAAAAAGGCTATGATTCTTCAGTTTGGAAAGGAGAAGACTGACGGGACATGCTGGAGAGACGAACATGATAGAGGTATATGAAAATCAAGAAGGCTTTGGATTCGGTTATTCACTGAGTCCCAGAGAAGTTGAACTGAAATCATAGATTCATAGATGTTAGGATCGGAAGGGACCTCAATAGATCATCGAGTACGAGCCCCTGCATAGGTAGGAAAGTGTGCTGGATCTAGATGACCCCAGCTAGATGCCTATCTAACCTCCTCTTGAAGACCCCCAGGGTAGGGGAGAGCACCACCTCCCTTGGGAGCCCATTCCAGACTTTGGCCACTCTAACTGTGAAGAAGTTCTTCCTAATGTCCAGTCTAAATCTGCTCTCTGCTAGCTTGTGGCCATTATTTCTTGTGACCCCCAGGGGTGCCTTGGTGAGTAGAGCCTCACCAATTCCCCTCTGCGCCCCCATGATGAATTTCTAGGCAGTCACAAGGTCGCCTCTCAACCTTCTCTTGCGGAGGCTGAAGAGGTCCAGGTGCCCTAGTCTCTCCTCGTAGGGCTTGGCCTGCAAGCCCTTAACCATATGAGTGGCCTTTCTCTGGACCCTCTCCAGGTTATCCACATCCCTCTTGAAGTGTGGCACCCAAAACTGCACGCAGTACTCCAACTGCGGTCTGACCCATGCCTGATAGAGGGGAAGTATCACCTCCTTGGTTCTGTTTGTCATGCACCTGCTGATGCATGATAAAGTGCAGTTAGCTTTTCTGATGACTTCATCACACTGACGACTCATGTTCATCTTGGAGACCACTAGGACTCCAAGATCCCTTTCTGCTTCCGTGCCACCAAGCAGGTCATTTCCTAAGCAGTAGGTGTGCTGGACATTTTTCTTCCCTAGGTGCAGCACATTGCATTTCTCCTTGTTGAACTGCATTCTGTTGTTTTCTGCCCATTTGCCCAACCTGTCCAGGTCTGCCTGTAGTTGTTTCCTGCCCTCCAGTGTGTCCACTTCTCCCCACAGTTTTGTGTCATCCGCAAACTTGGACAGAGTACACTTCACTCCCTTGTCCAAGTCACTGATAAAGACATTGAAGGACCGAGCCCTGCGGGACCCCACTGCCCACGTCCTTCCAGGTCGATACCAACCCATCCACCACCACTATCTGGGTTCAGCCCTCTAGCCAATTTGCCACCCACCGGACTGTGTAATCATCCAAGTCACAGCCTCTTAACTTGTTCACCAGTATGGGGTGGGATACCATATCGAAGGCCTTCCTGAAGTCTAAGTAGATGATGTCAACCCCTACTCCTGCGTCCAGGCGTTTTGTAACCTGGTCGTAAAAAGAAACTAGATTAGTCAGGCATGATCTACCTGCTACTAACCTGCACTGGTTTCCCCTCAGCATAATTTTTCCTGCTGGGCTCTCATATATATTAGCCTTAATCATCCTTGGCAAAGTCTTTGAAAAGATTGAGGTGAGACTGACTGGCCTATAGTTGCCTCGATCCTCCTTCTTCCCCTTCTTGAAAATAGGGACCACATTGGCCCTTTTCCAGTCCTCCAGGACCTGGGCTGTTCACCACGAGTGTTCAAATATTCTTGCCAGTGGCTGTGTAATGACATCAGCCAGTGCCTTCAGTACCCTTGGATGAAGCTCATTCGGGCCTGCTGACTTAAACATCCAGTCCTTCCAAGTGACTCTGCAACATCTTAGGGTCAATGCTTGGTAGTCTGGTGCCCTGCTGTTGCCTCTCTACAATCCCATTGTGCAACTTGTCTTGCCCCTCGCTTAGGAACACTGAGGCAAAGAACTCATTGAGGAGTTCAGCCTTGTTCCCCCTGTCCGTCACCAATTGCTTTTGCCCATTCAGTAGCGGTCCTATTCCACCCTGGGCCTTTCTTTTACTTCCTATATACCTGAAAAACAATTTTTCCTTAACTTGGGATGCCATCCTCAGCTCCATGGTAGCTTTGGCCTTTCTAACTGCCTCCCTACAACTGCGAGCTGAGGAGGTATACTCCTCTTTAGTAATCTCTCCCTGTTTCCACTGCTTATATGCCCCCCTTTTTGCCCTTAGGTTGCTCTGGATTTCTCTGGTCAGCCAGAGAAGCCTCTTGGCCCCTTTCGCCCCTTTCCCCAGCATTGGGATCGTCTCCCTCTGTGCCCAAAGGATCGGTTCCTTAAGGCACAGCCACCCTTCCTGGGCTCCCATCATGCCAAATCTCTTACTCTGCAGTGCGTCATTGACTAAATGCCTGAGTTCGCTGAAGCCAGCCTTCCTAAAGTCTAGCACTTCCACCCTACTAGTTACCATACCCACTGTACGCCTTATGATGAATTCTATTATTTGGTTGTCACTGTCTGCCAGGTGACCACTGATCTGTAGGTCCCCTATCATGTCATCCCCTGTTGCCAATACCAGGTCCAGTAAGGCATTCCCCCTAGTGGGACCGTATACCTCCTGCGTTAGGTAGAGGTCCTGTACACAGGATAGGAATCTGCGTGAATGTTGGGAATTTGCTGTCTGCGTCTCCCAGCAGATGTCCCAGCAGATGTCTGAGAAATCAGTAGGAGACAGGTTAAAACTAAAAAAGAAAGAACTTTTTTACACAATACCTAGTTAATCTATGGAATTCCATGCCACAGGAAGTGGTGGAGGCAGATAGCATAGTTAGAAAGGGACCTGATAAATAAATGGATGATAGATCTATTAATGGCTATTGAAAAAATGTTTGAGATGTTTCCTCTCACATCTCTAAACCAATAATGGTGGATGCCAGGAAGGATATTGAAGGATAGATCACTCTAGAGATACGTGGTACAATGCTCTCCTTCTATACCAGTGCTTCCCAAGCTTTTCCTTTGCATGACCCCATTTATGACCCCATTTCCTCAGAACATCCCCTCACTTCCAATTTGCAGCCTCCCAGGTGTCCATCACTCCTGACCCACAGCCTCCTGGCCTTGCCAGTGCCATTCACTCCCAATCCGCAGCCCCACATCCCAGCAGCGCCTGAGCCCTGGCTGCAGCGCACAGGAAGCAGCAGCTGCTGAGGCCAGAGCGCAGAGCCCAGCTCTGCCCCCCCTGCCCCTGTTCCCTCCCCTGTGGGCAGCATGGCCAGAGCAAAGCCTGGGAGGGTAGAGTGGATGCAGGCTGCCTGCTGCAGGCTTGGGGCTCCCTGCCCTGCTGCCCTTCCTCTGGGCCCCTGCAGCCCAGCAGGCAGGACCTGGTGCAGGAGAGAGTGAATGCTGTTCCATGACCCCATTTGCTGCTGATGTTTCAACCCCACTTGGAGTCATGACCCACAGTTTGGGAACTGCTGCTCTATAGTATTAATTTCTGCCACCATTGAAGATGGAATACTGCACTAGATGGGCCATTGGTCTGACCCAGTATGGCACTTATTTTTTCTTTTTCACTTTGATTATAGAACATATTCCTTAGTTTATAGATAGCAGAAGTAGAGACTTGTCTTTCTGGGGCAGGGCAACCAAGATATGAACCATGGGCTGAATCTGGCTTGTGAAGCTTCCTACAGCTCCAGAAATTTGGTGGCAGGACAAGCAGTGTTAATTGCCGCAGTGCCCCAGAGCTGTTGTAACTAATACTGTTGCTGCTTGTTGTATCACCAAATTTCCAGACCCTAGGAAGCCCTGTGGGCTGGATGACATGGTCACACATGCCAGATTGGGCCCAGAGAGCTGAAAGAATTGAGCCTCACTGCTCTAGGGATTAAAAAAATTAAAAACTACAGTACTGCTCCATGTTTATGCCTACGCTTATTTCCCAGCATGATAGTTACTGCTTCTAAACCATAGTGGTTTGCCTGTAATGAGGGAAAAAACAAGTCTTTATCCCTGTGACCAAGAAAAGTGGAACTTTTATCCCCCTGAAATCCTGAGTGCAGTTTACCAGAACATAAAGTACTTAGCCATTTATAATGAATGGCAGCTATTCTCACTATGCTCTACTAATTCAATACAGACCAAGGCCATGTCATTGTTCCATGGATGCTGGACTAAAGCAGCATAAAAGCTATTCATTTGCATAGGGATTTAAAAATACATGGGATCATCTTCATTGTTTTTATATAACGAATTAACTCTGAAGTGACCAGAAATGGCAAATATTATGTTTCAGATTTGCTTGAGGGGATGGTTCTTCTCATACTTTAAGTGGAGGTTCAGCATGGAATGGTACATGCAGAATGGTCAGTGCTGTTTTGTATCTACAGTGTCTGGTTCAAGTGTTGGCTAAACCTGTTCCCTGCTTAATTTAGGTGAACTGAGATCACACCTTGATGTGCTACTTAAAACCTGCCTTTGTCTCTCTTCATACTGAGGGAATGTAGGAAGGTGGCTGAGAATTCTTTTTTTTCTTTTCTTGGTTGGGGAGGGAAGTCAGAGATGTTTTTCAAATGGTAGTAGATGGGTGGCAAAACGATTTTCTGACAAGGCAGTAAGAAAAGCTGTTGGCTGAGATGAAAGCCTGCAGAGAGGAAATTGCACTAGAAAAGAGATTAAATAGGAAATTCTTAGGCTTTTATGCTTTATGTGCCAAGGGAAAAATCCAAAGCTCCATTTTTAGCAATCTGCTAAGCAAGGCAAAAATACAGTGAGGTATGTGAGGAGCTGGGCTGGATCTAACACATGAAGCTACCTGAAACATAAAACCGTGGAAGTCCTGATGTGGATACCCTGGGATTGGTGTAGTAACAGACCTTGTGGAGAACATGTCAAGCCCCTAATGTTGCCCAACAAAGTTCTAGCATAACCACAGAAGTTACTGCTAGTCTACATTGCACTGTAGCTACTACTGTCCCCTGCATGGAGTACAGATGGCATTTTTATGTATTTTTGGTGTCCGATGTGGGGATGCATTCTTATCAAGTGGAAAGAGTCACAGCCTACTTCTGCATATGAAAAGAGCAGCTTCATTTCATCTGTCCCTTCCTCCTGTCTACCTCTCAGGGTGTGGAATTCTCTTATATCACATAGGTTACTTCAGGTGGATGCCTTGGTAAACTAAGTATGAGGTAGAAAATATCTGGCCATAGGAGTCACTAGCATGATTTTGAGCTATAGCTGCAGATCCCTATATTTTTCTGGGATTGGACACACAGTAAGCTGTATGGAAGCTATGAAAGTCAAACCCTATACCAGCCCCCTCTTGCAACTCTTGGACTGGAGATGAGAAATGAGGGATGGGCATTCTGGATAATGTTGTCCATAGCTAGCAGCCAACCCTGAGCAGCCCAGGAAGCCACTTTAAGTGGTTAGTGTTGTTTGGTCCCCGGTTTTCAGAATTGTGAAAGTAGCAAACGCCTTTGCCTTTTCTCTCTGGATGCTACATCTAATGAGATGCAGCACACAATCCTTACCTTAAGGCTTGGCTTTATATTTAAAAAAAAGATGGAGCAGCAGCAGCAAAGTATAAGGAAATATCTTGAACATTAAATCCACTCACTTCATCACGACAACCACAATAAAGGCAGGAGAGGTGCAAAATTTGGCGGCAAGGATAGTCTGAACCCATTGACATTAGACCATCAAGGGATTTGTTAACTGTAATTCTTTTAAATGCAGATGTGGATTTTTTTTTGTTAAATTGCTAACAGATGCCTTGATATGCCCTTGACCGTGTTTGAATACAGAGATAAAGGAACCACTAAGCACCCCACTGGGATTACATGTCAGCACTCTTCTGATAAATGAAAGTTGCACAGTGCTTTCCCATGATGCAGGATCCCAGAAACTTTCCAGAGCAAGAAAATCCACTCTGAAATCCCATGCCCTTAAGCTTTGGGCACCTTCAAACTCAGCAGCAAAAACAAAGGGGCTCCTCAGATAGGCTCATCTTCAAAATAAAGCAGAACACCAGGGATTCTGTTGTTTTAGTTTACTTTATTGTAAAACACTGGTTGCCCATTTCAAAATAGCCCTTTGATTATTTACTAGTATAGGGTTTTTGTGGTTCTGTGTTACATGTTTTTTGTATCCTCTGCCAGAACCATTTGAACCTTAATAAAAATCTGAAGCATTTATTTTGTTTTTCTACTTTGTTTCCTATTTCACCTCAGACTGGGAAAGAAATACTTTGACAAGTGAGCCTGCAACCCCAGTGTAAGCCCAAAACAATAGTAGGATAATCCTTGTACTGCAGCTGGGGTTTCAAGTCTGGGAAATCCTGCAGGTAGCTCAATCTTAGGCAATCTTTATCTTGCGCTCCAGTCCATATGGGTTTGGAGAAGTATTTGGAAATGGAATGGTCTGCTCCATTACTGATGAAAATGTGGGAAGGGTTCTTGCATGCATTTAGCAACAGGATGGATCACCAGAAGTTTTTTTTATCTGTAACTCAGTGATAACTATAATTTATGTCCCCACTCCACACCCAGGGGCATAGAGTCGGTTCATTTGTGTTGCTATTTCTGTATCATGTCACCACAGAAACATTTCATTTTAGCAGCATAGGAAAATAGGGCTGGAACAGACCTCACAAAATCGTCTTGTCTAGCCCCCTGCTCATGGCAGGATCATCCCTGACAAACCACCCCAGCCCAGTGTCTGTCCAGCCTGCTTTTGAAAATTTCCAGGGATGGAGATTTCACCACTTTAGTTAGCCTGTTCCAGTCTTGACCACCTGCATTGTGAGAAAGTTGTTTCCTAATCTCCAACCTAAAATTCTTCTGCTGCAATTTGAAGCCATTGCTGCTAGTCTTGTCCCCTAGCGTCATAGAAAAAAGCCCATCTCCATCCTTTATAATCACCCTGCAGGTATTTGAAGACTGGTATTAAATCCCCTCTCAGACTTCTCTTATCTAGGCTAAATGGTAGCTCTTTTAGCCTTTCCTCAAAAGTTATGCTTCCCACACTCATAATAATTTTTGTTGCTTTCTGCTGGACTCTCTCTCCAAACTGTCCATATCCTTCTTGAAGTGCGAGGCCCAAAATTTGACACGGTATTGCAGGTGAGGCCTCACTAGTGCTGAATAGAGCATAAAAATCACTTCCCTTGATTTGCCAGTGACACGGCTGTTACTAAAACCCTGTAAGCTGTTGCCCTTCTTTTGCAGCAGGAATACACTGTTGGCTCATATTCAGCAGGGCTTGTGGGGTAGGGAGTGGGGGGCAGGCACAGGCATGGGGGGCAAGGGGCAGTGGTCAGGCACAGGTATGTGGCAGGGGTTACATGGGGGCGGGGCAGGCACCAGGGGGCAGGTGGCAGAAGGGGCAAGCAAAATAAGGAGGGGTGGGGATCTGGCTCCTTATCCCCCACTGCTGCTTTCCTAGCCACAGCAATGGGGAGGACAAATTAAGACAACCTTCTACTATGTATAACACATCTATACTTTTCCATTTATAGAATCCAATTATTGGGTGGGGGGGAGGTTGTCTTAAATTCAAAGTCATCTTAAATTGGGGTTAATGATAGCAACCTTCAATGTACCTAAAAAATGGTTCCAAGGAGGATGAAGCTAGACTGTCAGCCTCACCTCAGTCACTGGAAAAATCATGGAGCAGATCCTCAAAAAAATCTATTTCTAAGCACTTGGAGGAGAAAGTGATTAGCAATAGTCAGCATGGATTCACCCAGGAGAAGTCATGCACAGTTCCATAGTTTCATAGTTGGTAGGGTTGGAAGGGACCTGAGCAGATCATTAAGTCCGACCCCCTGCCATGGGCAGGAAAGGATGCTGGGGTCAAACAACCCCGGCAAGGTGATTATCCAGCTTCCTTTTGAAGACCCCCAGGGTAGGAGCGAGCACCACTTCCCTTGGAAGTTGGTTCCAGATCCTAGCCACCCTGACTGTGAAGTACTGCTTCCTCATGTCAAGTCTGAATCTACTCTCAATCAACTCGTGGCTGTTATTCCTAGTTACTCTGGGTAGTGCTCGGGGGAACAGGGACTCTCCCATTGTCTGCTGGTTCCCCTTGGCAAGTTTATAGATGGCCACCAGATCCCCTCTCAGCCTTCTCTTGTGGAGGCTGAGCAGGTTCAGGTCCCGTAGCCTCTCTTCGTAGGGCCTGCCCTGCTTCCCCCCAATCATGCAAGTGTCCCTCCTCTGGACCCTCTCAATGCTGGCCACATCCCTCCTGAAGTGCAGTGCACAGAACTAGACACAATACTCCAACTGTGGCCTGACCAAGGTCACATAGAGGGGGAGGATCACCTGCTTGGACATGTCTGTGATGCATCTGTGGATGCATGACAAGGTGCGGTTAGCCTTCCTGATCACGTCCTCACATTTGAGGACAGAACACTCCCATGCCATTACAAGCTGGGGTTGACTGACTGGGCAGCAGCTCTGCAGAAAAAGAACCTGGGGGTTACAGTGGTCAAGAAGCTGAATATGAGCCAACAGTGTGCCCTTGGAGGCAAGGGGGCTAGCCAAGGAGGCTAAGGGCATACTAGGTTGCCTTGGTAGGAGTGTTGCCAGCAGAGCAAGAGAAGTGATGGTGAGGCCACATCTGGAGTACTGTGACTGGTTTTGGGCCACCCACTACAGAAGGCATGTGGACAAATTGGAGAGAGTCCAGCCGAAGGCAACAAAAATGGTGATGGGGCTGGGGCACATAACTTCTGCGGAGAGGCTGTGGGAATTGGGCTTATTAAGTCTGCAGAAGAGAGACTGTGGAAGGATTTGGTAGCAGCCTTCAACTACTTGAAGAGTGGTTCCAAAGAGGATGGAATTAGACTGTTCTCAGTGGAGGCAGACAACAGAACAAGGAACAATCAACTCGAGTTGCAGCAAGTGAGGTTTAGGTTAGATATTAGGAAGTTTTTTTAATAGTAGAGTAGTAAAGCACTGGAACAGGTTACCCAGAGAGGTTGGTGGAGTCTCCATCCTTGGAGGTTTTTAAGACCTGGCTAGACAAAGTCTTGGCTGGGATGATGTATTTGGGGATGCTCCTGCTTTGAGCGGAGGGTTGCACTAAATGACCTCCTGAGGTCCTGTCCAATCCTTATTTGAAGGATAGAATCCTTAATGAAAAGTTTCCTCTCCACAGCATCTTCCTCACTGAGGGTGGGTGGCAGTGGGGGTGGGGGAAGTGATGGTGCTGGCCATGGCTGTAGTTGGGCCAGGGGGGTTGGCGTTGGGCAGGAGAAAAGTGGCAGCTGGGAAGGAGCATGGGGCCCACACTGGTGCTGGGGCCAGTGGGGACCCAGGGCGGGGCAGCAGGAGTGTAGAGGGTGGGGCAGCTATGGGTGTTATCTTTTTTACATAATAAAGGAAATACAAATGGAAAGTTTGATTAGAATGAAATAATTTAAACCAAGGCTTTCCTCTTGGTGATTTAAATCACCATGATTTACACTAATCTGCCCTGTTTTCAATAATTATTTTAAATGTTAAGGGAAATTTCTATTTTTGATGTGTGCTGAGATGATTCTATAATTAATAAGAACTTCTCTTAAATGTTCTTTGCTATGCATTGGCAAACTCAGTCTTGGACCTAAAGACAAAGGGCATAATGTTATTGCACAGAGCTAGGTGTTTGTGACATAAGAGCACAAGAATAGTGCTGTGCGGATCCAATATCAAAGGTCTTGCAATCAGTTTTAGGTTCAGCCTGCATCATAGAGCATGCAACAGGAACAAGTATGTAGCTGCTAAACATGATAAACAGACCCAGTAAAGTCACTGTTGAAGTGTGTCAGAATCTGCTGTATATTCAACATGTGATACTTAGAAATATGCAACATAGAAAACTGCTGTTCTTATCACCCCTTGAGTACCTGGAGGAGGAAAGATGAGGCTGAGATGGAGTTTAACTTTTTGTTCATGCTGATCATATAGTGCTCTAACACTGCAATTGCTGGCTGTGCAGGGACACATCATGGCAGATATAGTTGCAATAGCTGGAAGTACAATTTATGCAGAGAAAATAATGTAATAAGAGTGAATGTAGTGATGATGCAGATATGGGTTATATGTCACTTTGATTTGTGGCCATAGAACTGCAAGCTGACCCATGCCCTCTATAAACACACGACACTTAAAAAAGAAAAAAGAAAAAAAAATCTTGGGACTAGAGTTAGATATATCTCAGGCACGGTAAACAGATGACTGGAAAGCTTTAAGCAGAATCTGTTTTAAAGTGATAGGTTCTTGGCATATTTGCTGCTCTGTACATGACTAATGCTGGAAGTAAGTGCTCAAGATAGAGTTGTCATAAATGATATTACACAGATGGCCTTGCTGACCACAACTGGAATCTAAATGATCTCTTAAAATTGCAGAGAACCAAGTTATAGAACAGTTTTCCTAAATAACTGAAAATTATCTAAATTAGCCATGCTGCCAGAAATAGCTCTGTCACATACTGCACTGTTCCCCCACAGAAATATTATCAACTATAGCTCTCGATGATCATGACATAAGGATTCAAACCAAACTTATTGTCTTCCAGGCTGTTGTCATCTCTACCCTGTTGTACAGGTGTGAAACATGGATGACTTAATGGAAACACCCAAAGCTGGCAAATGTTACCATCAGTGATGTCTTTGGAAAATCATCCATATCATTGGAAGGATGGAAGAACCAATTCCAGAGTTCTGGCTCAAGCAAACATGACCAGTCATGTTGATATAGCCCCAGCTCTGTTGGAGAGGATGTCATAAAAACGCCTGACAACCAGCTCCCAAAACAGGACATATACTCCCAATTCACTGATGGTCATCAGTCTAGAGGTGGGCAAAGATGGGGGCACCCTGAAGGCCATATGAAGAAATCTGATATTAATATAGCTGGGAGACTCTAGCAGTAGATTGTCCCCAATGGCATTGATCATTTGAACAAACTTGCCTTGCTATAGAGGTAGAGAGACAAGTGAGACAAATGGAAAGAGCTGTGACCTAATATCACCAGGACCTACTTCTTCTTCCTGGAACTATTTGCCATATCTGCAATCAAATGTGTGGATCTTGGATCAGCTTCCTCAGTCAGCTGTGGACTCACTAATGACTTCCCTATTTTCTAGCAGATTGTCATCCTTGTATCAAGGGTCTACCACCACTAATTACCAACTATAGCTCAGTGGGACCTGAAGACATTACAAAAACCTGGTTTCTTCTTGATGAAACCTAAGTCATCTAACATATTTAATCATTTACTGATCATGGGGGAAAAAGGCCAAATACATTACAAGTGATTAGTGTCCATAATATCACCAAAGGCAAAGGGACTGAGTTAATCTTTGGTGCCATTCTCTTCATGAAAGACCTGTCCCAAAAAACACTGGTCACCTGTCATTCTGATACATTTCTCTTTATAACAAAAGAATGGCATAGACTCCCATCATGAGCCACAGCCAAGCATGTGTAAGCCCAGGAGAACCTCTATGTGCAAACTGATAAAACTGATCACCAGGGATCTGGGTTTTCTGTTTTCCATGGAAAAACAGAGAAAATCACGGATTCCCTGTTTTTATCGGAGAAAATGTGGAGTTCTCTTTTTAGCAGCCTGCAAGAGCCAATTGCAAAAAGGGCAGGAAACCCCCCGCCCTGGCTGGAGGGGGAGGTGGGAGGGAGGGCCTGAGCCTCTGAGGCAGCCAAGGCTAGGCTCAGGCCCAGACTCGCCCTTTGCCCCTGGAGTATGGAGCTAAGCGGGGCTTGGGGCAGGGCTGGGGAAGATGGTTGGGGGCGGAGGGAGTGGGGGGTGCTGCTGGCCCCAGGCAGCACATCACAGCTGGGAGCAGGACCAGGGGGTGCCCCTCTGCGGGAGGCTTTGAGGGTAAGTGATACGGGGTGCAGTGGGTGGTGCCCGCCATATGCAGGCCACACACATGCTGCCTGGCCGGCTGCCTGGGGGAGGGGGAGAGGGAGACTGGCATGCAGCTGGAGCATAGCTCCATGGCTGACTCTGCAGCCATGATGAGGGATGCGTGGGGTGGGGGCTTGGGGTTGGGCTTGCACACGGTGGTCACTGCCACTTACTTGAAGGCCTGTGATGGTGGTGATGGCCGCTGCCTCCAGAACTTCCCACTGCTGCCACGGAGCCATGCCTGGAGCTGTGTGGGTGGCCGCCGGGTGACAGTGGCAGCATGGTGGTGGCTGGGCAGCACACAGCCATCCCCACCACCACCCTGCGCTGCGCCACTGCTGCCAGCCGCACATCTCCGAGCACAGCTCCACGTTGGCAGTGGGAAGTTTTGTAGGCAGCAGTAGTCACTGCTGGCATGGGAAGCTGCTGCTGCTTGCCTGTGGGGCTGCCCGTGCCAGTGGTGACAGCCACTGCGCACAAAACCTCCCACTGCCACTGCGGAGCTGTGCTCAGAGCTGTGCGGCTGGCAGCAGTGGTGCGGTGTGGTGGTGGGGCTGGGAATGGCTGCATGCCGCCCAGCTACCACCACCCCTTGCTGCACCACTGCCACCAGCCACACAACTCTGAGCACAGCTCTGTGAGCATCATAGCCCAGCCCCTGGCACGGATCTTCGAGAACTCCTGGTGCTCTGGTGAACTGCCCAAGGACTGGAAGAAGGCCAATGTGGTGCCTATCTTCAAGAAGGGGAGGAAAGTGGATCCAGAAAACTACAGGCCCATCACCCTGACCTCTGTCCGGGGGAAGATACTAGAATAGATTATCAAAGAGACCATTCTCAACAGATTGGCTGACGGCAAAATCCTGAAGGATAGCTAGCACATGTTTGTCAAGGGTAGGTCTTGCTTGACCAATCTTATTTCCTTTTATGACCAGGTGACCTATCACCTGGACAAAGGGGAAAAGATTGATATCATATATCTTGACTTTAAAAAAGCCTTTGATCTGGTATCCCATGATCACCTCTTGGCAAAACTGGTGAACTGTGGCCTCGGCTTCTCCACGATCCGCTGGCTGGGGAATTGGCTATGTGGTCAGACCCAGAGAGTGGTGGTTGACAGAAATCAATTGTTGTGGTGCCCTGTGAACAGTGGGGTCCCTCAAGGCTCTGTCCTTGGGTCTATATTGTTCAACATCTTAATTAATGATGTGGACACTGGTGTCAGAAGCAGACTGGCCAAGTTCACCAATGACACCAAACTTTGGGGTAAAGCGTCCACATTTGAGGATAGGAGGGCAATCCAGGTTGACCTTGACAGGCTCAAGAAACAGGCAAATGAGAACCTGATGGCATTTAACACTGAAAAATGCAAGGTTCTCCACCTTGGGAGGAAAAACCGGCAGCATGCTTATAGGCTTGGCAGTGCTACACTGGCTAGTGCTTCAGATGAAAGGGACTTGGGGGTCGTGATTGACCACAAATTGAGCATGAGCCTTCAATGTGATGCTGCAGCTAGTTAAGCAAGCAACACGCTGGCTTGCATCCATAGATGCTTCTCGAGCAAATCCCAGGATGTCATTCTCCTGTTGTACTCGGCCTTGGTGAGGCTGCAGCTGGAGCAAGACTAAAGCCCTTGACTTCAGAAGGGCCAACTTCAATGAGCTTCCGAGATTAGTGGGGGAGGCACTGAGGGCCCAGAAGGTAGAGGAGATGGGAGTCCATGAGGGATGGTCGTACCTTAAGGTGGTGATCCTCCAAGCCCAAAGGGTAACAGTCCCTGAGAGAAGCAAGGGAGGCAAGAGTGCTCAGAAACCTCCATGGCTCAGCAAGGGCATTCAGGAATGCCTGAGGACTAAAATGGTGGCATACAACCAGTGGGAGGGAGGGAC
The DNA here is from genome assembly GCF_030867095.1 of Alligator mississippiensis. Classification (NCBI taxonomy): domain Eukaryota; kingdom Metazoa; phylum Chordata; order Crocodylia; family Alligatoridae; genus Alligator; species Alligator mississippiensis. The sequence continues at coordinate 24,469,783 of NC_081832.1, forward strand.
TATCACCAAGGAGAAGTACTCCTCGGTCCATGAGTGTAGGAGGGCTATTAGGAAGGCCATGGCAGAGATGGAACTCAGGCTAGCGTCCAGGATTAAGGACAACAAAAAGTCCTTTTTCAAGTACATTGGGAGCAAGAAGAGGGCACCAGGCAATGTAGGGCCCCTGCAAGACTCAAATGGTAACTTTGTGGCTATGCCAGATGAGAAAGACGATATTTTTAACAGTTTCTTTGCCTCTGTTTTCTTGAACAGGGGCCAGGACATCCCTTCTGCCAGAGGTAGGGACAATCTCGAGGATAGCACTGACAGGCCTTGGGTTAGCACAGAGGTAGTTAGGAATCTTTTGGAAGGGCTGAACATTTTTAAATCTGCAGGTACAGATGCCCTGTACAGGCAGGCAAGTGCCCCCTGGGGGGCTCCATCCTTGCCCACAGATTTTACCAGGGCTGGGGCTGGGGTGGGCTCCCTTGAGTGCCGTGATCCACCGGCTTTGAACAATCCTTGCAAAGCCAGTGGATCACGGCACTCAAGGGAGCCCACCCCAACCCCAGCCCTGGTAAAATCTGTGGGCAAGGAAGGAGCCCCCCAGGGGGCACTTGCCTGCCTGTACACAAATGCCAGGAGCTTGGGGAATAAGCAGGAGGAGCTCATCCTCCTGCTCAGTGCAAACAATTACGATGTCATAGGGATAACGGAGACCTGGTGGGACTCCACCCATGACTGGACCACGGGGATAGATGGCTATACCCTGTACAGGAGGGATCGTGTAGAGAAAAGGGGCGGGGGTGTAGCTCTCTATGTTAAGGAAAGCTACGCGTCCCTGCAAGCCGATATTGGCGACCAGGGTGGACGGCTGGAGACCCTCTGGGTTAAAATCCATGGGGAACACGGCACAGGGGACACAATGGTGGGAGTCTATTACAGACCTCCCACCCAAAGTCCTGAGCTAGACCAGGAGTTTGCCCAGGAACTGGCTGAGGCAGCTTGCTCCAGGACCATGGTTGTCATGGGTGACTTCAATTACCCAGACATCTCGTGGGAGGATCGCTCAGCAAAATCTGAGCGGTCGCAGAGCTTCCTCTCGTGCGTGGATGACCTCTACCTGACTCAAGAAGTCTATGGGCCAACGAGAGGCAAAGCGCTGCTCAACCTGGTGCTGGCTACTGGGAAGGACCTAGTCGGTGACCTAGTGATCGATGGGAAGCTGGGTGACAGCGACCACGAGCTGATCACCTTCACCATCCGCCGAAAAGCTGGCAAGTCAGTCAGCAACACGCAAGTCCTTGACTTCAGGAAAGCCGACTTTGACAAGCTCAGGAGGCTTGTCAGTGAGGCCCTAAGGGACTGTGACCACAGGGAGAGGGGAGTTCAAGAAGAGTGGTTGCTCCTCAAGGGAGCGATCCTCAATGCACAATCTAAGTCTATTCCATCTCGGAGGAAAGGCAGCAAGAGGGCACAGCAGCCCCCCTGGCTCTCCAGGGACCTAGCAGACCTCCTGAGGCTAAAAAGAAAGGCCTACAAAGGATGGAGGATGGGAGTCACCTCCAAGGAGGATTATTCTGCACTGGTCCGGTCCTGTAGGGAGCAGACCAGGAAAGCCAAGGCTGCAACTGAACTCCAGCTAGCTTTGAGTATCAAGGACAATAAAAAGTCCTTTTTCAGATATGTGGGGAGCCGGAGGAAAAGCAGGGGCAACGTTGGACCCCAGCTGAACCAGATGGGGCAACTGACAACTGACGCCCAGGAAAAAGCCAACCTATTAAATAGGTACTTTGCGTCGGTCTTTCATCAGCCCCATGGGACGCCCGTGCCCGCTACAGGGCCGGGAAGTCCGGGTGAGGGTGATCTCCTGCCCTCCATTAATGCTGACTTTGTGAAGGAACATCTTGAGAAGCTGGATACCTTCAAGTCAGCTGGCCCTGACAATCTTCACCCCAGGGTACTCAAGGAGCTGGCGAGCATCATAGCCCAGCCTCTAGCGCGGATCTTTGAAAACTCTTGGCGCTCTGGTGTAGTGCCCGAAGACTGGAAGAAGGCCAACGTGGTGCCTATCTTCAAGAAAGGGAGGAAAGTGGATCCGGCTAACTATAGGCCCATCAGCCTGACTTCTATCCCGGGGAAGATCTTAGAAAAGTTTATTAAGGAGGCCATCCTTAATGGACTGGCCAACGCCAGCATCTTAAGGGATAGCCAGCACGGGTTTGTTGCGGGTAGGTCTTGCTTGACCAATCTCATTTCCTTCTACGACCAGGTGACCTATCACCTGGACAAGGGAGATGAGATTGATGTCATATATCTTGACTTCAGAAAAGCCTTCGATCTGGTGTCCCATGATCGTCTCTTGGAGAAACTGGCCAATTGTCGCCTTGGGTCCCCCACGATCCACTGGCTGGAAAATTGGCTCCGGGGTCAGACCCAGAGTAGTAATTGATGGAAGTCATTCATCGTGGTGTCCTGTGACCAGTGGGGTCCCCCAGGGCTCTGTCCTTGGACCCATACTGTTCAACATCTTCATTAATGATGTGGACACTGGAGTCAGAAGCGGACTGGCCAAGTTCGCCGATGACACCAAACTTTGGGGCAAAGTATCCACACCAGAAGACAGGTGGATGATCCAGGCTGACCTGGACAGGCTCAGCAAGTGGGCGGATGAGAATCTGATGGTGTTCAACACCGATAAATGCAAGGTTCTCCACCTTGGGAAAAAAAACCCGCAGCATCCTTATAGGCTCGGCAGTGCTATGTTGGTTAGCACTATGAAAGAAAGAGACTTGGGGGTCATCATTGACCACAAGATGAACATAAGCCTGCAATGTGATGCTGCGGCTGGTAAAGCGACCAAAACGCTGGCTTGCATTCATAGATGCTTCTCAAGCAAATCCCGGGACGTCCTTCTCCCCCTGTACTCGGCCTTAGTGAGGCCGCAGCTGGAGTACTGCGTCCAGTTTTGGGCTCCACAATTCAAAAAGGATGTGGAGAAGCTTGAGAGAGTCCAGAGAAGAGCCACGCATATGATCAGAGGTCAGGGAAGCAGACCCTACGATGACAGGCTGAGAGCCCTGGGGCTCTTTAGCCTGGAAAAGCGCAGGCTCAGGGGTTATCTGATGGCCACCTACAAGTTTATCAGGGGTGACCACCAGTATCTGGGGGAACGTTTGTTCACCAGAGCGCCCCAAGAGATAATGAGGACGAATGGTCACACACTACTACAAGATCGTTTCAGGCTGGACATAAGGAAGAATTTCTTTACTATCTGAGCTCCCAAGGTCTGGAACAGCCTGCCACCGGAGGTTGTTCAAGTGCCTTCATTGAACACCTTCAAGATGAAACTGGATGCTTATCTTGCTGGGATCCTATGACCCCAGCTGACGTCCTGCCCTTTGGGTGGGGGGCTGGACTCGATGATCTTCCGAGGTCCCTTCCAGCCCTAATGCCTATGAAACCTATGAAACCTATGAAGCCCTCCACCCAAGAGTGTTGAGGGAGCTGGCAGGGGTCATTGCAGAGCCCTTGGCCCAGCTGTCTGAGCATTTGTGGTCATACGACCGGGTGCTGGGGGATTGGAAACTAGCTAATGTGGTCCCAATTTTTAAGAAAGGGAGGAAGGAGGACCCAAGTAACTATTGGCCCATAAGCCTCACCTCGGTCCTTGGGAAGATCTTGGAGAAAATCATCAAGGAGCATATCTGTGGGGGGCCTGCAGGGGAGGTCATGCTCAGGGGCAACCAGCATGGGTTCATCAAAGGCAGGTCCTGCCTGACCAACCTGATTGCCTTTTATGACCAGGTAAACTAAATCCTTGGATGATGGTGTCGCTGTAGACGTAGTCTTTCTAGATTTTAAGAAGGCCTTTGACACTGTCTCTTACCCCATTCTCATTAATAAATTAAGCGACTGTGGCATTGATGCCTACACAGTTGGATGGGTAAAAAACTGGCTGATGGGGTGCACCCAGAGAGCAGTGGTGGACAGGTCGTACTCAACCTGGTGAGATGTGAACAGTGGGGTCCCCCAGGGCTCAGTCCTTGGGCCCGCACTGTTTAACATCTTCATCAGCAACTTGGATGAGGGGGTTGAAAGCACATTGTCCAAGTTTGCTGATGACACTAAGATGTGGGGCGAGGTGGGCACACTTGAAGGGAGAGAGAAGCTGCAACTAGATTTAGACAATTTACAAAAGTGGGCAGATGAGAATAGGATGGGGTTCAGTGTGGATAAATGCAGGGTGCTGCACCTTGGGAGAAGGAATCCACAGCATACATAGAGGCTGGGGAGTTCCGTTCTTGAAAGCACAGAGGCAGAAAGGGATCTTGGAGTCATTATTGACTCCAAGATGAACACGAGCCGCCAATGCCAGACCACAGCCAGCAAGGCCAGCCATACCTTGTCATGCATCCAAAGATGCATCACAAGCCAGTCCAGAGAGGTGATACTCCCCCTCTATGCAACATTGGTCAGGCCACAATTGGAGTACTGCGTCCAGTACTGGGCACCACACTTTAAAAAGGATGTGGCCAACCTGGAGAGAGTTCAGAGGTGGGCCACCCATTTGGTGAGAGGGCAGCAGGACAGGCCCTATAAGGAGAGACTGAGGGACCTGAACCTGTTCAGTCTCGGCAAGAGGAAGCTGAGGGGGGACCTGGTGGCTGCCTACAAACTCATCAGGGGAGATCAACAGCAAATAGGCAGAGCCCTTTTCTCCCCAGCACCACCTGGGGTGATGAGGAACAATGGTAATAAGCTGATGGAGAATAGGTTTAGGTTAGAGATCAGGAGGCAACATTTTATAGTCAAGGTGGCCAGAATCTGGAACAAACTTCCTAGGGAAGCGGTCCTCGCCCCTACCTTATGTAAATTCAAAAAGAGGTTAGATGATCACCTGTCTGGGGTCTTGTGAACCCAGCATTCATTCCTGTCTGTGGCAGGGGGTCAGGCTAGATGATCTGTTCAGGTCGCTCCTGACCCTAACTTCTATGAAACTATGAGTACTGCATCCAGTTTTGGGCTCCACAATTCAAAAATGATGTGGAGAAGCTTGAGAGAGTCCAGAGGAGAGCCACGCACATGGTAAGAGGTCAGGAAAACAGACCTTACAATGAAAGGCTGAGAGCTACGGGACTCTTCAGCCTGGAAAAGCACAGGCTTAGGGGTGATCTGGTGTCCACCCATAAGTTTATCAGAGGTGCTCATAAGGATCTGGGGGAATGTTGGTTCACCAGAGTGCCCCAAAGGATGACAAGATTGAATGTTCACAAATTCCTCCGTGACCATTTCAGGCTGGACAGAAGGAAGAACTTCTTTACTGTCCGAACCCCCAAAGTTTGGAATAGACTGCCACCGAAGGTGGTTCAAGCACCTACTTTGAATGCCTTCAAGAGACATTTGGATTTTTATCTTGCTGGGATCCTATGACCCCTGCTGACTTCCTGCCCTTTGGGCAGGGGGCTGGACTCGATGATCTTCCGAGGTCTCTAACAGCCCTGACGTCTATGAATCTTGAGACCCTCTGGGTCAAGATACGAGGAGAACATGGGGAGGGTGACATACTTGTAGGAGTCTACTGTAGACCTCCCCACAAAGAGGAAGAACTAGATTGGGAATTCAATAGGGAACTAGTCGAAGCCGCGTGCTCCCAATGCATAATCGTTATGGGGGACTTCAACTTCCCTGGCATCTCTTGGGATGAGTAGATTGCCAAATCTGACAGGTCACATAGCTTTCTCAAGTGCATTAATGACCTCTACCTAATGCAAGAGGTCTATGGGCTGATTAGGGGAGAGGCATTGCTTGATCTGGTCCTGGCCAAAGGGGAGGACCTGGTGAGCAATCTGAGGATTGAGGGGAAGCTTGGTGACAGTGACCATGAACTGGTCACCTTCTTAGTTCACCGAAGAGCAGGCAAACCCCTCAGTGAAACAGAAGTCCTTAACTTTGGGAAGGCTGACATTTGCAAAAGGAGAGAATTGGTCAGTCAGGCAATTAGAGGCCATTTTCCCCCCCTCCCCTCAAAAAGGGAGTACACAAGGAATGTCATCTCTCAAAAACATAATCCTAGAAGCACAGGGGAAAGCCATATCATCTTGCAAGAAATGCAGTCAATACGCAAGGAAGCCCCCATGGCTGAATACAGAACTGTTGGATCTCATTAAACTCAAAAGAGAAGCCTATACCAGCTGGAAAACAGGAAGCAGCAGCAAAGAGGATTACTCTGCACTCACCCACACCTGTAGAGAGCAGTCGAGAAAAGCCAAGGCACAAGCTGAACTCAGGCTAGCTACAAGAATCAAGGACAACAAAAAGTCCTTCTTCAGATATGTGAGAAGTTGGAAAAAGAACAAAGATAGCGTTGGGTCCCTGAGTGATGCAACGGGGGAACTGATATCTGATGCCCAAGAAAGGGCCAATCTCCTAAATGACTTTTTTGCATTGGTTTTTCACCATCCCAGGAAAATCACACTATCAGGAATGACACAAACCATTCTGGGAGCAGAAAACAGGCCAAAATTGATGTGGATCAGGTGGGGGAACACCTCGAGATGCTGGGCATTCACAAGTCTGTGGGCCCAGATGGATTGCACTTGAGCATCTTGAAGGAGCTGGCAGACATCATTGCATCCCCCTTGGCAGAGATATTTGAAAATTCGTGGTGCTTGGGTGAGGTTCCAGATGACTGGAAAAGAGCCAACGTGGTCCCTATCTTCAAGAAAGTGAGGAGGGATGACCCAGGGATCTGTGGACCAATCAGTCTGACGTCCGTCCCTGGAAAAATCCTGGAGAAAATTGTGAAAGGATCCATCAACACCAGACTAACAGAAGGCAAGCTTCAGAATGCCAGTCAACATGGCTTTGTTACTGGTAGGTCTTGCCTGACCAACCTCATCTCTTTCTATGACCAGGTAATGTGCCCTTGACAAGGAAGATGATGTGCGTATCATATATCTGGATTTCAAGAAAGCCTTTGACCTAGTTCCCCATGATATCCTCATGGCTAAGCTGGGGAACTGTGGCCTTAATCAATGTACGGTCTGATGGCTAGGCAACTAGCTACAGGGTCAGACCCAAAGAGTACTAGATGATGGGAGCAATTCAACAGTGATGCAGGGTGACCAGTGGAGTCCCTCAGGGCTTGATACTTGCACTGGTACTCTTTAACAGCTTAATCAATGATCTGGATTTGGGAGTCAGATGTGAACTGGCCAAGTTCGTGGATGATACCAAATTATGGGGGAGGACGGTCACACTGCAGGACAGGCTAGGGATACAGGCTGATTTGGACATGCTCTCAAGGTGGGCTGACTAAAACCTAATGGCCTTCAATGGAGAGAAGTGTAAGGTGCTGTACCTGAGTAGGAAGAACCCTCAACATACTTACAGGCTTGCCAGTGCTATGCTCACTAGCATCATGACCGAAAGGGACTTGGGGGTCTTGATTGACCACAAGATGAATATGAGCCACTAATGCGATGCTGTGGCTGGCAAAGCAAACCAAACTCTGGCGTGCATCCACCAATACATCTCAAGGAAAACCAGGGAAGTCATCCTCCTGCTTTACTCATCCCTGGTGAGACTGCAGCTGGAGTACTACATCCAGTATTGGGCCCCCCACTTCAGGAAGGATGTGGAGAAGTTTGAAAGAGTCCAGAGGAGAGTCACATGTATGATCCAAGGCCTAGAGGGAAGGCCATACGAGGAGAGACTGAGGGACTTGGGACTCTTCAGTCTGGAGAAGAGGAGGCTCAGGGGGGACTTGGTGGCAGCCTACAACTCCATAAGAAGGGTACATTAGGACCTGGGAGAACAGCTGTTCACCAGAGCTCCCCAAGGGATAACAAGGTCTAACAGCCATAAACTCCAGGAAGGCTGATTTAGACTAGACATAAAAAAAACAACGTTCTGTACAGCACGTGTGTCCAGGGTCTGGAATAACCTCCCCACAGAGGTGGTGCAAGCACTTTCTCTGGACTCTTTCAAAAAATAGGTGGATATATTTCTTGCTGGGGTCACTTGATCCCAGCTGACTTCTTGCCTATGGCAGGGGTTGGGGCTGGACACTGATCTCATGAGGTTCCTTCCAGCCCTTAATGTTTGTAAAATCTATGAAATCTTGCAACTCACTTTTAGGTTGCAACTCATGGGTTGAGAAATGCTGCTCTAACCAACAGCCTATTGAAAAGACTTCATGGGACACCCTTTACCTGTCCTGCTGAAGCTGAGTCTCCATGAAGCCAAGAATGCAAGGATCATGGTGACAAAGAACATAAGGGCTTATGGGGAGATTGGACACAAAGTAGTCTGACTGTAGCCTAATGATCAGGACACTCACCTGGGATGTTGGTGGGGGGAGACCCATTCCCATGATTATTCATGTATTTGACATTAGCTAAAGAAAACCAGACAGCAGCTTCAAAGCAGGGACCCTGAAAGAGTGAATTAAGATGAAAGGTTTTCATAGTTCAGAAGGCAAACCATGAACTGCACAGAGGGACCTGTGCAGATCCTACAAGACCTGATACCTGCCTAAAAAAGCCCCATTGTGGTGAGAAAACTGAGAGGGGCAAAATACATACAGAGTTTATTATTATTTTTTGTGTAGATCTTTGTTTTCATTGTGCTGTAAAGTCAACGTCGACATCAGTTAAAAAAGAACAACCCATAAAAAAACTACATGTACTTTCCCTATTACAAGCCCTTAAGGAATTAAACTGTAGCATCACAGACATCCCAACAGCTAGAGTTCTGCTTGGGCTAGCTCCAGAGGTTAGATGGTTGAGCTGCAGATCCTACCTCTGGCAGAAAGATTAGTCAAAAGATCTGCATCTTGAATGCAGGCCTAGAAACCCTAAGCCAGTGTTCAGACCCCAGAGGCTTAAAACACATGGGCCCTGTGGCTTGGGCCCAAATACAGCAATCTGGTGAGCGTGTAGATAAGGGCAGTTTATCTAGATCTGTGACAGATAATTTCATCTGTAACTCATTTGAAAAGCAGCAGCCACTTTGCTATGATTCCCTAATATCCAGCCTTCTCCTTGGCAATCCCCAGAAATATTGAAAAGGTCTGATGTTGTTTAGCTGCTAAATCTAGTCTGAATTTCATCGAGCTCAACAAGTTAGAGATACAGGGGGCTGAACTTCCACATTGTCTGCGGTTATGTTTTCATGGGCAAAAAGCTTTAAATTAATTGCAAACGTTCTCAGTATTAGACCTTGTCATACCTCTTTGGCTTGAGAAGATGAGATCACACCTGTATCCTATTAAAACACTTGCAAAATTCCCTTTTAATCCATTGTAGCAGGCTTTGGCCCTATGATTTGAAGAGATCTATCTACAAGGCTTTGCTGGTCACATTTCCTGAATCATTAACAGCTTTGTAATATGCACACCCAATATCTGGCTTGCTTAAGAAAGAACTAAACAGCAGGGACACCCTGTATCTGTCAACTGTATGTATGCTGTAATTGGGACTTAAAGGAAACAGGCTTCTGAGTATTAAAGGTGGGGGGGGGGAGGGGAGAAGTCTACATGTGTGGGTGGCACTCCTCAGTGAAGTTACCCCTTACCCCAATCACTCAAAGTCATACCCTTGCAACAGTGACTGACAATGGTCTCATCAATCAGCAGCATTTGTACTCATCACTTCTTCAGTACCAGGTCTCTTCAACAGTTTGTCAGACAAAACTTCACACCCCTCACTGCCACGCTGCCGGGCTTCCTCTTCTGCTTCAGGTTCAGCCACTTTTTCACCAACACACAGGCTCACTTTCTCCTGACCGGGATTGCATGCTTCCATCTCATCTGACAAGCAGTAGCCTCACTATGCTAGAGCAGTGGTTCTCCTTTTTTTGTTCCAGGACCCATGTGTAAACATCAATGGCCAGGCCCTACCCAGTGCCCTCACTCCTGACCTGCTGCCCCCTGCCACCCTATGTGTGGGGCAGGGGGTGGGTTTGTGGGGCATGGGGGGTCCCAAGCAGCCCCTCACAGATTGGAACTCTGCCAGCCCATAAGGGAAAAGTCAAAGTTTCCCACGCATTTCTCCTTTAAAGAAGAATCCATTTTTAAAGTTTGTCTGTGACCTTTTCATATATTCATGCGACCCACTTTTGGGTCATGACCCACAGGTTGAGAAATGCTGTGCTAGAGCATCCGTAAGGGGAAGAGACCTATTCAATGGTTCCTTCATGTCCAGTCTTTTCCTTAGAGATCCCTAATGTGAATGCAGAACAGGTCTGATGCTGCTTAGCTGCTGAAAGCACATTCTCTACTTTGGCTAGTACCAAGTCATCATAAATTAGAAGGGGAGGAGTGTTGTGTCTGAGATGAAGTCTGCAGTGCCTATGTTTGCTTATTATTGAATGATTCTTCCTGGAACATTGTGAATTACTTTCACATTTATACCAACCCAGAAGTTCGTTATTTCTGTTTTATAAGCTTACTGGAGTGGCTGGAAGTCTTTGGAACAGCAGATGACATCTGTTTGAAAAAGAGATCATTTTCTCACCAGGTCCAGACTCCCTGCTTCTAAAATGGTATTCCAAAACATTGCAATGGGAGTTCCAAAATTCTTGAACCTGCATTTTGCTGTCAAGAGAGCATCAGGCTTCATTAAGTCCCACTGAATCATTTGTAACCAATATTTAATAGAAAATCTTTACCAGCTTCCACTACCCAACCCCTATAGATTTACCATTTAGCCTTGATTTAAGTCAAATACTTCTTCCTACAGTGCAACCTCCAGTATGTTCCCTTATACAAAGAGCAACAATATACTTCAGTATATATGTGTGTGCATGCATGCATCTTTCATAATAGTTTAAGGTAAAACAACAAAATGAAAAGAACAAAATCAACCTCTCCAAGAGGGCACAATGATAGTCTGTGCTATGTAGGAGACCACAGCTGAATACAAAACAGCAGATGCTTCCAGGAGACTCTTCTATATTTAAAAGGTGCTGTTCAAAGAAAAGAAAGCTACACAGACACAGACTGCTGCATTGATAGCCCCAGTTTTTCAATCAGATTTATGTTTTTAGACAGCTCCACCTTGGTAAATGGGCACAAGCACAGGGCTCCTAGGAAGCAGCTATCGCCTGCCATATTATGCAGGCAGAAATGAAATGAGCACTGCATGTAAGTAGTTTAAAAATATTTGCCGTCTAGAAATATCTGCTTATTGATTGGAGAATTAGCTTTGGACTACTCAGCAATAAAATGTTAGTGACTACTTTGCTCATTCCAAAATTGAGTCTTTGTGGGGATGTCAATATTGGGTTTGATTTTCTATGAGAAATGGGCTTTTACTATGCATATATAATTTCTTTTTAGTGCTCAGATGCTACAGAAAACATTAACATGGATTGGATAGGTTAGGATTTTTAAAACTCCTGCTTCTTTTCTTAGATGAAACCTACAAGTATATGGACAGAAAATGTTAACAAATAAGGGTGGTTGGACAAGAATTGACTTGGTGGCTTTGTAACTCAGTAGTTTTATAACTTACACAAGGTTCTGATTTGTTTTGGGTGTCAGGAGGGGTTTTGTTCTTTCACTTCAAGGGTGTTTGCTTCACCTATAATAAATGGTAAAAGCTAGAACCTGTCATTATAGCATAGACTGAAGATAATGTATACAAGACTAAGAATTTTAGAGGGAGGGAACCAAGTGTTTCAGCCGCCTGTGGAGGGTTCGGGATTGAGAGTATGGTCGGGGGTAGAAAGGTAAGAAAGATTTATTGACTTAACAAAAACACAACTACGCGTAGTAACAAAACAAACAACGACAGACAAAAGCAATTCATGTTGGCAAGTTATCGTCAGTCTCCTCTGATGCTTGATACATAGCAAGCTTCTCTTTTTATAAAGTTTAGTGAAGTCAGGCATCCATGAACAATGTTGTCTGAGGGGTACTGGGAAGGACCCTGGAATGTAGTCCTTGGGCTCTTTGAGGTCCACGGGTCTACTGATCTAGGCAACAGCTAACTAATATTTTTTACAAAGCTGTATCTTTTTTTTCTGAAAGGTTTCCAGACATTTCAGCTAATTTAAAGTTTTTGAATGGTTCTGATAATGTAAAACTACTCAGATTCCTTTTACTTCAACTGTCTTTAGACTGACCAATAGCAGTACAAGCTTTGCATTTTTTTGATAAGGTAATTTTAACTACACCACAGGGCCTTACTACTTTAAGGCTTTGTTAAATTTACTAGGCCTTACTTTATACAAGGCCTCACTACATCTTAATTAGGCTTTTAGCAACAACATATAGCTTAATATCTAAACAAATACAGAAAAACACTTGGTCTAATCTTCATAGGGCCTTCAGCAAGCACCTTTATCACACAGGCATACTTTTCAGCTGTCACACTCCATTCTTTCCTTGCTGAAGCACTATGATAGCTACAACTGAGATGCTAAAGCTACATGCGCTACATTGGGAAATGGGGAGGGATGTATAAATTTAACTTGCATAGCATGAACAGATTTACAACAACGATTAAAACACTATTTAGCTGTTGTTACTAGGGCAATGCAAAATACTATGATGTTTAAGATGGTTAGCCACGTAGTTGAGGTGACACTTGGTGACGCACGAATAGTATAGATTACATCATACCATTTACAAGGCTTGGGCACGTTGACAGCTAGACTGATGATTCGACCACCCTCTCGAGCGAGGAGACCTGAGTGCCTTGCTGAGCTTTTGCCTCAAGGCTTTGCAGCTTATTTTTCACTTTATTTTAGTTTTTTAACTGTGGCATGTCTACATTTGATACCTATGAAGTAGGTATCGTGAAGTTGAGAGATATAGTCTTAGAGGAAATTTTTGGCTATTTTAGGGCAATAGTACAGTTACTTAATTGCAGTAGAGCAACGGCTCCACTTTTAGCTCTTAAGCAACACGAATTGCATAAAGTTTAGGTGGTACCATTTTACTACGCTTCTGTATAGGTATGATTCACAAACCATTTAATAACTTTGTTCTAACTTGTAATGCGCTGTCTCACCTGGTGGGTTTTATACCACTGATGGAGAGTGTTGTCAGCCATAGGCATGGGAGGGGGCAGATTTTCTTATAAGCGCAGTGGTTCGAGAGGCTGAACAGATGCAGAATGTACTATTGGGGACACAAACTCAGGGGCGTTGAGCTCAATGGGGTTCTCCTTAGGAAGTATGTAACAACAAATTTTTAAACGAGCAGAGCTACAACAATCACTTTCCCTCCCACAGTTAGCCATTCCAGCCTTCAGGTAGGGAATGAACCCAAGATAATAACTGGTGCCACAGGTGCACTGACAGTTACCACCTTGCTAGTCAACTATTTTGTTTCTTTTACTCAGAGACCAAGACTTTACTTGCTCCGGGGTGGTGGGTTTTTTTCCAGTATGAATACTGCAGCTGGACCACGTGAAGGCCATCTGAACGTGTTTCCGGGGGATGGTCTTCAGGGTTAGGCTACTCTCTGAGGTCTTTAGGAGCAAGTTCATTAATATCTGTGTAATAAGAAGGATAATAGACACACCCTACCCAGGAAACACAATAAGGCATTAATAAAAAGAGTGCATTCATAACAGTTTACCATTTCATGGTGCCAGTCAATTTAGACTGGTGACAGAGCAGGATTTGTCTTTAGTGGCAGGCTCAATTAGAAATGGCTATGGTTGCACTTGTGGACAAATTTAATCTGTAGGAACAAGACAACAAGAAGCTTGGCTCCCTTTAGATAAATTTGACTTAAATATTCACTATGTATTATGCATATTTTTTGCTAATAGTGTCCCCTCCCATATATCTCCTTGAGGATGCTTCACTACTACTCGATCTCCTGCCTGGAGCTTTCCTGGGTCACCACCCCTAGGTTGCTCTACTGCCGGCTCCCAGGGACTGCCCAATCCAAAGGCCTGTTGCATGGGGCTACCTCCTGGATGGGGTCGGTTATTGGCTCAATTGATAGCTCGATTCAGGTGCAAGTCTCAGTGTTTAAGAGCCGGGTCAGCGGCTACCCGCAAATTGCATTTGAGGATGTCATTGGCTTGTTTTACTAATTTATTAAACTGCGGATGGTATGGGCTGTCATATGTCTAGAACATGCTATGTTTCATGGTTTAGTCATACACAAGATGATTGCGGAAGTGAGGGCTATTATTATTTTGTAGTTTTATAGGTGGTGGTTACACAGCTAGCAGAGTTTCCAGTATTGCACAAGTGTCCTGAGCTATAGTTCTTGCTAAGGCACAGGTGAATGTTATTTTTGTGGCAACTTTTACAGCTACAAACACATAGTGTCACAACATGTCTTTGATATTAATGGATTTTATCCATGCAGGCTTATAACTCTGGATGCTTTCTGTTAGGCTGGTAGTGATGGGATGGCAGTCATCAAGGGATTAGTATTAGTATTCAGAGCTTAAAAGTTAATAATCAATTGCCACCCTCTATTTGGCTTGTGCACTGGCTACACTGGATTGTTATACGGAGAGTGGGTTTGAATAGTAGTCTCATCTTTTAACTGCTGGCTTATAATACACTGAATAGGTTGTGTGGCCTCAGGGGGAGTTTGATATTGGAGTCTGTGTACTCTTTTCATGAGAGGCAGGGTTAGTGGGATCATGCCACATCGAGTTACAGCTGTTATAGCTGTTTTTTCTGGTTTTTGGTGAGGCACTATGCACTTAAACTGCCAATTTTCTTGTTTAAGGGCAAACTGCTGTCCTCTTAGTACATTAAGTTTTAGTAAGCTTGGTTTCCCTTTAAGTATTACTGCGGCTGCTGTTACCTTAGTTTTAGGTAACGTGAAGGTTACTTGGACCAGATGTCTCGGTCGTTTGGTATCTCTGACTTTAATTACTTGATAAGGGGTTTCTTTTTCTCCCTTTCAATTTATGGAATCTAAAATGCAAATCTGGGTACCCGTGTTTAATAGCATATCTATTGACCTTTTACTTTTACTTAATTGAATTTGTACAGGTATCTGAATTAAGGGTTTAACATTAACTTTAGATACCAGTCCTTGATCCGCTATTGCCCCCATTGTGGCTTCTTTTTTGGGGGGTTGGGCTGGCCGGACTCCCTAGGCCACGTGATCAGGCGGGGTAAAGGCCGCTGGCCCCACATGTGCTTGGGAAAATGTTGACAGTTTTGCTCTCAAGACAGAGAATCTTTTTGGTGACACTGTTGGTGGCACAAAAGGCTCTGCTTTTGGTTTTGCCCTTTTGGTACAGTGTTTAGCCCTCAGCCCTCTCAAGACATTGATGGGCAGTCTATTGATTTGCACTTTATTGAAACAGGCAGCTGACAAGTCTTTTTACATTGTGGTTCCGGAGTCTTGGGTCAGTCTTTTTCCACTTTTCTTAACAATTTGGGGGGGTCAGGGGGGTCATCTTTTACTGAGGCCACTGCCATGGCCTTGGCAGTTTTTGTCAGCTTGGTAAGCCTTGGTTTCTGCAAAATGGGTAAAAGCTGCACTAATTGCTGGATCACATCTTTTACCGGGTGATTCACTGCCTCTGGCTTCAAGGTCAACAAGGTTGAGGTGCACTCTGTTGGTGCTTGTCGGCAAAACCTCCACAACGGTGCTGTCACTACTTTTGCATCTGGCGTGTGAGTCTAAACTGCTGCATGAATGATATTACTATAAGTGGCTGCAGTGGCTTGGAGCGCAGCAGAAAACAAAGTAACATTTTCATCACTTTCTGCAAACTGATTTAACTGGAGCTCAGGGCACAGAATGATTTTTGTAGCTTCGGCTCTATTCACTGAAATTGCAAATGCTTTTTTACTATACATTTGAACTAGCCAGTCTATTACTGGCTTTTCTGGTTTGAATTCATGCTGCTTTTGAATATTTTTAATTTCTGCATGGGTAAAGGAATGTAGCTCTGTTCGGGGATTCTCTCTTTGTGGTCTTGAATGAGTTATCACTATGGGAAAAACTTGGTTGAGTTTCTCCCTAGGGGCGGGGAAGGCTTGGCTAGGTTCCTCCCTCTGGGCAGGAACATGTGGGGGTGTTTTAGCGCCAGGCTCATCATAAATCTCCACCTTTCTATTGATTTTATCTCTTTGATTTTCCCAGAGCTTAACTTCTGGTTTATCTCTATACAGACACTTGTGGAAGGATCGCTTCACAGACTGCCCTAACTTCACTCTCTTCTGGAGGGGAGCGGCCACACGCAGGATTATAATTTTTTTTGTCTTCCATTTTAATGTTTCCAAGCAGCTCTGCATAGCTCGCACAGCCTTGCACACCACGCTGTTGGAATTTCTCATGTCTTTTAACTCCTTACTCAGTCAGGTGACCTCTTCCTGGAGCTGGGCATCCTCTTCTGCCCCTAACCGCAGGCATGTTGCCAGCAGCCACGACAGGCACCCCTTCTTAGGCTTACCCTGGGCAGCAGTAGCAAACCTAGCGCAATGATTGGGTACAGTTTCTGGGTCACTCCAGGCAGGTCTCAACCTATCCTTATCCCACCCAGGATTCTTCATCCCTGTCACTTCCTTAAGCAAAGCCACTAACGGTGCCCGCACAACTCCCTTCATTCAGACCTTTCTCTCCAGACCAGAGCCTCTCAATCCTGTTCGTGATGCCAATTTATGTTCCAGCTACCTGCGGAGGGTTCGGGATTGAGAGTATGGTTGGGGGTAGAAAGGTAAGAAATATTTATTTACTTAACAAAAACACTACACGTAGTAACAAAACAAACAATGACAGACAAAAGCAATTCGCGTTGGCAACTTAGCAGCAGTCCCCTCTGATGCCTGATACACGGCAAGCTTCTCTTTTTATAAAGTTTAGCAGTCAGGCATCCCTGAACAACGTTGTCCGAGAGGTACTGGGAAGGACCCTGGAATGTAGTCCTTGGGCTCTTCAAGGTCCACGGGCCCGCTGATCCAGGCAACAGCTAACTAATTTTTTTTACAGAGCTGTATCTTGCTTCTGAATGGTTTCCAGATATTTCAGCTAATTTAAAATTTTTGAATGGTTCTGATAACGTACAACTACTCAGATTCCTTTTACTTCAACTGTCTTTAGACTGACCAATAGCAGTACAAGCTTTGCATTTTTTTGATAAGGTAATTTAAGTACGCCACAGGGCCTTTCTACTTCAAGGCTTGTTAAATTTACTAGGCCTTACTTTATACAAGGCCTCACTACATCTTAAACTTTAATTAGGCTTTTAGCAACAACATACAGCTTAATATCTAAACAAATACAGAAAAACACTTGGTCTAAACTTCATAGGGCCTTCAGCAAGCACCTTTATCACACAGGCACACTTTTCAGCTGTCACACCAAGAAGAAAAGGTATTTTTGGCAATAAACCTGTTAGGGGGAAGCTGTTTATTTTGTGTCTAGAAACACTTGCTTAGTGAAAAACATTCTCTGTATTAAGAACAGATATGCATTACTGTAATTTGAAAGTGGCATTTCTGAGACCTAGTCATTAAGGCCTTGATCCAAAGCCTAGGGTAGGGAATGGAAAAAAATTCCTATAGGCCACAGTTAAGGGTGGCCCTCCCTGAGGCAAAGTAAAGCCATAAGCCAGAAAGCAGAAGTCAGGGGTCTGGATTAAAGTCAAGAGGAAGGTGGAGGTCAGGAACCCACAATTATGGAATAGAGGGCTCCAGGCAGGAGCCCAGGTCTTCACAGGGAGGAATCTGTTCTGGTAGCCTGATGGGCGTGGAAAAAGCTTCTGCTTACAAGTATGCAGCCATACCCATATAGACAACTGGGCCAGCTGGAAGTAGTTATGTACTGGCCAGTCCCAATCAGAAACCAGTTGTGAGCCAGTGGGCACTGTCCGGGGTGCTCTGCTCACTGACCGCCGGGGGAGCACTTGTTTTGAACCTTTGACCCCCACGTGCACACCCTGTTTTTCTTTTGGTTGTCCCCCGCAATCTTTTTGGTAAATTTCGGGAGCCCAGCCGCCCAATTGTAAGAGTGGCGGCCCCCGAAGAATTTTTTTGTCTATGAACGGCATCTGTCCGGCCACCAGCCAGATGCTGGAACCGCCATCGGCCACCTGACAGGGGTGGCCCCAAGATCCACATGGCAAATTGAGACTTTTCAATAGTCCCAATCAGAAACCAGGGTTACTGGGGACTATCTCGTAGGGCTGTGCGAAATGGCACCATTCTGTTTCAACTTCCCTTTTGACATTTCGATGGAATAGTGTTTCATTTTGAGTTTCATTTAGTTTCCATACCACTGTTCCATTTCATTTAATCAAAACTGTTACACTGTTTCAATGCTGTTTCAACGTTTCACCTACAGGCTATAATGGGGAAGCACAAAACTGCTTATACCTTTGACATTTATTGCCTGATTCAGATGCAGCTTACAGAGATGGTAGCCCCTTCTGAGGCCATGAAGCCTGTCAAGTTTCAAGGAGATAGGTGCAGGGTGTTCTGGGAAACTGCACTTCAAATTCTTGAAAGCAAAACTCATGTCACTTGTATGTGTGAAGGCACAGGGGGATAAAAACTACCAGGGTGGTAGTCCCTGCTGGGGCCACAAAGCTTGCCAGCTTTCAAGGAGATAGGTGCAGGGGGTTCAGGGAAACTGCACCTCAGGTTGCTGACAGGCAAAACTCCTGACATGGGTGACTGTGTCCGTGTTAAGGTATGTCCTCACTGGTGCTTGGGCCTTTACACGACAAAGTAGTGTGCCCCAATGAGGTCTCCTCCTCCCCTACCACCTCAGTCTGGTCCACCACTTTAGATGACAACAGGTAAAAAATGACATAGTGAGCAGTGTGCACTAGCACAGTAGCACCAGCAGCATCTTAGGCAGCCAAACTATGACAGAAGCTTTCTTTCCTGTCCTGCAGGAGCTGCTTCTTCAGTGTGCATATTAAGGCACAGCCTCACTCTGTGTGTGTGTGTGTGTGTGTGTGTGTAGGCGCACCCTCACTGGTACTGGGGCACCTACACGACACGGTAGTGTGCCCCAATGCAGTCTCCTCCTCCCCTACAGCCTCATTCCGGTCCACCACTTTAGATGACAGCAAGTAAAATAGATTAATAGATTCATAGATGTAGGGTCGAAAGGGACCTTGTAGATCTTCTAGACCAAACCCCTGCTGTGGGCAGGAGAGAAAACTGAGCTCAAATGACCCCAGCCAAGTAAACATCGAGCCTCCTCTTAAAGACCCCTAGAGTAGGAGCCATCACTACTTCCCTTGGAAGTTGATTCCAGATCCTAGCCACCCTAACTGTGAAGTAGTGCCTTCTAATGTCCAGTCTAAACCTACTCTCTAGGAACTTATGGCCATTATTCCTTGTTACTCTGGGAGGCGCTCAGGGGAACAAGGTCTCTCCCAAACCTCACTGGTCCCCCCTAGTAAGTTTATAGATGGCCACCAGGTCCCCCCTCAGCCTTCTCTTGTGAAGGCTGAACAGGTTAAGGTCCCGTAGCCGCTCCTCATAGGGTCTGCCCTGCTGTCCCTGGATCATACAAGTGGCTCTCCTTTGGACCCTCTCAATGCTGTCCACATCCCTCCTGAAGTGTGGTGCCCAGAACTGGATGCAGTACTCCAGCTGTGGCCTGACCAGTGTAGCATAGAGGGGGAGGATCACCTCCTTGGCCCTGCTTGTGATGCATCTGTGGATACAGGACAAAGTACAGTTAGCCCTAATGGCTGTGTTCTCGCATTGTCAGCCCATGTTCATCTCGGAGTCAATAATGACTCCAAGATCTCTTTCTGCCACTGTGCTTTTGAGAAGGGAGTTCCCCAGCCTATAGGTATGCTGCTGGTTTCTACTGCATCCTGCACTTGTTGGTATTGAATCCCATCCTATTTTCATTTGCCCACCCCTGTAACCTGTCCAGGTCCTGCTGTAATCTACTATTCCCTTCTAGCTTGCCCACCTCACCCCAAATCTTGGTGTCATCTGTGAATTTAAACAGGCTGCTCTTCACCCCATCGTCCAAGTCGCTAATAAAAAAATTGAACAGTGGGGGCCCAAGGACCGAGCCCTGGGGGACCTCACTGCCCACTTCCCTCCAGGCCGAAAATGACCCGTCCACCACCACTCTCTGAGTGCGACCCCTCAGCCAACTTGCAATCCATCCGACTAGGCATCAATGCCACAGTCACCTAGCTTTTTAATGAGAATGGGGTGGGAGACAGTGTCAAAGGCCTTCCTGAAGTCCAGAAAGACTACATCCACTGCAACACCTGTGTCCAGTGATTTTGTGACCTGATCATAGAAGGCAATCAGGTTGGTCTGACAGGACCTGCCCCTAATGAAACCATGCTGGTAGCCCTTGAGCATCATCCCTGCTGCTGGCCCATCACAGATGTGCTCCTTGATAATCTTCTCAAAGAGCTTCCCCAGGATTGAAGTAAGACTAAAAGGCCTATAGTTGCCTGGGTCCTCCCTCTTCCCTTTTTTAAAGATGGGGACCACATTGGCCCTCTTCCCTACTCCTCTTTGGTGATAGGCCCTTCCTTCCACTGGGTGTACGTCTCCTTTTTGGCAATCAGGCATTCCCAAATGCCCTTGGTGAGCCAGGGGGGCTTTTGGGCACTCTTGCCCCCTTTGCTTCTTGTTGGGATTGTCACCCCTTGGGCTCTGAGTATCATCTCCTTAAGGAACGACTACTAATCTTGGGCACCCAGTTCCCCTACTCTCCAGGACCCTAGTGCCTCCCTCACTAGTCACCTCAGCTCATTGAAGTTGGCCCTCTTAAAGTCTAAGACTACTGCCTTGCAGCAGGCCCTTGACACCCTGCACTGGATGATGAATTCCAGCAAGTGATGACCGCTATCGCCCAGGTGGTCGAGGACCTGGAGTCCCCTCACCAGGTCATTGCCTGTGGCCAGGACCAGGTCCAGCAGGGCATTCCCCCTGGTAGGACTGTGCACCTCTTGAGTTAAATGGAGGTCCTGTATCTCAGCCAGGAACCTCTGTGAGCAGTCAGACCTGGCTGACTGCTCCTCCCAGCAGATGTCCGGGTAATTTAGATCACCCATGACAACTACATCCCTTGCCTTATGTGTCTCCGCAAGCTGACCTGAGAATTCGCAGTCCAGCTCTTCCCCTTGGTTGGGAGGGCTACAGTAGACCCTCACTGTTAAGTCCCTTTCCCCGTGACCCCCCTGTATCCTGACCCAGAGCACTTCAGCCTGCTTCTCCTCTGACCCCATCCTGCTGGTTGAGGATGTGTATTGCTCTTTGATGTAAAGCACCACACTCCTGCCTTTCCTTCCTGTTCTATCTTGTCTGTAAAGCCTATAGCCCTTAATGTTGACCCCCCAGTCATGGGATGAATCCCACCAGGTTTCTGTGAGCCCTACTATGTCTGGTTTTGAACTAGGTATCTGGAGGGCGAGTTCCTCCTGCTTATTCCCCATACTATGAGCATTGGTATACAGGCATTTAAGGCCTTGAATTGGTGCATATGCCGCCCCCCGATTTTCAGGACTATCTGGACCCCTGCTTATTACCTGGGTACTCCTTGTGTATGTCACCTGTCTTGGTTGGGAGGTGTCCTCACGTCTTCCTGTGACCCCATCCCCCGATGAAGCTACTTTAAAGTGCGCTGCATGAGATCAGCCAACCTGGAAGAGAAGACATGCTTGCCTTTAGGAGAAAGGTGTAGCCCATTACACCCAAGCAAGTTCCCTGCACGAAAGTGTAGGTTGTTATCCAGGAACCCAAGGCCTGCCTGGCGGCACCAGCTCTGTAACTGCTGACCTCACCAGTGCAGGCCTCATGTTGCTGTCCACGCCTACTCACCGGGAGAATCGAGGAGAATACCACCTGTGCCCCCATCTCCTTGAGCTTGTCCCCCAGGGCCTCAAAGTCCTTCATGATGCAGTCTGGGTTGCCACTGGCCGCATCATTTGTTCCCATGTGGATAAGAACCATAGGGTACTCGTCTGAGGGTCGAATGTAGGCTGGGATCCTCTCTGTGATGTCTCGAATCTGAGCCCCAGGCATGAAGCAGACTTCTCATGCCATGGGGTCGGGTTGGCAGATGGGACCCTCCACTCCCCTTAGGATGGAGTCCCCAATGATGAGGACCCAGTGTTTCCTTCTCCTGATGTTCCCTCTATGTGCCATCTGTGTTGTACGTAGAGTGGCATCGTCCCCGCTGGAGGCATCCCCTTCATCCTTCTCTAGGGCCTCGTACCTGTTCCTCAGTTGTATCTGGGGAGCCTCCACCACGCTAGCTTGAGCAGGCCTGGATCTGGTGGATACTTTCTGCCACTCCTGTGTTGAACTTGTCTCCTGGATGACTGGTCCTGCAGTGAACAGAAATATGAGTATCACAGAGCCCGGAGGTGCCCTGCTCCTAGAGAGGGGAAACTGCCAGGGAAAGAGCCCTAGCAGGGAATAAGGAGCCCAGCTGTGGGTTGCCAGGGCAACCAGGAGGTCAGCTGACTGAAAGGGGCAGGGCCTGGCTCCTATATAAAGCACAGACAGGAGGCCAGAGGCAGTTCCCTGCCAGCAGTCAGAGAGGCAGGAGCTCCTTAAGCCAGGGTGCAGGAAGAAGCCTGACTGCAGGTACAGCTTATGGCAGCTCTAAGCTGCTTGAGCAATGTTGTTATAGCCAGGCAGCTTATGTTTAGGTTATAGCCAAGAGGCTCGAGTTTCTGTTTCATTTTATTGTTACACCGGTGGTTTGGGTGAGGCTATTAGGGGTTGAAGGAGGCCTCATAGGGAACCCACAGTAGCGTGGGGACCCCAGTGCCAGTAAGGGTGCAGCATATGGGGTACATAGACCCCAGCCCAGAGAGGAGCATTTGAGAAGCCCCAGTGTGGGCGTGGTGAACCCCAGATAGGGGGCAGCCTTACTGGGCAGCCCAAGTTGGGCATGTTGAGCCCCAGATAGGGGGCAGCATTGTTAAGGAGCCCCAGTGTGGGCACAGAGAGCCCCAGATAGGGGGCAGCATTGTTAAGGAGCCCCAATATGGGCACGGTGAGCCCCAGACAGGGGCAGCGTTATTAAGGAGCCCCAGTGTGGGCAAGGAGAGCCCCAGGAGAGGGCAGCATTATTGGGAATCTCCAGGGCGGGCATGGTGAGCCCCAGGAGAGGGCATAGCATCACTGAGAAGGCCCCAGAGCAGGGGCAGCATTGTAGATAAGGCCCCGGAGAAGAGGGCACAGAGTGAGATAGGGCAGGGGAGAGCCCTAGCACCGCAGGGAGTGCATCCAAGGAAGGAAGGCCCAGAGAAAACAGGAAGGGGCCAAAATAGTGATAGACCTGAGTCAACATTGGCAAGGTGTGGACTGCGGTGTAGGGGAGGAAACGGAGCCGCAGATAGTGCCCCCTGGCAGTGGGGCAGTACAAGGGCAGCCTCCTGCTAATTAACACCAGTTAATCAATTAAGAACAAGGCGTGGCAGACGAGTAGGCGGGCGGTTGCCCCAGGAACAGGCGTGCGGGCCACATTTGGGTCAGCCAAGAGTGGCCACCTATCACAATGAGTCAATTTCATTCTCTGCAGCCCTGATCCTCCACAGCCTGCTCACCTAAGCCTGGAGCTCCCGTACCTGCTCCTCCAGAGCCCTAAGTTGGGCCTCCCACTGGCTGCCAGGACCCCACCAAGCCTCCCCCACAGACAGGGGACAAGGGTCTGCCGACCCTACCAGGAGCTCTGTCTGGGTGGAGGCCTCAGAAGAGCCCACAGCAGGTGGCACTGCTGGGGTGGGGCTCCTAGCAGATGAGCTCCGCATCTGCACCATGTCCGCGGAGCTGAGTCTACTACTCTCAGTTGTTGGAGGCCGCTACCGCGCGCCCGCCTTATGTGAACGGCGGCGCAAATGTTGACTTAGTGAGCAGTAGCACCAGTAGTATCTCAGGCAGCCAAACTGTGACAGAGCCTTTCTTTTTATAAAATAATTGAATGGAAGAAGTACAGATGTTGAGTTGGATATATAAATAATGTGTTACTTGTGGTGTGTGATGAATTATGTTGTGTTTCTGTGGTTATATGTTTATTATTAAAAAAACCCAAACTGAATAGTTAGAGAAGTATATCTTAGCAAGGTTTCAGGTTGAAAAATCCTTTGTCAGGCTGAGGAAGCACCTGCAGTTGATGTGTCTGTGTGCTGTTCCTGGATGGAAGGAATAGTAAAGAAGCCAGAGGCTGACATGCAATGCAGGCAAGAAAGAAAGTCAGTGAAAATGGAAATGGAGACGTCAGGGGATGAGGGATAGGCCCGGGTGGGCAGGGTAGGGGGATGTAGCAGAAGTGCAGAAGTACCTGGGGAGTCAGATATCCAGCAGGTTGTAGTATATCAGAATTCCACTGTCTTTATTGAGTCTACAAGTTTCTGTACTTACTATCTAGAAGACTGATGAACTGAAGTTCATAGACCCGGCTCTGAAAAGTGGTTTGTAAATTCAAAGGAGCACTGAAACTTGCTAACCAAACCTCATCACCAGAACTGAAGCCAACTTCCTACAGCTCAAAACACAAAACCTGTCAGCCCCCTCCAGTATCCCCACAAACTGCATACCAGAATCTATCAAAGACAACGATACCCAACTACCTGTGGGAGCACATTTCTCACAAAAACCCCACTCTGTCTCTAGTCTCTCAGGCCTGATCCTGAGAGGGAATTTACAAACCACGTTTCACAGCCGGGCCTACGAACGTCACTTCATCAACCTGTTAGGTACAGAAACTCATGGACTCAGTATAGTGGAATTCTGACACACTACAACCTGCTGGACATCTGACTCCCCAGCTACCTCAGCACTTTTACTGGTGCTGCTACACCCCCTTCCCACACCCACCCCAGCCTGTCCCTCACCTCCTGACACCTCCATTTCCATTTTCACTGACTGGCTTTCTTTCCTGCATTGCATGCCAGCCTCTGGCTTCTTTACTATTCCTTCTATTCAGGAACAGCAAACAGACACACCAACTACAGGTGCTTACTCATCATAACAAAGGTTTTTCAACCTGAAAGCTGGCGTCCCAGGCAGCTAAGCTCAGCTCAACTGGAGCCTCACAACTCCACTGTAAGCAGCAAGCCTCACGTCTTTCAAAGACGTGACAGGTCTTGGCTTTCCCCAGCCAGGATTCTATGTGTGTATGTGGTAGCTGGAGGTTATAGTGCCTCCTACCCACCTTTCACCAGGGGATTGTTGGTCCTGGCATTTACAGGACTGCTGCACTGCCAGCAGTCCCACCAGGTGTCCCTGACTCTGGCAGAGTGCAGTTTTAGTGGTCATGTCCAGGACCTGGGGCCTCTTCCTTCCCCATAGCCCTAGTCCAGACCTGCTAGTTTGTCCTGGCATGGGAGCTCAGGAGGGACATTTTTTTCCCCTGCTGGCTGGTAATGCAGTGAGTGTCCCCTCCAGCTCTGAGTGGGGCATTAAATGGCTTTTCAAAAATGAAAAAAGGAAATAGGTACAGACCGAACGAGGAGGGTGGCATTCACTCCATCTGCATCTGGAGCTTGAGGAACCCCAGCAACAGGAGGTTCACTTCCAGGAACACCAACTGCTCTACCAAACCAGGATATATGCAGGTGCAGTGGGGTGTCACTACATCCCCAGCAATGCTGAACACACTCTGTCTTGGGACACTGGTCGGTAGACAGGACAGGTGTTCATGGGCAACCATGGCCACATCTGGCCACATCTGGCTGTGGCTTGCCCAGTAAGCTAAGGAGTCACACAGCAGTGGCTGCATGTACTTGGTGAGATAGGCAACCACCAAGGCCTGAGCGCTACCTGCCTGATGGTGGGGTCTGGTGCCTCTGGACCCCACCATGGAAGCCATGCCCTTCGGTCATATTTGCAGCACCTGCTGTGGAGGAGGAGATTGGCTGGTGGATGGCATGCTAGCATGGGACAGTGGATCCAGCTCTTCCACATCCCCCCACCTCCACTGTTCTGCCTCCCTGACTGTCTTCAACAGCACCTCCTCCCACTGATTCAGGGTTTGGCTGCTGCATACGCTGCCCTTTACCCTTGGGTCACACATGGCAGCCAGCACATAGATCATACTGGACTGCAAGGGATCAAGCTGTTCCCTGATACCCTCCTTCAGCCGCCTCACTAGTGCCTGGATGTCTGGTGATAGTGTCTTGCCCCAGCCAGGAACATTGATCCCCTGGAAGTTCTCCATTTGGCTCTGAAGTTCCCTCACTATGGGGATCACATGGCTAAGGGGGGCATCACCAGCACTGAGGGTCTTGGTGTCCTTGAGGAAGGGCTTGAAGACTGGGCCTGTGCAAAGCTTCGGTTTGTGATTTGATTCAGAGAAGATTCAGCTCAATTCGGAGGCTGAATCTGAATCAAATTGCTAGAAGCTTAAAACTTTCTGAATTGATTCAGAGTCTCTGAATTGATTTGAAAAAGATTCAGAAGAGATTCAGTGATTTGGAAGGCAGTTTTTGAGGGGAAACAGAAACTTAGAAGAGGGGGATGGGAGAGCAGGGGTGGAAGGGCTGACATCTCTAGCTGGCCAGTGACTGTGATTTCTCCCTGACTGCCCTTCCAATCACAGTGACTGGGGGAGGGACATAGAAGGAGCATAAAAGCCTCTGTTTGCATGCTTTTCTGTCTTTTTCCTGAGCTGTTTCTGTCTGAGCAACAGCATCTCAAAGGTACTGTGGGTACTGGCCTGACTTCCTAGTCAGTGGCCTGCTACTTTTTGCTGTTAGAAAGGATTGGACAGGATATAGCTTATCTTAGCTTAGTTTAGCTTGGCGCATCTCTCTACTTCCAATTCATTTCTTTCAATTTATATTTGTTTTCGTTTTTTTCCAATACTTTCGAAAGAGAAAGCTCAGTGTTTTCCCTGGCAGTGTGATCCATCACTGTGCAGGGAAGCACACATTGCACATGCTCACACACACACATCATAGAAGAAAAAGTCAGATATTCATAGAAGGAGATTCAGATTATATATAGTAGTTATTAGTTACTAATAATATTGTTATAGTTAGTTTACATACAGACTAAAGACAACACAGAAGAAGTCAGGTAGAGATTCAAATTGAGATTAACACACACCGCACAGAACTCAGAGTCCAAGAAGGAGATATATTATTTTAGGTACACTACACAGAAGAAGAACAAGAAGTAGTAGTCACACTGTCCCAGGGACAACGGGACTAGAGGGAGTCCCCGGCCCAGGGCCGGGGGGGACACTTACGTATGCTCCGCAGGAGAGGGGAGCAGCGGCGGCGTGCAGGCCAGGGAACCACCCGCGCGGCTCGTTAGCCATGCTTTCATACAGCTGAGGTGGAGCGACGTCAGCGAGAGGCGCCGCTCTGTGGAAATAAAAGGCAGCCCCGAGGAGAGAAGAGGCGCGCGGTGGGAGGACGCGGAGCCTGGGAGGAAGCCCGGGAGTGGAACCGGGCCCCCGCAAGGGGCTTTGACCGTGGGCCGAACAGACTGCAGCCGCGCCGGGAGCAACGGAGGCGGGGAGAGCCGCGCCACCAGAGAAGAGCGGCGAAACTGACGCGGGAGCCGGCAGAAGCCCCGAGGAGGAGCCTAGAGAGAGGGCCAGCTGGATTCACCGGTGAGATAACGGGGGACGAGCTGGCAGAGGTTCAGGGAGCTGGCGGGAGACTCCAGTGAAGGAACCAGATTGGAGCTGGCGGGAGACTCCGGTGACGGAACCGGATTGGAGCCGGCGGGAGCCCCGGTGAAGGAACAGGGTTGGAGCCGGCGGGAGCTCTGGTGGGGGAACTGGGATAGAGCTGGAGGGAACCCGGCGAGGGAACCAGGGAAGACCGGGCAGAGGTCCCGGCGGGGTGTCGGGGAAGAGAGTCGCAAAGGGCGGAGAGGGCCCTCGACGCTCAGTCTTGGCTCGGGGACGAGGGACGGAAGGTCCACAACCCAAGGTGGCGTTGGCTGGGGTGTAGGGGAGGTCGGAGCCCCGTGTGAGCCCGCCCAGGGGCGCTTCGGCGCTGGAGGCCGCAGCGAGGGGGACACCCCTGCGGCAGGCCCAGCCACGACCGCGGCCGGCGAGTTCCAGGGACTCCCCCAGCGAGAGCAGGGCAGGCCCAGCCAGCCGCCCGCGCAAGAGTTGCCCGGGAGCACCTCCTGGAACAGAGGCGGGCACACACACATTCACATTAATAGCACATCAAAGAAGAAGACACTATATATAGTTTTTAACAATCAAAGCAGAGTCCAGTGCACGCAACACAGAGGAAAGAAAACATAAAACACAAAACAAGTCACACTTCTCATTCATAATTCATAATAAATAAATACATTACAGCACAGAAGAAGACAGACAGCACATATTTTATATAGTTCTTAATAATCAATCAATCAATCAATCAATCAATCAAAGAAGAGTCCAGTGCATGCAACACAAAGGAAAGAAAACACACAACACAAAAAGAGTCACACATACACACACACACACACACACACAACCTTTGCAGCACAGGAAAGATTAATATGAAGCATGTTGGAAAGGCATGTGCCAGGTCTTCTGGCAGAGGGGCTAGAGGGGGTAGGGGGAGAGCTAGAGCTGCAAGTTCCCCCCACCTCAAACATAGATGCATCCTCTTCCCAAGCATTAATGAGGCTTTTGCTGCCAGTGGAAGCAAGGAGGTGGGAGCAGTACCTGATGTCCCTGCACCTGCACCACATCTGAGTTTGTGCTCCACACCCCTCAAAGTTCCCCTAGACTCAGGTCTCCTTCTCCAGAAAGCACCTTGGAGGAGGTTGAGGATGTGGAGGCTCAGGAAAGTGGCTCAGCTGAGGCAGCTCCTCCTGCTGTTGTGTCTCAGCCTGCAGAAGAGGGGGAAAAAGCAGGATCCCCACCCTCAACCCAGAAGCGGGCAAGTAGTGTACTGTGGGATCATTTTGAGATGGCAGATGATCCCAGGTTTGCTATCTGCCAGCACTGCTGAAGGCAGATCAGCTGGGGCAAGGAGGTGAAACACTGCTGCAACTCAGGAGGCAGCACTATTGCCCTTCTTCCTGCTCAGCCTGGCACCAGTGCAAGCACACCCAAAGGAAAGTCCCCCACATGCTCCAAAGCCTCTGTCCCCCCAAAGCAGAGGCAGGCCACCCTGAAGCAGTGGGGGAAAGGTGTAGATAGAGGGAAGCCTGTTCCCAAGGCGAGCAAGATGACCCAGACCATTCAGGAGATGCTTGCTCTGGGTAGCCAGCCCTTCTCCCTAGTTGAGTGGCCAGGGTTCAGGCAGCTCATGGCACTCATGGACCCATTTTACCAAGTGCCCACATGCACCACCTTTAGCAGGACAGTGGTGACCTCCCTGTATGAGGCATGCAGGGAGTACTTGAGGGAGGAGCTGCTCAAGGCAGGTCCGCAGGTAGCTTTTCACTTCACCTCCAACATCTGGAGCAGCTGGAGTGGCGATCATGCCTACGTCTCCCACACAGGGCACTGATGCGATCAGTCAGGCCATCGGTGGTCTCTCCTCCAAGCTGAGGTGCTGGATGAGTCCCACATGGCAACAGAGATTGTGGGGGCCATGAACTGTATAGTACAGGGGTGGCTTGTTGGGCAGGCCAAGCTCACCCATGGGTTCATGGTCATCAACAATGGGGCCAATATGGTCAAAGCGGTTCATGATGCCAACTTTCTTGGCATCTGCTGTGTGGCACACAAGGTCCACCTCATAGTCAGAGATCAGACAAAATGAATGCCTTAAACTTTGGTCGTACAAGTCATAAGATGACCATAACAGCTTTGTGGGGAATTGCTGGCTCTGCATATTAGAGCAGACAAAGGGAAAGTGTTTGTTCTTTGTAATTCCCCTGCAACTGCTTCACTCACTGAGGCCTTGAAGATAGCAGAAAAAAGTATGTGCCTGTTCTTCCTGAGATAACAAAGTGCTTGCTAGTTGTCTTTGACTGCTTACTCAGAGAATTTTATTTTTGCAATCATGTCCTGTGTAACAGTCTGTTTAAAAGCTTATATAAACTGCATGATTCTGTTTAAAGTCGGAGACCTCCCTGGAGTGCTGGTGAATCCATGTGACTCTGAGCTCTCTCCCACGGTACTGTGGATCTGAATAAAAGCTTCTACTGACCTGACCCTAAAGTCTACACATGTTTTTTCACGACAAGGGGGACATGGCTGCTGGGGATGGCACCACCACCACTACCAGTATGAGCCAGCTCATTTCAAAATGCAGAAAGGTGGAGGGCTACTTCCATCTCAGCATCAAGGAGGGGCAGGATGCTGCAGGAAAACAGGCAGAGATGAGCATCCTGCAGCACAAAATCATGCAGGACGTGGAGACTCGGTGGCACTCCATATACCTAATGCTGGAAAGGCTGGTAGAGCAACAGAAGGCCATCCATGAGATGGTCCTGCTCAGGGAGGTTGGGATCAGTGGCCCCCTGAACAGAGCTGAGTGGGGTTTCATAGATTTCATAGACATTAGGGCTGGAAGGGACCTCAGAAGATCATCAAGTGCAGCCCCCTGCCCCAGGGGCAGGAAGTCAGCAGGGGTCATAGGATCCCAGTAAGATAAACATCCAAATTTCTCTTGAAGATGTTTCAAAGTAGGTGCTTGAACCACCTCCAGCGGCAGTCTATTCCAGACCTTGGGAGCTTGGACTGTAAAGAAGTTCTTCCTTATGTCCACCCTTAAACGGTCCTGAAGGAATTTGTGACCATTTGACCTTGTCATCCCCTGGGGCGCTCTCGTGAACAGATGTTCCCCCATATCCTGATGAGCACCTCTGATAAACATATAGGTGGCCATCAGGTCACCCCTGAGCCTGCACTTTTCCAGGCTGAAGAGTCCCACAGCTCTCAGCCTCTCATCACAAGGTCTGTTTTCCTAACCTCTGATCATGAATGTGGCTCTTCTCTGCACTCTCTCAAGCTTCTCCACATCCTTTTTGAATTGCGGAGCCCAAAACTGCATGCAGTATTCCAGCTGCGGCCTCACCAAGGCTGAGTACAACGGGGGAATGACGTCCTGGGATCTGCTTGAGAAGCATCTATGGATGCAAGCCAGTGTTTTGCTCACTTTACTAGCCGCAGCATCACATTGAAGGCTCATGTTCATCTTACGGTCAATCATGACCTCCCAAGTCCTTTTCATGTGTAGTGCTAACCAATGTAGCTCTGGCGAGCCTGTAAGCATGCTGCGGGTTTTTCTTCCCAAGATGGAGAACCTTGCATTTTTTGGTGTTAAACACCATCAGGTTCTCGTCCGCCCATTTCCTGAGCCTGTCAAGGTCAGCTTGGATGCCTTCCTATCCTCAGGTGTGGACGCTTTACTCCAGAGTTTGGTGTTGTTGGTTAACTTGGCAATCTGCTTCTGATACCAACGTCCACATCATTAATGAAGATGTTGAATAGTGTTGGCCCAAGGACAGAGCCTTGGGGGACTCCACTGGTCACAGAGCACCATGATGATTGACTTCCATCAACCACCACCCTCTGGGCTTGACCACGGAGCCAATTCCCCAGCCAGTGGATCGTGGTGAAGCCAAAGCCGCAGTTGGCCAGTTTTGCCAAGAGGTGATCATGGGATACCAGATCGAGGGCTTTTTAAAGTCAAAATATACGACATCAATCTCCTCTCCCTCATCCAGGTGATAGATCACCTGGTCATAAAAGGAAATAAGATTGGTCAAGCAAGACCTACCTGCAACAAACCTGTGATGACTATCCCTCAGGATGCTGCCATTGGCTAGTCTATTAAAAATGGCCTCTTTGATAATCTTTTCTAAGACCTTCCCCAGAATAGAGGTCAGGCTGATTGGATCCAGCAAACTGCAGTCCTTTTTCCTCCCCTTCTTGAAGAGAGGCACCACATTGGCCTTCTTCTAGTTCTCAGGCACTACACCAGAGCTCCAGGAGTTCTCGAAGATCCATGCCAGAGGCTGAGCTATGATGCTTGCCAGCTCCTTGAGTAACCTGGGTGTAAGCTGTCAGGCCCTGCTGACTTGAAGGTATCCAGCCTCTCAAAGTGTTCCTTCATGAGGTCAGCATTGGGGTACCATCTCCCAGATCTTGGTGGTCCTCAAACCCTTCTTCAAGGCCACCGAGACCCTCAGCACTGGCAATGCCCTCCTTATCCAGGTGATCCTCATAGTGTGGGAACTGGCAAACCAAATGAAGATGTTCCAGGGGATCAGTGTTCCTGGCTGGGGCAGGCCGCTGTTACCAGACTTGTAGGCACTGGTGAGGTGGCTGAAGAAGGGCATCAGGAGAGGACTGAATCCCTTGCAGTTCAATACAGTCCACAATACTAGCGTGCATGTGTGACCTGAGGGTGAAGAGGAGCATGTGTACTGGCAGCACCAAAACCCTCGATCACTGGACGCAGGTGCTGGTGAATAGAGTCAGGGAGGCAGAAGGGCAGAGGCGAAGGTATGTGGAAGAGGTGAATACACTTTCCCATGCCAGCACTCCCAGCTCCAGCTCCAGCACCAGCACCAGCCAGTCTCCTCTATGCCAGCCACTGGCA
Source organism: Alligator mississippiensis (assembly GCF_030867095.1). Classification (NCBI taxonomy): domain Eukaryota; kingdom Metazoa; phylum Chordata; order Crocodylia; family Alligatoridae; genus Alligator; species Alligator mississippiensis. The sequence continues at coordinate 24,502,170 of NC_081832.1, forward strand.
ATGTGGGCCGAGGGCATGGCTTCAATGCTGGGGTCCAAACACACCAGACCCCAGCCTTGGGCAGGGAGCGCCAAGGCTTCAGTGGCTATTTCACAGAGGATGTGGAACCACTGGACTGTGATCCCTTGGCCTACTGGGAAAGCCACAGCCAGATGTGGCAGGATCTGTCCATGTTAGCCCGGCAACTCCTGTCCTTTCCACCAGCCTCTAAGTGAGAGGGTGTTCAACACCCCACTGCACCTGCTTGGATCCTGGTTTGGTGGAGCAGCTGGTGTTCCTGAAGGTAAACCTCCCGCTGTTGGGGTTCCCAAGCTCCACCTGCAGATGGACTGAGTGCCACCCTCCTCACTCCATCTGCACCTATTTCCTTTTTTCATTTTTTAAAAACCAGTTAATGCCCCACTCTCAGCTGGAGGGGCACTGCTCACTGCATCACCAGCCAGCAGGGGAAGAACATGCCCCTGCTGAGCTCACTCCCCTGTCAGGATGACCTTGGAGGTATGGGATGGGGCTATAGGGAAGGAGGAGACCCAAGGTCCTGGGCATGACCACTAAAACCGTACCCTGCCAGGGTAAGGAGGCCTGGTGGGACTGCTCTTGGTACGGCAGCTCTGTAAATGCCAGGACCAATGATCCCCTAGTGAAAGGCAGGAAAGAAGTGCCATAATCTCCAGGTAATGCATGCATGCACACAGTCCTGGCTGGGGAAGGCCCAGACCTGTCATGTCTTTGACGGGCCTGAGGCTTGCTGTTTGAAGTGCAGTTGTGAGGCTCCAGGTAAGCTGAGCTTAGCTGCCTGGGATTTCATAGATTTCATAGACATTAGGGCTGGAAGGGACCTCGGAAGATCATCGAGTCCAGCCCCCTGCCCAAAGGGCAGGAAGTCAGCTGAGGTCATAGGATCCCAGCAAGATAAGCATCCAGTTTGCTCTTGAAGGTGTTCAATGTAAGCGCTTGAACCACCTCTGGTGGCAGGCTGTTCCAGACCTTGGGGGCTCGAACAGTAAAGGAATTCTTCCTTATGTCCAGCCTGAAACGGTCTAGTAGTAGTTTATAACCATTTGACCTAGTCGTCATCCCTTGGGGCGCTCTGGTGAACAAACGTTCCCCCAGATACTGGTGGTCACCCCGATAAACTTATAGGTGGCCATCAGATCACCCCTGAGCCTGCGCTTTTCCAGGCTAAAGAGCCCCAGGGCTCTCAGCCTGTCATTGTAGGGTCTGCTTCCCTGACCTCTGATCATGCGCGTGGCTCTTCTCTGGACTCTCTCAAGCTTCTCCACATCCTTTTTGAATTGTAGAGCCCAAAACTGGACGCAGTACTCCAGCTGCGGCCTCACTAAGGCCGAGTACAGGGGGAGAATGACGTCCCGGGATTTGCTTGAGAAGCATCTATGGATGCAAGTCAGCATTTTGGTCACTTTACTAGCCGCAGCATCACACTGCAGGCTCATGTTCATTTTGTGGTCAATGATGACCCCCGAGTCTCTTTCTTGCATAGTGCTAGCCAACATAGCACTGCCAAGCCTATAAGGATGCTGCGGGTTTTTCTTCCCAAGGTGGACAACCTTGAATTTATTGGCATTGAACACCATCAGATTCTTGTCCGTCCACTTGCTAAAGCCTGTCCAGGTCAGCCTGGATCACCTGCCTGTCTTCTGGTGTGGATACTTTGCCCCAAAGTTTGGTGTCATCGGCGAACTTGGCCAGTCCGCTTCTGACTCCAGTGTCCACATCATTAATGAAGATGTTGAACAGTATGGGTCCAAGGACAGAGCCTTGGGAGACCCCACTGGTCACCGGACACCATGATGAGTGACTTCCGTCAATTACTACCCTCTGGGTCCGACCCCGGAGCCAATTTTCCAGCCAGTGGATCGTGGAGGACCCAAGGCGACAATTGGCCAGTTTCTCCAAGAGGTGATCATGGGAAACCAGATCGAAGGCTTTTTTGAAGTCAAGATATATGACATCAATCTCTTCTCCCTTGTCCAGGTGATAGGTCACCTGGTCGTAGAAGGAAATGAGATTGGTCAAGCAAGATCAATCTCATTTTCGGACTAGGCTTGTCAGGGGGGAGGGGAAAATGAGGGCAGGGGAAGCTGTGGACCACCAAACCATGTGGTACCCACAAGGACAGCCCAGCTTGAAGAAGGAGAACATTGGGAACCTGAAAGCCATGGGGCGGCCAGCACTATAGCACAGGCAAGCAACAAGAAGGTAAGAAATAAGGGGCCTCTTGGGATTCGGAGCGGGGGGGCAGCAAAGGCACCAGTTGCAGGGCTCAAGTGGCTATATGCGAATGCTAGGAGCATGGGGAAGAAGCAGGATGAACTAGCGCTCCTGCTTGCACAAAACACCTATGACTTAGTAGGGCTAATGGAAACCTGGTGGGATTCGTCCCATGACCGGGCGGTACATATTGAGGGTTATAGATTGTACAGAAAGGACAGGGTGGGGAAAAAAGGGGGAGGGGTTGCGCTCTATGTCAATGAGCAATATACATCAACTCTCATCAAGATGGAATCCAAGGACGAGGAAGTAGAAGGATTGTGGGTTAGGCTACATGGGGGGCAAGGAGAAAGGGATTTGGTGGTAGGGGTCTGCTACAGACCCCCACACCAATGGGAAGAAATAGATTTGGGGCTCCTGAGGCAGCTCTTGGAGACCATAAAAGCTAAAGAGGCGGTAGTCATGGGGGACCTAAACTACCCAGACATCTGCTGGGAGACGCAGACAGCAAAGTCCCACCATTCATGCAGGTTTCTAACCTGTGTACAGGACCTCCACCTGACACAGGAGGTACACGGTCCCACTAGGGGGAATGCCATACTGGATCTGGTATTGGCAACGGGGAATGACATGGTAGGGGACCTACGGATCGGTAGCCATCTGGGGGACAGTGATCACTTAATAATAGAATTCTTCATAAAACGTTGAGTGGGTTAGGTAACTAGTAGGGTGAAAGTGCTAGACTTTAGGAAAGCTGATTTCAATGAACTCAGGCAATTAGTCAAGGACGCACTGCAGAGTAGGAGTTTTGAAGTGATGGGAGCCCAAGAAGGGTGGCTGTGCCTTAAGGAAATGATCATTTGGGCACAAAGGGAGACGATCCCGATGTGAGGAAAAAGAGGGAAAGGGGCCAGGAGGCTTCCTTGGCTGACCAGAGAAATCCAGGGCAGCCTAAGGGCCAAAAAGGGAGCACATAAAAAGTGGAAACAGGGAGAGATCACCAAAGATGAATATACCTCCTCTGCTCACGCTTGTAGGGAGGCAGTTAGATGGGCCAAAGCTACCATGGAGCTGAGGATGGATTCCCATGTAAAGGACAACAAGAAATTGTTTTTTAGATATATAGGGAGTAAAAGGAAGGGCCAGGGAGGGATAGGACCCCTGCTAAATGGGCAGAAACAATTGGTGACGGACAGGGGGGACAAGGCTGAACTCCTCAACGAGTTCTTTGCCTCAGTGTTCCTAAGTGAGGGGCATGACAACTCTCTCACTGGGGTTGTAGAGAGGCAGCAGCAAGGCGCCAGACTACCGTGCGTAGACCCTGAGATGGTGCAGAGTCATTTGGAAGAACTGGATGCCTTTAAGTCGGCAGGCCCAGATGAGCTCCATCCGAGGGTACTGAAGGCGCTGGCCGACATCATTGCACAGCCACTGGCAGGAATATTTGAACGCTCGTGGTGCACGGGCCAAGTCCCGGAGGACTGGAAAAGGGCCAATGTGGTCCCCATTTTCAAGAAGGGGAGGAAGGAGGACCCGGGCAACTATAGGCCAGTCAGTCTCACCTCCATCCTTGGCAAAGTCTTTGAAAAAATTATCAAGGCTCACATATGCGAGAGCCCGGCAGGACAAATTATGCTGAGGGGAAACCAGCACGGGTTCGTAGCAGGCAGATCGTGCCTGACTAGTCTCTTTTTATGACCAGGTTACGAAACACCTGGACACAGGAGTAGGGATGGATGTCATATACTTAGACTTCAGGAAGGCCTTCGATATGGTATCCCACCCCATACTGGTGAACAAGTTAAGAGGCTGTGACTTGGATGACTACACAGTCTGGTGGGTGGCAAATTGGCTAGAGGGTCGCACCGAGAGAGTCGTGGTGGATGGGTCGGTTTCGACCTGGAAGGGTGTGGTCAGTGGGGTCCTGCAGGGCTCGGTCCTTGGACCGATACTCTTTAATGTCTTCATCAGCGACTTGGATGAGGGAGTCAAATGTACTCTGTCCAAGTTTGCAGATGACACAAAGCTATGGGGAGAAGTGGACATGCCGGAGGGCAGGGAACAGCTGCAAGCAGACCTGGACAGGTTGGACAAGGGAGCAGAAAACAACAGAATGCAGTTCAACAAGGAGAAATGCAAAGTGCTGCACCTAGGGAGGAAAAATGTCCAGCACACCTACAGCCTAGGGAATGACCTGCTGGGTGGCATGGAAGTGGAAAGGGATCTTGGAGTCCTAGTGGACTCCAAGATGAACATGAGTTGGCAGTGTGACGAAGCCATCAGAAAAACCAATGGCACTTTATCGTGCATCAGCAGATGCATGACGAACAGATCCAAGGAGGTGATACTTCCCCTCTATTGGTCGCTGGTCAGACCGCAGTTTGAGTACTTACTGCATGCAATTCTGGGCACCGCACTTCAAGAGGGATGCGGCTAACCTGGAGAGGGTCCCGAGAAGGGCCACTCGTATGGTTAAGGGCTTGCAGACCAAGCCCTATGAGGAGAGACTAAAGAACCTGGACCTTTTCAGCCTCTGCAAGAGAAGGTTGAGAGGCGACCTTGTGGCTGCCTATAAGTTCATCACGGGGGCACAGAAGGGAATTGGTGAGGTTTTATTCACCAAGGCACCCCTGGGGTTTACAAGAAATAATGGCCACAAGCTAGCAGAGAGCAGATTTAGACTGGACATTAGGAGGAACTTCTTCACAGTTCGAGTGGCCAAGGTCTGGAACGGGCTCCCAAGGGAGGTGGTGCTCTCCTCTACACTGGGCATCTTCAAGAGGAGGTTGGATATCCATCTAGCTGGGGTCATCTAGACCCAGCACTCTTTCCTGCCTATGCAGGGGGTCGGACTCGATGATCTATTGAGGTCCCTTCCGACCCTAACATCTATGAATGTATGAAAGACCTACCCTCAACAAACCCGTGCTGGCTATCCCTTAAGATGTTGATGTCGGCCAGTCCATTAAGGATGGCCTCTTTAATAAACTTTTCTAAGATCTTCCCCGGGATAGACGTCAGGCTAATGGGCCTATAGTTAGCCGATCTACTTTCCTCCCTTTCTTGAAGATAGGCACCACATTGGCCTTCTTCCAGTCTTTGGGCACTACACCAGAGCACCAAGAGTTTTCAAAGATCCGCGCTAGAGGCTGGGCTATGATGCTCGCCAGCTCCTTGAGTACCCTGGGGTAAAGATTGTCAGGGCCGGCTGACTTGTAGGTATCCAGCTTCTCAAGATGTTCCTTCATGAAGTCAGCATTAATGGAGGGCAGGGGATCACCCTCACCTGGACTTCCCTGTCCCGTAGCGGGCATGGGCGTCCCATGGGACTGATGAAAGACCGACGCAAAGTACCTATTTAATAGATTGGCTTTTTCCTGGGCACCAGTTGTCAGTTGCCCCATCTGGTTCAGCTGGGGTCCAATGTTGCCCCTGCTTTTCCTCCGGCTCCCCACATATCTGAAAAAGGACTTTTTATTGTCCTTGATGCTCAAAGCTAGCTGGAGTTCAGTTGCAGCCTTGGCTTTCCTGGTCTGCTCCCTGCAGGACCGGACCAGTGCAGAATAATCCTCCTTGGAGGTGACTCCCATCCTCCATCCTTTGTAGGCCTTTCTTTTTAGCCTCAGGAGGTCTGCTAGGTCCCTGGAGAGCCAGGGGGGCTGCTGTGCTCTCTTGCTGCCGCTCCTCTGAGATGGAATAGACTTAGTTTGTGCATTGAGGATCGCTCCCTTGAGAAGCAACCACTCTTCTTGAACTCCCCTCTCCCCATGGTCATGGTCCCTTAGGGCCTCACTGACAAGCCTCCTGAGCTTGTCAAAGTCGGCTTTCCTGAAGTCAAGGACTTCAGTGTTGCTGACTGACTTGCCAGCTTTTCGGCGGATGGTGAAAGTGATCAGCTCGTCATCGCTGTCACCCAGCTTCCCATCTATCATGAGGTCACTGACTAGGTCATCCCCAGTAGCCAGTACCAGGTCGAAGAATGCTTTGCCTCTCATTGGCCTATAGACTGGGATGCCAGCCTTTGTGTTGAAAAACCCTTTGTCAGGCTGAGGAAGCACCTGCAGTTGGTGTGTCTGTTTGCTCTTCCTGGATGGAAGGAATAGTAAAGAAGCCAGAGGCTGACCTGGCATGCAATGAAGGCAAGAAAGCCAGTCAGTGGAAATGGAAATGGAGGTGTCAGGGGGTGAGGGACAGCCTGGGGCGGTGTGGGAAGAGTTTGTAGCAGCACAGGTAAAAGAGAAGATATACTTGGGAAGTCACATGGCTGGCAGGTTGCAGTTTGTCAGAATTCCACTGTCTAAACTAAATTGAGTCTATGAGTTTCTGTATGTAGCAGGCTGATGAAGTGAAGTTCATAGGCCTGGCTGTGAAAAGTGGTTTGTAAATAGTTTTCTCTCAGGATCAGGCCTGAGAGACTGGAGGCAGAGTGTTTTTTTGGTGAGGAATGTGCCCCCACAGGTAGTTGGATATCGTTGTCTTTGATAGATTCTGGTGTGCAGTTTGTGGGGTTGCTGGAGATAGATGGCAGGTTTTATGTTTTGAGCTGTAGCAAGTTGGCTTCAGTTCTGGTGATGAGGTTAGGTGCTTGCTAGAACTTACAAACTACTTTTCAGAGCTGGGCCTATGAATTTCACTTCATCAGCCTTGTAGGTAGTAGGTACAGAAACTCATGGACTCAACATACACAGTGGAATTCTGACACACTGCAACCTGCTGGACTCCCCAGGTACCTCTGTAATTTTACCTGCACTGCTACATCCCCCTCTTCCTCCCCACCCCATCCTGTCCCTCATCCCCTGATGCCTCCATTTCTATTGTCACTGACTGGCTTTCTTGCCTGTGTTGCATGCCATGTCAGCCTCTGGCTTCTTTACTATTCCTTTCACCCAGGAACAGCAGACAAACCAACTGCAGGTGCTTACTCACCCTGACAAAGGTTTTTTCGACCCAAAAGCTTGATAAAATACATTTCTCTACCTATACAGTTGCCCTACTAAAAAGACACCAGATTGTCTTACCTGTTGTCATGTAAAGTGGTGGACTAGAATGAGGCTATAGGGGAGAAGGAGACCTCACTGGGGCACACTACCTTGTTGTGTAGGGGCCCCAGTGCCAGGAAGGGTGCACCTTAACACACACAGTGGCACCCACCCATGTCATGAGTTTTGCCTGTCAGCAGCCTGAGGTGCAGGGCCCCAGAGCCCCCTTGCACCTGTCTCCTTAATAGCTGGCAGGCTTTGTGGCTGCAGCAGGGCCTAGCAGGCCTGCAGTAGTTTTTTTTTCACTCCCCCCATGCCCTAAGACAGACACAGTCAGTTGCACAAGCACCCATGTCATGAATTTTGCCTGTCAACAGCTGGAGGTGCAGAACCCCGGAACCCAGACTCCCTATGCACCTATTTCCTTGACAGCTGGCAGGCTTAATGGCCTCAGCAGGGGCCAACATCCCTGCAGTTTTCACTCATCTGTGCCTTAACACACACAGTGTCACCCATGTCATGAGTTTTGCTTGTCAGCAGCTTGAGGTGCAGTTTCCCAGAAACCCCTGTACCTATCTCCTTGAAACCTGGTAGCCTTTGTTGTCTCAGTGGGGCCTACTGTCCCTGCAAGTTTCATCTGAATCAGCCAAAAAATGACTAAGTTATAGATATTTAATTGATTCCCCTTTATACTCTATGTCCAAATCTCTGAATCTGTCCAGATCGATGCCAAATCTTCTGAAGTTGATTCAGCTGAATCAAATCAGAAAAGTGATCCAAGTCTCCAAATCAAATCTCTGGCATCCAAATTGGCTGACTCTGACTTCAAATCGAATAGTTCTCTATTCACACAGGCCTATTGAGACCACCAGGATCTGGGAGATGGTATCCCACCATGTTTTATTAATGGGGCCATTGATGCCAATCTCCCCAAGCAAGACCACCTCATGGATGGCCTTCTGTTGCTCCACCATCCTCTTGAGCATCAGGTATGTGGAGTTCCACTGAGTCTCCACATCCTGCATGATTTTGTGCTGTGGGATGTTTAGCTCTGTTTGTTTGTCCCGCAGCATCTTGCTCCCCTTGATGCTCCTGTGGAAGTAGCCTGCCACCTTCCTGCATTTGGAAATGAGCTTGCTGGTGGTGCTGGCACCATCACTGGCAGCCCTGTCCTACTCCAAGGCATCCCTGACAATGAGGTGCAACTTGTATGCTGCACAGCGATTGCCAACAAAGTTGGTATCACAGACCACCTTGACCATATTGGACCCATTGTCGGTGACCAGGAACCCATGAGTGCAGTTGCCCTGTCCAGTGAACCACCCCTGCACCAAGTGGTTCATGGCCCCTGTGATCTCTGTTGCCATGGGGGAGTCATCCAGCACCTCAGCTTGGAGAAGAGCCCAATGATGGCCTGACTGATCACATCAGTGCCCTGTGAGGGAGAGGTAAGCGTTATCTCCACTCTGGCTGCTCCAGGTGTCCGAGGTGAAGTGTATGGCCACCTGCGGACCTGCCTTGAGCAGCTCTTCCCTCAGGTACTCCCTGCATGCCTTATACAGGGAGATCACAACTGTCCTGCTGAAGGTGGTGCATGTGGGAACTTGGTATGGTGGGGCCATGAGCTGCCTGAGCCCTGGCTGCTCAACTAAGGAGAAAGGCTGACCATTTACAACAAGCATCTCCCTAATCCTCTGTTTTGGGGGGATGGGGGCTTTGGAGCAAGAGGTGGACTTCCCTTTGGGCACACTTGCACTGGTGCCAGGTTGAGGAGGAACAAGGGCAAGGATGTGGTGCCTGTGGAGATGCATCAGCATCCCTGTGGTGCTCATGTGTTTTGTTCCCTTGCCCTGGCTGATTTTGGCTCAGCAGTAAAGACAGATAGTGTATGTGGGATCATCTGCCAGCTCAAAATGATCCCAGACCACCCTACCTGCTCGCTTCTGGGTTGCAGGTGCATGTGTGGATGCTGATGCACTTTCCCCCTCCCTTAGCAGGCAGAGGCACAGCAAGAGGAGGAGCAGACTCGGCTGAGCCACTTGCTTCCACCTGTATGTCAACCTCCTCTGAAGTGCCTTCTGGGGAAGGATACCTGGCTTTAGGGGAACTTTGAGGGGTATGGAGGACAAACTCAGATGATTCATCCTCCTTCCCCAGAATTTCCCTTGCTAGGGCATTGAGATCCAGCTCAGCATGGGAAGTGAAACAGGGGTGAAGGAGACTGTCATGCTGGTGCTGGTGCTTGTTGTTGTCATGGTGATGATGGTGGGGGGTTCTGGCTGGTGCTTGTGGAAGGGATGCAGTCTTGGGCACAAACAGTAGCACTAGCACTGGTCCCCTCTCCGTGCTGCTTGTGGAAGCCTCATCCCTTCTAGCTGGAGGAAAGAGGCTGTGACTCAGTTTGGTTTGGGGGGGTAGGGGGAGGAACTTCCACCTCTCCCTCTACCTCCTCTTCCACCCCTCCCTGAAGGCTTGCCATCACCTGTCGTTCCACCACACTTTATGGTGTGTTTCAAGTCTTGCTTTTCTACAAATATATACATTTATTTGTGTTCCTTTATAAATTCAATAATGCATGTGTGGTGCAAAGTGGAAATGTATAACAACAAATATGAATGAAGAATAGAATGTCTTTCCCTTATATAAATTCAGTAATGTGGGTGCGTGTGGTGCAAAGTGGAAATGTATAACAACAAATACGAAGAATAGAATGTCCTTCCCCTATATAAATTCAATAATGTGAGTGACTGTGGCACAAAGCAGAAATGTATATGAAAAAAATATATTATAGAATTTATATAGGAAGAAAGATATATTTATATGTGTGCTGCAAAGTATAAATGTATAGAAATAAAATATAAATATATTTGCCTTCCTGTATAAATTAAATTCTATAGTAATCCTATCCAATATAATTATAAAATTGAAAAGAATAAATCAATGAATATAATAATAAAATAAAAGCATGTGGAAGAAATAAAAAGCCAAAAAGGTATTTTGAAATCCCTCTTGCTAGGCTAGCCTAGGCTAGCAAGTAGGAAATCCTTAAGACATTTGGCAATGTGTAGGGGGTGCACACAGGTGCACGTGAACCTCCTGAGCATGGCAGTGCACCCCCTACAAAAAGGCGCTGCTAATAGTGTCGGTGGTGCCTGTGGGGAGTTGCCGCTTGCCACTCCATCCCCCCACTGCCACCACTGCTGGCAGTATCTGCAGGCAGTCAGTGATCACTGCTGGGCACCGCCAATGCCGCTGGTAGTGTCTGCGAGTGGTTGCTGACTCCTGGTCGGCACTTGCCACCCTCCCCCCTGCTGTCGACAGTGCCAGCAGTGTCTGTGGGAGCTCCCCACTTACTGCCACCATTCTCCTGCTGCCACCATTCCCCCCAGGTGCTGGTGGCATGCATTTTCATGCCTTGAGAAGATCAGTGCTAGTAGTCATCATTGTCTGATCCTGCTGAGCAGCTGGAACACACAGCTCACAAACTGACACCAAGGCAGAAAGCAGGACAGTTCAAACAATGCTGCCTTTTATGCTGTTTTTCCATACCTCCCCCAGAGCACTGGGATTGGAAGGGGCCTCAGGGAAGGATCACAGTCACTGGCCAGCTACATTGTCAATATGAGAGCAGTCCTTCCCCTCTCTTGCCCCCTCTTCCCCCTCCCTCTTCTTACTTTCAGTTTCCCTGCAGGCAAGCCCTGCTTCAGCTTCAAAACTCGAAATGTTTTGAAACTTTCAAAATGTTTAGACTGCCCTCATTTTGTTTTGAGGCTGTTTCGAAGCCCTCCGTTTCATTTCGATTTCGCTGTTTTGAGTTCGAAATGAGTCGAAACAGTGTCAAAATGAAACAGCCGGCAAAGCTTTGCATAGCCCTACTATCTAGCTTGTCTGCTGCCCTGACTCCTGATACTTTATGTATATGTATGTAGACCTACAATTTGTGTTTTAACCTATTCTACCTGAGTTGTGTAGGAACTAACTTGCATAGGATTTTTGGTAGTAATATCACATATACGTTAGTGTAATTCATGGTGTGTTAGGCTAGTTTATTCCAAAGGGCTGGTGCTAGCAATTGTGGTGCTTGCTCTTTTTGCAGAGATAATTCTGCCTTTAGCTCACATGGTAGAAGTCTGTGTGTATTACTATACACACATGAAAAGCTCTACATTTGTACTTAACAGGGTTCAGCACTGTCTATGAAGTTCATTTTGAAGCATTAGGCAAACACTTCATTTCCCTACAGCCCAGCGAAACCCAGCCCAGCCCAGTCCTGGTTTCACTGCCTGGCCACATAGCTCAGCCAATACCTCTGAAAAATTATCTCATTTCTCAGGACAGCTGTCTTTCAGACAAATAACTAAATATGTTGACCAGGTATGTCTCAGTCCAGATATGCAGGAAATCCCAAAGAAGCTGGTGCATGCTGTGAAATGCACATGCTCACAGCAATAGTGGTGTATTATACTGAATCTGTTAGTTTAAATTGCTACTAAAAATTTCAGCAAGTCCCCAGTCACAGTGCTTCAGAACATAGATTAACCCTGATTTTCAGCTTGCTTTGAATATTTTTCTCAATTTGGGTCTTTCACAACTACACTGATTACAGGCTTATATGCAAGTTTGTTTAAACTTATACCTAGCTCACCAACCAAATACCTTTCTACTTCTGTTCTTTGCATTTGTCACTGTGGAGCCTGCACCTCGCTCCGCCTGGCCTATCGGGGTGTTGCCCCTCCCCTCAACTCGCCTGCCACGACTTGGATGTAATCAATTACCTTCAGAGGAGTCTACAGTGGAGATCTTTATCCTGGGTGGGGCCTCCCGATAGACGGTGTTACTCACAGTTGTCTGACGCGGTGGTCCACGGGGCTCCGCCTCCCCTACACCCCGTCCACACGCCAACCGCTGGGCGATGCGTTCCAGATGTTTCCAGGCCCAGTATGATGGCCTCAGACCAGTTCCCCGGTTCCCGGTCATCCTCCCTCCTGCTGAGAGGGATTCCTCCTTTCTCCTCTCTTACAGAAAATACTCCTCCGAATCAGGGGGAGCTGGTGGGTGCTCCCCCTGGTTCCAGCCCCCTCCTGGAGCCTCCACTGTCTCCCCTCTCCTACCATCAGCAGAGCACTCCCCTGCCTCCTGAGCGTCAGCCGCTTCAGGATGCAGAGAGAGTGCCTCGGCTTGCACTCTCTGACTGCCTTTTGCTCTGCTGTTTGCGAAAGGCTTCCAGCTCTTGTCTAAGCTGCCTGCTTGAGACCTGCAGGCTGGGTCCTCTCCGCTCTGTGCGTGAGCCTGGAGCACGAATAGCACACCCGTACTCTCTCTCCTTGGCTCCCCCTTTCTCCCTGTCCTGCCAGCATTTGTGAACCTTCCCGCAGCGGCCGCTACGGCCGCTGGGATTGGCTCAGCTGTTCGCCGCGCCGGGAACAGCTGTTGCCAGAGCCGGTGTAATGGTGGCTCGCGCGGCCGCAGCCATAGATGCGGCTCTTCCTCCCGCTGCTCCTCAGCCGGTACGTATGCCCCTCTGGGGGCTTGCTCTCAGGGTCTGGGGTCTGTGGGTCCCCCCTTCTCTCCCTCACTAGCCTGTGGGGGCACTTCGCCACCACAGTCACCATGATTAAATCAAATGGGAACCATTTGGCTTTGCTTTCCATGTGGATGAGAGCCAACCATGTGTGGCTGTAACTGGTAAGGAGAGGGCTGATGTAATATTATGTATAACTCTATGACACTCTATTGAACTTACCTCTCTCCTGGAGCTCTGGCTTTTCAAACAAGTATTTCACTGAGTTAAACCTCAGAGAAATAGAGTGGAAAAACACAACTATGGAGAGAAATAGCGTGTAAAAACATACCACGCAGTTGCCTAGTTTACTGCGCAGCAAGCATGTGCATCTGCACAGGTGCGCACTTACTGTGCAGCAAAAATCCCTAATCATCAAAGCAAATGCAGGTATCAAATTTAATTGCAATTAGTAACTGTGCAGTAATGCAAGTGTAGACATGACCCAGGAGCAAATTTGCTGCCAGGTCAGCCCAGCTGCTAGGGAGCATGGGCGACTGGTGCTTCTTAAGTCAGGGGGGGAACTTGGCCCCACAGTGACCAGTCATTGACCGAGGGGGGGGCCCCAGCGTCTGACCCTGCTGACTTGCAAGTGAAAGTGGTGTGCTGCTGACACTTCCGGGAGAGTTCTGGCACTTCTGGGTGAGCCCCCACTCTCCAGCCAGTGCTCTCAGGAGGGGCACCAGAGCTCTCACCTGCCCCGCCTGCCTGGGAGTGCTGGCTGACAGAGGGTGCACCAGTGCTCTCATGGTGTGCACATGCACCCCCTATGCATCACCATTGGGCATGAGGCCAGCCCCAGGGCTGCAACCTAGGATCCTCTCTTGCTCCAGGGCTGAGCTGCCTCTGTGGTAGCCCCCGGCTGCAGGCTATAAGAGCCCGCAGCCATTTAGTGCCCTGGAGATCCCATCACAGGCAGTCTGAGGACACCACAGGCCCTGTGTCCCCCCTGGGAAGGCCACAGCTGAGCTGTGCCTGCCTTCCTGCAACCCTTTGCTGCTGCTTGGCCCTGCACAGCCTTGTGGCTGCCAGGGCACTGCTGTCAGGGCAGCTGGGTGCAGAACAGTTGTTGCAGGCTTCTGTAACCCCTGGCCAGCGTGTCAGTACGCTAGGACTGCCTGCAGCCTGCTTCTGGCAGGAGGGCTAGGGCCACTTGCCTGCTATAGACCTCCAGCAGCCTGTCCTGTGCCTGCAGGTGCTGTGGAGCATAGCTTCTGCCACATGGCTGCCAGTCCTGTGCTGTGCCCCTGTGCTAGGTGTTGCTGGCAGCTGCCCATGGCTGGCAACAGTGGAACAGCCATGCAAGGGTCCAGAAAACTGGTTCAGGACCCATGATGGCCTCCTTCTCCCCAACTAGGCCTGCCACCACCCATGTGCACATGCCTGTGTCCTCCACCTGGGGCCCCAGCTGGAGCCAGGAGGATTTTGGAGACCTTGAGGCATTCTGGGCAATACAGAGGTAATGCACCAATTTGAACGGGGTGGGTGCTCGAATATCCACATTTACAAGGCTTTGTCAAGTGGGATGCAGGAGCATGGGCACTCCCAATCTGTGTGGCAGTGCTGCATGAAGGTCAAGGCCTTGTGGGCACAGTGGGTGGCCATGACTGATCACAACTGTTGGTTTATCCGTGACTGCCTTTATGCGGCAGCTGACCCGCATTTTGGTGTTCTGGGACCCAGGTCGAGGACATGCCATTTTTACCAGCATGGGCAGCTTGCCTGAGCCTGTGCCCCACCCTGACCCCTCCAGTGACACATCACTGGAGGAGGGACCTGTAGTGTTCAGCATCCTGTCCTGCCCAGCTCTCTGGCTGTGCAGTCCACCAGCAGCTTGGGGAACTCTGGCCAGCACCTGCCTCAACAGCTGCATAGCTCCAGACTCCACCGTAAGGAATTTCAGGCCATGTCACTGCTGGCTGTTAGCAACACCAGATCCACCCTGGGGGGTGGGTCCGCAGCTGGGCACCTACACCCCGCACACCGTGGGTCCAGGACACTGGGCGCAGATGGATGCCATTGCTGATGGGGAGGACTGCAGCAAACCACCAGCTTCACCAGCCCCAGACACATGGTAAGCCCTGCACTGTGGGGAGGGCCCTCCCCATCCCAGTCTTGGCCTCTGTCCCACCCCTGCCCCTGCCCTCCCTCCCTCCCTCCCTGGCCTTCCCACACTCTCTTGGCTCTGGGTTCCCCCCACAGCATGCAGGGAGGCTGGACACAGTGCCAAACTTTGTTAAGTAGCCCATGTCCCCACAGCTAGGTTGGCACAGGCCTCTCACACCCCAAGGAAGATGTCAATTCCAGCAGAGATGTCCTCCTTGACTGTTGGGGGTAGGGACATGTAGCACTGCCACAGTAACCCTTCAGGTGGTCATGGAGGGCTCCATGCTGACCGATGTCTGGCCCATGGCTGTTTCACCTTGCCCAGCTCCCCCACGACCACCCACTGCCTGCCCATCTGCAGCGCACCCACCCAGAGCCACTGCCACTGTGCAGCTGCTGCTGCCAGGGATGCCAATGAGAGGCTCCATGAGGCCACTGCTGGGGCTGCCATTGCCCCTCTGGGCCTCCAGCCTTGCTATCTCTGAGCCCACTGTGGCAGCACCAAACTGGTTGCAGCACCTTGTCCAGAAGACCTGGGATGATGAGCAGTGGGTAAATGCCTTCTGGCTGACCTGGGCCACCTTCTGGGACCTGGTTCAGCAGCTCTGGCCCCACTTGGAGTTCCAGGACACTAGCATATGCCTGGCCCTCCCCACGAACATCCGTCTGGCAGTGTTACTGTTGAAGCTGGCCACGCCCACCAGCCTCCAGTATGTAGGCCACCTGTTTGGCGTGCGCAAGGCCACTATCAGGGAGGCTGTCTTGGACCTTTACAAGGTCTGCCAGAATAGCCTGGCAGGCCAGATTCAGCCCATGGGCTGTATTTTGCCTGCCCCTGTGGTACAGTGTCAAAGGCCTTGGAAGCAGTTCAAAGATTTGTGGGGGAGAGAGGGAGAGGAGGGGTGTTGAGACTAACAGGCCTTGGGATAGCTGTGGTACACACATGGTCCAGGCAGTTTGGTGCCACAGCATTGCAAAGGCTATGCAAAAGACAAACAATTACAGCCTATGCAGGCTTCAGCCCCTACAGAGCCAGAGACTTCTTGGGGCTGAACTGCTTCCACTGTTATTTCCACCTCTGAACCCACATACATACACACACCCCTGGACTGGCAACTTGGAGTTGGGGGAAAGCCACATCCCAGTCCAGGCACCATTTTGGACACATGGACTGAGGGAGAAGGACCCACCTGGCTCGCAGCCCCTTCAGAGCAGGTACCCTTTAGCACTGACAGAGGTGGGGTCAGAGATGCTTACATAATTTTCCTGCTGTGGCTCATTTGAGGGGTGAAGAGGCCTCCCTTGGAAAGTGGGATTTGAGAGCATGAGGGGGGAAATGGGAAGAAGGCTTCTATACCTAGAAGTGAACGGGGATTGGGAAGCACAGTTGGGATGTGCTGGAGGGTTTGCTCTCTTTGGGTGAAAAGCAGGGAAGTGGGAGTAGGGTGGGGTAAAGTTTTAAAGTTCTGGGGTGTTGTTTGGAGCATCTGTTTTTTTTTCATTTTTTCTGGGTTGCTTTGTCTTTTATGGTTAGTTGCCCCAAGACTTTTTGGGGAGGGTGACATACAACAACAACCACAATATACTTTGGCAATGATAGAGACCTTGAAAGACAACGAAGTCACAGGGTTGGTTGCAAAAGCAACTACACTTTCAGTGGAAAGAGGAGACTTGGAGGCTGATTTGAGATATAGGTCACAGAAAGGAAATAAAAACTGGCACCCCTGAAAGTTTCAGGTTCATACTATGGAGAGACATATCTTCACTCAGTTGTTTGTACCTCTGGTTAATAAAGCTAGTTGCTGGAGACAAAGACATCTGTTGAAATCATGTAGGTTATTTCAAAAGAATTACTTAGAGGAATGAGATTCTCTAACTAACTAGAGAAATGAGGCCCAGGTCAGAAAAAGTAAAATTATGATATAATTTAAATGAGGATCATAAGGAATATGGTTTCAATTTAAATTCAGATGCTGATGACATGGTGGTATTTATTATGAAGCAGGCTCATTTATACAATTAAGCTCAAGGAAACAGGTTTTTAGGATACCACTGTAGGCTGAGAGGGGGGAAAATACATTTTTTTAACAATGTAGTTAAGTGATTTTCCCAAAATCTAATCAGCCAATCTGCCTCTGAATTTAACATTGAGTTTAAGTGGGTCATGCAACCATAAATAAAGCAATAAAGCAACCGTATAAATAGATCCAGTTATCAGTGTGAGAGTCCCTCATTTACAAACTACATCCAGTTTTACTACATTTTTGGATTAATTCTCCAACCATGTCTGGCTGCAGCTGCTTTTAACTGAGAAATGTCTTCAGCATTCACAATATTCTATCTTAAAAGTGTAGTAACCACCCAGTCACCACATAACATTTGTGCTTCATGGGGCATTTGCCTCTTCTATACTTTTAAAATAATGTTTTTCAGATCTGCTCCTCTACCACTGAAATCAATGGCAAAATTTTACATTGGATTCAGTGTTAGGGGTAGGTTAGATCCTTACCCTTGGGGAGGCCTCTGATTCTGTATTCTATTAGGAAGATGTTATCCAGAGTAATCGATCAAATTAATTCTGTAAGGTAACATTGTATAGTTTTTCACAATGTATAGTTGTTCATTTTGTTATGTTACTAAATTGGTTTAATTCTTAGCTGTTGTTTAAGTTGCTGATTGTACACGTTAGCTTCCACTGTAAAACATAGACTGCAATGTAATCTTCTGTTTCAGGCTTCCACACTTTTTTCTGAGTGTCTGAATAAAGCATCTTGCTATATATCTGACATTTAATAGCCAGCTGTTGGTTGAGGAGGATCTGAAGTTCCTCAGAACTTCCTCAAGAGCAAACTGGATACTTATCTTGCTGGGATCCTATGAACCCAGCTGACTTCCTGCCCTTTGGGCAGCGAGCTGGACTCGATGATCTTCCGAGGTCCCTTCCAGCCCTAATGTCTATGAAATCTAAGAAACAAACTGCAGACATTTACAAAAAATGAGCTTTTAGATAAAACATGTATGGCAAACACAATTTACAATGCCTCAATAGCAGCCAAAGTGTTTTAGCAGAAATATTTGCAAGTATAACTCTGGGAGAGCTGGAATAAGCATCATCTACAACTAAGTGCATTTGCTTATTCTTCTCTGCAAAATCAGTATGTACTTTTTGAACTCACACTTGACTTGATAAATGTGATGTGGCTTAGTGGCTACTACAGTATTCTCATTAGTAGGGATCTACCAAATTCATAGGAGGAGCAGGCTGTGCAGCAGCTCCTTTAAGCTTGAAGGTTTCCCCTTTGTGGCCCCCCACCGCTGATTGGTAGAGGGACCCTGCTGCTTGCTCCTGATTGGCAGGGAGGCAAAACCTGCAGTTTTACATATGGTGCTGGTTTTGCTGCTTGCTGCTGATTGGGTATGGGGCCCTGGTAGCCTTGCTGTTTGTTGCTGACTGGCCAGGAGGCAAAAACAGCACCATATTTAAAACTGTGGTTTTTGCCTGCCCACTGAACAGGAGTGAGCAGTGAGTGGTGGGGGGGAGGCGCAGGGGGGAGGAGGGGCATGGCGAAACCTGCAAAATTGGCAGGAACACCCCCCCACACGGCTCACTGCTTACTCCTGATCAGCGAGGAGGTGAAAACTGCTGTTTTAAACATGGTGCTGTTTTTGCCTTCCAGCCAGTCAGCAACAGACAGCAGGGCTGCCAGGGCCCCTTAGCTAATCGTCAGTGAATGGCAAAAATGACACCATATTTAAAACTGTGGTTTTTGCCTCCCTGCCAATCAGGAACAAGTGGCAAACAATGGGGCTCCTCTGCCAATCAGTATCTGTGTGTGTGTGGGGGGGGATGCACAGGGGAACCTTTAAGATTAAGGGAGCCACTGCACAGCCCACTCCCACCGTGAATTTGGTAGGTCCCTACACATTAGATAATTTTCTTTTCAGCATCTTGGCCTAAGTCTGGCAACTAGAAATAACTTCTAGGTAAACACCATTTTTCATTCCTTTACTAATGTTTGTGATATTGAGTCAATATCCTAGCATATAAGTTTTGTAAAACAGCCAGCCTTTTAACCTCTGGGAAACTATTCTCAGAAATCAGCTTTGATGGAGGGAACTGGCTAGATAATATGGAAACTTTTCAAACCTAAATAGCCCTTTTTAATGTGTTCACTGTCTTAAGTATTTCTAGTCTCTGATTCTGAACACCTTCTGTTAGTATGCTTGGAACAATCAAATGTTGTGAACATCATCTCTCCTGCCAATTTAGCAGATCTTGTGGTTTGCAGTTTGGATACTGATCGCCTTGCCAACAAATCTTTCTACTTTGTCAGTTTTAGGAACATGTGAGATTAGGACAGCTAAATTACTAAACCGTATGCCTTTGCTTAACTAGTGGGCTGTTTCAGGTTTATGCTGGTGTGACACCGTGGGGCCAAAACCTAAATCCAGGTAAATTGATACCCATGGAACAATGTGATTTATACCTGTTGAGGATCTGACCAATTAAATGCAATGGGGGAAAATTGGGAATAGTGTAGTAATGAATCAGGTAACATAAGTGAATTTATTCTGTTTTTCAGCTCCTTTAATCATCTGTCAATAGGCTCTTAGAAAATGTAAAGAACAGAGTGAGCCTTCATAAATTTAGGCTGGCACTTTAAGTCCATATAGTTTTCCTGTAGAATCTATCACTAAAACTGTCTTTATCTAAACTAGATTTAAGAAGTTCTTGCCAGACATTAAAAAGATCACATGCACTGCACTGCCATGAATTTGGCTGCTATGATGTAAGTAAAACCAGAATATAGCTATAGTCACTAGAGTACATTGTAGAGTAATTAATAAATCCTGATGAGTTATTCAAGATTTAGTATAAATTGCCTGACTGCCTGCAGTTCTAAAAGATATTAATATGTCTTATGTTGTGTTACAGACACATTGTTTTCTGTGATATAATAATTCTGTTTTCTAATCAACTGAACCAAATTGGTTTTATTCTTTTCCCCTTGCTTTTAAAATAGCCAATAAGTATCTTATATTGTGTTTGCTAGAATACATTGCTTTTAGAACAATGTATTTCCACTGTATGGTTGGTATCTGCAGACCAGACAAATAGGCATAATGGGGCAAGAAGTAGTCAAGACTTCAAAGTTCAAGCTCCTTCTAATTCTGTCCCCGACAAACTGTGGCAGTGCATCTTCGGTTGCTTGCCAATTTAAGGGATGAAGCAGGCAGCTGGCAGGTGCCTGATTTAGGATGGCCATTTTAGGACCCAGTTTATACAGGGGGAGGCAGCAGTTTGCTGCTACAGCTCTGGGACATCCTGGAGGTAAGGGCAGGAGATATGAGGATGGCATGGAGGCTCCTTGGTTCTGGGCATGACCTAAAACTGCACCCTGCCAGGGTAGGGAGGCTTGGTGGGACTGCCTGTGGTGAGGCAGTCTCAACTAAATGCCAGGACCGTTAACCTCCCTGGTGAAAGGTGGGTAGGGGCACCTTAACCCTGGCCCCCACCATTTGGTGGATAATGGTGAGAGCTGTGGGAGTAGTGGGGCCAGGTAAGCTCATTTGTAGGCACCTGAGTCCAGCAGGGATGTGAAATCCTGGATGACCCAGAGGAGGTGGTTGGTGAACATGGTGTGAGGCCCCACACAGAGTAGGGCTGAACTGGGAGTAGGCCTGAAGACCAGCACAAGGGCCAGCCCCATGAGTAGCTAGTTGTAAGTATCATGAAGAGACCCCATGGTGGGCTGTAGTGTAGAGTTACACGGTGAGCAGCTGGGGGTAATGTTGGTCTAAGGCTATGCCATGTAGAGTAGGGGAACTCATGGGAACTAAAGTTGCTGTGTGGTGGTACTAGGGAAAGAGTAGCTAAGTCCAAAAGGCCACAAGCAATTGCTCAAGTGGAGCTAGGGCAGTGGAGTGTGGCCCAGGATGGGTGGTATGCAAGAGGCCCCTGTGAGAGTGGGGCGGAGTGCAAGAGGCCCCCTGTGAGAGGGTGGCTGGAGTGAGTGTAAGAGTGAATGGAACCCCATTATGGACTGAATTTGCCCCAGCCTCAGGCCTGGGGAAGTAATCATAATCTGGGTGCTGTGCGAGCCGGGGGCGATCTGGGCCCGTCTTTGCGCACGCGGGCTGTGGCCAGCAGCCCGGGCACGCGGGGTCGGAGAGGACCGGGGGTGAGCTAGAATTAGTCATGGATGCGTAGTGGTTGATTTAAAGATTGTTTACTTACACCAAAGATGGTCGTGGTGTAGGCTGGACAGTTTCCAGGTTCAGCTCTGCTTAAATCCTCGTTAGAGGACCATGACAAATTCGTTCTTTCCTCCGGAGTTGTTGAAGCTCCGTGGGTTCGGTAGTTTCTCGTACAGGAAGGGATACGTCTAGAAATCTATCGGCAACGGGGAGGGGCCAGAGGCTGTTCAGGCCTCTGTTGCCTTTTAAGAAATGCGTTGGGTCCGTAAGGATCCGCAGCGCTTAGAGATCTTCACGCAAGGCGAAGGTTTTCTTTCTCTCCAACTGATTTCTCTCCAACTGATTTCTCTCCCACTTGGGCGGAAACCACCCAAGCTCTTTATACAGCTAGCAAGCCAATCGCTAGCCGCCACGTATGCATAATTTAACGTGAACCAATAATGTGGCTCGAATTTTCATACAAATGGCAGGAACTCTTTGCACCGAGCATTTCTTAGATGCAAAAAGAAATGCACCATGCAAAGAAAGCTACAAATTGGCGGGAAATTCTCCGTTGCACTGGGGTTCTCTTCTGCAGCAGAAAACTCCACCTTGCAAAGAAGCTGCAATTTAGCAGGAAAATAGTTTAGCAGTACCAAAGCACACACAAACAAAAAATCACAACTTTGGGTTGTGACAGGTGCCATCTGTGAGGCGCGGGTTGCGGTATAGGGAAGGTTCGGAGACATGGATAACACCCCCTGGCATTGGGGCAAAGAATGGTCAGCCTCCCACTTAATAAATCAAGTAAACAAGCAGGTCATGGCAGGAGAGATGGGGCAGACTGCCCTAGGCAGGTAGTCTGTCTGCTTTGGGATCTGGCCACAAAGTTGCCCCCTGCCACACAGACATTCAAGTAAAGTTGCAATGGGAACTGATGAGGGATCCCAACAATCATGTTTCCTGTCATGCCACACGAGCATGGCAGGAGGCACAATTGTGGGATCCTGCATCAGATCCCATCCTGCCATAATGCCAGTGCAGGGGGAGCCCAATCTTAGGCTTCCCCTGCACTGGCACGTAGCAAGCTTGGCTTCCTGTGCTCTCCTGGCTAGGAATCCTACCAGCTGATCAGAGCTCCCAGCTGAGGGAATGCCCCATATGCTCCCAAGGCTGGGAGTCCCAGTCAGCTGTGGGCTGTTCCTAGCCTCTGGAGCATATGGGAATCTTGAAAGTCTCCTGTGTGCTCCAAAGGTTGGGCACTGGCCACACGTTCAATTAGAGGCATGATAGGAATCAGGCACAAAGTTATTAAATGTATTTTGTGTAATAGGTTTGTCATTTATTCTTTGTTTTATCATGCCATTAATTGATTGAACATGTGGCCAGGTCACTACTTAAGACCAGTTAATCATGTCTTAAGTGTAACATCTGTCAGGGGCCACTGATTTATTGGTGATTTACTTGTGGAATTTCCAGAACATGAACAGCATTGAAGACTTGACTCTTCAAGCTTTGGACAGAGGACAGTAAGACTTGATTCTCCCCTGCTTTGCACCTAGTGTCTTTATTTATATCTCTGCCAAGTCTGTATAAAGTGAAGCAGATCTGAGTTTTTACTTGTGGTGGTATTTGGTTTCTTCCTTGCATGGCTGTAAATATGGCAAAGGTTCTAGCAGTGGAGAGTTGGGCCCATAGGATATGTGATACTTTTGTAAGTTTTAGCTGTCAAAGTCACACAGTGACATTCTACTTCACCTTGCATAAGAGTCCAAATTGTGCAGATGTCTACATTCTAGGTTTCATCGAATCCATCCTAAAACTGCTTGTTACCCAAAGACTGAGTTTCATCCAAGACACAACAAACTTTCTGTGAAAACTCAAAAACATAGACAACCTTCCTAGCAATACCTTCCTAGCCACCATGGATGTCACTAGCTTATATACCAGCATCCCACACCAGGATGACATCCAGGCCTGCCTCACATATGTACAAGAGCAACATTACAACTCTGAGTATAGACCTCAAGATATTACTGAACTTTACATTTCCTGACACACAACAACTTCAGTTTCAATGACCAACACTTCCTTCAGACCATTGGCACAGTTACGGGCACCAAAATGGCCTCACATCAAGAACTGCACCATTAAACCCATACTATACCTAAGATATGTAGATGATATCATAATTTGGACTGAAAGCCTGCAGTCTCTGATTGATTCCTGTAACCCGGGCAGTACTCCAAGAGGTACCCCCTCTCCAGTTGAAGGGATCAGAGCAGGTGCACAAGTGCTGTGGGAGGTGTAGGGACTCTCCTCTCCCTATAGAGCAGAGCCAGACCACCAATGGGGACTTAACCATATACCTTTTAATGAGAGAACAGTACGGGGAATATAACCAGTATAAACCAGGGGGTATAGGGGACACTACAATGCCCCGAGGGGACAGGATTCAACAAAGGTTAGACATTTACAATCATTGACATATTCATCCAGTTGACAAAACACAGGGTTACCAAAATATAAAACACAAACAGCAGAACAAACAATACTGGCTGGTGAAATATAAAAGGCACAAAATACAAAATGTCAAATGACAAGGAAAATAGGGCCTAGGTACCTGGATGGGGAGAAAGCACAATGGCCCCTTTCCACTGCAACAAGAATTTTCTCTCTGTTAGTTCACTCACCCCAGCTAGAATTTGAACTCAGATCTCCCACATGGTAGGCAGAAACTCTACCACACAGCCACCAGTGCCAGTATACTACCAAGTTGCTAGGGGTCTTGACCTTCCAGGAGCCCCTGCCTCATGTCAAGTTGCCTGGCCTCTTATTGGAGGAGCTGGAAGCAGAGCTGGGAACCTCTCAGGTCGCTGCTCAGATCTTTGCTGGACCAGGCGAGCCTGTCCTGCTGGTCACAGCCTCTTGTAGGCAATCCTGGAGCCCAGAGGGGAGCCTCTCCTGCCAGCCGCACACTTGGCTGCTGAGGGTCCAACTGCTGCCGGCAGGTCCCACTCCTTAAGGCTCTTCTGGGGCAACTGCTCCCACCCCACTGGCCCAGCTCTTGCCAGCTCTTTGAAACTCCTTCCTTGTGGTCCCTCGCTGCCCCTTTTATCCCCCTCCAGGTGACCCAAGGGGCCAATCAGGGGACATGGAGAGTGAGTCTTTGGGGCCCGATTGGTGAGGAAAGGGAATCCCAAGTCCTCCAATCATCTTTTACCCCTTCAAAACCCCTGGGCTAAGTCACTGCCAGCTAGCCCGTCACATTTCTATCACAAATTCAACAATCATCAGCCCTCCATCAGACTCTCTCTTGAATTCTCCAACAACATTTCCTTTTTAGACACCATGAGCAATATCCAAACCACCATAGACCACAAGAAACCCATGGGTCAACAAACTTATCTACACTTAACCAGCAATCATCCTAAACACATCAAAAAAGCTGTAATTAACTGAGGAGAATACCCACAATCGTCACCTCACAAATCTCAAAAGGACTTTCACACAACAAGGATACTCCAGAGAGAGAGATCACATTTTTGAAAGAGCCACCCAGATGCCAGATGAAGAATTGCTTCAGTACAAAAAGAAAATCCCCACGAATCACATACCATTAGTTATGACACACCAGCCTTCCCTGGAACCTATATGGAGAATCCTCAAATAATTGCAACCCATACTAGAAGAAGACCCATTTCTTATAGAGATCTTTCCAGAACCACCCATCCTAGCCTTTAAATAAGCACTGGAACTTGCTAATCTCACCACCTAAAGCACACTTTATATGACCCAAACCACACCAAATGGATCCAGACCATATCAGGACAAGGCATGTAAAATCTGCCAACACAGCTCCACCATTCCCACAATAACTACACTCCACAATGGAAGCATCACCATTCCTAGATCTTACACCTGCACCTCAAGAAATGTAATATATCTCATACAGTGCACCAAATGCTCTGATGGAAAATATGTAGGAGACACCAAATTCATACCAGAATGAATGCACACTGAAAATCCATCAAAGAAAAATATTTGATTACCTGTGGGTGCTCACTTCTCACAGTTCTAATCCTCAAAGGGAACTTACGAAACACCTTTCATAGACGAGCCTATGAACTTCACTTCATAAATCTACTGGATAAAAAAACTCATGGACTCAATATAGACATTGGATTTATGACACATTACAACCTGCCTGACATCTAACATACCAGGTAACCTGCCTTTAGCTGACCACTGGCATTCCTTCTCACTTTTCCCTCCTTCCCTCTCCCCCTCCCCCTCCCCCTCCCCCTCCTCTATCCTACCCTTTGTCTTCCAAACTTCCACTCATTTGCATCTTCACAGACTTCTTGTTTACATTAGCTTCTTTCCTTCTTGGAGAACTCATAACAGCAACAGAGCCTCCCAAAGCCTGAAGAAGGGTGTCTGTGCCCAAAAGCTTGCAAATAACTTTTTTCCAACTATTTAGTTGGTCTAATAAAAGAGATCACATCTACCCAAAGAACCATTCCTTATACGGCTGCATTTTTGCCTTGCTCAACTTAGTTTGTTTTACTGCACATACTCATAAGAGCCAGGTCTCTTAGAGGCATCTAACTGCTCAAGATAATCAGTCCTTCCTGACCACTGCACATTTCTTTGGAAATACAACAGTCTTAGAATAAAAATTAAATCCCTGTGCAATTGCTAGTGGGCAGAGGTGTCTATCAGGTGATGTTTGTGCACAGAGAGATAGTTCATCCCGAGAAGTCCTGCAGAATTTAATAGGAATGAAAGCAAAAGCACTGCAAAAAATTCCTCTGAATCATATAGCGATTGAGATCCTTTCTGCAGGTTTTCTGAGTCAACCTGTAAAATTGTGTAGCAGGGATATTAAATCCAGTAACATGCTCAGAAATTCTGTAGCATCCTAAATCTAAAGTCCAATTCTCATTTTCTGTTACATTCTGTAGATTTCAATGTCAATTTCAAAGAACACTATAAAACCATGGCTTTAGTTTCATCTCTATGGTTTCTCTATAAGGCAATGTTGTGTGAACCCATATACACAGGCATGCAGTCACTTTCCTTGATGGGAGAACAACATTTTTAGAAGCAAATTAACCAACATTTTTGGTTGCAACGCAGATACAGGAAGCACCTTTAAACATTTTCTTGGTAATCAAGCTGATTATCAGCATCTGTTTCTAGCCTATGGGTGCAGTTGGTAACTGTTTTATATTATTGTTTCAATTTTATTTTTTCTGAGCTGGCTCACATTGGTCTTTCTCTCTCTTTTCTCCAAAACATTTTCTTTCTGTCAGTATTTTTTAACATTCATAACATCTGGTCTCAAACTCTTTTTTGACCTCTTTTCTGGCAGTTAAGACATTTGCTTGAGATCATGTCTGATTTGTCACACCTGTGACATTTATGGACAAGGTGAAAGATGACACCCCTTACTGAATCGTTCTCTATCACCTTGCAATAAAAGTTCTCTAAGTCCACTGGGAATGTAGAGGCCTCTTTGGAAGAGAGAGGGATGGTAAGGAACTTCTCTCATAATATACAGGTTTGTTCTGAAAAGCTATTAAATAAATGAAAAGAATAAAGGGGAATTCGATCATTTTACTTGCTTTAATTTAGTGCTATAAATATTTGCTTTCCAAATGAAAGTTTATTTTTGTGATTTGAAAGACAGCTTTATAATAGAAGTCACAGGAACACTTCTAAATCATTTCAATACAAAAGCCATTTAGCTCTTTCTTGTAGCTTTTAGTGTCAGACAAAAGAGTTCCACAGCCAGGGATTTGCTAAACACATTTCCCCACGGCCACTCTACAAGATTTAATATGTACCCCTCTCCCACCCTTTGGTTCATAGATTTAATAGATTTCATAGACATTAGGGCTGGAAGGGACCTCAGAAGATCATTGAGTCCAGCCCCCCCTCCCAAAGGGCAGGAAGTCAGCTGTGGTCATAGGATCCCAGCAAGATAAGCATCCAATTTACTCTTGAAGGTGTTCAATGTAGGTTCTTGAACCACCTCCCATGGCAGGCTATTCCAGACCTTGGGGGCTTGGACAGTAAAGAAATTCTTCCTTATGTCCAGCCTGAAATGGTCTTGCAGTAGTTTATAACCATTTGACCTTGTCATCCCTTGGGGAGCTCTGGTGAACAAACGTTCTCCCAGATACTGGTAGTCACCCCTGATAAACTTATAGGTGGCCATCAGATCACCCCTGAGCCTGCGCTTTTCCAGGCTGAAAAGTCCCATAGCTCTCAGCCTGTCATCATAAGGTCTGTTTTCCTGACCTCTGATCATGTGCGTGGCTCTTCTCTCAAGCTTCTCCACATCCTTTTTGAATTCTGGGGCCCAAAACTAAGTGCAGTACTCCAGCTGCGGCCCCACCAAGGCCAAGTACAAGGGGAGAATGATGTCCCAGGATTTGCTTGAGAAGTATCTATGGATGCCAGCCAGGGTTTTGGTTGCTCTACTAGCCGCAGCATCACATTGCAGGCTCATGTTCATCTTGTGGTCAATGATGACCCCCAAGTCTCTTTCTTCCTTAGTACTAGTCAGTGTAGCACTGCCGAGCCTATAAGAATGCTGCAGGTTTTTCCTCCCAAGGTGGAGAACCTTGCATTTTTCAGTGTTAATCACCATCAGGTTCTTGTCCGCCCATTTGCTGAGCCTGTCCAGGTCAGCCTGGATTGCCCTCCTGTCTTCAGGTGTGGATGCTTTGCCCCAAAGTTTGGTGTCATCGGCGAACTTGGCCAGTCCGCTTCTGACTCCAATGTCCACATCATTAATGAAGATGTTGAACAATATCGGTACAAGGACAGAGCCTTGGGGGACCCCACTGGTCACAGGGCACCATGATAATTGACTTCCGTCAATTACCACCCTCTGGGTCTGACCATGGAGCCAATTTCCCAGCCAGCAGATCGTGGTGGACCCAAGGCCACAATTGGCCAGTTTCACCAAGAGGTGATCATGGGATACCAGATCAAAGGCTTTTTTGAAGTCAAGATATACAACATCATTCTCTTCCCCCTTGTCCAGGTGATAGGTGACCTGGTCATAAAAGGAAATGAGATTATTCAAGCAAGACCTACCCACAACAAACCCATGCTGGCTATCCCTCAGGATGTTGGCGTTTGCCAGTCCATTAAGGATGGCCTCTTTAATAAACTTTTCTAAGATCTTCCCCAGGATAGAAGTCAGGCTGATGGGCCTATAGTTTGCCGGATCCACTTTCCTCCCTTTCTTGAAGATAGGTACCACATTGGCCTTCTTCCAGTCTTTGGGCACTACACCAGAGCGCCAGGAGTTCTCAAAGATCTGTGCCAGGGGCTGGGCTATGATGCTCTCCAGCTCCTTGAGTACCCTGGGGTGTAGATTGTCAGGGCCGGCTGACTTGAAGGTATCCAGCCTCTCAAGGTGTTCCTTCATGAGGTCAGCATTGATGGAGGGCAGGGGATCTCCCTCACTCGGACCTCCCTGTCCCGTAGTGGGCATGGACGTCCCATGGGACTGATGAAAGACCGATGCAAAGTACCCATTTAATAGGTTGGCTTTTTCCTGGGCATCAGTTGTTAGTTGTCCCATCTGGTTTAGCAGGGGTCCAATGTTGCCCTTGCTTTTCCTCCAGCTCCCCACATATCTGAAAAAGGACTTTTTATTGTCCTTGATACTTGAAGCTAGTTGGAGTTCAGTTGCAGCCTTGGCTTTCCTGGTTGCTCCCTGCAGGACCGGACGAGTGCAGAATATTCCTCCTTGGAAGTGAATCCCATCCTCCATCCTTTGTAGGCCTTTCTTTTTAGCCTCAGGAGGTCTGCTAGCAGGCCCTCTCAGAGGTCAAGAGAGGCCCAGGCCACTTTCATTTTTTGAGGCTCAAAATACAATGCAATAATTTGTAATAAATGTTCCATTTTTATTTAACAAGTGCTTTTCTAGCTTTTTTCTTCTTCTTTCAATCCTGTCAGTGTATCTCGGTGTCTGTATGTATAACCTCATTTGAAGATAACGTCAAAAATCTAAATTTGAGGCCCTCTGTGAATGAGAGGCCCGGGCCAAATAGCCCTCTTGGCCCTCCTTGTGATAGGCCCTGTCTGCTCGATCCCTGGAGAGCCAGGGGGGCTGCTGTGCCCTCTTGCTGCCTTTCCTCCGAGATGGAATAGAATTAGCTTGTGCATTGAGGATCGCTACCTTGAGGAGCAACTACTCTTCCTGAACTCCCCTCCCCTTTGGATCATGGTCCCTTAGGGCCTCACTGACAAGCCTCCTGAGCATGTCAAAGTCAGCTTTCCTGAAGTCAAGGACTTCAGTGTTGCTGACTGACTTGCCAGCTTTACGTTTCAAACAGGTCTCCCTGCTGGCCTTGTATGTGTACTCAGGGGATGAGTAATAGGGGACAATGATGTGTCTGGCTGGTGAAGGAAACAATGCATTGAGAATATCTATGAAAAAAGGGAAGAATTTGCAATGTATCCCAACATCGGAGAGATGCTGAGCCTGAACAGGATCAAGTTTTTATTATCCCAGAGGACTCAAACAAGGCAGAACTTTTCAAGCTCTGTACCACATAGGACTGGAGCATGAACTATAAATATGTGTTAGCTTCACTGTGGTCAGGACTCCAAATTATTGTTGGTGTAATTTTACTTAGCTGTGGAAAACCTCCAGGGTGAAAGAGAGAAGACCAGAGTGACCAACTCTAGTTCTCTTATTTCATATTGTTTGACAAACTCTGTATAGTTCAGTAGACTGTCGTACCTCTGTCTGTGGATGGAACATTCTTCCTGCTTGGGCCACAAAAACACTACGCTCATCTTATTCACATCTGGAAGAGTTTTTTCCTGCCAACCCTCATACAAAAAGTGTGGCTATGATAATACTGATGTACTTAGAATATGCTGAATTATTTTTATTTCTTTTCCCAGTTATAATAAAATGGTGTTAAGTTTGAGAACCACATCAGCAATTTAGGCTAAAACAGATTACAGGAATGTTTCAATTATCCACAAACAATTGGTGCAAGCCCATGGAATTAAGCACTAACTCTGAACTCAGTAGAAACAAGTAAGCGTACAGTTAGAGAATATAAAGATTCAACTCTGAAGAGGCTCAAATGATTTACCCACTAGAGAGAATTCACTGATTTAAATATGGTGTAAATATGCTGTGAACAGATCCAGCTCCTGAGGGAGAAATATGGGTTTGGTGTGGGGTGTTTTTTGTTTTTTTTTAATGTATAAGATTTCATAGATTTCATAGACATTAGGGCTGGAAGGGACCTCAGAAGATCATCAAGTCTAGCCCCCTGCCCCAGGGGCAGGAAGTCAAAGAGAACCCTACTGCTACTTACTGTACCTAAGTAACTCTGAGCCTGGACAATCCTTCCAGTGAATAGAGTACCATACTTGACTTCATAGCGTTGGAAGGCCCAGGAACTATACAACTTTTAGGGGGTAGTATTGAAACCCAACATCTTAGTTGGTCATAGGTGTCCGAAATAGCTGCCCAAATTGTAGTAGGTAATGAGCATTACAGTATGGAAAGGCATTTATGTTTTTTTACACCATAAAACAGATCTCCCTCAGTGTCTACATAAGTCACCCTTTGGGCTCCTCAGTTTAGCTATGCTTGCTTGTTCCTTCCCAAATTGGCTTGATCTCTTCCTCTGACAGTGGCTTATTTCATATTTCAAAAGCCTTTGTTGTAAGTATTCAAGAGGCACTATTTCCTCACCTGCAGGGAGTGTTTTACCATGGTTCTGTTCACTCCCCTTCTGAAAAAGTCTTGAAGGATGCAATGGAAAATTGCTGTTTCTCCTCTCAGGCTCTTTCACACAGTCCCCAGCTATAGCCAGGGGATCCGGTGATACGTTTGAGGCTACTGTAACCTTCAGAATGCTTATGCCAAATAACACTTTGTCTCCATTAACACTGAATATGTATTTCTTGAACCCATGATTTCTCAGAGCCAAACTAAAGTAGTCTTAGATGGAGGCTATAGTATCAACTTAAATATATACAGGACAGCAGATAGCACCTGGAAAACCTAATGGGTGTTTTGGGTACCCCAGCCACTGAAGAGATGTTCCCACAGTTGGGTCAAGTCACATTTCATCAGTAGGCATTGGTAAGAATTCCATTGACCTCAGTCAGCAGAATAAGGCTGTGCGTTGGCATTGTATGTGAACCATCCCTGCTATTGGCTTCTCAAGGGATTTCATTGAGTTATCTTGACTTACAGGGTCCAAGGTTCTGACTTCACCTCTCTGTCATTTAAAAAATTTTATCATCAATTTGTTTTCTGAAAACATCACTTTTAATTCTGTTAGTTTGATCAGTGACCCCTTCAAAACGTGGCTGTTTTTACTCCCTTGCTTAAATAACCACTCATATGAAATACAGGAAGCAAATTTTGTATATAAATATATCTGTGTTTTATTATTTTCTGCACACTAAAAAAATGCTTGTACAATGTGAATGGCTACTGAAAGAGGAAAGTCATTCAGGCCAATAACAATTTCACAGTATTGACTGTTTAAGATAATTTGCACCAGACTTGACAACACATATTCCTTACTAAGTTACTTGGACAAGTGACTTGAAATAATGCCATAATACTTTCCTAATCAATTCCATTTATAAGCAGGTTAATTAAATTGTGTCATAATACACTATGAGAAAGCTTTGTTACTATATATGTAGATACACATACATACATGTGCCCAGACTCTTGCATCCAGCTATATGTGAAAGATCTTTTCCTTTCGTGAAGTGCATGACAGTTCTGATTAACATCAAGGAAGTTACTCTCTATAAATCCTATCTCTGAATTTGCCTTAATAATTTGCAATTCCATTAAAGGTTCTTGTGCTTTGATGCCTCCTGATAACCACAAGCATAAAGTGGCAAGTTATTGTCAACAGAACAGTAGGAGAGCATGTGAAAGTGAGGGAAAGCCCACAGAAAAAATGTAGGCTTTTTGACCAGCTCTATATTTTATGGTATAAATCAAAAATAACTTTTTTGATGGTTTTTCCCACACCAACGTGTCTAGGAAAACTTCCTTCTCCTTGTTGTAGTAGTGGACATCCTTTACTTTCCATTTTGTATCTCCTTCCACACAAATGTTCTATTTTGTATTCACAATCCTTTAACTGTTGGGGATACAATGGCCATTAATGTGCATCTTTAAGTTGCCTGAAGGGATACTGTAGACATATCTTTTTATTTTCTCCTTTTACTTCCAGGCACCACTAAAACCCAAGCCTCTTTAATGTTTTTGTTTGGAAGACTGCTTTATGTAAGCAAAAGGTGAGAAAGATGCCAGCTCTAGGAAAACGTTAAAAAATTCCCAGAATCAGTTCAGATATGTATCCATTTCTCTGAAATGTCTCCATAACTTGGGCAAACAGGCCTTTTAAAGTATATTTTTGGTAGATTTCTTGTTTCTGCTGGGGCTGGAAATACTATAAGGGCAAATTTCTCATGGTGCAATGGGGCCAGATTCTGCAGTACACTGAAATTGGTATTGGTAGCTGTGGGAACTCAGCATCTCAGGAAATGCTCACCATGCCACATGATCATCCTTTGTTGGTTCTATATTCAGTCTTTATTAAACTTTAATGGCCTGATCTTGCCAATATTTTAGGACTTCAGCAATTCCAATTCAAGTAAGGAATTTAATTCCAGCCAAGACACCATTCACTTGAACAAGAAGGTATCTGTGCAAGAAAGGCACTCTGTGCTCTGAAAGGTTCCATGTGCCCATTAATATGGTAGTTAGATACGACAGTTTTATGCCAATCCATTTAGGAATGTTACTGGCTAGATCCTGTCACTCGTGCTCATATTGAGAAGTATCTTATTTTGTAAACCAGCTTATGGCAGAAAGAAATACCAATCAACTTGAGTAAAAGGTTGGTAGGCTCTGGCCTATATCTTTAACTGGTACATCTATGAGAACCCTCTTATCTTGCCTTTCCCTCCCATACCCAAATTGTTTACAGACTCTTGAACCCGTGTGTCTGATTACAAGAAACATCTACCAACATTTTAACAGAATCCAACCTTGCAAGATTTATGGCCCCTAATCGGTTGTGCAAAGGGGAAGGAACGCATACAAATTTTTTCTGTCACTGTTTAGACTCTCTTGGGTTCCTCTCTCTCAACTTTATGGAGGGAGAGACTGACACTTATTTGCTCTCTGTCAACATCTGGCCTGTTTTTTGCTGGGCTTTAGACTGGGGCAGGGGAGGGAGAACAAAACGTTTGAGCAAATATTAGCATTTATATTTGAGAGAATGTCTACATTTTTTGAGTCTTGTAGCCCTCATCTATGTTTAGAAGTAAGCAGTTAAAATGAAGTAATGATTCCAAGTTTGGATGTAAATAGAGAATGAGAGGATGCAAGAAGGCAACTCTTGCCCGTGTAACCGCAAACCAAAATTTTGACATGGCTGAGAGCCATAGAACACAATACTTCTGGTGTGTACATGCATAGAGTCAATGATATGTGTGGCATGTCCCAGGTCAAGTAATAATTTGTCATTAAATGACCTCTTAGAATAAATAAAATAAAAAATAATAAATGGACGGAGAGAAAAATAGTGTTTTTATTTAGCTATTATTTCTAGAGATGCATTTAAATTGTTGGGAGCTGCATGTGAGTCATGGGCCATAGTTTGCCTACCTCTTAACTAGGCTTGCTCTTGGTAATGGTAGGGAGAGTTTCTAAGCTGACCAAATGATGCTGCTGAGTATCATTAGAAAAAAAACAACTAGGAGACTGAGGTTATGGACAGACATAACTTTTAGCTGTTTTTACAGGGATGTTTTAACCCTGAATAAAATGTGTTAAAATTACAATAGTTCTGGTAAAGTTATATTAAAATAAGAGCATGCAGGTTTAACAGTTACATCCTAACACCTTATATCTGTATCGTTCAATATTGATATCATCGTTACATGCATTTATCTTATCTGAGATCAAGAGCAAAATAACAGTTTCCCATATGCTGAACTGTAACTGGTAAGAGGTCCAAGAGCTTTAGGGTTCTGAAGCTGGCTGTGCTGGCATTCAGTTGGGGACCAGTGGTTATAAACTGTTTTGCCATACCTGGGAGGACAGGACCAAAAGTGTGTTCTATCTAGGGTTTCAGCATGGTCTTTACTACATGTCATGGAAACAGCTATCCTTACAGTTTGCCCTTGTTAGAACCAGGACACAATGCTGCACAGTATAGCGCTGTCATCAGGGGTGACTGGCGCCTTCTGAATCTGGGGGGGGCACAATTTGTGGGTGGGTGCAGGGGTGGGCCAAAAGCCCTATATCCACTCCTATACTTCTGAGCCACGGCTTAGTGCCCCCCCCCCGCCCAACATGCCACCAGCCCGAGCAATACTGAGTCAGGGGCCAATCTCGGGGGGGCATGTGCCCCTCCTACCAGTCGCCTGTGGCTATCATAGTAGGCAGGTCTAAAGTTCATTATAAACACACTTGGTCCTCAACTGTACTCACCATTTCTATTTTAATGTGGTCAGTTTCATACTGTAAATGGATTTGAGAAGTCAGTGCACATGCTATCCCATTTTCCTGCTGGTTTTGAGTCTTGATTATGCAGTACTACAGCATATGATAAAATTTTGGATTTCAGAAAGAAATAGAATTCCTTCCTGACATGCAACCAGTTCATCTTCAATTCTCTGGTGATTACCCCTTCTGTCTCCATCTCTCTGTCCCTGTACTTCATGTACTGACTTGTTTCCAGAAGCATTCATCCCATGAGATAAAACCAATCATTCATTCAATTGTAGGGGAGACAAAGCCAGCTAACCAGCCAGCTTCAAAGGCTCTCTGCTTTGCTTGCAATACACATGAGACAGATAGTTTGAAACATATACTGGAGAGGCTAATGAGAGACAGAGTGCCCTATGTGCTCCTGGTTTTGGTTTAGCAGTTTAACCGTCGGCAGTAGCAGACAGTCTGAAAAATTCGGCAGTGGCAGAAGGCACAGAAGTCACAACATGGGTTAGAGTACGGCTTGCATGATTTTGAAGTAGCCACACAATTTGCAGGTGTGGGCCTGGGTTCAGGAGACCTTTTCGGTGCAGTCTTTTTCTGGAAGAAAAAAATGAAACACAACACCAATAAAGGTCAAGATTGAATCATTGATACAAAACTGAACCTTGGAAATATTGGCTTCAGGCTGGGAGAAAATTTCTAATATTATGGCTGGAATCAATCAAAAATAAGGAGTCAACCTAATGATGCTGAACCATACAAAATGTTGGCTTAAGGTGAACTGGACAAGAATGGACAGAGCCCTGGAGAATACAGTGTGTGTGTGGAGTGGGTGGGGGCAGGGGAGTAATTGTGCATTGGCAAAAGGCTGGACCAGATGATCTAAGAGAAGTTCATAATATTTTCCCATTTCCATTGCCTATTTATCTGAAGATCTCAAATGCTTTTCAAAGATGGTGAATTGAATCTCAGGATTCTGCTGCAGAATCTTCATTTTATAAACAGGGAAACAGAAGGACTGTAAGGTGAAATAACTCATCTAAAATCACACAGGAAGTCTGTGGCACACCTGCAAATGGAACACAGATTTCTTGACTGTTAGGCCAGTGCTGTCACCACAAATCCAGTGGTCATCTCCATTAATTTGTTAATTTTTTTACCATATTTTCAGAGACCTTCCTAAAATTTATCCCTCTCTGCTGTAAAAAAACCCACCACCATGACAAAATATTTGTGCATGGAAATGAAATAACTGTACATACCAACAGGTAACCAAGAATCATTCTGTTTGGGCATTGAATCCCTATTTTGAAGCACAAATAAGTGAGTAAAAAAGAGAATAAATCCTTTGGAGAAATGTAGAAATGAAGTTCTCTATGAATGCAGAAAGTTGCTGTGAGTGCACTGCATATGTGGAGGGGTAGCTGGGATCCCATACTTCTAGGATTAGCATTGGGTGTTTGTAGACGACACACGGTTTCCTGTTTCAGCTGCTGCAATTGTGTTTGTGTTTGCACAATCTACCTCTTTAAAAGTCTTTTCAACGCTTTTAGTTAACCCGGCTCAGAGAAGTTTTATTTCCTGGCACTCCGGCTTAGTACGCCCGATCGTGTTGTGCACACACTGAGCATCTCAAAGCATCTCAAAGACATGTAATTGCTTTTCTTCACCACCAGGTGGTGCTGTGCTTTTTCTTTAGCCAGGAAGTGGTACTGTGAATTTATTTTGTGTGTTATCCTTAACCCCTCCCTCTCATTGCTCAGCTGATCAAGTGTGGGTTTGAGTGAGGCACGGCTTTCAAAATATATTATTTTAAATATACACGGGTGGGAAAATGGCTGAGCAAGAGCAAACCTGTAGCGTGCAACAAGTGGTAGTTCATTAGTCCTTGGTAATTTTTTTCCCACCTGTAATGTATATTCTCGCCGTGTACCCACCACTCGTGCCCCCCGCCTGCTGTGCCCACCAGGTTCATAGCTGCCCAGCACTGCAGCATCAACAGAATGGTAAGTTTGCAAAGTTTTGAGTTTGTTACCCCTACCCTAAGACTTCCTTGAACATTTTTCTTTTCAAACCTTCCTATTTCAAACAGTCCTGTGTCCAGAACCATGGAAAAAAGTCCAGGTGGTTGCTGCCTGTCACATGCACCATTTAACATATCCACTGGCCCCCCAGTTTCATGTCTTCTTTCTTCCCCCTCTCTCTGAACAATGCAGCAAGTCCTCTGATCAATGGAGAGAAAAAAGAAGAACAAAGGATGATAGTGTTTAGATTTTGTATAGATAGTTTTATAGACAGAGATATATTTTGTATAGATAGAGATAGTTTATGGGTAGAGATATAGAGGTATTTTGTATAGATAGAGATAGCTTTAATATTTAATATTTTTATATATATATAATTTCCTTACTTTAATTATCTATTATTTAATTTAAGAACTTTTACTTAGTTTGTCTTTTTTTTTATTTTGATAAAAAGTGCCACTTTTTCTGTTCATAAAACAGTGGCACAGTGGCAAGAAGGCATGCATGGACCTTTATTGAGGGTGATTAGCAACTCTTTTTTGTATTATAATGCATGTTCCCCCTGGGCGGGGGCAGGGGCCGGGGTGTCCCCCTGGAACATCTTCAAACAGCATTTTTTCTGCCCATCCATCCCTTCATCCCTTCCCCTGCTTTCACACCACCTCTGACTGCAGGGAGCCAGGTAGTGAAGGAAATGGCAGAGCAACCTATTATGGGATGTTCAGTTGTTTTGTCCTACCACCACCAGTGGTAGTGTATGTGCTGTCCCCCACCATGCTCATGTTCCATCCAGCACCAGTGCCCCCCACCTGCTGCTGCTGCGCCCAGCATGATGTTCAGTGTGGAGCACAGTGACATCTCCAGAATGATAAGTTTTCAACAGTGTGTGCCCTTAACCCTTCAATATTTCAAACCTTCCTGTTTCTTATAATTCACATTCTAGAACCATGATGACTAGTTAAGGTAGACGCTGCCTGCCAGACTGTCCCCCCAGACAGACTATGAAGCATCCCTGGTGATATATAGGTAATAAATGTCCCAATGACCTCAGGGCGGGGAGGAGGTTCAGCAGGCAGGTGGTGTTTTGACTTTTGTTGGTTCAAACTCCTGTTCTCCCTTTTTCTTCTCCTCCCTGCAGAACACTATGGACATCAGAGATAGAAAAGTTTCAGTATTGACACTATCAAGAAACCAGCTTTTTTTGTTATGGTTATAAAGTTCAGAAATTTAAAATTGTGTCAGTTGTTTTTTCTTTCATTCATATGTATATAGGTGGATTGTGTTTTGGGAGTGGGTGGAGTCAGTCAGCTGGTTGCTCCTGTCCTTCTCAGCCTGGGGATCCTTTGCATGTATGCAAGATAATTTCACAAAAGTCAGGAGGTCACATGAATCACTTGTTGTTAACAGTTGTTTATGAAGTCATGGCATTATTGGAAAGATGGGAGGTCCTCCAGTGCTTTCTTTCCCTGGAACCCCAAAGCCGGGATCACCTTGTTGTAAGCAATAGTTGTCCATTATCCCCTACCCACTCTGCCCATCCACTCCAGAACTGGACACACAAAAAGAAAAAGCAGCAAGCGGCAATACTTGGCCAGGCATGCATGCAGGGAGCTTGAATGACAGCAACTCTTCTGTGTAATGGTTGGCTCCCCAGCCAATTCCTTTCTGCTCTTCATTTTTTCACAGTAAATTGAAATGCTATCTATTTCGATTGGGAAATCACAATACAGCTGAAACAGTATAGACATTTTTGTTTGATTAATATTGATCAGTATTACTACTATCAAGTGTGAAGTAGCATAAGTGTGTGTGTGTGTGCATAGATAGGCTGGGATTTTTCTCCCACCAGAAGCAGGGTCATATTTTGGCCCCAGCCCTGGGTTAACAGGCAGGGAGGGAGAGGCCACAGCCCAGGGTGCAACACGGGGATGCTTGGGCCAAAGTCTGTTCAGAGTGTGTATGCATAGCTTGTGAGGGGTGATACACCACTTACACTTTATGGGAACATTACAAGATACTTACAAGTCACCAGTCACGCATCTTCCAGTCACGCCTCTCAGGAACACAAAATGATGATTGAGTTCTGGGACGAGGAACTGCATTGGTCATATCAGTTTCTCCCCATTCCTTCTGCTCCTCCAGATGATCTGTGCTACTCCCTGGAGTTGAAGGGGACACTGGCACTGGGATCAAGTGTAGGGTGACTTGCTCTTCTTCTTGGCAGTGCCTGTCCACCAAGAGCACAGAGCAGTCTCCATACTCCTCTGACATGGTCATGGTACAACTCTCAGGAGGAGCTGCCTCTGTCAGCATGCTCTCCTCCTCCTCAACCTGGTCCTGAAAGTCAGCATATCTGGAGTGTCGCCCTCATCCTTGGAGAGAATGATGGACAGGTGGTTGTAGAAAGGAGTAATTGTGCGCCCTGCTCAAGAGCCAGAGTTCACATCTTTGGCATGGTAAAATGCAGATCTCAAGGCCTTGATCTTGCACTGGATCTGGGTCCAGTTACGATTGTGCCCTCGAGCCTGCATTGATTTTGCAATGGTGACATAAACAGGCTTATTCCTCCTATTTTCCAGACTAGCCATGATGCTTTGCTCCAACCAAATTTCAATTAAGTCTTGCAGTTCTTCCCGGGTCCAGTTGGGTCCATGTGTGTTGGAGGTATCAGTCTCCTGCTCTGAGACCACCACACTGCTGGCCTTCACTTTCTGAGACATGGGGAAACAGCTCATGGTCAACAGCAAGTCCATTGGGCCACTGTCCATTGGGATGGCTGCTCAATGCCCAGGAATGTTACCATGTTACCAAAATCAATTTACACCTGCCCTGACTGCTTGTGTTTTGGCCTGTCATCTCCTAGTTAGTCCCACAATGAAGGCTTTTTTGTTATGGCTGAATAAAATAATTTTATTGCAGAAGCACAGTCTGTTTTTGCAGACCTTGGAAATGTATTCAGCTGGCTGGTCCAACATTAAGAGGAGAGGACTATTGAATATGCCTTTGGCCGATTGAAAGGATGTTGGCAGGAGCTTACGTGCCAGCTCGAGCTGGAGCCAGAAAATATCATGGCATTTGTAGTGGCAGCCTGTGTGCTGCACATCTTCTGTGAGGCCTGTGAAGAGATTTTCAGGGGGTCATGAGGTGAAGAAGTACAACAGGCAGTGGCCAGACAGAGATGTGGCCGGGCAGCAGTGCAGGGACCAAGGGGTTATCAACAAGGAGAAGCTGGTTGAGCGGCACTTGTTCAGGAGTTGCTGACAGCAACTAGCAGTGCTTTTTCTTTTCAGTACAATAAATTCTTTTAAGATTTATAACTAAACATCTGTGTCTGTCTGCAGGGGTGTACGGTGTAGCAGATGGGGGGTGAAGGGGAGGGGGATGGGGGTACAGGGGAGGACGAGCAGGGCAGGGGGCGAGGTGGGATATGTGGTTGCTGCTTGGAGGCTGGCCCGGGGGGGGGGGTGCTCATTGCACACCAGCACCTACTGTCCTGTCGGTGGAAAGGTTAAGTTTGATGGCTGGGTGGGACGCCTGGCGGCAGGCATGCGAGACAGGTGGGGGTAAGTGAACAGTATGAAGTGCACCTTAGGAGTGTGACCGGGGGGTGGGGTGGGGTGGGGTGGGGGGGAGGTCATATTCCACCCAAAGCTCAACAGCAACCTCATTTACATTTTTTTTTTGGTAGTTATGCACCCACCACCTTTTTTTTAAAATAAAGTTTTGTAAATTTTGTAATTACATTTTGCAATTTTTTTGACTACTTATGTGTGGCATGTTTTATTTCTTCATTTTTTTCTCTCTTCATGGGGTTGGCTTGGAAAGGTGATGCATGACTGCGCCCACTGGTGATGCAGGCTGGTGATGCTTTCTTTTGATGCAAATTTTTGCTTGTAGTTTCACAAAAGAAAGAAGTCAGTCAGTTACAGGAGTCATTGTCTTTCAACAACCCGTTAATCCATTACTGTCTTTATTTGGTTTTCTTTTTTATAGCAAAAGCAAGAGTGAGTTACATTTGTACTTACATTTGTATTACATGGTTTACATTTGGGTTACATCGTTTACATGGGTTACAAATGTACTTACAAATGTTTACATGGGTTCACATGGGTTACTAAATAACCTCCCTGGTAGGACATAGAGTAATGCAGCATGGCTATAAGAGGAAGGATTGACAGTGGGTGACCTCCTTTTTCTTCCCCCAAGAGGAGGAAACTACACATCAGTCAGGAAGTTCAGAGAAAATGACTGCTAACTCCAAAGATTCTTTCCCTAAATGTACATATAAGTGTGTATGTGTGTGTATGATTATTATATTATAATTATATTCTACTTATAACAACTTATATTTATTATAAATCTATATAGTATATGTCTACAATATACAGTCTATATAGTATAAGTCTACAGACATCAGGGTATATACAATATACGTCTATATATGAGTCTATATAATAAAAGTCTACTATAAGTATAAACATGCTATACTATGCAATAGCATACTGTTTCAGAGAATGCTGAACAAAGTGTCTCTTAGGCTCTTCCACTTCTTTATCTTCTCTTGCTGCTCTGGGAACAGCATGCAGCTAGGAAGGGAATGGTACCTAAAAATCAAAGGGAGGGAATCATAGCACAATAATATAATATGGTATAATATATTAACATATACAAAGAAATTGCCCATCAAGAATGATGGGGGGGGGGTGGGCGGGGACAACAGAGGCCTGAGTCTGGCCTCCCCCCAGCCCTGCTTTGGGCTGGGGCCAGGGCCTGGGCTGTTTCCTTGCTCCTCTCTGGGCTGGGGCCTGGGCCACTCCTCACTTCCTCCCATCACTTCAGGTGGGGCCTGGGTCATTCCCCCCTCCCCTTTGGGCTGAGGCCTGGGTCAGTCCCTGCCTCCCCTCACCCCTGCCTCTCCCTGCTGCTTTCCCCTGCTCCCTCTGGCTCCGGTCCATTTCTCCCTTTTCCTTTGGGCTGGGGCCTGGACTGGTCCCCACCTCTGCTGCTGTGTCAGGCCAGGGCCGGGTCCGTTCCCTCTCTCACTTCCCCCATCACTTTGGGCCGGGGCCATTTCCCCCCTCCCTTTCAGGCCGGGGCCAGGACTGCTCCCTGCCTCCTCCTGCCACTTTGGGGTTGTGTCCCCCTGCCATGAAGGTCAGTCAGGGAGGGGAGGGGTGAGCTGAGTTGGTGGTGGCACGCCGCTTCTCAAGTACCCCTGCCCGCTTCTCCGTGCTACTGGACAACTCTATATAACAAAAGTATAATGTAAGTAATACATACTATGGCATATAGTTCAGAGAATGCTGAAGGAAATGGCCTTTTTCTCTTCCAGGAGCAGCCACTATAGAGCTACCATGAAAGCACAGAAAAACAGGATAGGATTTTTTACTGAAAACCAACGTGTACCAGCTACAAATAAAACATTCCAACAAACCGGTTTTACAAGAAAGTTGAAGTAAACAATCGACCCCCTCCACCCTCACTTACCAATGAATACCTAGCGGTGCCGCTTTCTTTCACACATCCTAAAGCTGCGCTCATCCAGGGACTTGACGATTTCCTGCACCCCAGTTCTGTGGCCTGCAGTCTTGTTGAATGCTGTATTCCCATTTTTTCTGCGTCTGGTGTTTAGCCACGTTTCATCCGCCTCCCCTCTCTTGTCGATACTACGAACGTGCAGTGTGACTACTGTTCCCGAAATTTACAGGCCTTGAATGGGGCAGGTTCCGCCCCCTCACCCGGCCTCATT
Organism: Alligator mississippiensis; assembly: GCF_030867095.1. NCBI lineage: Eukaryota > Metazoa > Chordata > Crocodylia > Alligatoridae > Alligator > Alligator mississippiensis. Next base: position 24,544,531 of record NC_081832.1, read on the forward strand.
TTGGTGTGAAAAAAACCCAGACAGTTTGGTGCCAGGGTGGAAAAGAGTGTGAAAAGGCGGGAAAAGTGGCAGGAAGCTGTGTGTGCGCAAAGTTTCTGGGTTTTGTGCCAAAGTTCTGGGGTCTGTGCAGGACAGTCAGATGCAAGCCCCAGAGGCAGAGCAGACTGGCCAGGCATCAGCCTCTGTAGGAGACTTTGCAAAGTGTCTGGTGGCTTCCCAGGTGGATTTTGCAAGCAGTACAGGGACCGAGGAGACATCCTCAGGAGAGGCTGGTTGGGAGAGGTGGCGCAAGTATGGGATTGCTTGGGAGCATAGAATAGCAGTGCTTTGTTCTTTCTTTTGGTTAGATTACAATAAATTCTTTTACAATTTACATCTGTGCCTGTCTGTCTCACCCCGTGGATGGAAGGGTGCAAGTGGCAGGGTTGTTTTCCGGTGAATGTGCCCAGCTGCGGGGTAGGGGGGGACTTAGCTTAGGTGGGTGCAAATGGCAGGGTTTTGGGGTGAATGTGCCCAACTGCAGGGTGGGGGGAACTTAGCAGGAGACTACGGGTGGGGTGGGGCTAGAGGCAGGAACTGTGGAGGCTGCTTAACATGTGCTTCCTGCTGTAATTCATTAAGAAAGACATTGGGGGTGGGGAGGACGTAGATTGGTATTTGGCTCCCCCTGCTGGAATCTGCAGGGAATGACACACGGGACTTATGTCGCTTGAAAAACCATGTCGTTCAAACACAAACACAGCGCACCAAAGTAATCCAGGCTAGAATTTTAAAGGCGCAGTTAATTAACAAGGACTAAATGTTGTGTTGCCTACAAACGCCCATTAACACTTCAATTAGTTTTAGTGTTTTCAGATTGAGGGTAAAATTTTCAAATGTGTGTACATTATTTAAGAGCCTAAATCCCATTGACTCAATGAATGGGATTTTTGTTTGAACACTGAACCCCACATTTATGATTTTTGGAGCAAATGGTTTTTTACTCTATAAAGTTTAATCCCAAGAATGTGTCCAACAGCTTTTGAGGAGGATTTTTCAAAGGGGAGCAGAAAGGCAGAACACCACTGTCACGGGTCCACAGGCAGCAACACTCAAAAGTATTCTCTGGCACCCCTGAAGATGGGTGGTGGGGGAGGCAATATGGAATGTTCTGGAGGCAGTGGCTGGTAGAGGAGGCTCCCTGCAGGAAGAGTGGGGAATGCAGGTCCCCAGTTGAAGCTGTGACTGAGGGGCGATTGACCCTGGGAGATTTTCACAGGAATTTTCAAGAGGGCCTTGTGGCAGCCTATGCATAGGTAAGGACTCTGATCCTTTTGTTGTACCTTACTCTGTTGTCAAAGCATTGATTGCATTTTTGTTTTTATGACATTTGCGGTGCCATTGTTACTGCACCATTTTTTAGGACTTCCTTTTGGAAGTCCTAAAAAATGGCATAGTAATAGCCTGTATTGCACTGTGCACACTGCACACGGTTATTTTTAGGCACTACATTGCGTATGGTGATGCACTATAATGGGGGGGACATGTTGCTATGGTGACGTAGCTGCAGGGTCACAGGTTTTGCCCATTGACACTGTCACCATAGTAACATAGCATCATGTGTAAACATGCTCTGTATGTACATGTGCAGTGTTCCTGCAGAAGTTACCTAAGAATGGCCTCTATAAAATAATTTTGCAACTACAAAAAACAGCCCTAAGTTAAACTACTTAGTTGTCTGAAAGATCACACATGTATAGCTTATCAGTTAGAACTTGACTGTTTAATCCTGAGAAATGATATTCTTTTAGCCAACATTCAGGTTTTCTAATTAATCTGTTAGTTCAGGGGTCAGCAAAATATGTCCTGTGGGCTGGATTCGGCCCACCAGGCCATTCTATCAGGCCTGCAGAGTCCCTAAAAAATTTAGAAAATTAATATTTATCTGCTCCTGGCTGCCTGTGAAAGATGACAGGAGCCAGGGGCAGTAGGACCCAGGGGAAGCCAGAGGCAGGGCCTAGCAGCAAGGCCTGTCAGGCCTGGCCCCCACAACTAGAAGCCTCTGCCTACCAGAGGCTTTTGGCCTGGGACTGTTCCCACCTCCCTCTGCCTGAGAGGGCAACACAGATAACGAGGGAGGGGAGGACTGTGGGTGATTGCCCCAGTCCTTGGGGCCAGGCTGGCTCCTGCTGAGTCCCGCGGTTGCTGCCATGCAGCCAGGAACCATGTGGTGCTGGAGTGCCATGGCAGCGGGCAGTAAAACAGTGAAAGTGGTGGCAGGCGATGGAGAGTGGGAGTGAGTGGGCATGCAGGAGCGCAGACAGTTGGGTGGGAGCATGGGGCCCATGCTGGTGTCCTGGGGCCAGCACCAGCAGGGTCCACAGCAGGGTGGCAGGAGTGCAGAGCCCGGGCTGGCAGGTGCTCTATGGAGCTGGGCCAGGTTGTGCCAGTAGGGAGAAAGGGCAGCCAGCCTGGCTCCATAGAGCCCTACCCACTCAGCCCCGTGCTTCTGCTACCCCATTCTGGGACCTGCTGGTGCTGGTCCCAGGACACCAGTATGGGTCCTGTGCTCCCACACAGCTTGTCGCTGTGTTCCTGCATGCCCACTTGCTGCCACTCCTGCCACCTGTAGCTGCCGTTTCCCAACTTTTCTGCCGGCTCACCAGTCACTCCAGAACCACATGGCTTCTGGCTTCATCGCTGGACTGTGGGACCATAGGGCCCATGCCGGTACGCAAAGGCCAAGAGTGGGAGGAGTGTGTGTATGTGTGTGTGCATGCCTCTGCAATGATGGAGGGGGAGAGAGACACAGAGAGAGTAATGAGGGAGGGACAGAGTGCGTGCATGCGTGCGTGTGCGCACGCGCACGCGCGTGTGTGTGTTTGTGCGTGCATACACGTAAGGTAAGTCCCACATGCACATCCCCCTAAACACATGCACCCATACCCCCCTTTGCACTGCCATACACACAGACCCACACATCCACAGCTCTTCACACACTCCAACCACCCTGCCCCCACACACAGATCCCCACAAACTCCATATCCACAGACACCCCACATATCCACACCCCCCACATGCTTCCTCACCCCATACCCCCACACCCCCACACCTATCCCCCCCCACAGACACAGCCACACCCTCCCCCCACACCTCACATACCCACAACCCCACAGCCCCCCACAAACGTATACCCTTACAGCTGTCCTCGACAGCTTTCCAAAAATTAGTAAGCAGCCCTCTGCCTGCAATAATTGCCTGCCCCTGTGCTAGTTCATGTTTGCCCTCTTTATTTAATTTACTTTGGTTGCAAACTTCACTAGGTGGAATAGAATTCTGCTTCTGACATACTGCAATTTTTTCCCCTAAAAATGACAAAAAAAATCACGAAATTATTTCTTTCTGACTTTTTCTCTATTGTTACATTTTTACATATATTTAATTGATTTAGAATGATAATAACAGTTGTGTAATTATGTACTTTAGACTGAGGAGATAATCCGCTAAAAATACAGGATGAGAAAGGCACAAAAATATGCCATCATAATCTGACAATATTTGGAAAGCATTCACCCACCTTGGAAGAGATTTTCTTTTCTGCTTCTTTCCTACTTATCTTCCGGGATGCTTTTGTTAATTCTCCAAAAAAAACAAAAAACAAGTACAGAAAAAGCCGAATTAAGTCAATTTCTATCACAAGTTGTATTTGTCTCTTATGATAAACAATATATTGTTTTTATGTAGGAGTATACCAGAGATGTAATTAGCAATTTTTGTGCCCTAGGCAGAGATACTGGAGAAGAGGATGGAATGCAGGAGCCAAGTGAAGGTCGTTGCCATAAAAGTCTTACCTGACCCTGGAGAATCAAAGATTCTAGCTAGTGGCTAGTGCTTCCATGATGTGGGCTCCCTGCATATCAGCTGCTGCTGCTGCAGGGTAGGTCACTTTTCTGGCAACCTCTCTAAATTGGCACCCAGGGCTGGTGCTCTGACACCTTTAGTCACGCTACTGGAATATACATATGGTTCATTTCTCTTTTTTTACTGGTAAGAAATAAAGTGGCCTGACTTTGCAGAGCTGTGTGTTCTTAAAATCTGGGATCCTTTTCTTACCAGCCATCTTTACAGAAACACATTTGGTGCATCTACATGTGCACATACTGTGATGCAATACATTCTGGAGCAGTTCATGCTGGAGTCAACTGTTTCTGGTTGCAGCATCTACACATGCAACCAGGACAGCAGCAATTTGATCCAGGATGAAGCAGGCCCCTGACTGGCTGGGCTGACTGGGTGCAATGTACACCTTCAGTCACCATTTACATGTACATTTTGGTGCAGTCATTAGGCCTGTGTGAAGCGGCTAGTATTTGCTTCAAATTCAGATTTGGTCAATTTGGGGGACAGTGATTCAATTGGGTGATTTGAATCACTGTCCCAAATCAATTTGGCTGCTGACAAGTTAGCTGAATCGTTGAATCACACAGGCCCCATCCCCTGCCCACTCTTAATGGCTGCCCTGCATGCCCCAGGTCCCAGGTCCCAGCTCCTTGAAAAAATAAAGCCCTGGCTCACTGGCTCCTGCTGGGTGGGGGGGTGCTGCCCCCCACTGCCTCACGCCATGTGGGAGGCTCGGCCACAAGCCCCACAACCCCCACCCACTCCCCCAGCTTCCCCATGGCTGCCTCACCCAGCCCAGCTCCAGCCTTTTAAAAAAAACCCCAAACCCACTCACTCACTGGCTCCTCCCCAGCAGGGAGCATTCCCCGCTGCCCCATGCCACATGGGGGGCTCTGCAAAAGCCTCCCAAAGTCCCAAGGCTGCTGCAGGAGCTGGTGAGTCCAGTGGGAGGGTTGTTTTTTTTTCTTAAAGGGCTGGGAGCTGGGGTGGGTGGGGCAGCCATGGGAGGGGCTGGGGAAGCAAGCGTGGGTCAGGGGGCTCATGGCAGAGCTCCCCACGTGGCGTAGGGCAGTAGGGGGTAGCATGGATTGCCCCCCAACCTGGTTTGTAGGGGCTTTCTTTTTTAAAGGGCCAGGAGCAGGGGCTAGGCCAGGCAGCCATGGGGGGGTGGGGGCTGGGGGAGCGGGTGGAGGTTGGAGGGGCTGGGGGAGCAGGCAGGGGACAGGGCTTGGCCCCCTCCCCTCTTCTTTATCCCCCCTCCTCACCCAGCCACTACTTACCAGCTCGGAGTCCGGGTCCAGCTCCTTGCTGCAGCAGGTGGGGACTGCCCAAATCGCTGAAGCTCTCCAAATCTTTTCTAAATAGATTCGGAGAGCTTCAAATTGATTCAGACCTTTTAATTGATCCCGATTTGATTCAGAGATTCAACCACCGAATCAGGCCGAATATCCTCTGAATTGAATCAGTACCCAAAGCTTCACACAGCCCTATCCGTCATGAGATAATACTGTCCCCAACAGTATCCTCTGGTGGAATTAATTAGTTTGCTGCATCCTAATACTGATGCATGTTTAGACTGTGATGCTTTACTGCAGAGCTAATTAGTCTATTCTGCAGTAAAGTGCATGTGTAGCTGTACCCAGTAGATTTAAAAATATGTTGACACTTGCTTCAATGAAAAGTGAGTACAAATTGGTGTAAACTGGTGCCATTTTGATTTGATAGCTTTTTCTGGACAGACTGCTCAGGTGTAAAAGAAGAAAAGAGGTGAGGGGTAACAGAAAAATCAGGGCCTGTGGTAGCAAATGAAGGTGCTTACATGCAGCAACCACATGCCCAAGGATTAAAAGAACAAACAAACCAAAAAACCAAAAACCAAAACCAAAACACAGTTTTGTTGCTATGCAACTAAATTTATCATCATTAGATAAATGTTTGGTCTGAGGGCCACAGGTTGAAAACCACTGGATTAGGCTACTGAACTAAAAGGTCCTTTACTCATTGGTTTCCTCTAACTAGAATTCAGTACCTGGCTTTATGAACATACATGGGCAACTCTATTTTTCCTGGGAAGCTGCCTGGCTGGTGCACTGTCCTATAGAGCATGCTCAGTAGGCTAGAGGGCAATGTTGAAAGTCAAACTATGCGTAAGAGCCAAAACCTACAGAAACAGCTATATGTGTACTACTTAGACATGGGAAGGGTAAATTGTATCTGGCCCTTAGTTGCTCTATGCCTCAATTACTTATCTAGAAAATGAGATCTCTTCTTCCAGTCATAGGATTTCTACAAAGATATATTTATAATAATATTACTTATAATACTTATATTAAATTATTGTATATATCAATAATGAAGGTGTACTGAGATACTAAGATGATATGGACCATATTACTACCCTAGAGAAAACAGTGAACTTCAGTTGACTTCAGTGGCAAAAACAGGCCCTAAAAGTATGCATAAATATATTTATGTAATTTTATTTTAAAGTTTGATTCAAATACAAGGACAAAAAATAACTTCCATATTAGTGGAAAGGACAATATTGGTTTAGGGAAAAAAAAGTCACAGTGTGACTGCAGACTGCAATGGAAGCAATTATGTGATACTGACAACATATCTGTTCAGTTCCATTTATTTTGGAAATTTGAAAGGCCTGCCAAACCTTTTTGTTGTGACGTCTTGGCTGACATTGCTGCTGTAGTTCACACCAACAATGTAGCATTTTGTTATTCTTTAAAACACCACATTATCTGACTTAGATGAGAAAACGGTGTCAAATTACTCTGTTAGTTTATAAACATACTTCTGTCTGCAAAACTCATTAGCTTGCTGCCAAGTGGCAGAGTTTACTAACCTACTATTGAGATGGGTGGGAGGTCTGGGAGATTCATTTTGTTGCTGTTTGCCAGACTCTGTTCTGTGTTCTCCTCAATTGCCATATGAGAATAGGTAGTTGTCAGCAAAATGTAGCAGAGAAGAAAGCCAAAGAGGAGGTTCTTACTTTCCATCCTGAGGAGAAAAAAAATCCATTTTCATGAACACCAGAATCAGTTGCAAACTAGTATATTCACATGAAGGAGAAAGAAGGATCTCAGAAATGATTTGTTATAGAGTGATGCAATTTCACTGATATGCCTCAAACACATCTTTTTACTTGCAATATTTTGGTTCTACTACTGGAATGAGTAGCTGGAAAATGAGACTTCAACAATCAATTTTATTTTCTGAATTTTCCACCCCCTAAATGTTAAAGTTTAGCCTGTTGGGTTTTGTTTGAATTGTTTTGGGGGCAGGGGCTTACTATTGACATCTTAACTGGTAAGCTTAGCCTTAGGTGAGGAAGGATTGAAAGTGTTAGAACTGTTCAGTTCAGAATTTGAAAGAAAGGGATTGAGGATCTGTCTACTGTAGTAAAAAGACGTTAGCCCCCATAATTTTGCAGTAATGCTTGAGCAACAACCATATGATAGAAGTGTCTTATGACCATCTTATGACCCTTTTGTGTAAAGATCAGGAGGTCTAACGTCCAAGCTGTGGTCTGTGGTTCTTACTGCTTGCCTTGCATTTTGAAATCATCTCTGTCCAGTGCCTCAAGGTTACGTTAAGATAGGAAGTTACTAAAGTTTAACTAACTTTGTTGAAATTGCTCTTTTCTTCTGAACATGCTGCAATTCTACCTTTGAGTGCGCACGTACTAACCCTGATAAGTCACATTAACCAATAACTAGTTAAGTACAGCCTACAAGATAAGACGTCACAATTAGGAACTGGTACTGCAGCCAATAAACTTCTAATACGTCAAGACTCTGTTGAATGTAAGCTATAAAAATGTAATTCCAGGCCAGACTCATCGTCAGCCCTGATTTGAGCTCTCTGCTCCCTGGTCGAACTGTTTGCAAACAATAAACCTAAATGGACCCAGCCTGTATATGTGACTCTCTCTTTGAGGGTAATTGAACAAGCCTCCAGGGGAACGAAACTAGCCGTTTTGGCAACACTACTAAGCTTCTTTGAACGGTTTTTAGTGTTGCTGTTAGGCACAATGATTGATCCTATCTGAAGGGCCGGTTTAACACATAGGCAAACTAGGCATAGGCCTAGGCCCTGAGCTGTGCGGGCCCCGGTCCTTACCTCCATGGCAGCAGCATGAATAGCCCCATCCATCTCCCTTCCTTTCCCTTCCTCTCCCCTCCATTGGCCTCACCACTGAGGTGGCTGCTTCCTAGCAGGGGCTCTGAGCCCCACTCCCTGTGGGCGGTAGCACCAGGGTGGGGTGGAGGGGTCTCAACTAGCCCGGAGCCCATGAGTTTGTTTGCCTAGGGCCCACTAAAGGCTTAATCTGACCCTGCCTATCTGTGCAGTGTGAGTGAAGCTCCATTTGGCAGCTGCTGGCAATCCAATAAGAATAAGAGGGGAAATGTCTTTGTAGGAGTATTTGTACAGGAACATAGACATGGTCAGATCTGCTGATGGGTAGCTAGGATAGATGAACTGCAGATGAGCAGCTGTCTGAACAGGAACACGTGGGATTTCCTAGACAAACTGAAAAGGAACAAAGAGCTTTCCAGGGAAGCAAATGCTCTTTCATTTGAATGAAGAACATAGCAATGAAATAGAATTCTCCCCTCTAAGATACATAAGTGGTGTTTACAGAGTTTTTAGGTATCTAAGGGAGTGTCTGAGATGCTGACTGTGCAGTAGCTGAAAAATACTGAGCAGTAGCGTGCCACAGCACGGACAGTGCTAATATGCTACTGTGCAGTATGATTAGGCTACTGTGCACTAGCGTTACCTAAAAGACGTTAGCCAGCGCTACTGCACATTTATTTAATGCTTTTTAATATAAGTACTAAATAAATGCACAGTAACAACTGCACAGTAGCATCTCATGCAGGCACCCTGTGTCACCCAAATCAAGGTTTTCCTTGTCTGGGACAAGTGCTCTAATCACTAAATTTTTGGGATCCCTATGCTGCTGGCTCTGGTGAAGGAAGTGCTGCTAAGACATGCATGCCTTATGCTGTTGGAGAGAAGTAGAATTATAATCAGACAAATGCATCTTGGCACAAGTTAAAATTCCCCACTGAAATGAAGGGAAAGCCAGGAACCTTCTGTGTAACAGAAGAGCTGATTCTGGAGGTATCTCAATGCTGCTCATTGAAATGAATGGGAGAGCTGTTTGGCTCTGCAAGGCAAAGCTGAATTAAACTCTGGGTTGCATAACCTGTGTACTTGCTCCCCATTGAAAATATAAGGGAACTATCCATCTGCCCAGGAGACCTGTGAGGAGTACTTTAGAAAACCACTATATTGTCAACCTTTTTACTTTAAAAAACAATAATAAAAATCACCCTCAAATTTACATGTGAGGTAGTTTTGTAATCACAACAAAGCAGTCCTACTGGATGGAATAGATGACCTTGCACAGCACCCTTAAGAATCACAATGGCTGGTCTTGTGGCAGTGGAGCATATGACCCTTCATGACTGGCTCTTAAGGATACTGCCCAGAGTCATCTGCTCCTTCATGGAAGTAGTAGGGTAGGGAAGGGACACATTAGTCCAGATCAACACTACCTTGCTGTTCCCCTTGCTGTTCCCTCAACTGAAGTGGGAGGCAGGCATTAATCCTATATCATGAAGGTAGAAGCTCAGAAACTCTTAAGAGTTGTGTTTCAAGTCAAGGCTTCTAGATCCCTGGTTCCACTGCAGAAAGCAGGAAACTGGGAAACCTTGGTGGTTTGGGGGCAGTCCATGTGGCAGGTTATCACTGGAACTGGCAGAAAACCCTCCTGGAGTCTTGTTTGGGCTTCACTGGAAATTGGTCAAACCAGTAATGAAACACTTTTTGATTCAACAAATTAACATTTTCCAGCAAAACAAAACAAATAATAAAATTCTTATAAAACCACCCACTTTCTCCTACCCCACATCTAAAGTAAGAAAAATTTGGATTTTGAATTTCTAAAACCAGTGTTATATGGATTCACAGTTTTGGTGCTACAGGTCAATAAGACTTGAATTCACAAGTCCAGTTCAAATCTGAGTTTTTAATATGTGTAAACAGTTTACATTTGATTACAAATAATTAGTTTAATATGTATTGACAAGAAATTTGAGGCTGAAGACAACAAAGATACACCTTGATCAAAATGATTTGATACAGAAATATTATTTCTATTTTAATATTTTTAACGTGTTTACCCCTAATCATCCTTTTCCTGATTGTTTGATTCTCTCACAGGATTTTGTTAAGGGCAATAACAGCTTAAGGTCTTTACCTATAGTTATTGACTTGTACTTGGGGGAAAAAAAGATTTTCTTCCTAAACTGAACCTGAAAATGTAGGGCCAATGTATAATTGGAACAATATGGTAGTTTCCTGAAACTAAGTGTATTTGATTTATCAGTTGATTAATTGTTTTTGACTGATAGTGAAATGTGGAAATCAAATCAAAAGTCCTTTTTCAGGGCTTCAATTCCCTCTATCGCTTGATTTAATTTTTGACAAGTGAAGCAGTAGTTCTCCTTAGATTGAACCCAAAAAGTAATCAATCAAAATAAAATCAAACCTTGGAAAAGCATGCTTCCTCCATAAGCATCAGCCCCTCCCTTGCTGCCTTCCAAGATTCTGCATACATCCTAATGCTACCTTCTGCATGGCTGCCACCCAGGGTGCTCAAGTGCCCAGTTACACCTCTGCTTCTGGTTCATCAAGGCTAGTCCCCTTACCTGAAGCAGCAATGTCCTATAATCTCTTTCATGAACTGATCAATCTCCATTTTAAAATAAGCTAGGTGACACTGGCTGGAGACTAAGTTCAGGAGGGTATAAGAACTGAAACTGAATACTGCATGACATTGCAAAATGAAGAGGAATACAGTAGATGGTAGGAAAGCTCTTTGTACCCTGTTCCCATATGTGAAACGACAAACATCAGTCCCAGGCATGGCTACCTCAGCTACTTGGTAGCAGCCTTCATGAGCTGAACTACCGTGTACATTCCAAACTGGAATGCTCTCCCAGTCTTTTATTCCACTGTAGTCTCCAACCCACAAATCTTTTCTAAAATTCTACTGCACCAATCTTGCTTATAATAAGTCACTTGCTGTTATGTAATACTGCTGATATATACCAAAGAAAGAATCAAAATGTGGAGGGACTACAGCAGTCACTGTATGCATTTGAGGGGGTGGGGAGGTCCCCAGCATGCTTAGCAGCAGACCTGGAAGTGGACCAGAAGCACTTCCGGTCCACTTCCATGTCTACCGAGGAGCATGCAGGCCCCTCCCCCCCAAATGCCCTCCCAGCTTGGTGATTGGTGCCTCCTGGATTGGGGGGGGGGCGGGTATCCAGGGTCCCTCCATGGCTGATCTCCAAGCTAGGGAGGCACTAGCCCCAGGAAAGGGGCGGCATTAGAGAGAGAGAGCCCCAAGAGAGGGGCGGTATTCTTGAGAAGGCCCAGAGTGGGCACAGAGAGCCCTAAGAGAGGGCAGCAGTACAGAGGAGGCCCTGGAGAGAGGGCAGCAGTACAGAGAAGGCCCAGAGAGAGGGGCGTGAGAGTAGAACAAGAGACCGAACAACGTCTAGTCTAGCTGCGAGGCTTGGGCATGGTATAAGGGGTGGTTGGAGCCATGCATAGCCCATAAGGCTAGGGTGCCCGGGAAGACCCACGGAGAGTCCAGGAAACCACGGGGACGGAGGTCCCAATGAACCATGTCTAAGGGGGGCTCCCAGTGTACTCCCCGGCAGACCCAGGAGTGGACTGGAAGTACTTCTGGTCCACTATCAATTTTGCTGCTAAGCACATGGCGGACCCCCACACTCCTGTGGGATGCTCCGTGCACTCCAGCATCGCAGTGGTCATGAGCCACACCTACTACCTCAAGGTATGTAGAAAAAACTTTTAAAGCTGTGTCTATGGCTGAATCACCAATTCTCTGAATTAGCATCGAATCTTCAGATTCGGATTTGGTTGAATTGAATCAGGGACAGTGATCTGAATCAACGAATCGAATCACTGTCCCTGATTCAGGTCGAATCTGAATCTGAATCGAATACGGTGCCCACTTTGCACATTCCTAATTAACATGTTAATAGTGCCATAAACATAACATCTGCCAGGGTACTTACAGGCTGGCCAGTGGTTCCTACAATAGCTGCTTCTAATCCCCAGGAGAAAGGACCAATGTCTGGGGAAATGGAATATGCCTAGGGCATATTTACACTCAGGCTTCCAGATCACTTCTCAATATCTATAGCCAGCAAGCATAAAGTAGAGAAGGATTCAGACTTCTGTAATTTATTCTGGGAACTCACCTGCTGGCTGGATAGCCCCAAGATGGGTTGGGAGGATAAAAATGACACTATACTGAGGACACTGTTCTAGGCTTCTGACTTTCCTTGTGAAAAAACAAACCCAAGAGGAAATATGGAATAAGGTTGTTTCTACTAACTGAAAGTATAAAAGCCAGTCCACTACCTTTCAGAATTTACAAAACTGAGGTAGCGTTTTTTATTCTTTTAATAGGATTTAGATTGACAGAGATCATACTTTGGGCCAGACTTTCAAAAAAACTCAACAAGTCAACAATTTGGCCACCTCAATAAGAGCTGTCGGTGTTTTGTAAACCTGGCCATTGTTTAGGCTCCTAAATGGGGGTTGAGCTCTTTATGGTTCCCACTTGTCCTGCCTGCATTGGTGGATGTGGAGTGTTACATAGCCATTAAGTCATTAAGACAGCCACTCCTAGTACTAGATAGCCATTAAGACATCCACTCCTTTCAAAAGTTGAGATATGAATGGAAGAAAGCGCTTGGTGTTTGTTTGGGAATTCCGGCAACAAGTACATATACTGTGATTACTATCAACTAAGCACCCAGTTCCTAACATGAAATACATTGCAGAATATTTCCTCACATTTTTCTGGGGAGACTTTATGTGACTTCCTTGGATAACAGAGCTAGTCCCATATAGGGTAAACACTACCTGGGCATTGTTAGAAAGACAGGTACATTTTTCTCTGGAAACATGCTTCTATTTTTGGTCTTTTTTTTCCAATTAAAATTTCAAATCAGCTGTAGCCTTGAGAGCTGTCAACAGTCCATCCCTCATTGCCTCCTTCCCTTAGTTGATTCAAACATTTTTTTACAGTTCATTCTTCTCTCAGCTTTTGCTCACATTCAGTATGGGGACTGAAAAAAGGTTATTTAGGTCAGTGGTTCCCAACCTTTTTTAAACTGTAGACCAGCACGGGAGCAGGATGGGGTGCATGGAGCTGGCTGCCTCCCTCCCAGAGCTGCCCCGCCACCCAGCTTTAACCCAGCATGTGACTGCCAGTGGCGGAAGCCACTTGCCTGAGTAGACAGACTAGGGTCTGAGCGGGGGGCTCGTGCCACGACTTGGCAGCCAACCCTTTGTGGCCTGGTACTGGGTGGCAGCCTGGTGGTTGGGAACCTCTGATTTAGGTTACCTTATGTTTGATTAAAGGAGTACAAAATAGTAGGTGTCTGGGTTTTTTTTTCCCATTTCATAAATGCTTAGAAGGGTTGGAATTGTTAGGTCAAATGATACACTATGTTCTACAATGAGTTGCCAATAAAAAAAACCTGTTGTGGAATTCTGGTCTGGCAAACAAAAGAACACACATAAAATTTCCTGGTGAAATAACCTGGTGAAAACTTCTGGCTCCAAAAGATTTTTTATAGGAAAATTGAACAGTTTTAGAGAAGAAACCAATTTGAGAAGTTTCTACTACACAGAAATGTTTACAAAAAAAAAGAAAAATCCTCTAAGCTTTTTACCAACTTAGTAGTTCCTCTTTGTTAAAAAGCTACCAACTAGTAAAAGAATTGGGAAGAATTTATTTTCAGCTCTTAGATGTGTATAATGAATTTGGTGAGCAATACATGTGCTGGCATGATTGTTTTGATGACTTTAAATCCTTAGGTATATTCTGCCTAGAAATAGATACTGCTGAAAACATACTTTCTGTAGAGCCACAATATACTCTTAACAGTTTTTTTTCTTCCTAATACATATTAGGGAACAATTATGGTAAGCTCTGTCGCTACCAGAATTTAACTTTTATGTGTCATTGGCAAAAACTTTATACTGGGCAAAACTACAGAGGCAATTCCAGGTTCAGAAATACAGCTATACACCTGCATTTCAGCCCTTTTAATGGCACATTCTCTTTCATTGTTTAATCCTGTCTTTGCACTCTGGTCTGGAAACTTCAAAGCAGAAAGCCCTAGATCTCTTGCAACTCACATGTTCCCATTTATTCTCAAAAGTGAATGAAGTCTGCACTACTTTAAATCCTGCAATTTTAGTTGTAATTTAATGGTTACAAACCCATAATGTAGACACTCTTAACCTCTGCTGAAATCACGTTAACTTAATTTGGCAAGTTACTGATATGTAACAATTGATTTTCAAGCATTCAAAAATTGTGAGTCAACCCCTCCCCACAAAAAATCATAGATTAAATGTAATAGAAATAATGGGATTAAACGTGATAATACATATTTCTTTTTCTTTGTGTTCTGGTTTTTGAGTCTTTATAACACATTGGAGTTTCAATTTCATGTTCTTCCTGCCATAATGTAGGCTTGAAACTTACATTTTTAATTAATACCAAAATTCTCAGGTATTTACATATCTCCAGGGAGTTTAAGGAAAACAACAATCATCCTGACACTGCTGATAAAACTGTAAGGTTAAATCCAGATGAGTACGGCCATGTGGTATGTGGCACTGCAGACCCATCTGTGGTGCCACACACCACACATTCAGGCATTTCCTGCACTGCTACCTTCCAGTGTGGGGGTGTTTTTTTGACCTCTGGAAAAGGGTGTGTGGCATGTGCGGTCCCTGCGGACAACCAGCAGTGGCACAAGGTATCCTGCTGCTAGTTGTCCCTGGGGAAACTAACATTCGTGCTCATCTGGACATGGTGTAAGAGTTGGCAACACTGTAATTTAAGCAAAAGTTAAACTGGTGTCAAGGGAAGATGCCTCTCATCTCACCTATTTAACAATGCCATAGATTTCATTGTGAAAAAAGTTTTGATGAGCATTAATCAGGCATTTAATGGGTTAATAACAATATTCTAACAGGCTTAGAATTTTGCTGAAAACATAAGGCTTTACGATCAAAGTACTGCATTAAACCCCCCCACCCCCACCAAAAACAAACACAGCACAAAAAATCTTAAGTACAAAAAAAAAATCTAAATAAGAACTTCATTATGTTTCAACTGAAACATTACATTAGAATGAAAAGGAAATGTAAGATGTGTCAATTCACATTTCTTGACAATAATGTAAAAGTCAATGGAGATATCTAGAAAAAAATAGTCACAAATTGGCAAAGTGGTAAATACATTCAACAATTTAAATAAAATTTGGTCATCAAAAGTCTAAAGACCAAACTACATATTTTCAACCCAAATGTTATTTCCACCTTGGCTTATGGATATGAAAGCTGGAAATTAGCTACTACACTGGCTAATAAATTTACATCTTCAGCTAAGATGGTATCAGTTATAGAGAATGGTCTAATAACTGCTGGTGCCCTTTGTAATAAAAATACAAGTCATTTGTAACATGTGCCTTCATTTAATATTGATGAGGACGTGGACAAACTGCAGCAGATAGGAAACCATATTTGCTTGTTCAGAGACTCATTCTAGAAGGTGTTTAGCATTAAGTGTTACAGGGTATCCACATGCTTCTCTGGTGGTCTAGGAAGTGTATCTTTCAAAGATGCTCCTCCACTGTGTTCTTGCTCTACATGTATGAACCTGAGGCTTTGAAGTAGGTCCAGGCATGGTCCCATTGCTCCTAAGATTTCTAGTAGAATTAATAGGGGTCATGGATGATGCCCCCTGGAGTGGCTTATACTGCCTTATATCTGTTTTTGGCATGCCAGGGAAATGATGTAGATATACCCTTAGTCATTTTATATTGTCCATATTATTAGTTTCTTTTTTTTCTGTCATCCATCTCTGCTTTTAAGTTCAGCCAATAGTCTACATAGATTAGTTTAGGGCTGTTCAGATCCTTCTATTAAAGATGAAATTTGTAGGAAGAAACAGGGGAGCTGTGGAGTGAAACTCTCAAGAGCACCCCATCTTTAGTGAATGTCTTTGAACACTAGAACATACAAGTTATTTTTGCTGGATCAAACAAAGTATATTTCCTTGTATGCTTAAAATTGTGCAGTGTACAGCAGTCCAAAGATAAGCTGCATCTATTTTTGTAGATTTATGTGCACACTTGTGTAAGTATATATAATTTAAGTCAATTTTACCTACAGGATATAACAGCTGGAATTTGTTTATAAGTGCAGAGACAAGCAAACATATGGTCACTTCAGTTTCTTGCATAATGCCTAATTTTTCAAGAATTTTCTACACAGAAACATATGGCTTTTTCAATAATCACACAATTGTTATATGGGCAACATTAACCAACATTCGAATAAGATTACTTTGAGTCATAAATGGGTCATACTTTATCCCACAGCATTGCTGAGAAGAGCTGATTTAGGTCACTGGTCGATTTAATAACATGGAATCGCTGACTGTGGCAGGGCACTGTTGGTGCCTGCCACTTTAATGGCTGAGACAAGCAGCCAATAGGTACTTGATTGCAGTGGCCATTTTAGATCTCTGGCTGCCTATATAAACAGAGCAGTTTGTTGCTGGCAGACCAGGCAGAAACATTGTCTAGCTGCAAGGCTGTATGCAACATCTTGGAAGTAAGGGCAGGAGCTTAAGGGGATGGTTTGGAGGCTCCTGGTCCTGGATATGACCTAAAACTGCACCCTGCTGGGAGTGGGTGGCCTGGTGGGACTCCCAGTGGTGTGGGAGCCCCCAGAAAATACCAGGCCAGTTACCACCCCAGTGAAAGGTGGGTTGGGGCACCTTAACCCCTAGCCCTCACAATACTGTGGATATAAGAGGGCCAGGCATGGCTATGGTCACCTGAGCCCCCACTGTGGAGGGAAGCCCTGTGGCCCCAGTGAGGAGGCAGGTGTCTAGCCCCAGTGAGGGGGGTGGCCCCAGTGAGGGGGTGGGTGTGGTGCCCCAGTGAGATGGAAACCAGAGGGCTGTGAGCCCAGTATATGTATGTGAGTGTATAGAGGTGCTTGGTGAGGGGTGTGGGGTGGAATTAGCTCAGGGTTTGGTACAAAGCTGGACCACGCAGAGTAGGAGAACTTGTGGGAACTGAAGGGGCTGTGTGGTGAGGCCAGTATGTGAGTAATGAAGCCTGATGGCCCAGAGGGGTCGCTCAAGGAGGAGAAGGGTGGTGGAGTGTGTCCCAGTAATTGGCAGTATGCCAGAGGCCCCAGTGAGAGAGGGGTGGAGTGGAAGAGGCCTCCTATGAGAGGGGAGGTGATATGAGTGTGCGTGGAGCCCAACTTTGGATTCAGTTTGCTCCAGTCTCAGGCCAGGAGTAATATTAACCTAGATGCCATCTGCAAGGTTTGGGCTGCAGTGTAGGGGAGGAATGGAGCTGCAGATAGTGCCCCCTGGCATTGGGGCAAGAATGGGCAGTCTCCCGCCTAATTAACACCATGATTATGTATCATCAAGGCATGGCAGGAGCAGCGGTGGGCTGTTGGCCCAGAAACAGGTGGGTGGGCCAGTGACAGACCAGCCCTGAGAGAGCCCCCTGTTACACTAACTGTAAACAAATACAGGTTTTGACATATATTTCAGGCTTCCCCCTCCCCCGCAATAATAGCAGGAAGTCACTAACTAGAAGTTTGAAAAGTTAAGGCCCAGTGTTGGAAAGAGAACACCACAAGCAGATCCCTTCAATTGCATGAAGCCTGACTTAATTGAGGGTCTGCATTGATCAGGCATGGGAAAACTATGGCCTGTGGGCTACATCTGGCCTGCCAGGTGATTTCATTTGGCCTGTGGGCACCCACCAGTTAATTGTACCCCACCCAACCTGCACACTGCACTCCCACCCTCCTGTGTGGGAGGGCCCTGCTCAGCTTCTGGGAGGGGCTGCTGCTGCCACTGATGTAGCTGCTGGGGGTCTTACTCAGCTTTCCCAGCTTCCAGAAGCTTCTCCTTGTGTCCCTGCTGTAGTACTCACTCCGAGCAGCAGGTACGGAAGCTGCAGCTGCAGGGAGTAAGGAGCATGGGGCTGGGGGTAGTGGGAGCCTGGGGCTCCTGCCCAGTGAGGCAACAGGAGCATGGAACTCGGGTGGGCAGGGTGTGTGTGGACTTTGTGGGGTGTGAGGGAGGCTGGGGAGATATGGCAATCCTCCTGACATGCTCCCCCTGTGGTAGACAGCCCCCGCCACTGGCACCAACAGCAGCAGGAGGCAGTGGGCTGATAGCCTGTGTAGGCATGGCCGCCTGGTGGCACATGGCTCCAGCCAGTTCTGGGAGCTTCATGTGGAAGCAAGAAGTGGAGCCAGGCTAGCCCACATCTATTGCGTGGGGCTCATGTGTAGCTCCCGGGAGTCATAAACCCCTGCGGGGAAGCCCTGTGTGATGGAGCTGGCTGCCTTCCCCACTCCCGGCTGCCATGTGCAGCTTCTGGGACTCCGCTGGGAAGCAGGGAGCAGGGCATAAAGGTAATTTGTGGCTTTTTGGGTTCTTCATTATTTGGAGATACTGGAGCAGGCATCTTTTTTACTGGAGTAAGTCTGACAGCGCAGGCTTCTAGATTATACTGCAGTTGCAGAACAGAATCTGAAGGGCTGAATTTGAGAAATGAGCTCATTTTGAGGTGTTGATCTTATTTCGTGTGGTGGAGCACCTTTGGGTGCTTGCCACTTTAAGGGCTTGAGCAGGCTGCGAGGCAGCCTGCTGGTGACAGCAGAGCCAATCAGGTGGTCACATGACAGGTAGGAGGCTGCCTGATTGGAGCAGGGTGGAGCAGCCTCAGTATAAAAGCAGGCCCTGAGGAGCAGAGTGGGCAGCTGCTGCAGGGGTGTTGCCATGGTAACATGGCCCAGCTTGAGATCTGCTGCTCCCAGGAATATTCTGGAGGTTAGGTTGGGAGCTATGGGGAAGGAGGAGGTTTCTAGGAACCAAGCCCCAAGGAAGTGGCTGTAGGCCCGGGGCTGAGGAGAAGCCAGGTACACCTAGGCTTAGAGAAGGCACAGGCCAGTCTAGGAAGGGGCTTAGAGCTTGTGGGCCTACTGAGGGGCTAGGCAAGCCCCTGATTGGAACTGGTGGTGAAGCCAGAGGCTTGGATGAGCCCAGTGGAGTAAAGGCCTACTGGGTATATGATCTCTGGGGCTCTAGGCAAGTCTGGTGTGAGTTGACTGCTGTATGGTGATACTGCTTGTACTTTCAGGATCGCTCCCTTGAGGAGCAACCACTCTTCTTGCACTCCCCTCCCCTCGTGGTTCCTTAGGGCCTCTCCAACAAGCCTCAATTTGATGACTCATTACAAAAACGTTTCACCAATGTATTAATGCCAAGTAGTGTGCAAATATGACATACCTAGCCAAGTTCAGTCTTTCTCTGTATGATGTATATTCCGTTATTCCTTATACCTACTTGGAGTTTTTGAGTTATAGTGGCAGGGAATAGGAAAAGTAATAAGATGTTTGGCCTGACTGGGTACAGTGTTTACCACTTGACATGGCAGAAATTGGAACCATATATCTGAAGTACATCTTGAACTTGTAGATCTTGAACTTTCTGACAGAGTTATAGTTATAGTTGACAACAAAAGGTGAAAATTGTTTTGAGTATGTTTCCTGCTCCTGTGTTCAATAATGAAGTGGCAACCCAGTAGCCATATGCATATGACATGAATCTAGATACATTTTCTTTAGGTGTGGGAGAGGGCCAGTGTTAACACTTGATAAAATAACAGCTGCTGAATATTGGGTTCATACTTTCTAATTATAGTAGCAGGAACTGTTCCCTACTGACTCAGTTTGCTTTCTTCAGTCCTCAGATATTTTTGTCTGCTTGAGGTCTGTCCTTTTCCTTTAGGGTATCAGATATCTCTTGATAGCCTAAGGGATCTTGAAGGTCTCTTTTGCAATGCTATGACTCAGCAAGAAGGTCTCTTAAGCTGAAAGGGAACTCTGTATTAGGTAAATCTTATGCATCTTTACTTTTCCCACCAATTTTGCAGCCAGGTTAGTTGTTATTCTTCTTGAAGGAAGGTTACTGATCCTTCTTCCTCACTCTGAAGTCTGAGTAAGTCTTTAGATTCCATCTCTCTATGAAGACTGGGATAGAACCAGCTAGATGCTACTGCTCTGGGGGTGACTGAGTACCTCTTGATTGGCTCTCTTCTTTCTTGTACTGCTTTCCTT
The DNA here is from genome assembly GCF_030867095.1 of Alligator mississippiensis. Taxonomy (NCBI): domain Eukaryota; kingdom Metazoa; phylum Chordata; order Crocodylia; family Alligatoridae; genus Alligator; species Alligator mississippiensis. The sequence goes on from NC_081832.1 coordinate 24,564,724, forward strand.
CTTCCCCAGACATCATAAGAGTCCATGATTCTAGGGCTGATCTTTACAGCCTTTGACCCAAACCACCTTTCTTGAGGGTACAAGAGCTTCTGTTGCCATATTATTTAGTCTTTTCCATGTCAGAATCTATGAGTGACAGGACCTCAGGGGATTATTACATAAAGGCAAACATGGCAGACATAAAGGCAAACATGTTGTGTTCAAAATGATGGTATTCAAGGACTGGTTATTTCAGCAACAGGTGGCCAATGTAATATGAAAATGACAATTCAGATCAGTTCATTTGATCAGAAGCAAGCTATTATATATTCCTCAGAATCATTAATATTATTATTATTCACCAAGGGAAAATTCACAAGAATAGTCTAAGATTGGAGATAATTATAATACCTGAATTTTAAAGGAATAGAACTGTTCCAAAAATATGAATAGGGACAGGTGAACCTAGCTATCCAAATTCAGCAATGGAATTTTTTCATATATGCATCCACTCTGATTTTACAAAGTCCAGTATCCAATCTAGATTTCAGCAGGGAGACTGCAAAATTATTCAAAATCTTGGCTCTATGAATTATAACTATAACTGTCAGAAATACAAGTTCAAGATGTACTTCAGGTATATGGTTTTGATTTCTGCCATGGTTGTCCAATTATTTTCATTTGTTTCCAGTCAGCTGTGAACTTACAGAAAGAACGTTAAAGTCTGTTCAGAAATACCTCAGTTCACTCAGCCAAACCAAGCATCAGTGGTTTTCCAAAGTGGTGAAATTAATAAACTTGACCTTGGTAGTGCTGTAAACAAATTCTGTAAATGAGCAGAGTTTCAATACTTTGTGTTTTATTAAAATGTGGTTTTGATTCACAAAGGGACAATCACCATGCAAGTGGTATATGACTTTTTCATGTGTACAAGGACAAAACTTGATGACTTACAATTTACAGATGTTGCAGCAGGATTAATTTAAAAAACCCAGGACAAACATTGATGCTCCTTTTTGGAACTTTTCCAGACATGTACGTTCTGTTTTTGCTCATGTTTAAAAAGGTAAAATTGTAATGAGTAGTTTAATGTGATAACTATAATTGTCTACTATTCATGAAGTGAGATTAAGTGAACTTTGGTTCCAAACTCGCTGTTTCTTTTATTTATTATTACAATCACTTTTTTTTTTTTTTTGGCTGAAGCTTCATTCAAATTCCTAGGTATCTTTGCTCAGGTATCTTTGGAACCATCTTATTTGGTTCCAAAATGACAGAAATCTGAGAAGCTATATCTTTATCATCCAACTTCCCTTACATTTACATTTCTAGGACATAAATACTGCCATATAGATACCTGCAGAAAATAATCTCACCAGGCCAGCATTTGGATCTGACCAAGTCCTAGAGCTTATGCCCGATAGTAGACTTTGTAATCAATGCAAAACCATCCCAATCTAAGTCCCACATCTTCCACCCCTATTCCTTCTGAATGTTTGTTTGAGGCAAACACTCATTTCATCTTTTGGGGGACAAGTATCGCCTTTTGCTCTTTTTTTCTACGATGTTCAGTATGTTATAGTTATCACAGCAGCAGCCTTGGACTAATGAGAAACCACATTCCATTCCATATTCGGCCAGACTTCCTGTGTGAAAGTCATTTTATTAGTTTTATCTGTGCCTCAACTTCCCATATCTAAAATAAAGATACAGTAAAATCTCTGTTTGTCTGACATCCTCGAGGTAAGGGGATTGCTGGTTATGTAAAAATTCTGGTTATTTGAAATGACACAGCAGGCTTTTCAGATAACATGGGGCTGGCGGTGGGAGGGAGGTGGCAGAGGCTGCATGTGGAGTGATGACAGCTGCAGGGTACAGTGCGGAGCAGCGCTCAGCGCCGCTGAACAGGGCAGTGCAGGGCGGCGCATGTGAAGTGGCGGCACAGCAGCAGAGCAGGGGTGGTGGCAGTGGCAGTGCAGCTGCCACATGTGAGCTTTCTCCCACCGCCTCCCTGTGTCGGGCCAGCCAGAAATTCCATCTGGAAATATTCCAGTTATTTAAATGCCAGATAGCAAGGAATTTACTCTGTTAGCACTGCCCCACTTCACAGGAGCATTGGGACAATGCAATATGAAGTACTTGTGTACAATGATAATGGAGCTATAGAGATGCCCAAGATAGGAACCATGCTGGAAGCATGATCTTGACTAGGGACTTTGGGTTCTACTATAATATAAATGATATACAATCAACTAATTTAAATACTCTGTTACAATATATTACACAAGAATACAGCATTGTTTCCTTATGCAAACATAACTTTTTCATTTCTTTGATTTTGAGTGGTAAACCGTGCACTCCTGAATTGCTGGTAATTTGGGGAAAAAATCTTAGATTTCTCTTTGCATGTTATAAAGGCTAGAGCTGATCGTAGGGTTGGGCTTGCCAGTCTGAAAACTGTAAAACTACTTTAACGATTAGGAAAATTTCCCAGAAAGATTAAATGAAAAGTAACTATGTTAGGATTCCTACTTAATCAAACATGCATCATCAAAAATGATGAACTGTTAGGAAAATAAAGAATGTGCTTAGAAAAGTTGATAAAACATTTTATCCTTGCCAACTGTGAAGGAAGGTTGTGCACATAAGATGTGCATTCATTTTCACTGAAAAAGACAAGAAATGCTGTCTTAACAACAAATATGTGTTTAAATAAACAGTTTAATTGAATGCAATAATTAATAACTAAGGAAGTAAGTGAGAAAGCCATAGAAGATGGGGGGAAAAAAAGGAGTGAGGCATTTATTTAAACAATTATATACACACACATGTACATGCATAGCAGGGCACTGGGGTGCGCCTGCTCACTTAAGGGAACAAGTGGCCTAAGGAGCTGCTTGCAGGTGGTGAAGGGCGCTAGTGAGAGACTCACCTGACCGGACTAGGGCTCAGGCTGGAGCTATATAAGCCCAGATCCTGAACTGGTCCTGAACCCTCCCTGGCAGTCACGAAGTGAGGAGCTCTTGGCAGCAGGGCTTTTGAAATGACTTGGATTTATGTAAACAACTCTTCAGGCCTGGTAACAGAGGAAAGTTCCCTGGGAAGAGGAAAGACTGGGTTTTACAGGCAAGTGGCTTTTGTTTTATGTTAAACCCCTGAAGGGTTTGGGGTGTCTGCCAGAGGGATGGGATTTCATAGATTTCATAGACATTAGGGCTGGAAGGGACCTTGGAAGATCATCGAGTCCAGTCCCTTGCCCGAAGGCATTAAGTCAGCTGTGGTCATAGGATCCCAGCAAGATAAGTATCCAATTTTTTCTTGAAGGTGTTCAATGTAGGTGCTTGAACCACCTCCAATGGCAGGCTATTCCAGACCTTGGGGGCTCGGACAGTGAAGAAATTCTTCCTTATGTCTAGCCTGAAACAGTCTTGCAGTAGTTTATAACCATTCAACCTTGTCATCCCTTGGGGCATTCTGGTGAGCAAACATTCCCTCAGATACTGGTGGTCACCCCTGATAAACTTATAGGTGGCCATCAGATCGCCCCTGAGCCTGCGCTTTTCCAGGCTGAAGAGTCCCATAGCTCTCAGCCTGTTGTTGTAAGGTCTGTTTTCCTGACCTCTGATCATGTGCGTGGCTCTTCTCTGGACTCTCTCAAGCTTCTCCACATCCTTTTTGAATTGTGGGGCCCAAAACTGGATGCAGTACTCTAGCTGCAGCCTCACCAAGGCTGAGTACAAGAGGAGAATGACGTCCTGGGATTTGCTTGAGAAGCATCTATGGATGCAAGCCAGTGTTTTGCTTGCCTTACTAGCCACAGCATCACATTGCAGACTCATGTTCATCTTGTGGTCAGTGATGACCCCCAAGTCTCTTTCTTCGATAGTGCTAGCCAGCGTAGCACTGCGGAGCCTATAAGGATGCTTATGGGAGGGGGCTAGAGACCCTGCCAGTCTACCCAACAAAGTGATGCATTTCAAATTGGTTGTCTGGCAGCCAACAGTTGCTGGCCTTCATTGGATCAGGTAAATGAGGTCATAAGGTCTATATGTGAAGGACTGCCCAAGAGGAGGGGCAGTAGCCATGATGACAACTCAAAGAGAAGCTGAACCATCTGGAACTCTCTCTCTCTTGAAACTCATGATCAATGAACTGTTTGCCTCCAGAGGAAATCTCACCTGCCTCTCGATGATACTCATGAATATGCTACTTGAGATCTAACTAGCTACATAGCTTGCACTAACACAGATGTGTAATCAAAGGCTTCCATGCCACTGTTTGCTCTAAGATATTTCTCTGATATTGTTCTATCCTGTTCCAAACCTACTCCTTGTAACCAATAAAGCTCTTCTTTGTACCTAGCATGGGAGACTTAGTGGGAGGGGATCTAGATTATGCCTTGGGGTCCCTTGGTTCGGCTGACTAAGGGAGACCACTATTTGTGCTTCAGAGACAAAGGGAAGCATCCCTAGTTCTTGCAGTGGGTCAAATACCCTCAAGGACTACTAGGCCTGTGTTTCCCAGGGGACACAGGTCCAAGATCAGTCCAGACCCTGGGTGGTGGTGTGGACAAAAAAGTATGTGTATAAAGGTCCTGAGTCCTCAGTCAGGGCACCTTTCAGGTGCAAGGAGCAGTGAACAGGTCAGCTTACAGGTGAGTTTGCTAGGGAAGGTCTGCTTGGAGGAGGTGGATTAGGAGACCCAGAGAAATGGCTGGAGGAGGCTGCAATGCCAGAGATACTTCCACTGTCAGCTCGTACTCTGCTTGTACCTGTGAGTTATCTGTCCAGGCAGGACTGCTCCCTGTCGTTGCTTCCACCCAGATCCTGGTTTGGCACTGTAGAGACTGGCTTGCAAGTTCCTTGCAGTGATGGCCAGAACAGGGAGTACCCGCAATGTGAGTGGTGCCTCCTGATATTGTCCCTTGAAGCAGGCAAGAGAGTTACAGAAGGAGGTGGCAAGGCTCCAAAGTATCCTCTGCTATGAGGACTTCATTGATTCACTGCTGAAAGAGACCTTTAGGACTGCAGAGGAAGGACATCTCAGGTAAGCTCCAGATAAGCTGCAAGATCCAGGTAAGCAGCAGACCACCTGAGACAACAGGTCAGGCCAGGCATCCTCCAAGGTGGGAAGGATCAGGACCACCACCACCACCACGAGGAAGTGATGAGTGAGTGGTGGTGGTTGGGGATGCCTTTTTGTGGGGGATGGAGGCATTCATCTGTTGGCCTGACATTGTCTCAAGACGTCTTCTGCTTACCTGGAACTTGGATCTGAGATGTCATGGAGGGATTACCAAGACTCATCCCTGACTACTTCCTTGTGGGCACCAATGATACTGCCAGGGGAGACTCTGAGCAGATAAAAAATGACTACTGTGCTCTGGGTGCATGGATGAAGTGTATAGGGGATCAGGTGGTGTTCTCTTTGATCCTTCTGGTAAAGGGGAAGGTCCTAGGCAGGAGTGGATGCATCCTGCAGATCAATGCATGGCTGTGCAGATGATGTGGCCAGCAGGTCTTTGGCTTCTTCGGCCTTGGGGTATTGTTCCAAGGAGAAGGACTACTAGAAAGAGATGGGATCTGCCTGATGAAGAGATGGAAGATCTTCTTCACAGACAGACTCACTAACCTAGTGAGGTAGTTTTTTAAACTAGGTTTGCTGAGGGATGGAGATCATAGCCCTGAGGTAAGTGGGTGACCTGGAGGAAGCACAAGCAGGAGTGGGCAACAGGAGGAGCATTCTCATTCTTCCTGAGACAGTAGGGGAATTGGCTAATTACCTGAGGTATCTGTACACAAATGCTTGGGAAACAAGCAGGAACAATTGGAAATCCTTGCACAGTGCTGGAACTATGATGTGATCGGAATAGCAGAGACTTGGTTGGATAGCTTGCATGGCTGGAGTGCTGTCATGGATAGGTATAAACTAGACAGGAAGGATGGACAGGGGAGAAGAGGAGGAGCTCTTTATGTAAAAAAAACCCAAACAAAACCAAAACCAAACCTGTATAATTGCTCAGAGCTCCAGTATGAAACTGGAGATAGGCCTGTTGAAAGTCTCTGGGTTAGGGTCAGAGGGGATGATGTGATAGGTGTTTGCTGTAGATCAGTAGACCAGAAAGATGAGGTGGATGAGGCTTTCTTCAGACAGCTAGTGCAAGTTTCTCCAATCACAGGCCCTGGTTCTCATGAGGAACTTCAATCACCCTGACATCTGCTGGGAGGACAATACAGCCATGCCCAGACAATCCAGGAAGTGTTGGGGACAACTTCCTGGTGCAAGTGTTGGAGAAGCCAACTAGGGAACATGCTCTTTTTGACCTGCTGCTCACAAACAGGGAAGACTTGGTGGGGAATGTAGTAGTGGATGACAACTTGGGCAACAGTGACCACAAGATGATTGAGTTCATAATTCTGAAGAAATTGAGGAAGGAGAGCAGCAGAATAAGGACCCTGGACTTCAGAAAAGCAGACTTCACATCAATCGGGGAAACTTATGGGCAGGATCACTGGGAAGTCAGTCTGAGGTGGGGAAGAGTGTCCAGGAGAGCTGTACCTTAAAGAAACACACGTACTTTAAAGAAACAGTATACTGAGGGTGCAGGAACAAACCATCCCAACGCACAGGAAGACTATGAAGTATAGTAGAAGTCCAGCATGGCTTAGCAGGGAACTCTTCGTTTTGAAGCAGCCTGGTGGCGGGAGGCAGAGGAGAGCCAGGGCTGTGCTCTGAGTAGCTCTGCAGCCCTGTGGAGCTCAACTTGGCAGTGGGAGGCAGAGTGTAGCCCTGGCTCTCCTCGCCTTTCGCTGCCAGGCTGAGGTCTGAGCAGCTCCACAGCCCCATGGAGCTCAGCCCGGTGGTGGGAGGCAGAGCACAGCCCTGGCTCTCCCTATGTCCCACTGCCAGGCTGAGCTCCATGGGGCTGTGGGTCCCTAGATTTGCACGCTGGATAAGAGGAGGCTGCCTCTGCTCAATTAATCAAGTCTACTCTGATGCATGCTAATTGCCCATAGCACCCCATCTTGAAGAAGGAGGATCTAGGGAAATACAGACCAGTCAGCCTCACTTCAGTCTCTGGAAAAATCATGAATCCTTAAGGAATTTGTTTCTAAGCACCTGGAGGAGAAGGTGTTTAGGAACAGTCGCTATGGATTCATAAAGGGCATTTCTGACCAACCTAATTGCCTCCTTTAAGCTTTGTGGATGCAGGGTGAGCAGTGGACATGATATACCTTGACTTTAGCAAGGCTTTTGGTATGATTTCCTACAATAGTCTTGCAACCAAGCTAAGGAAGTATGGATTGGATGAATGGACTGTAAGTTGTATAGAAAACTGGCTTGATCATTGGGCTCAGAGGGTAGTAGTCAATGGCTTGAGGTCTAAATGGCAGCTGCTATCAAGTTGAGTGCCCCAGGGGTCAGTCTGGGGCTGGTTTTGTTCAATGTCTTCATCAGCGACCTGAAAGATAGGATGGAGTGCACCCTCTGCAAGCTTGTAGATGACACCACATCTGGAGTACTGTGTCCAGTTTTGGCCCTCCCAGTACAGGAAGGATGTGGACAAATGAGAGGATCCAGCAGAAAGTGAAAATGGTGAGGAGGCTGGGGCACATGACTTATGAGGAGAGGCTGAGGGAACTGGTCTTATTTAATCTGGAGAAGAGAAGACTGAGGGTGGATTTAATAACAGCCTTCAGCTACCTAAAGTGGGGTTTGAAAGAGGTTGGGTCTAGATTTCTCAGTGGTGGCAGATGACAGAACAAGGAGCAAAGGTCTCAAACTGCAGCAAGGAAACTCTAGGTTAAATATTAGGAAGAACTCTCACATGGAGGGTAGTAAAACACTGAAAAAGGTTACCCAGAGAGGTGGTGGAATTTCCATCTTTGAAGATTTTTAAGACTCAGCTAGACAAAGCCTTGACTGGGATGATCTAGCTGGAAATGGTCCTGCTTTGTGCAGGGGGTTGGACTGGATTACCTCTTGAGGTCCCTTCCAACCCTAATTTTCTCTGATTCTAAGTTAGAAGCGAAGGAGAGCTACTACTGCTTTATGCTGCCATGCTCAGCATCTCCTTTTCAGGCTGCTAATAGGGATTGTTCCTCCCATTGTTACCCCTGCAGGGGATTATATATGAGACTCATGTTTGCAGGCACTTCATTTGCTGTGGAATGCCAGAGCATAGCTAGGGGAACTGTGACAGGGGGCCTCCTGGGGCCAAACTCTGTGGCCTGCCCACCTGTCACCATGACAGGAGGCCTACTCAGGGCCGAGCTCTTCGTGGCCCGCCCACCTGTCTCTGGGCAACCGCCCGCTTATCTCACCCGCCACGCCTTTGATGATAATTGATTCATATAATCGATGTCAATTAAGTGGGAAGCTGCCCATTATAGTGCCCCGATGCCAGGGGGCGCTCTGCGGCTCCGACCTCCCCTAATACCGCAGCCCAAGCCTTGCAGATGGCATCATGGTGTTACTACAATTACCGGCCCCACACTGGGCCCCAGAATCATCCTAACAGGACCCCTCCATGATCCTTCCAATCAGGCGGCCACTCCGCCGTCATCCGGGCTACCTTGCCCCCCCGAAGCTATCTTCCCCTCTCGGGTGTGGTTCCCCCGGAACCTTCGGCTACCAGCCCTGACCCACCTCAAGGCCAGTCGGGACCCCAGGCCCCCGGCTCTTGGGCATCCCTCGCGGTGGGCCCCCGGCCCTTTTGACTACCGTAGTCCTGGCCCCAGCATGAGCCAGTTGAGGGTACTCTCCCCTTCGGGCTGGGTCTCTCTAGCCGCTAACTCTGTCACTGGGCCTCACCGTGCCACTACTCCCCGTCCTCTCGGGGGCAACCGCAGCACCACGCCCACATCACTCCCACTCTCAGGGTCCACCCTCTCTGGGCCCCTCACAACACTGGCCCTCTAGGCCCTCCAACAAACTCAAGGGTAACCCACCCGGTGGTGGTGGGAGCTAGGGGTTAAGGCACCCCAACCCACCTTTCACTGGGGTGATAACTGGCCTGGTATTTCCTGGGGGCTCCCGCGCCACTGAGAGCCCCACCAGACCACCCACTCCCGGCAGGGTGCAGTTTCAGGTCATGCCCAGGACCAGGAGCCTCCTTGCCATCCCCATGCAGCTCCCCCTTGCCTCCGGGTCATTCACAGCAGCCCTTCAGCCAGGCAATATTACTGCCTGCCTCCTGCAGCCAAACTTCCTTGTTTATATAGGCCTCAAAATGGCTGCCCTAATCAGGCACCTGGAGGCTGCCAGCTCCAGGCCCTTAAAGTGGCAGAGACACCCTGTGCTCTGCCACACACCTCCCCTCCTTAAATCATGACCCCCCTCGCTGGGGCCTCTCATCACCGCCCCCTCGCTGGGGCCTCTCATCACCGCCCCTTCACACTGGGGCTCCTCATCGCTGCCCCCTCACACTGGGGCTCCCCATGTTCTCGAGCCTCCGGTCTTTTAGGCCCCATGCACTGCTATCCTCTCAACTGGGCTCACCATCCTGCTATCCTTCTCCCTAAGGTACTTTCCCCTCTTGGGTGTGGTTCCCCCAGAACCTTCGGCCACTTCCCCTGGCCCACCTCAAGGCCAGTCGGGACCCCAGGCCCCCGGCTCTTGGACGTCCCTCGCAGTGGGCCCCTGACCCTTTTGACCCTCATGGTCCTGGCCCCAGCTTGGGCCAGTCGAGGGTACTCTCCCCTTCGGGCTGACCACCGCAGGACCCTGCTCCCTCGAGGCCTATTTTTGTGCTGGCCTTCTACTGGACTTGATGTACGGCCCCTCTCGGGCTCCTCGTCGCTGGCCCCCTTCACACTGGGGCCTCTCACTCTACCGCCCCCTCACACCGGGGCTGCGCAACCCACTGGTTGCAAGTGGCAGGCACACACAGTGCACTGCCACACACCTCCCCCCTTAATGGGGCTCGGTGTCTCTGCACCCCACACGCAACCCTCTGGTTGCAAGTGGCAGGCACACACGGTGCACTGCCACAGGAACCTACCTGGATGGGACTGAATCATGGTTTGCTGGTCTGAGTAGCGATTTTCTCCAGCAAATTTTCCTTGCAACTCATAAGTCAATAATAGAAAAAAAATTTGAAGAATAGTAGAAGGCAGAATGTAAGGAAAGAGGGGCTCATGGAAGAAAGATTGAGGAGATAAAGTTTTTGTTGAGAGTAGAAAGAGGGGAGGAGTAGGGGTTTGAGTCAAACAGAAGTACCTTTCTCTACAGGAAGAATTGTGGAGAGAGGGGGAGGAGGCAAGAAGAATGAGGGGTTTGAGAGGAGGGAGAAACAGATTGGAGATATGAAAGGAGGAGAAAATTTATGGGGGGATGGAAGTGTATCTTTCAACTGACAAGATACATACACTAAAAAATGGAAATCAAAAGGGAGGGTTTTACAACTCTATGGGTGATGGAAATCGGGAGCCTGTATAACTAAGAGTTTGTGTCTAACTTGGGTGGTGACTATTTGTGGTAGAAATTATTGCATTACATAAATAAGTAGTTTCCCAGGGAATTGCTGAATTCTTGATTTGTATAACCCTGAAATAAATTAATTTTGCCCTTCCATACCATCCACCTTTCACACATACTCCTAGTCTTAAGCCAGATGGTGAAACTTGAGCTGTCCACCAAAAATTCTCCAACTGCACCCCATCAGATTGTTACATGTAAGCGAACTCTAATTATTTAATATCCTGGAGGAAATAGAAAACCTTTGAGAAATCAGAGTTTTGGATAAGAAATTAAGTTTCTTTATGTATTTCAGATAATTACAGTGAAGTTCTAGCTCTGCTATAATAAAGGTTGAAAACCCTTTCATTTAAAGGTCAGCTCTTTCAAGTGCTCTCAAATACTCATGATTACTCAGATTTCGTTGAAATTTGTTGTACCTAATGAGGACGGAGGGAAAGATTTGTATCCAAATTTAGGGTAATTTTAGTGGAGGCTTCCAGAAATTAATCCTTCCCTGGAAAAAACAGCTTTATTTAACGCTGATAACTTTTTCTGCTTACCCAAAGACAAAATCAATGCTCTGATCATGCCCCAAATTGTTTCAATTGCTCAACATTTACCCCAGCTAATGTATGGCTTTTCTTGGGAAAGCAAAATTAAAAGTGGTATTCAAAAAATAATTTTGTTATCAGGAAAGAAACAAGTCTGATATGTGTGAACCAAATGGGTTATGATGAGTCTATAGGGTCTGAGTATCTGGAAGTGTTTCTAGTCTGGTAGCTTTTTTGTGAGCTGAGTAGGTGGGGGCATATTGTAGCCAATGATTTACATCCAGGAAGTGGGAGGATGTTACAGACTTGTGGCCATCAGGGCCTTGTGGTTCCTATTGGCTTCCCTGAGTCACACAATCCCTTCTGGGAACCTCATAAGTAGGCCCAGGCTGGCTGGGTCCAGCCTCTTGCCAGCTGTTTGGTGGTGCTGCAGCAGGTCAGGCCTCTGAATGTGAGGTTGGAAGACCTGCGTTCAAGTCCCAGGTATCCTGACAGCCTGGGATCATGATTGTGGGTTCCCTCTGCACTAGCAAATTGAAAGCTTGAAAGCAAGTTGAAGCCTGTGTGTGTGAGGTGGTCAGCAAGGGTGCTACATACGCATCCAATTTAAGGTGGCATAAAATGGCAAACCAGCCATAAGGATGTTCTACATATGTTTTGTATGGCATCTTTAATTTAAATTCAAAGCAGGTACAGAGGCCCTGGTTGACAATCGGCTAATTGCATGGGTAGTACCCCTTCCACTCATGCTGTGATGAACACATTCATCTCAACAGAAATGTACACAGGGGGTCTAAGGCTACTATCTTTTTGTTATTTTAGACTCCCCACATTGTTGAAAATTAGACTGTCACTAAAATTCTGGGAGTGAGAAACAGAGTTGGAGTATATTTTAAAGCAGGGGTGGGCAAAACAAGGCCTGTGGGCTGGATGCGGCCCACCAGGCTACTCTGTCTGGCCCTCAGGGCCCCTAAACATTTAGAAAATTAATATTTATTTGCTTCTGGCTCCTGTCAAAGATGAAAAACATGAGGGATGGCTAAGTAGTATTTAAGCTACAGCATAATGTTGGCACAAAAACAACTGGGTATAAATTATCTAGGAATAAATATAGACTGGAATTATGTAGGCTTCTAACAACCAAGAATAAAGTTCTAGAACAGTCTTTCAGTAGAAATATGGGGGAATGTGTACAAAACTCCAACTGGCTTTAAAATGGAATGATAAAATATATTAAAATAATTAGATGGCCTAGTTGCCTTTTATAGCATGGAGTAGACTCCATGACCTAAGAGGTCCCTTCCAGTTGTATGTTCCTTTGTTCTCTTTCTCCATCTGTCAGGACCCGTGGGGCTTGAACGTAGGTCTTTAAAGGTCATGACCTAAGGCCTGGGCTTCAGCACCACCAAACTGCTGGTTAGGTACTGGACTCTCCCTCCTGTGTGGCTCCCAATGGGGGTTCATGCAACCCAAGGAACCAATGGAAGCCACAAGCCCTTGATGGGCTAGCCCCTTGCACTTCCCCTGGGGCCTTGTCCTAGCAATAATGTTTGTAGTCTTGAGATTTGGGATTCCCGCACCCCCAGGCTTGTTTTGCTTTGCTTCAGCTTGTGCCTTGTTTCTGCCTCATTTCCTGACTTAATACACAGGCATGTGCAGAGCCTGTATTCTAAACATGCCTGTGCATACATGCCTGTACATTGTGCTTTGGACTCCCTGGCTTCTGACCTCTGGCTTGGCCTTCACCATGGATCTCTCTTGACCCCCAGCATGATACCCTAGATTCAAACTGACACCTGGTATTGTTGACCCTTGGCCACTGGCATAACTGGGGTGGGGAGGAGGGACAACTGCCCCGGGTGCTAACTTGTCGAGAGTGGATGCTGCTGGCAGCCATGTGTTTGTATTTGTGATCATGGCAGCAACCAGAAGTTGCCTCTTCCACTTTGCCCCAGGTACCCAGCCACATCCCTGCACTGCTGGCCTTGGCTGGTGAACCCTGATCTCCCATTTCTGGGTTGTACCTATGACCCCACCTTCACTTTAATCTACCTGATACCCTTTTGTTCCATAGTTCTACAGAATATCTTGTTGAAACCCATATCCATATACACACAGGGGGCTATACACTCACACTCTTATACTAATACTAGCAAATTGCCCATCAGGAATGATGGGGGGTGGGGATGGAGTGGGTGGGGTGGGGGAAGGGGTGGAGCGGGGTTGGACCTGGAGCGGCACGGAGGGGTAGAGTGGGGCTGGGGCTGGACCTGGACCTGGGCCCAACCCCAGTCCCGCTCCATCCATCCACCCCGCCACTCTACCTCCCCAGCTGCTCCAGGTACAGCCCCACTCCATCCCCTGGCTGCTCCAGGTCCAGCCCTGCTTTACCCCCATCCCCACTGCTCCAGGTCTGCCCCCCCTTCACTGCTCCAGGTCCGGGTCCATTTTACCCTCCCCCCACCACTGCCGCTCCAGCTCTGGCCCCACTTTACCCCACTTTCTGCCGCTCTGGGTCCAGCCCCGCTCTACCCGCCTCCAGCCACTTTGGGCCCAGCCCTATTCTACACACCCCCTCCTTGCCACTTCAGGTCTGGCCCCACTCCATGCCCCTCCTCACAACCACTCCAGGTCTGCCTGGCCCACGTCCACTTTCCTCCCTCCCTGTCCACCACCTCCCCCTCCCTGATGGCTGTTCTGGGGGGTGTTGGGGCCAGGTAGTGTGGAGGCACCGCCACCATAACCCCTCCCTTTGCCCTCAGGCAGGGAGTCATGCGGAAGCCCCACTGTTCAGGCAGCTGGAGTGTGTTCACTGCCACCACAAACTTCCCTGGCAGCAGCTCAAACTTGGGCCACACAGCCAATTGCCTCCCGCCCTCTCAGCGGCACATGTGCAGTTACCCAAAAGTGTTACGGGCAGACAGACACACAGACAGACACACTAAGCCTTTTATTATATTAGATTTACCAGCTCAGTCTATTGTGGACAGGTGCTTTAGCCATTTGGTTGTCTGAGGAGGGTGTCAGCATTTCTGTCTCTCAGGTAGATATCTCTCTTAGATTCTGAGTCCTGCCAATAAACCTGTCTTACAGTGTCAATAGCAAGTAGAATTCTGAGCAGATGGAGGCACCTTAGCTGATGTTAAAACTCTCCAAAGAAATGACTGGAGAGCTACATGCCTCCTGAGTGATGGAGGATCTGTCTCTAAAAGGAGAGCCCTATGATTCTGCAAGGCAAAATAGAATGTACCTCTGGAGGCAAGCTAGTTTCCTATTGAAACTAGTAGGAGAAGTAAACTTATGCATAGACTAATTAGGAAGCCTCCCTCTGCCTGATTTCATTAGCTTGAGAAAAGAGGAGGCTAAATCAAAGGTATATTAGCATCACAATTGCTGTACAATCATTTCTGTAACTTCTTCTATCATGGAGAACAGATAAGTACTAGTGAGAATCTACTCTAGAAGTACTACACAATTCTTGGATGAATGTGTTCTCCTACTGGCTGCTGTATTTTGAAATTCTACTCTGACTTAATTGTGTCACAGGAAGCAACACAATTGCCTAAATTAGGAGTAGGCAAACTTTTCTGGCTGTGGGCCAGAATGACCCATGCTATGTTAGAGGAAGATGGGAAGTCACCTTGACTCTGTCACCATTACCACTTGTCTCCCAGTGACATGGGGACACTGTCAAATGGCATCAAAACACCATATCTGCGGGCCAGATCAAAAAATGTTATGGGCTGAATTCAGCCTGCAGGCCATAGGTTACTGACCCCCTGCTCTAAATAACAAATAGCTATTAGCTGCTATTATCCTATAATCAATCAGACAGTAGGATGTGATATAGAACACCATTCAGTACTCTGAAGAACATATAAAGTTTTCTATTGGCTGCTTTATTTTGAATTCCTGCAATGAGACTGGGTAAATTATGGAAGTATATTTTTGTGTATATGTCTGCAAGACCATTGGTTTTTGCTAGGAAAGAGGCATGTTAATAGAACTATGGAGACTAGCAGGGCTGGAAGAAGTGTACAGAGGACTAATTTAGGAGGACTCCTTAACTGTAGCTCTAAGGCTAGTCTTAGCACTTCAGAATTTTGTAGCTCCGCAAGAGATCCCACTTTGTGTGTTACTTAATAGTAATAATATCATTATTTCTTGTGTTTTCTAACACTAGTATTTTCTAAGAAGCAATAATTTGGAGAAAACAATCATACTGGGGAAAATACAGAGGGCAGAAAAGTGGTGGGGAGGCAGAATTGGCTTTAAATTTTATAATTATACTCCCCAGATTCTGATGCCTGAGGGGGCCTGCCATACTTTCAATCTCAGTGGTTCTCAACCACTTGGAATTCAAAGCACCCCTCCATAACTCATAAATCAAGTGGTACCCAATTTCCAAAACTAATTTATACATTAATGTGCTTACCTCTTTTTAGGGGGCTGGGCAGTGAGATATGGGCCTGGCCAGGGTCTGGCAGGCCTGAGCCTGCACTTAACTGCTTAGGTTCTCACACCTTGCTTACTTCCTCACATCTCATGGCACCCTTCAAAGGATCTGGCAGCACCCCAGGGTGCTGCACCACCCTGATTAACAATCACTGTCTTATCTGCTACAACTTTGGAGAGGCTTTGGAGTGCTTGTGCTAAGTGCTCCAGGTATCTCCTATGCAGCTCCTTGCACTGTTTCTTCCCTCCTGATTTTAGAGTTGACACAATCTGGTCCCTTTCATTTCTATACCTGAATGGAAAGGGATAGGGAACAAAACATCATTATTTACAGGCAGTGTATATTTAACTATATGTAGGATTTTGCAGAACTTCATAAGAATTCTGCTCAATATCTCATCCTCCAAAAACACTGAACAGGGAGCTAACTTGAGTTTCAGTGTTTTGTAGTTCTTGGATTTTGGAGACAACCTAAATTTAATTTTCTATTTTATTATCTTAAAAAAAAAAATGGAAAAAGATACAGGGAAAAGGTCTATTATTGTAGGAGAGGTCACCCAACTTTTATTTAAATAATAGCAAATAGTTCTTTAAGCGTCTCATATAAATGTGCCTCATAGCAGACCAAGAGAAGCCTGGCCTACATCTGGTACCATATAAGCAAGCGTAGCTTGTTCCATGGTCGGGTTGTCGGAGACTAAACTGGTGCCCCCACCTGGGTTAGTCTGGGTGAGGAGGGTGTGTGGACACCCAGCAAGACTGAAAACAAGAACTGTCAAGGGGTAGATGACCTCCCTGTGAGTCAACGGCCATTCATACCTGGAGAGGAAACGAGTGCAACCAGATCACTTTGTCCAAAGAATCACCAATGATGTACAGTATCTAAAGGTGCCCCAACGGTTGCGGTGTACTCACAACTAGCTTAATTTGACTCATGTAAATTTGAGTACATGGCAATTTTTTAACAAGATCTGTGGCCCCATTAACAGGTTCAGAGTGATTACAGTCTTGCTTCTTAAAGAGCACTTGGGAATGGCCAGCCTGCCTATATAAGCTAACCTACCAATATACTTAGCCCACCAGCTAAAATTCCTTTAACTGAAAATAATTGAACATCTATTCTTGTTAAACCTTTCCCACAAAACATCCTGAACTAACTGAAAAATCAAAGGCCTGTTGTATCATGAACTGTAACAGCTTGCAGAGTTTTGGGTAACAAAAGAAACAGTGGTTTGTATTCCCTAAAAATCTAAATATCCAAGTACTTCGGAGGCTTTTATAAATATGAATATTAAAAATCATCAGATATTGAACTACCACCCTCTTTCCTGCCATATTAAAATGGTCGTGTGTATTTGTGTAGTTTTTTTTTATTAATTGTACCCTGGCTCTTGCATCTGACCATTAAAACATTAGAAAGTTCTACATGGATGGTTAATCTATTTAATATTATTTTGATTTATTAATAATTTATTTTTTTATCATACACTGCATTTGTTTATAATATGAACTAGTGAACTTGGTGGCCACTTTCCCTCCTGTAATTTAGTAGTAATATAGTATAAGTGACAATTAAGTGAAGGTGGTTAGGAAGAAACATTTTTACATGAGCTCAGGATCTCTGGTAGTGGCAACTGAACTAGGTGCTCTGGTTTTCTGATCTATTTGGCAATTTCTCTGCTTAAGTAAGGGTGCAGGGTCCAGTAGGATGGCCGTGATCTCCCTAAGGCCCCCTTTACCATGCCAAGTTGACCCAATGGCCACCCTCAATTCTTGCTCACCATGTCTGTGATGACAAAGTATATTTGGGAGGCTGCCTTTTATGCCCTCTTGGTCACATCTTGCTGGACACTTGGACCCCATGGTTTCCCGGACCCCTCGTGGGTCCTGCTTTGCAATGGGTGCTTCAGGGGCACCTTAGCCTTATGGGCTATGTGTGGCTCCAGCCACCCCTTCACCATGCCCCAAGCCTTGCAGGTAGAATTGACATTGTTTGGACACAGCCTTGTTATAATGTGTGGCCCTCTTGTCCTCTCTGGCCCCTGTCTCAACCTGTGTCCTCTAACTCTCGGGCTCTCCGCAGCCTTGTCCTGCACTCTGCCTTCCTGGCGCTTCTCCACAATGCTGTCCCCTTCTCTGGGGCTCCTCAACAGGCTGCCCGCTTCTCTGGGGCTGGCCACACCCACACTGGGGCTTCTCCTCAATAGTGCTGCCCGCTTCTCTCTGGGGCTTCTCTCAATAGTGCTGCCCCCTTCTCTGGGGCTCACCATACCTGCACTGGGGCTTCTCGCCAATGCTCCCTCTCTGGAGCCTCTCAACTTCCCCCTCTCTGGGGTTGGGGTCAGTACATCCCAACTGCTGCACCTTCGCTGGTGCTGGGGTCCTCATGCTGCTGTGGGTCCCCTATGAGGCCTCCTACAACCCCTAATAGCCTCACCCAAACCACCAGTAACAAACAGCAACCAAAATGCAAGCCCCTTGGCTATAACAACATTCCAGCCTACCGGGGAATACTCTATCCCACAGCCATGTCAGACGCTGCTCCTTCAGTCAGGTTTCCCCTCTCTTTCCTGAGAGAGCTCCTTCCCCCTTGGTTGCTGGCAGGATACTGCTAGCTCAGCCTCAGCCCCTGGGCTTTATAAGGGAGCCAGGCCCTGCCCCTTCTGGTCAGCTGACCTCCTGTGGTTACCCTGGCAACCAGCAGTTGGGCTCATCACTTTCCCTTCTTAGGAGCAGTGCACCTAAGCACTCTGCGACAGTAAGGAACAGCAGATATGACTTTATAACTATAGACTTATAACTATAGACTTAACAGGAAAATAATGTGATGAATGACAGTTAACATGGGTTTTATGCAAAGCAGATCTTGTCATACTAACTTGATATGCATGCGCTCCTGTGTGTATTTGTTAATTATATTTTAGACTGAGAAAGGTAATAGCAGTGACATAACGTATTTAGATTTCATTGAATCATAGAGAAAGTAGGGCTGAAAGGGATCTCCATAGGTCATCTAGTCCAGCCCCTTGCCTGAGGCAAGCTCATCCTTATCCAAACCATCCTATACAAATCCATTGTCTAACCCGGGGGTTGTCAACCAGGGGCATGCACTTCCGATTTTGCTGTTGGCACTTCTGGTTTCACTGCTGCATACAAGGATTCCCCCCCCCCCCCCCCCGAATGCTCATCTATCAACTGCTGGAGGATGACCATTCCCTTTCCTGGCTCATTGACTGGCCAGGGGACTCCCTGCTTCTCGACTGGCAGCCAGGGGTACACCAACCAAAAAAGGTTGAAAACTCCTGGTCTAACATATTAGCAAAACTACACAGCCAAGTCTGACACAACCCCAAGACTTAACACCCTAATCTGACATAGATAAAGCAGGGGGACCATAGTAGCCAACATCCTGTTGCTTCAAAGGTTGTTAAAATATATTTAAAAGATGAGGGCCATGTCTCCTGCTACAGAGGAAGGCAACCCCTCCCGCCACTCCATAATAATCTAACATGGGGTAAAATTCCCTCCTGAGCACCAGATTTGGTGATTGGTCTAACCCTGAGCAGAGGGCAAGACCCTCTAGCTGGGAACCTCTGAGTTTAAATCCCAACAAGAGTATTGGCACATCCCAGTCAAAATTCCCAGCCTTCACTGCAGCCAACACCTAGTGCTTCCAAGGAAGGCTTAAAAACAAATGAAAGAACCCCAAACCTGACACACACAGCAGCAGGAGGGGCAAAAATCCCCTCCCAGCCCCAGGAAAGCTCAGAAACATGGGAAATACCCACAATAGATTATAGACATAGCTACACTTAGATCATCCCCGACCAATGCCTGTCTAACATCTTGAACACCTACAGGGAAGTCCACAACTTCCCTAGGCAGTCTATTCTACTGTGTAACTGTTCTAACTGTGAAGAACCTTTTCCTGATAGGTTCAACTGAATATGTGGTAACTTCAGGCTAATGATCCATGTTCTGTTTTCTGCAGTAGGAGAGAAAAGGTGTTTTCCCCTCTTTTTTATGGCAGCTCTTCAGATATTTGAAGACTATTATGTCCCCTCTAAAGTGCCTTTCTCATAAGCTGAACATGTCTTATTTCCTTCAACCTCTCTTCATACGACTTGCCTTCCAAGCCCTTTATCACTTTTGTCACCCATCCCTGGATCCTCTCTAATTTCTCTTTAAGAAGTGGAGTAACAGAGAAGTACACAGCCCAAAATACTCTACAGTGCACACAATACTCTAGATGAGAACTGAGTAGAGAGGCATTATCACCTCCTGTGTCTTTCATCTAATGCTTCTGTTGATGCACCCCAAAACAGCATTCACCTATTGTGCAGCTGCATCATACTGATGACTCATGTTGAGTCTGTGATCTACTAAGACTCCCAGATCCTTCTTGGTAGTGCTGCCATCCAGCCAGGTGTCACCCATTTTGTATTTGTATTTTTGATTACTGTTCCTGTGGTGTAGTGCCTTGCCTTTGTCAGCACTGAACTTCACCCTTTTGGCTCTAGCCAACTTTCCAATCAATGAAGATCCTTTTGAATTGCACTTCTGTTTTTCAGTGTGTTTGAAATCCTTCCCAGTTTCACAGTCTGAAAATTTGCTAAAAAAAATCCTCTCTAATTCAGCATCATTAATAAACATGTCAAATGGCACTGGCCCAGGACAGTCTCCTCTAGGACTCCATTCAAAACCTGCCATTTTGACATGGCTCCCTTTCTAATTACCTTTTACTTGCAGCTATTCAGCCAGGCATCTATCCACATTGTAGTAGTTAATTAGACCACATTTCTCAAAGTTGTTTGAGAATAGGCCTGTACGAGTAGGCAGCTATTCGATCTGGCTTTGGATCTGGCCACTTTGGATACCAGGTATCCGATCCGGAGCTCCGGACCGGGTTCCTGCTTCGATTTGTCCAAAGCAGCTCTGAAGTTTTGGAGCTGCCTCGGAGATCCGGCCATAGGGTATAATGGGGAATCAATGAAATATTTATAACTTTGTTGTTTTTTTGTCTGATATGGATGAAACTTGCAGGGATGGTAGCCTTTGCTGAGAGCATGAAGCCTGCCATGTTTCAAGCAGATCAGTGCAGGGGTTCGGGGGGAACTGCACCCTAAATTCTTGAAAGCAAAATGCATGTCACGTATATGTGTTAAGCCACAAGGGGGTGAAAACTGCAAAGGTGGCAGCACCCTGTGAGGCCACAAAGCCTGCCAAGTTTCAAGAAGATGGGTGCAGGGGTTTGGGGGGAACTGTACCTCAAGGTGCTGACAGGCAAAACTTGTGACATAGATGACCCTGTGTGTGTTAAGACGCAGTGGGCTGAAAACTGCAGGGGTGGTGGCTCCTGCTGAGGCCATGAAGCCTGCCAAGTTTCAAGGAGATAAGTGCAGGAGTCTGGGGGGAACTGCACCTCAAGCTGCAGACAAGCAAAACTCATGACATGGGTGACACTGTGTGTGTTAAGGCGCAGCAGGGTGAAAGCTACAGGGATGGTAGCCCCTGCTGCAGCCATGACGCCTGCCAGCTTTCAAGGATATAGGTACGAGGGGTGGGGGTGTTCTGGGGCCCTGCACCCCTAGCTTTTGAAAGGCAAAACTCATGACATGGGTGCTTGTGCAACTGTGTCCCTGTCTTCGGCAGTTGATTGCCTGTATTGATTATTTCCTCTCCTTAGTCTGTGGTTTTGTAGGTGTTAATCATTGCTAAGTTAGAAACTTTACTTGTATTTTACAGGTCTAGCGCTATATATTCAGTTTAAGTTTAAAATTAAAGCAAAAAACAAACAGATTTATTGAAATGAGCACTAATTTGTTAGATTATATATGAATCTTAAAAAACACATCAAACTAGACAAGAATAGTGAAAAGATATTGATTCATTAGTTGTGCAGTCATTATAGTCAAATGTACATCTCTTATTCATATTTGTAAAACAAAATAGCCTTCTTGGGTGTGTCCCCACATGCTGGGGCATGCAGTTGCTGCAGCAAAAATAGCAGCTGGCTAAATTTGTGCTACTGCTTTTTGCAATTGTGCATGTCTTTGGACATGCGGTTCGTTAGGGGCAAATTGTCCCAGGTGGGGTAGCAGAGGCTGGGGCCAGCAGCCTTACCTAGGGTCCTGGGGGCCTCCTGGGCAGCAGCAGCAGCAGCAGCAGCAGCAGCAGCAGCAGCAGCAGCAGCAATCCTTCTAGTGCTTCCATTGTACTAGAATGCTTCTTTTTTGGCTTCCAAAATTGTGCTTCCACTCATTCTGGGTGCCTTTATCCTCCAGTCTCACTTCCCATGGCACTATACCTATTAACTTCTTAATTTAGTTGAAATCTGCCTTTTTAAAATCTGGTGTCTTAGTCCTGTTGACCTGATCTTTCCCCATCTCAGAATCTGGAATTCTATCATATAATGATTGCTTCCTCTAAAGTTTCACCCCATTACCTTCACAGCCTTCACCAATTCTTCCTTATTGGTCAGGATAAGATCCAAGATGGATGGTCCCTAGTTGTATCTGCAGACTTCTGGAACAGAAGGTTGTCCTCCAAACAAGTTAGGAAGTGGTTTGACATTTTGTGTGTGGCTGTATTGTTCTTCCACCAAATATCTGGAAAATTGAAGTCTCCCATTAGTACCATCTCACAGCTTTTGGATAATTGTGTCAGCTGCTAGACGAGTGCCTTGTCCACCTCCTTCCTGACTTGATGGTCTATAATAAATCCCCACTATTATATTGGTGCTGTATCTTTCATCTTTTCACCTCTTTACTCAAATGCATTTTGCTCTGCTGTCTTCTTCCTTCTGAACTAGGGAGCAAGTGTTTGTGTCTTTGACATACAAGGTGACACTTCCACCTTTTCCCCCAACCTTGTCTGTCCAAAACAATGTGTAGCACTGAATGTGATGTTCCAGTCATAAGAGCTGACCCACCAAGTTTCTGCGATGCTAATCAGATCATAGTTCTTTTCACAGGCTGTAACTTCCAGCTTATCTCATCTTGAGTGTTCCCCATACTTGCATTTGTATATACACATCAAATGTATTTTGTATTTCAGCCTACTCATTTCCCTTTTGTATCACTTGTGGTCCTGTGGCTCTCTGGCCTTATCCCAGAGTTGAGCTGCTGCTTCTGGTCTTTTTCCCTCTGAATTGTTTGCTTTTGTTGCCAAAGGGTTTTGCTCGTTATCCCCTGGGGAAACTAGTTTGAAGTCCTCCTTACTAGCTTGGCCAGATGATGCCCAAAGGTGGTTTTTCCAGTTCTGTTAAGATGGATCCTGTCTCTTGATAAATGTCCTCCCCAGAACATCTGCCTGTTGTTGAAGAACTCAAAGCCTTTACATCAACCATGTCTCAGCCACTCATTTATTTCCATGATATGATGGTCCTTGCCTGGTTCCTTACCTTCCATAGGGAAGATTGCTGAAAACATCACTTGTGCTCCAATCTCTTTAACCCTTCTGCGAAGAGACTTGTAGACTCCTCTGATCTTCTCAGTGTCATTCCTGGCAGCATGGTTGGTATTTACATGGACAAGCAGGAAAGGGTAGTGGTCTGAAGGATGGATGAGCTGTGGAAGCCTCTCCGTGACATCCTAAATTAAGGCTTCAGGCAGAGAGCACACCCCCTGGGACCCCAAATTTGGATGACAAATTGGTGCAGCCTGCCTGGTTGGTCCTGGGGAATACTGCCACTGTGGAGGGAAGCACTTAGGGCCCCCTGCAGCTCAGGGGCTCTCAGCCTGCCAGCAGCTCATCCCCCCCACAACCACAGGAGAAGCAGGTAGGTTCTGCCAAAAAAAAAGGGATTGGGCTTCTTGCTGCTTCGGCCTTCAGCAGGTGCCAGCAACCGGCAGGATGCTTGGAGCCACCCGGGAACAGGCTGAATTGCTCCTGGGGCAGCACAGGAAGATGGCAGGAGTGTGGCTGGGTTTGTTGGTGGCTGGAGAAGGTGGAAGGGATGATGCATGAGGTGCGGGGCTGCCCAGGCAGGCTGCTAGGTGGCCATGTGCTGCCTCAGCTTGGAGGCACCTGATCCAACACTTTCCTGAGCCTGCCCAGGCTTCTAGCACCCCATGCACCATCCCTGTCATCTTCTCTGGCCACCAGCACACCCAGCTTCCCCCTGGGGCAGCACAGGAGGTGGCTGGGTGTGCTGGCAGCCAGAGAAGGCAACAGGGATGGTGCACAAGGCACTTGAAGTCCAGGAAGCCCAGCTTGGGGAAGTGTTGGATCAGGTACCTCCAAACTGGCTAGTGGCCCTCCTGGGCTTCCAGCACCCTGTACATCATCCCCACCACCTCCTCCAGTCATCAGGAAGCCCAGCTGCCCTTCTGCTACCTTCCTGCACTGCCCCAAGTGCAAGCTAGCCCATTCCTGGGTGTTCCAGGTGTTCTGCCAGTTACAGAAGCCTGCTGAAGGCAAAGTGGTGAGAGGCCTGATCCTTTTTTTTTTTTGGCAGAGCCTGCACACTTCTCCCACGGCAGCTGTATCATTGCAATTTGTAACATTGCAAACTAAACTACATTGAGATGTAGTTAGTTTGCAACAATGCAAACTCATTTAAAATCCTCCAAACTCTTCCACGTATACAGTGCAATGCCAATAAGCCACACGAAGTGACATTTTCATCAAGTGTACATGGTAATGGTGTCACATGTACAAGTGCCCTCTAGTGCCAGACCCTTATAACTCCTGTCCAAGTAAATCTCACTTTTCTTGAAAAAAATGCAGTGTAACTACACATGTTTGCAGCATATGTCGTGTCTGCCTTTTCCTTCAAGGCAGACACGACAACTTGCACTTGGTGCAGATGAAATGATCTTGATCCTCTGGGAGGAATACAAACATTCCCCTGTGGGAACTACAGGGAGATTTCCCTCCTGTCCATTGTGGGTAAGATCCTGGCTTGCATCCTCCTGAACTGTCTTCGTCCTGTCACCGAGGAGATCCTTCTGGAACCCCAGTGCGGTTTCTGACCATCCCGGGGCACTGCGGACATGTTTTTCACTGCCAGGCAGATCCAAGAAAAATGTCAGGAGCAAAATCAAGAATTGTTCCTTGCCTTCATTGACCTGACCAAGGCGTTCGATTTCTTAAATTGTGAAGCTCTGTGGACCATCCCCCAACACCTTGGCTGCCCACTGAAGTTTGTCACCATGCTGAGGCTCCTGCATGAAGATATGACTGCCACTGTCCTGAGTGGAAGATCTGAAACTGACGCCTTCCACATCTGGACTGGGGTCAAACAAGGTTGCGTGATCGCCCCCACCCTGTTCACCATGTACCTGACTATCATCATCCACCTCATCCAAGATGATCTACCATCTGGCATCAGTATCTAGTATTGACTGGATGGGAAGCTTTTGAATCTTGGGTGCTTCCGGGCAAAACCGAAACTCACCACCAAGGACATCCACAACTGTCAGTTTGTGGATGATTGCTGTGTGATGGCTTACTTCACACAGGATGTGCAAGTGACCTTAGATTTCTTCAATGCTTCATATAAGAGACTTGGCCAGTCCTTTAATGTTGCCAAGACAATGGTTCTCCACCAACCTTCCCTAGGCTAGCTGAACATCCCTCACACTATCTATGTAGATCGGGAGGCTCTGGAGTACGTGGAACACTTTCCGTATCTCAGCAGCCACCTGTCTCAATGGGCTACCATCAATGAAGAAGTCCAGCACTTGGTCAACTGTGCCAGTGCCGCCTTCTGCAAGCTGCAACAATGTGTCTTCAAACATAGAGACCTTCAGAAGTTGACGAAGGTCCTGGTTTACAAAGCTGTCGTGCTGGCCACCCTCCTCCACTGCAGTGAAACCTGGACCATCTACTGATGCCACATTA
This sequence comes from Alligator mississippiensis, assembly GCF_030867095.1. NCBI lineage: Eukaryota > Metazoa > Chordata > Crocodylia > Alligatoridae > Alligator > Alligator mississippiensis. The sequence goes on from NC_081832.1 coordinate 24,590,016, forward strand.
AGACCCTTGAGAGCTTTCACCAGTGGTGCTTGCATCAAATCCTGGGGATCAAATGGGAAGACTGCTGGACCAGTGCGAGTGTCCTCCATGAATCTGTGTCCACTAGCATTGAAGCCTTGCTCTTGAGAAATCAACTCCGATGGACGGGCCACTGTGTCCGGATTACTGAGAACTGCCTCCCTCACCAGATTCTCTTTTACCAGCTCTCTGTTGGCCAACACTCAAAGGGCAACCAAAGGAAATGGTACAGAGACACATTCAAGGTTGCCCTCAAGTACGGAGGCATAGACATCAACGGCTGGGAGGAGCAAGCTGCTGACCGTTCAGTGTGGTGCCACCTGGTGCATCACTTCTAGGCCCAATGACTTGATACTGAGGCAGAACGGCGGCAGCTGAGGAAGGAGGAGACCAACCTGGTGCTGCGAATCCCACTCCCCCATGCAACATCATGACCCCATTGCCGAAGAGTATGTGTATCTAGAATCGGGCCCCTCAGTCACCTGAGAACCCATCAAGCCTGACGGACTTCATCCTTGACTCCGAGGGACTGCCGCTGTCGACTGATATTTGATAATAGAGACCTTTTCAGCTTAAAAGACAAAAGTCTGAAAGGATGCAATGATGAAAATTTAAAGCTAGACAAATTCAGACTTGAAAACTGATACATTTTAACTGCAAGGTAACCAACTATTAGAATAGTTTCATAAGGTTTGTGGTGGACTCTATCACTGGAAATGTTTAAATCAAGTGCATTTTTTTTCTGAAAACGTGCTCTAATTTGTTTTCAGTAGAAATTAATTCAGGGAAGTCTTATATAGGAGTTGTACAGGGTTAAGCAAGAGTTCAGGCTAAGATGTTGATTATGGCTTCCTCTGTCCATACAAAGTATGAAACAGGCTTGGACTATTCAGGGAAAGAAGGTGTCTACTGTAGTTTTATTTCTTTTTATTTCTTGGAGTGTGGTCAATATTTATATTTTTTAATAAAGTCTCATATAATGCAAAAATAATTTTAGAAGTTGTTTTGTAGGGCGGCAGAAGAGCTGTAGGATTGGGTTAATAAATTTCTGCTAAAATGTATTTTTCTTCATTTGAATTCTTTCTTATTTTTCCATCAAATGTGTTTATTTCCTTCATTCCCTAAGACCTTGCATTGGTAGACAGTGGGGTCTGTGTAGGTGTAGAGATCTTCCTGTATGGGTCTGGCTGTGGGACTGGGACCCTGATTTGAAGATGTGTAACCCCAACTGTTCATTTGCCTAATCCTTTCTTTGCGTGCTGACAATTCTTATTTGAACTGCAAATGTATTTTTTTTCAGATGCGCTATTCTAAATTGCTTTTCTGGGGAAAAAATCCTGAAGAGTATTGTTTGTGCATGGGGAAATAAAACTTTGCAGATCCAGCATGACTAAGCCTCAAAGTTCTCTCCTTGGATTCTTTGTAACTGATGCTTCTAATTGATTACAGGAATGAATTAAACTCTGGTCAGCGTGGAGTGTTTTATTCTCTTTCATCATGCCACGGCTGATGATTACTATATGTTTCCACACACCTCATTGCTATTTAAACAAATATATTGTCAGATGTATATTTTCATGAAGAATCTGCCCAAACAGAATGTATCTGCCAACATTAGCAGTTAATTAATCCCTGACCTTGCAAGCTGTTCTGATTACAGCACATTGACTTCAGCAGATTCCAAGTGACTGCAAGGATTTGATGGCACGGAAGATATATGAAGGATCAGGGCACTGTCATAGGTACTCTAGAAATATATGAAGTAAGGCATTTAAATGATATAAATACAAGGATAATTGAAGAGGAAAAATAGGTGTGCACAAATAATTTTCATTTAAATATTTTGAACTAGAAGACCTTTAGGGACAGTGTAAAAATATAATAAATACTTTGCTAAACAACAGTAACTGGCCTTTCAAAATGGAGTTTTGGCATGTCTGTTTAAAACACAAGGAAATGACGCTCCACATATAGGTGTGGATTGAACCCAGCATTTTTATTTATTGAAACAAATTAAAACCTTTGAGCAGAGGCATAATAGCTATACGCCCTGGCCAGTGTCAGCAAGTGGGACAGTGCTGACTGCTGTACTGCTGGTGGTGGTGGCGTGGCCAGCTGATGGCTGCAGCATCAGATTTTTTGTGCTCCTGTCTGCACCCAGGGCTGCTGCACCCATTTCCCCCATGTCCCTCAGTTTCTACTACTGCCTTAGAGAAAAGAAAATAAGAGAAAGAGGAGTTTTAAAGTGAGTATGCCAGTGGGAGAGCAGTGTTAGAATCTAAGTTCCTGATAATAAAAACAGAGGCAATATCACAAATCCACCAAGTTTTAAAAAAATTTTAACAAAGTGAAAACTGAAAAAACAGTTTTCATAAGACTTTTACATTTTACTGGTCAGTCTTCAAAAGCTATTTTTAAAATGTCCTTTGTTGTGTATTTCATTTTAAGAATAAACATATACTGTGTTTCATTTATCTCTGGGCACATCTACATGAGATGTTTACTGTGGAGTAAATTAATTAGCTCCACAGTAAACATCTTGTGTCCACACATGTGGCCCAGTTAGGCCTCAGTAAATACAAGTACTATCCTGCTGCAGAGTTTTTTATTGCGCAGCACTGCATATGTAGATACTGATGCGGCGGGCTGGGGCACAAGGGTACTTCAGTGAGGGGGTTGTCTGCCAGCTAGTCCCACACTGGAGTACCTTCATACCCCAGCCAGCTCCTCCACAGCACATTGAGTTGGGCAGGAGCAGCCATAGCCTGGCAAGCTCACCCTGGGGGCCTCTGCCAGCCAGGGCTGCTCCAACCCAGTTCAACGTGATAAGGTCCCAGGCACATGTTCAAATGGTGCAAGTGGGAGCAATAAACTCCAGTGCAATAAGCATTGGAGTTTATTGCTTTGCATTAATTGCATGTGTAGATGTGTCCTCTGTAAAATTATTATTTATTTGACCAGTTTATAAATTCTAAATTAACCAAAGGCTTAAATCTTCAACTTTGGTTTCAAACACAACCATGACCTGAGTCTCCAAGATCCTTATGGAGTAGTTTTGCTTATATAACTTGACTGGTTCTACCTCCAGAATTAATCTTTAATTTAACTGATTGTCCAAAGTATGCTTGCCTTTTGTTAATGAAATAAATGTTAGTAGAGTCTGACAAAATACTCTTTATAATTTTTTGAGTTATTCATTTTGATACAGGCAAGTAAAATATCAGTTTTCCTTACTATTCTTCAGGCAAGTATGTGAACTTTTGTGATTGGGCTGTAACTTCTAAAACTTTCAGGTTTGAAATATATTAGAAAAAAAATATATTTTTCTTGACAAAAAAGGGAGATGACTAGAGAAATGGAACTGAGATGGTAAGCACTGGGAGCTTAAAACAGTTCAAATACTCTTTCAGAAGGAGGCTAAAACTAAAATGGAAATGTTAGCTTACTATTTAGCAAGGACTGGGAATCTGTTCATTGCAGTGAAATGCACAAAATGAAGAGATTCTAGCACCAATGGTCATATATGTTCTATAATATTTTTAGATACATATATAAAATATGTATGTGTATATCTATATCTGAACACAAACACATGCACATGGACACACACAAGCAAAATGTAAAAAAAAAAAATAATCACAAAACCTTTAGTAAAATCATGTGTCTAAGGGTCAAAACTGGCCCTCTTCAATCAGAGCTGCTCTTTACTTAAAGGAGTGAGACCTCAAAGCTTAAAAACTGTGAAAATGCCTAAGGAGGAACAAACAGTCATGGCTCAACAATGCAAAGTGTATTTTGCTTTTATCATAAGCAAACATCAAAACTGATTAGAAAGAAATATCCTTCTGTATATGTTACATAAAGCAGAAACTGCAGAAAACAATGAGAGTTGAACGGAAGAAATAATGACATTTATTAATATATTTGTAGTTAATATAAAATCAATGTACCTATTCTATAATTAAAATAAATATGGATAAAAAATGAAGAAAAGGTTTTGAAATTGAAAAGTGATATGAAAAATCATTTTGTAAGAATATTAACTATTTAAAATTTTTTCATTTGATTTTTTTCCTCTCGCTTTTACTTAAAGAAATTCTGATATAGAAAGAACTTTTGGATTAAAAAAATTTAAAAAATAAAATCTTGCTTAGTCAATATAATAAAAAAGCAGAAGAAACAAATTATTATTTTTATTAGCACCCAAAATATGAAGAGAAACAATATCCTAAAAATAAAGTCATTAACCACTATTTCAGAAAAATTCACACAGATTAAAATTATATTTAAAAACAATTATTTAAACATGTTTAATTAAAAAAATATGAATTCAATTAGCATACAAGTGGCCTCACTGATCAAAGGCATAGCAGTGGAAAATGTGCTCTAAGACAATAAATACCACAATAAAACTGTGCATAATAATAATGAAAAATATCATAAATTTTGTTTTGTAAAACACTGGTCAAACTTTTTGGGATAAATGGAAAAATAAGAACACTAATGAAGTAAAGAAAAAACCTGAAAATAAATCTTGAATAACTAACTGCAGGCTACATTTAGAAATCAAAAAGCAATATTACATTAGATATGGAAAATATGTTTTATATCAGATGCATGCAACTGGAATAAATAGATGCAAAATGATATAAAGTTCAGATCTTACTGCAAGGGAGTTTTTAAACTTCATAGGTTTTACCCATTCAGAAAATTATTTGGGACTGGATAGAGAAAAAATAAAAGAATATTTTTCAGTGGCCTAGAATTAAAACACAATGTTTTCTTTAAGTCCAAATGAGAAGGTGGAAACCAAACATCCTATAGAAGAAGTTTAACCATTTTTATCCTACCTAAATAGTAAGTGGTTGTTCTATTCATCAGACTCTAACGGAAATCAAAGCAGCTTGTCTCCCTTGTCCTGCTGATGTGTAGAGAGTATGGGCAAAGCTCTTGGAGTTGTTCATACTCCCCTTTGAGTGCTGAGAAGCCTGCCTCCAAGTATCACCTCCTTATGGAAAGCCATGCAGAAGCATTTGCTGTATTCTAACTGACAGAGTAATACCTGGGAGAGAGAGTCTGTTATTTCCACAGTACTTTTTCTTCTGTTGCTCCAGTGGTTATTTATTTATTTACTGATGTTAACCTGCACCTATTCTATGGATTTGTCTCCCCTCCTCCACTCTTTTAACGGAGAAAGTGGCAGGCTAGGGCCTGATTCAGCATATTTTAGCTAAATCTTCCATTGACTTTAGTGAGAACGGGATTGGATGTTTTTGTTCTAACAATGCAGAATCATTATGTGAGAGAAACAATTAAAACGGCCTGTGGATAAAAAGTACCAAGTCCAGTAGTTCTTGTTTAGGACCCAATCCTGCAAATTTTCTGTTTATGGAATTCTTACTCACTCAGATTGGTATGATATATGCAGAGGGTTTGTGGAATCAGGTCTACTGTCCTTAGGGAAAAATACAGCTAATTATAAAGAGAGTATTTTGCCTTTATAAGGGTGGGCAGGATGGTCCCAGTCATTAGCTAACTTGGCAAAAATAGTGCTACCCGGAAAAAATATTTTAACGACACTGATACGCAAATGTACAGAAATAGTTTGTTTGTTCAGACTATTTATGACATGTGGTACTGAATTTCGTAAGAAAGTCTTAGATGTAAGAGTTTATAGTTAAGAAATATTTTTGATAAGTTTGAGTTTTCCCTTCTTAATTTCCAGAGTTAACTGTATACTTTAAAAGTGTATTATTACTTCTTGTCTGCTGGTTTAGGGCCACTGTATGGCATCAATTTCTTGTACTTTATTGATTCAGCTCTGTGCATATGAAAAGACTGCAAATAGCTGCAGGATTGTGGACCAAGAGGGACATCCTGAAATCAGTGGCAAAACACCCACTGGCTTCACTGGGTGAAGGAGCAAGCCCTAACTTTCCAGGCTGAGCCATCCTTATTTAAAAAAAAAAAAAGAGAGAAAAAAAGTAAACTGAGCAACGTAGAATGAAATGTGTCGTATGAAATAGAATCATGCCCCTTTTTCCTTCTGTATGCAAATCACTAGGGATTTATAAAACTTGTGCTCCCTTTCCAGATCTCAGAACTCGTTTACAATCAAATATTATTTGGCTGTTAAAGAAAAGAATGGGTTAATCAGTTTAGCAGTTTAGAATTTTTTTTTTTTTTAACAGGGCTGGCAACAAATGAAGTTGTGATCCCCTACCCTGCAAAAAAGATACAAAAATGGTGATCTGGCAATGTATGTTAACAAGACTTCACGTAAATGGAAACCATTGGGTGGGGAGAATTTCTGTTTTGGAGTTGGAACAAAAGACAAAACACTCTATACTGGAGAACTTTTAAAAATAGCAAAGTTGGAAACAGAATATTACCTCTTTATTTTCCTAATAGATATGTAATAAATGAACATGTATATTGAGGAATGGCTATGGAAGCCCGGTACCAGTGGAACCTATGCTGTCACTTATAGTGTCATTACAATTCGAAAAAGGTTTAATTTTTTAATTTCCATTTTTTTTATAAGCAGACTCAATATCGTAAGGACCCTAAAACAGGCCAGGCTATGCTCTTCTAGCAGATTATCATTTTGGGGGGGATTGCAAATCTTGTGTTTGTAATCCTCCCAAATGCCTGTCACAGCTGATTTCCTAAAATCTGTGCATTACTCAAAGAGTGGCTTGTAAGGACAGTCAATACTAGCCCTATAACCTTAGCAAAAGAAGCAGCAAACTAATTTTCTCATCTAAATGCTGAATTCTCTCTTATCCCTTTTCCCCTTGTTTTTCTGACACAGAATATAAATTAGGAAACTGCAATGAATGGATGTCATCCAAAGATATAAGGTTACATTTTGCATTGGACTCCAAATCAACAAAGTGGATAAGTACCTACTTTACCTTAAGTCTGTGAATAGTAGATTGAAGCTAGCTGGTTTACATAACTGCTTAGAATTAAGTATGTGTTTGTATACTTTGCTAAATCAAAATTCCTGTCTGCTGCAGAAGCATAGGTTTGGAGCAGTTCCATAGCTGGAGGGGAGACCGGGGGGGTGGGGAGTGGGGCGACTGTCCTGGGTGCTGGAGTGAAGGGGCACCAACAGGTGCTGCTTAGCTGGGGTGGTGTGTAGGATGGAGCCACAAGTGGCTAACTTAGTGGGGTGCGGGGATGGAGGAAGGGTGACTCCCACTGCTGTGTGCACTCCCGGGCAAGCATGGGGGGGGGGCATGTGCCCCCCAGATCTGTGCACAGGGTGAGGGTGGGCTGCCACTGCGGCTTTTGTCCCGGGTGCCAAACTTTGTTGCTGCAGCACTAGTTTGGAGTAATTGAGTTATTACTGTTAACAAGTAATTGAGTTATTCCAGGTTTATATATAACCATTGCTAGGAAACAAAATTTAGCCCAAGATAGACATTTCACAAAAGTTTAATAAATATATTGCAATGTTATATAAAGGCAGTAATTTCTGAAAATGTTCCAGAATAGGGTAATGACACAAGTGTAATCTGCTGGCATTTTAACTAGCATCATTAGAGTTTACTTTTAATTCCCTGTTGAGATGAACGGGGCAGTTCCAGCCTCTCAGAATTGTTGTTTCAGAATATGGGAGTTATTATTCAAACATTTGAATTTGAGATGGACTTGCAAACCAAAGGTCTCTGAAGTTGGTACAAAATTGTTTTAAATGCAGTTTTTTTCTTTCTTAGCCTGTAAATAGTAGTTATAGTAACATTCAAATTGTTTCAGTTTCAGATAACATGATAAACTCTGATGCCTCTTACACCTTGTTTCTTGAAAAATAGGAAGCCATTAGGGATGATCAGTATTTGTAGAAATGTAACTGGGCAGTTCTGTGCCCTGGGCAGTAGCGATGCACAGGACAAAATTTGCAACTGGGCTGCCAGTGGTGGCAGTGGCAGCTGGGCCAATATGGCTGTGTGACAGAGCACCCTAACCTTGTCATGAGGAAGAAGGTGCGCCCCTATAAGGCCAGAACCTTCTGGGCATGGAGGGCTGGTGAGGAAGGGGTTAACTGCTGAACTGGGATGGCTAGTCAGTGGACCGGAAGAGGCAGGACTATAAAAACCCTGGGTTGAATGGCAGTAAGGAAGTGAGAAGCTGATGGGGAAGCAATGCACCTGAGAGCTCCAAGAAGAATTTTGGGAAGCGGTCCATGGCAGGAAGGAGGAAGCTATGGAAGCCCCTGCGAGATGACGACTGCATCCACAGACAGGACTGTAACTGGTGGTGGAGAGCTGAGACTCAAAGAGAGTTCATGTAAGCTGACCTGCTGCGTTGATTGAGCATGTGCAGTTATTATTATTGTGTTTTTGGGATTATTGAATAAGGCTGGAGGTTTGGGTGAGGCTATTAGGGGACAGAGGAGGCCTTATTTTTGGGGACCCACTCCAGAGTGGGAGCTCCGGTGCCAGTGAGGGTGCAGAAGGACAGGGCTGCGGAGAGCCCAAGTGCCAGTAAAGGTGCAGTTTTGGGATGATCTTAAAAAGGCCAGGGAGGCCTGGTGCACCTGCAGGTACAAGTATATATTCTTTCTGTTATTTGGACTGAGGGTGTTACACCCTGGTTTTGAACTTGCGACCCCCTGGCTGTGGGGCTAGCACCCATGCCTCTGGACTGGTAAGTGCCATGCTCTAGAAGGGAGCAGAAAGGGGGCCATGAGCCTCCAGGCACTGGAAGGAAAAGCTAGAGCCTCGGAGTTGAACCCTGTTTAGTGGGTTTGGATGGGGACGCCTAGCTAGAGGAACAGGGGTCAGGACATCCTAGGAGAGACCCCAACATTCCCAATATAATAGGCAGCCTCCCACTCACATAATAATTTCCATCAAGATGTGGCAGGCGAGATTAGGGCGAAACAGAAGAATTCCAAGAGGGCTCCAAGGGTGCCCCACGTAAGGCATGGATGACCAGGAAGACGGCGCTGGGGAGGGCTACCTGTTACAGTGGTGCATTGGCCGGGAAACTCCTCATGGTCATGGGTACCCTGAGACGATGGTTGACCCAAATGATAGAAAGAACCCTTGGGTCCAAGAATAAGACAGGAATGGCAGAACAGAACCCCATTTTGGATTTAAAGGAACAACAACTGGGGTTGAAACCAGCAGAAAGACAACAGGCATTGATAGAGAAGGTGGTGAAGGAAATGCTGAGAGAACCAGCTTTCCCCATGGGCATTTGTGGGTACGGTGCAAGGGGTTACTTGGAACCCAGAGATGAAAAGACCAGCACTGACTATAGATGTTAGGCTTGAGGGACAGAAAGTCCAGGCAATGTTGGATTCCGGTTCATCCTACACGATAGTGCGGAGAGATGTTTTACCAAGAGGAAACAGAGAAAGGGCAGACCGAATCACCATTCAATGTTTGCGTGGGGAGGCACAAAAAATGGACTGGGTGTGGGCTACCGTGCAAGTGGGTAGGAAAGTACGCCGAATGAAGGTTGGAGTGGTGGAGCACTTACCTTACCCAATGACACTAGGATGTGACTGGCCGGAGCTCCTCACAGCTATAGTGCAGGCATTCAGCTATAGAAGAGGTGAGGAAAAATGGAGGTACTCCACAGTGCTACCCAAGTCCCATTAGGGGGAAAACCTTGGAGGAGAATTCAGGGGTAGGAGAAGGTCCCAGTGGGAGACCACTTGGGACAAAGAGAAGAGGGTGCAAAACCGTGAGGTCCACGATGGTCCTGGGGAATGATTTTACAGCGGAGGCCTTTGCCGGGTAGCCTGGACTTCCCCTAACAGAAGAAGCAGCGGAACAGGAGGTGGACGTAGCACGTTTGTGGGAGGATGAACATTTCCGACTAGAAGAGAGCAGAGAAGAAGGGTTTCGATATGCCTTCCAAGAACACCTAGCCCAGTGGAATGGGGGAGTGCTGAGACCTGAGTTGATGCAGACTACCCTGAGGTTTGAGGTGAAGAATGATCTGCTATATAGAGTGGAATGAAACAAATATGGGGAAGGGAAAGTAGAGCAATTACTGGTGCCTCAGCGATATCGAAAGGCCCTACTGAAAGTAGCACATGAACTCCCTATTGGTGGACATTTGGGGCGAGACAAGACCGAGGCTCGCATTAGGGGGAAATTCTTTTGGCCAGGGTTAATACAAGAAGTGGCCAGATACTGCGCTTCCTGCCCCGTATGCCATAAAGTGAACCCCAGTCATCCTCCAAGAGCTCCATTAGTATCACTGCCATTGGTGGAAGTACCATTTGAACGGGTGGCTGTGGATATCATGGGGCCACTACCAAAAAGCAGTGCAGGGCACCAATTTATTTTGGTCCTAATGGACTATGCGACTAGATATCCAGAGGCAGTACCTATGCGGACGGTGTCCACCTCCAAAGTGATAGAAGAATTATTAAAGATATTTTCCTGAGTGGGACTCCCTAGAGAATTGTTAACTGACCAAAGGACTAACTTTACATCTCGTGTGTTCGAGGGAGTGAGTAAAACACTGGGAATCAAACACCTAAGGACGGTGGTATACCATCCCCAAACTGATGGATTAGTGGAGCAATTCAACAGGACCTTGAAACAAATGCTAAAAAAATTTGTAGTAGAGAGTCCCCAGAAGTGGGACCAGATGATACTGCCTTTGTTGTTCGCAATAAGGGAGGCATCACAGGCCTCAACACGTTTTTCCTCCTTTGAACTGTTTTACGGACAACAACCAAGAGAAGTTCTGGATTTGGTTAAGGAAAGCTGGGAAGAGCAACAAAGTAAAGACCAGAATATAGTTCAGTACATAATACAACTAAGGGAGCGCCTAGAGTCAGTATGGAAGGAAGCGTTAGGAAATCTGAGGGAGGCCCAAGAGCAGCAAGCAATCCATTACAATTGAGGGGCTCGAGAGAGAAAGTTTGAAGTAGGGGACTGCGTACTGGTGCTCTTACCAGATCAAGAGAGTAAACTGCTAGCGCAATGGCAAGGTCCTTATGAAATAACACAGCAAATAGGGGCTGTAGATTATGAAGTATACCAACCAGACAAGCAGAAGAAGAAACAGATATACCACATCAATATGCTGAAGCCAGGGCAAGAACGGGAGTGCCTGCACTTGGCCCTCCAACCAGATGAACCCAAACTAGGACCCTCCTTGAGGGAGAGAGAAGGGGGTAGTGGAGTGGAGGTAGCCCCCCGACTCTCAGAAAAGCAGAGACAGCAGGCAAGGGAACTAGTGAGGGAATATGAAGACATGTTCTGAGAGGTCCCCGGGGTGGCACGGGGTGTGATGCATTGAATAAGGACCCCTCCGGGCCAGGTAATACGCAGGAACCTGAGGTGAATCCCACAACACCTCCAAGGCCCGATAAAAGAAGAACTGGGGATGATGTTAGAAAAAGAGATAATACAAGAGTCCTGAAGTGAGTGGTGCAGTCCTTTTATGACTGTGCCAAAACCTGATGGAAAAATTAGGCTCTGTATTGATTTCCGGAATGTGAACGCAGTGGCCAAGTTTGATGCTTATCCCATGCCGAGGGTGGACGAAATGGTGGGGAATATAGGACAAGCTAGCTATATATCCACGTTAGATCTGACAAAAGGCTACTGGCAGGCCCCGTTAGCACCTGAAGACCAAGAAAAACAGCCTTTGCCACACCCTGGGGCCTATTTCAATTCCAGTGCATGCCATTTGGATTGCATGGAGCGGCAGCAACGTTCCAACAACTGATGGACAGAGTCCTGGCTCTGCATGGGGGTTATGCTGCAGAATATATAGATGATATTATTGTGTATACGACAGATTGGCCAGGACACTTAACAGCACTACAGGCAGTATTGCAGGACCTAAGAAAGGCAGGCTTAACCGCTAACCCAAGGAAGTGTACGATTGGTAAAGAAGAAACCTGGTACCTTGGTGGGAAGGTACGACCACTGCTGGACTAGGTAGAGGCAATAAAGAAATATCAAACTCCGTGGACAAAGAGACAAGTGAGGGCCTTTTTGGGAATGGTGAATTATTATAGGAAGTTCATCCCCCATTTTGCAGACTTAGTGGTGCCTTTAACTGAGATGGTAAAGGCAGCATCCCCAAACAAAATAAGATGGACACCAGAAGCAGAAACAGCATTTTCAAAGGTGAGGGAAGCACTGTGTACACAGCCGTTACTGTATACGCCAGACTTCAACAAATCATTTATGGTGTTAACGGATGCCTCCAACTGTGCTATTGGGACTGTGTTGGTACAAATGGAGGAAGGAGAGGAACATCCAATAACATATATTAGCAGAAAATTACATCCCCCAGAGAAGAATTATGCAACAATAGAAAAAGAATGCTTAGCAATCAAATGGGCTATAGAAACATTGCGATACTACCTGTTAGGGCGGAAGTTTACATTGATTACAGATCATGCCCCACTGCGATGGCTTTAGAGTATGAAGACTGATAACACGAGGCTGATGAGATGGGCCCTCAGTCTCCAACCGTATTGCTCTGAAGTAGAGCATCATCCAGGGATTAAAAATGTGAGTGCAGATTTTTTATCTAGACAATATGAAGAGGAAAGGGGTTTGTGAGGAAAAGGAAGACCCCAGACAAAAGAGAAGAGGGGGGGGGTGACAGGGCACCCTAACCCTGTCACGAGGAAGAAGGTGTGCCCATATAAGGCCAGAACCTTCTCGGCATGGACAGCTGGTGAGGAAGGGGTTAACTGCTGAACTGGGACGGCTAGTCAGCTGACCGGAAGAGGAAGGACTATAAAAACCCTGGGTTGAATGGCAGTAAGGAAGTGAGCAGCTGATGGGGAAGCAGTGCCCCTGAGAGCTCCAGGAAGAAATTTGGGAAGTGGTCCACGGCAGGAAAGGGGAAGCTACAGAAGCCCCTGCAAGATGACAACTGCATCCACAAACAGGACTGTAGCCGGCGGTACGGAGCCGAGACTCAAAGAAAGTTCATGTAAGCTGACCCGCTACGTTGATTGAGCACATGCAGTTATTATTCTTTTGTTTTGGGGATTATTGAATAAGACTGGAAGTTTAGGTGAGGCTATTAGGGGATGGAGGAGGCCTCATTTTTGGGGACCCACTCTGGAGTGGGAGCCCCAGCACCAGTGAGGGCAAAGCTTTTGGGGGCACAGACCCCAGGACCAGTGAGGGTGCAGCTTTTTGGGGGGCACAGCCCCGGCGCCAGTGAGAGCCTGAGTACCAGTAAGGGCGCAGTTTTGGGACGATCTTAAAAAGACCAGGGAGGCCTAGTGCACCTGCAGGTGCAAGTATATATTTTTTTTCTATTATTTGGACTGGTAGGGTCACACCCTGGTTTTGAACTTGCGACCCCCTGGCTGTGGGGCTAGTGCCTGTGCCTCTGGGTCAGTGCCATGCTCCAGAAAGGGGCCATGAGCCTCCAGGCACTGGAAGGAAAAGCTGGAGCCCCGGAGTCAAACCCTGTTTAGTGGGTTTGGATGGGGAGGCCTAGCTAGAGAAACAGGTGTCAGGACATCCTAGGAGAGACCCCAACATTCCTAATATAATAGGCAGTCTCCCGCTCGCATAATAATTTCCATCAAGACGTGGCAGGCGAGATTAGGGCGAAACAGAAGAATTCCAAGAGGGCTCCAAGGGTGCCCCGCGTAAGGCATGGATGACCAGGAAGATGGCGCTGGGGAGGGCTACCTGTTACAGTGGTGCATTGGCCGGGAAACTCCTCACAGTCATGGGTACCCTGAGACGATGGTTGATCCAAGTGATAGAAAGAACCCTTGGGTCCAAGAATAAGATGGGAATGGCAGAACAGAACCCCATTTCGGATTTAAAGGAACAACAACTGCGGTTGAAACCAGCAGAAAGACAACAGGCATTGATAGAGAAGGTGGTGAAGGAAATGCCAAGAGAACCAGCTTTCCAAGGGTGCCCCACGTAAGGCATGGATGACCAGGAAAATGGCGCTGGGGAGGGCTACCTGTTACAGGCCGCTATTTTTGCACCCTCCATTCCACCCTCTCCTTCCCTTGCCCTCACATTGTTATCAAGGCTGGTGACAGCTGCAGTAGTAGGTAGTGGAAAAGTTGATAATAGTCTGTTTTCACTGAACAAAGGGCAACCAGAGATGGAGTATCTAAAGTTGCAGACACATAGCTTATACACCCATGTAATTTATATCCAGTGACTTCACCCTTAAGAGGACTACAATAAGGCTTTATATTGTATATTTACTCCACTCTTACATTGGTATAAAAGCAGATTATACTGTTGTAAATATTGTGTGTCTGCACTTTATAACACTACAGTAAATGCCCGTTTAGGGAAGGTATCTTGTTCACACTTTATGACAAGTAACCTCCTTGCTATTAATTATCCATGTCAGCTAGTAGAGTTTCTAGTTGGAGATCCTATTTTATAACCACCCTTTATTACCCTAGGAATGGCTAGCCATGTTAGCCTGAAGTTAGGGAGAAGGCAGGGCAGGGTGGCACCTTATAAACTATCTCAGCAGTCGGCAACCTGCAAGTCAGAATGACCCAGTTCGGGTTAGAAGTTGGTAGGCAAGCATTAGGAACTGGTGGCCACTTATCTCTGCCATAGCATAGGAGAAATTCAAGCTGCTGAATGTTGCTGAAGCCCAATGGCAGCAGGCCAAATCTAATGGCTTCACAGACCAGATATGGCCATTGGCCATAGGCTGCTGACCTCTGGACTACTCTTTCAGAGTGACATGACCTTTCCATAGGCCCCCCAGCTATTTTATCAGATGATATGAATGGACTTGCAAAGAGCGGGGTACTAAACTGAATAGAATAAAGAAATTTAAATCTAAAGGATAGGGACAGGGGTGGGTATTGCTGAGAGAGGCCGAGATTTGTTGAAGAGAACAAAAATGTAAACAAAACAATCCCCTGATTGACATAGGAGTTTGAAAAGCTACTCCAGGTGATAGGATAAGAATAGTTGCTTTTTATGGGACAAAAAGTCTCCTCTCACTAGTTTCTCATTGATTTTAGGGGAGAAAGAATCTAATTCATAATTGTATGCCAGAACTATAACACGTTGGGGAATGTATTAGAGCCTTCATCTGCTCATTTGCAGATTTTACTATTTATTTTTTGAAAGTTTCAGAAAAATGTATGAACAGTGATTGTAGCTGGACTCAGTTGAAAAAACATTTAAGATCTTTTTCAGGAATTATTGCTTATTACTGAGTATCCTCAGTATGGTTTTTGCTGCACAAAAGTTTGGATTGCTTTCATTTGGTCAAAAGGTTTTTTATTTAAACCCCTGTTGTCTTTTGGTGTTAAAATCCTAATGTACTCAAAATAGTTTACCTAGAGTTGACCTCTACTAGGTAATATATTAAATGCAAATTTCTCTATTTACTCTACCATAGGGTTTTAACAAGTATTTTTGCCCTTGTTAGCTAGCACATAACTTTTTCCATAATGGAAACAGAAGAAGAAAGAGCCCATGCCTCAGATGTTAAAAGCTAAATAAGATGAGCATTGTATTCAGATTCACAGTTCACGTGAACAGTCAGAAGATAGTCTGCTCTCAAAAAAGTGAAGACTTTTATCTCTGTAATCCTGTCTGACTCATGTTCCAGATACAACGAACTACAAAACTCTCCCTGGTTCAAATGGGAACATGATTGCGCTCTGCTTCTTCCTTTGGTTTATTAGTACTGGTAAAGAAATTTATCATAAGAAAATTTGAATTATAAGAAAGTTGTTCAGTACACATTTGTGCAGGATTGGTCCTCCCTGCTCATTTCTAAGAGGATCAGTGTAATTATTTTTGCCCAAAACTGGGGAAAAAATAAGAACCTATTTCCTCTTAGAACTTTATCCCCTTTTAGAAACAGCCTTAAATCCAGTACAAAAGTCTTCAGAGAAGGTGATTTTATACTACTGCAATATGGCTGGATCTGGAAATTTAAATATGAAGTGGTTGAACTGCTAACACAAATATACAATCTCTCATTTAAAAACAGCTTCTTTACCAGACTGGAAAAATAGCAAAATATTATACCAATATTTAGAAAAGACTCTTATGTAAAATGCAAGGCTATTACACACCAATAAACCATATTTCAACACCTTAAAGACTGGTTGAAATGTAATTCAAAATAGAATAATGAAACAGGTGGAAGATCACGATCAGATATTGTCTAAACAGTTTAGTTTCTGCAAAGGAGCCCACGTATAGAGGGCAATGTGTGCTCCTTTTTCAGTTAATGCTGTGAAGTGACACTGGTACAAAACTGGAGCAGTAGTTAATTATGCCTAGGAAGACTGGATGGAATTGGGTGAAGTTCAGAGAAACTTTCAGAAGTTCCAATAACTTCTGGAAAAAGGGCTTATCTGAAATGATCCACACGAAAAGAATATGATCTGATTTATGATTTTGAGTAGAAAAATGAGAAGTACTTACAGTATTTTTTTATTAAATCTTTTAAACCAGTTTGTTAGATCCCGTGTTTATATTTATGTGGTTTAAAATGCCTGATTTTTTTAAAATGGTTTATCAACATCATCTTGGAAAGAAAGAAAGAAAGAAAGAAAGAAAGAAAGAAAGAAAGAAAGAAAGACTTTGACTTTTAAGAGACCTTTATTCCCCGGAGGGTGATGACTCGGAGCCAGGCAAAAGCATGTACAAGGATGCCCGAAGCTCTGGGCCTCATGGACAAGGCCTGGGCTCGTGGCCTGCAAGGCCTGCCCGTACACGCTAGACAAAAAAAAACCACCAACACAACGAAACATAAGGACTATTTACAGTATTTACAGTTCTGCCAGCAGGGACACCCATGGAGGCCTCCGGGGTCGACCCGCACGAGCAAAAGTCCAGGGCCTCGGCCCGCTTGACGCGTCTCTGCGGCTTGAGCAGCCGGTGGCATCACAGAGCGAGGATCAGGCGTCCCGCCTCGACCCGGCACAGCACCCCCTCGAGGGCCCAGCGCTCCTCAAAGGCGGGCACCGTCCGCCGGAGGACAGCGTGCTCAAACTCGAGCGAGAGGCGGGCCCGCACCAGCAGGCGGAAGAGCTGCAGGGCGTCGACCATCCCGGTGCCGCTGAGCTGGTTTCGCCGGCTCTTCAGGGTGGCCATCTTGGCCTGGCCCAGCAGGAAGTTGGCCAGGCTGACCGTGGCCCGCTCGGCCGCCCGGTATGGAAAGGAGTGGACGTAGGCGTCTTCGGAGAAGTCACGGCCCAGTACCCGAAGCAGTGCGCCCAGGGCGGCAAAGAGAGGCTGCAGCCGGGGGCAGTCGAGGAAGGCGTGGAAAATGTCCTCGTCTAGCACCCCCGGGCAGAAGGGGCAGGCCGCCGAGGCCGCTGGCTCCAAGTGACGCACAAAGGTGCCGGTGGCCAGGATGCCGTGCACGAGCCGCCACTGCAGGTCGCCGGTCTTCTTGGCGATGGGCGCCTTATACAGCGTGCGCCACGCCGGGGTCCCGGGCCGCGCCAGGCGCCGCCGCCACGTGGTGTCCGGGCGGCCGGCGAGCACCTGGGCGTGCCGGGTGCGCACCACCCACATGTAGAGGCCCTTGCGGGGCAGGGTGCCAAAAGGGCAGCCCGTATTGCTGCTGGGGGGCACCGGGAGCCTGAGCAGCGTGTTGGGCCGCTCGGCCAGCTCGCCGGGTACCGCTGGGATGACGGGTAGCGGTGGGAAGGCGTCTTCTGCGGCGTCTGCGGCGGGGAGGGGCCGGCGAGTCTGGAGATGGGCTTCCAGGGCGGTCGCTGCCTCCGTCGGGAGGGCGGCCCTAACGGCCCGCAGAAGCCGCCCCGCGGTGCGGACGGAGCGCATGGCCAGCCGGGCAGCCAGGGCCTCGGGTGACAGCCAGTCCGACCGAGCGGGGTCCAGGAGGTGCTCCAGGCGGGTGGAGCGCGCCTCGACGAGAGCTGCTGTGAGGCTGGCGGAGGCCAGGCTCGGCACGACACGGTGCAGGGCCGGGTTGTGGACCAAGGGCTCTCGAAGGAGCTGCGGGAACCGCAGGTGCCTGGCCTGGGGACAGAGATGGAAGGCCGCCCGCCAGGCCCGCACCACGCTGCGGTAGAACGGGGGAAGGACCGCCCCGTTCAGGAAGGTGAGGTCCAGTTGAAACAGCTCCCGGTCAAAGCCGAGGCCCCCCACTCGCCGCAGGAATCGGCACGCCAGCTGTCGCCACGGGAGGTGGCCTTCGGTGTACAGGAGCCGCTGGAGGGCCTGCAGCCGATAGGCGGCCACCCTGCTGGCCAGATCGATCAGGCCCTGGCCCCCCTCGCCGGTGGGCAGGTAGAGGGCAGCTCGTGGGAGCCAGTGGCGTCCGTCCCACAGGAAATCGACCAGGAGCCGCTGCAGTCGCTCCAGTAGCTCCGGCGGAGGGTCCAGCACCGCGCAGCGGTGCCACAGGGTGGCCGCCGCCAGGTTATTGATGACGAGGACGCGCCCCCGGTAGGAAAGGCTGGGCAGGCGCCAGCGCCACCGCTGCAGGCGGGCCTCCACTCCCTCCTCGAGGCCGTCCCAGTTGCGCGCCATGAAGGTCGTCGGCCCCAGGAACACGCCCAAGACCTTGAGGCCCTCGCGGCGCCAGGCGAGGCCCCCCGGCAAGTCCGGCGGAGGCCTGCCAGTCCATGCGCCAAGCAGCAGAGTGTCACTCTTGCCCCAGTTGATGCGGGCGGAGGAGGCGCGCTCGTAGGCCCGCTGGCAATCTGCCAGAGCCCGCACGTCTTCCCGGGTGGCGAGGAAGACGGTGACGTCGTCCGCATAGGCCGACAGCCGGAGACGAGGGCCAGCGGACGGGCCCGTGGCCGATGGCAGGGCCACCCCGCTCAGGCGGCGGCGCAGCGCGTGTAACAGCGGCTCGATGGCCAGGGCGTAGAGCATGCCCGACAGCGGACAGCCCTGGCGAATGCCCCTGCGCGCGGGGAACGGAGCGCAAAGCACCCCGTTCACCTTGAGCAGGCTGGAAATGTCCCGGTACAAGACCCGGAGGGCCCCGGTGAAGAGGGGCCCAAAGCCAAAGGCCTCCAGCGTGCGGAAGAGGTAGGCGTGGCCCACGCGGTCAAAGGCCTTCTCCTGGTCGAGAGAGAGGAGGCCGACGTCGAGGCCAAAGAGCTCGCTGGCCGTGAGCAGGTCCCGCAGCAGGAACAGGTTGTCTTGTATGGTCCTGCCCGGCACGCAGTAGCTCTGCTCGGGCCCGGTGAGAGAGGCCATGACCGCGCGGAGGCGGGTGGCCAGCGCTTTGGCCAGAATCTTGTAGTCCGCGCACAGCAGGGAGACCGGCCGCCAGTTCTTCATGTAGCCCAGGTCTCCCTTCTTGGGCAGCAGGGTCAGCACTGCTCGGCGGCAGCTGATCGGCAAGACCTTGTCGGCGAGGCTCTCCTGGAAAACGCGCAGGAGGCTGGGGCCGAGGAGAGGCCAGAAGGTCTTGTAGAACTCGGCAGGCAGCCCGTCGAGGCCCGGGGCTTTGCCGGAGGCGAGGCCGGCCGTGGCGGCCGCCAGCTCTTCCAGGGACAAGTCCCGCTCCAGCTCGCCGGCCTCCAGGGCATCGAGACGCGGTAGGCCCTCGTGGAGTTCCCGCGTGGCCTCGGGGCACGACGGCTCGGCCGCGAACAGGTCGCGATAGAAGGCGACGGCACGTTCGCGGACTTCGCCCGGCTCTGTAATGACCCGGCCCTCAGGAGTCTTGAGATGGTCCAAGGCTTTGCTCGCTGCCCGCCGCCGCTCCAGGTCGAAAAAGAAGCGGGTCGGGGCGTCGGTTTCCACCAGCTCCTGGCAGCGGGCGCGGATCCTCGCGCCGCGGGCCGCGCTCTCCGCCAAGTCGCGCAGGCATTTCCTGCGGAGCCGGAGGCTCTCGCTCAGTGCCGCGTCGCTGCCGGCGGCCAGCAGAGCAGCCTCGAGCTCCGCCACGTCCTCCTCCAACTCCCGGATACGGCGGCGCGTCTCGTTCGCGGCCAGCTGGGTGTACTGCTGGCAGAAGGCTCGGGTCTGGACCTTGCCCACGTCCCACCACAGCTTCCAGGAGGAGTGGCTCGGTCTCGCAGCCTCCCACCTCCGCCAAAAGTGGGCAAAGCAGTCCCGGAAATAAGAGTCCTGGAGCAGACTAATGTTCAAACACCAATACGGTGCCCGTGCACAGGCTCTCCCCGGCAGGCTCAGTTCGCTGAAGGCCAGGCCATGATCTGATAGACCCGAGGGAGTGATGCGGCTGCTGCGCAGGAGTGGCAGGTGGTGCCTGGTGATATAAAGGCGGTCGAGGCGAGCCATGGTGAGACCGCCGGCACTCGTCTTGGCCCAGGTGTACTGGCGCGCATCGGGATGCAGGGCTCGCCAGACGTCCACGAGGTCTGCCCCCTCCAGGGCAGCTTGCAGCTTGCGAGCGGAGGGCAGGTGGGGCTCAGGCCCTGTGCGGTCGAGGCGCGGGGCAGTGGTGCAATTGAAATCGCCCCCGAGGAGGAGCAGGTCATCATCCTCGCTAGCGTCGCGCAGGAGGGCAGCCAAGCTCTCAAAGAAAGCGACCCTCTCCTGGCCATCGGAGGGCGCGTAGATGTTGACGAGCAGCAGACGGTGTTGCGCGAGGGTGACGCGGACGGTCAGCAGGCGGCCGGGGACGACCTCCCGCGGCACCGCCGCGTCAAGCTGCAGCTGCGGCGATAAGAGTGTCGCGACCCCCGCGCGGAGGTTGGTGCCGTGGCTCAGGAACACCTGTCCTCGCCAGGCAGCCCGCCAGGCCGCCTGGTTGAACCTGTCAGAGTGGGTCTCTTGTAGGAAGGCGATGGCCAGCCTCTTCTGCCGCAGGAGCTCCAGGACGGCCTCGCGCTTCACCGCGTCTCGACAGCCGTTGACGTTGAAGGTGCCAATGGTTGTGGCTGCCATGGGGGTGGGTGTGGGAGAGGAGGAGCAAAGCAGAGTGCGGGTGGAAGAGCGAGCACCCAAGAGCAGAGCAAGGCAATACAGACAGGTCAGGGAAGGCCTACCGTGCCCTACTCTAGTCGAGGGACCCGCCCAGGCCCCACTCCACTCTCACCCTCTGGGCAAGCTTGTCCAGACGGTAGGCCATCTGACGTGTGCCCCGATCTTGCTTCATGAGCTTGACTGCCGCCCTGGCAGCCTTGACAAACACTTTGGGGTCCGCACACCACTGGGTGATGTGCCCCGCTACATTTTTCTGCCCCTTGGTTAGCTTCAGCAAGGACAGGAGTCCCCCATAGTCAGGAGAGACCCAGGGGGGCTCCGCCAGCTTGGGGTGGATGTTGCCCACGGAAGAGCGGCGAGGCCGCACCCCCGGCGGGAGCTCGCCCGCAACTGCAGCGTCGACCCCCTCGATGTCCAGGCACATCAGCCGCCTCTCGTCGTCCGAGTCGAGGACCGGCTCCGCGAGGACATTCCCTGTCTTCTTGGGGGGGGAGGGGCCATCCCGCTCACGACGTCTCTTGCGAGACTCCGAGAGCTGGATCTCCATCTCGCTAACGTCCCCATCTGCTCCGGTAGGCTGGGGCGTGACCAAAGGGGCAGCGGGCTCTCCCGCCACCCCCGGGGCCAGGCCACCGGAAGAGAGACATTCGCCACTATCCCTGCTGCCGCCTGACTCCGGGGGCTGGGGGACAGGCGAGGGGAGGGGGACCCCTGAAGGCCCCTCCCCCCCACCCGCTAAGTCTGCCTCGTCGGTGGCTACATCCGACGGGGCGGGTGGTGTGGCGGCCGGAACGGGGTCCGGCCCTGTAGTGGGGGGGTCCTCGGCACTGGCCGAGGAGGGGTCTGTCAGGGATGGGGTGTCCTGAGAGGCCCCCCTCATCTCCCTCTCTTTTTCGGGTGGGAGGGAGGATGCCCGAGCCCCATCATCCGATGAGGCTCCAGCACCGCAGTCCCCGGCCACCCCAGCCACTTCGGCCGGGGCAGGCAGGGGGCAAGGGGAGGCGTCCGCCTCTCCACCCGGTGGGGCTGCCGCACCGAGGGCAGGGGGCGCCACAGACGGGGGAGGGGGCGGCGGGGCCACGGTAGCAGCACCAGCCCCTCGGCTGGACGATGGCTTCCCGCTGGAGACCCCGGTCCCCTGAGATGGAATGGGGGGGGAAGGAGGTCGGGAGGAAGAGCTCCCAGCCTCCCTGGGCCTGTCGCGTGCCCCAGAGGTCGACGCGCCGTCTTTCGGCGCTGCCGCAGGCGGCGATGGTCCGGCCGCCTTGCCCCGAGGGCACTGCGCGGCCAGGTGGGAGGAGCCCCCGCACTTGAAGCACGTGGTCTCTCCCACAGACAGATAGATAATAAACCGCCGCCCCTCGAGCGTGAGGCTCAGGGAGCGAGGCAGCGACTGGGGGCCCTCCTTGAGGAGCATGAAGACCTGCCTCCGAAAGGACAGGACGTGCTTGCCCTGAGGGTTCTTGTTTCCCATCGGCAGGCGGCGAAAAGGACTCGCAGGAACCCCATAGGCCTCGAGTCCCCTGGCCAGCTCCCGATTGGAAATGTGCGGTGGGACGTTGGAAATCACCACCCTCACTGCCTGAGTCTCTAGGGGCGTGACGGGGTAGTGGATGCCCGCAATGTCCAGGCCCTCCGCACACACCCTGTCAACCAAGGCGGGCTTGCTCAAATAGATCATCGGGACCGTGTTCACGCGCCCCGCGTAGCGGATGGTACGCCATCCCAGGAGGGCGGCCAGAGCCTCCACGCAAGCCTCGAGCCCCACATGGAGAGGGGCATGAACCCTCAGGCCATGAGACAGTGGGAGGTCCTGAGAGACATCCTCATGCCAGCTGCCAGGCGTAGGAGCCGCCATTCCTCGCCAGGACAGGGTTAAACTGCGAAGCGCAGAAAAAAAAAAAAAAAAAAAAAAAAAAAAAAAAAAAAAAAAAAGCCTCAGGCTGACAGGGGGGACTGGGACTGGGAGGGGGCTGAAAACGCCCCAAAATCGGCCTGAGGGGGGGCAGAGCAACCCCGCAGGGGCTCAGGGCAAGCCCCAAGGCAGGGGCAGATGGCAGGGACCAAGGGAAGGGGCCCTGGGGGAGGGAGGCAGCAGAAATCAAAGGGACAACTCAGGCGCGGGTGGGGGAGGGGCAGAGGCAAACGAGGCTGCCAGAGCCCAGGGGAAAAAGGCTCAGAAAGTGGGGGGAAGGGGCAGGGGGGGGGTCCCCAGGGACAGGGTGGGGAGAGGCAAGGGTTGTTTTTGGGGGGGACAGGAAAAGGGGGGCAGGGAGTGCGAGGCAACGAGCTGAAAGCACCTGAGCTGGAGGAGCTTAGAAGGGCTTCAGCTGTCGGCGGCCATCTTGAAAGAAAGAAAGAAAGAAAGACTTTGACTTTTAAGAGACCTTTATTCCCCGGAGGGTGATGACTCGGAGCCAGTCAAAAGCATGTACAAGGACGCCCGAAGCTCTGGGCCTCATGGACAAGGCCTGGGCTCGTGGCCTGCAAGGCCTGCCCGTACACTCTAGACAAAAAAAAAACAACCAACACAACGAACATAAGGACTATTTACAGTATTTACAGTTCTGCCAGCAGGGACACCCATGGAGGCCTCCGGGGTCGACCCGCACGAGCAAAAGTCCAGGGCCTCGGCCCGCTTGACGCGTCTCTGCGGCTTCAGCAGCCGGTGGCATCACAGAACGAGGATCAGGCGTCCCGCCTCGACCCGGCACAGCACCCCCTCGAGGGCCCAGCGCTCCTCAAAGGCGGGCACCGTCCGCCGGAGGACAGCGTGCTCAAACTCGAGCGAGAGGCGGGCCCGCACCAGCAGGCGGAAGAGCTGCAGGGCGTCGACCATCCCGGTGCCGCTGAGCTGGTTTCGCCGGCTCTTCAGGGTGGCCATCTTGGCCTGGCCCAGCAGGAAGTTGGCCAGGCTGACCGTGGCCCGCTCGGCCGCCCGGTATGGAAAGGAGTGGACGTAAGCGTCTTCGGAGAGGTCTCGGCCCAGTACCCGAAGCAGTGCGCCCAGGGCGGCAAAGAGAGGCTGCAGCCGGGGGCAGTCGAGGAAGGCGTGGAAAATGTCCTCGTCCAGCACCCCTGGGCAGAAGGGGCAGGCCGCCGAGGCCGCTGGGTCCAAGTGACGCACAAAGGTGCCGGTGGCCAGGATGCCGTGCACGAGCCGCCACTGCAGGTCGCCGGTCTTCTTGGCGATGGGCGCCTTATACAGCGTGCGCCACGCCGGGGTCCCGGGCCGCGCCAGGCGCCGCCGCCACGCGGTGTCCGGGCGGCCGGCCAGCACCTGGGCGTGCCGGGTGCGCACCACCCACATGTAGAGGCCCTTGCGGGGCAGGGTGCCAAAAGGGCAGCCCGTATTGCTGCTGGGGGGCACCGGGAGCCTGAGCAGCATGTTGGGCCGCTCGGCCAGCTCGCCGGGTACCGCTGGGATGACGGGTAGCGGTGGGAAGGCGTCTTCTGCGGCGTCTGCGGCGGGGAGGGGCCGGCGAGTCTGGAGATGGGCTTCCAGGGCGGTCGCTGCCTCCGTCGGGAGGGCGGCCCTAACGGCCCGCAGAAGCCGCCCCGCGGTGCGGACGGAGCGCATGGCCAGCCGGGCAGCCAGGGCCTCGGGTGACAGCCAGTCCGACCGAGCGGGGTCCAGGAGGTGCTCCAGGCGGGTGGAGCGCGCCTCGACGAGAGCTGCCGTGAGGCTGGCGGAGGCCAGGCTCGGCACGACACGGTGCAGGGCCGGGTTGTGGACCAAGGGCTCTCGAAGGAGCTGCGGGAACCGCAGGTGCCTGGCCTGGGGACAGAGATGGAAGGCCGCCCGCCAGGCCCGCACCACGCTGCGGTAGAACGGGGGAAGGACCGCCCCGTTCAGGAAGGTGAGGTCCAGTTGAAACAGCTCCCGGTCAAAGCCGAGGCCCCCCACTCGCCGCAGGAATCGGCACGCCAGCTGTCGCCACGGGAGGTGGCCCTCGGTGTACAGGAGCCGCTGGAGGGCCTGCAGCCGATAGGCGGCCACCCTGCTGGCCAGATCGATCAGGCCCTGGCCCCCCTCGCCGGTGGGCAGGTAGAGGGCAGCTCGTGGGAGCCAGTGGCGTCCGTCCCACAGGAAATCGACCAGGAGCCGCTGCAGTCGCTCCAGTAGCTCCGGCGGAGGGTCCAGCACCGCGCAGCGGTGCCACAGGGTGGCCGCCGCCAGGTTATTGATGACGAGGACGCGCCCCCGGTAGGAAAGGCTGGGCAGGCGCCAGCGCCACCGCTGCAGGCGGGCCTCCACTCCCTCCTCGAGGCCGTCCCAGTTGCGCGCCATGAAGGTCGTCGGCCCCAGGAACACGCCCAAGACCTTGAGGCCCTCGCGGCGCCAGGCGAGGCCCCCCGGCAAGTCCGGCGGAGGCCTGCCAGTCCATGCGCCAAGCAGCAGAGTGTCACTCTTGCCCCAGTTGATGCGGGCGGAGGAGGCGCGCTCGTAGGCCCGCTGGCAATCTGCCAGAGCCCGCACGTCTTCCCGGGTGGCGAGGAAGACGGTGACGTCGTCCGCATAGGCCGACAGCCGGAGACGAGGGCCAGCGGACGGGCCCGTGGCCGATGGCAGGGCCACCCCGCTCAGGCGGCGGCGCAGCGCGTGTAACAGCGGCTCGATGGCCAGGGCGTAGAGCATGCCCGACAGCGGACAGCCCTGGCGAATGCCCCTGCGCGCGGGGAACGGAGCGCAAAGCACCCCGTTCACCTTGAGCAGGCTGGAAATGTCCCGGTACAAGACCCGGAGGGCCCCGGTGAAGAGGGGCCCAAAGCCAAAGGCCTCCAGCGTGCGGAAGAGGTAGGCGTGGCCCACGCGGTCAAAGGCCTTCTCCTGGTCGAGAGAGAGGAGGCCGACGTCGAGGCCAAAGAGCTCGCTGGCCGTGAGCAGGTCCCGCAGCAGGAACAGGTTGTCTTGTATGGTCCTGCCCGGCACGCAGTAGCTCTGCTCGGGCCCGGTGAGAGAGGCCATGACCGCGCGGAGGCGGGTGGCCAGCGCTTTGGCCAGAATCTTGTAGTCCGCGCACAGCAGGGAGACCGGCCGCCAGTTCTTCATGTAGCCCAGGTCTCCCTTCTTGGGCAGCAGGGTCAGCACTGCTCGGCGGCAGCTGATCGGCAAGACCTTGTCGGCGAGGCTCTCCTGGAAAACGCGCAGGAGGCTGGGGCCGAGGAGAGGCCAGAAGGTCTTGTAGAACTCGGCAGGCAGCCCGTCGAGGCCCGGGGCTTTGCCGGAGGCGAGGCCGGCCGTGGCGGCCGCCAGCTCTTCCAGGGACAAGTCCCGCTCCAGCTCGCCGGCCTCCAGGGCATCGAGACGCGGTAGGCCCTCGTGGAGTTCCCGCGTGGCCTCGGGGCACGACGGCTCGGCCGCGAACAGGTCGCGATAGAAGGCGACGGCACGTTCGCGGACTTCGCCCGGCTCTGTAATGACCCGGCCCTCAGGAGTCTTGAGATGGTCCAAGGCTTTGCTCGCTGCCCGCCGCCGCTCCAGGTCGAAAAAGAAGCGGGTCGGGGCGTCGGTTTCCACCAGCTCCTGGCAGCGGGCGCGGATCCTCGCGCCGCGGGCCGCGCTCTCCGCCAAGTCGCGCAGGCATTTCCTGCGGAGCCGGAGGCTCTCGCTCAGTGCCGCGTCGCTGCCGGCGGCCAGCAGAGCAGCCTCGAGCTCCGCCACGTCCTCCTCCAACTCCCGGATACGGCGGCGCGTCTCGTTCGCGGCCAGCTGGGTGTACTGCTGGCAGAAGGCTCGGGTCTGGACCTTGCCCACGTCCCACCACAGCTTCCAGGAGGAGTGGCTCGGTCTCGCAGCCTCCCACCTCCGCCAAAAGTGGGCAAAGCAGTCCCGGAAATAAGAGTCCTGGAGCAGACTAATGTTCAAACACCAATACGGTGCCCGTGCACAGGCTCTCCCCGGCAGGCTCAGTTCGCTGAAGGCCAGGCCATGATCTGATAGACCCGAGGGAGTGATGCGGCTGCTGCGCAGGAGTGGCAGGTGGTGCCTGGTGATATAAAGGCGGTCGAGGCGAGCCATGGTGAGACCGCCGGCACTCGTCTTGGCCCAGGTGTACTGGCGCGCATCGGGATGCAGGGCTCGCCAGACGTCCACGAGGTCTGCCCCCTCCAGGGCAGCTTGCAGCTTGCGAGCGGAGGGCAGGTGGGGCTCAGGCCCTGTGCGGTCGAGGCGCGGGGCAGTGGTGCAATTGAAATCGCCCCCGAGGAGGAGCAGGTCATCATCCTCGCTAGCGTCGCGCAGGAGGGCAGCCAAGCTCTCAAAGAAAGCGACCCTCTCCTGGCCATCGGAGGGCGCGTAGATGTTGACGAGCAGCAGACGGTGTTGCGCGAGGGTGACGCGGACGGTCAGCAGGCGGCCGGGGACGACCTCCCGCGGCACCGCCGCGTCAAGCTGCAGCTGCGGCGATAAGAGTGTCGCGACCCCCGCGCGGAGGTTGGTGCCGTGGCTCAGGAACACCTGTCCTCGCCAGGCAGCCCGCCAGGCCGCCTGGTTGAACCTGTCAGAGTGGGTCTCTTGTAGGAAGGCGATGGCCAGCCTCTTCTGCCGCAGGAGCTCCAGGACGGCCTCGCGCTTCACCGCGTCTCGACAGCCGTTGACGTTGAAGGTGCCAATGGTTGTGGCTGCCATGGGGGTGGGTGTGGGAGAGGAGGAGCAAAGCAGAGTGCGGGTGGAAGAGCGAGCACCCAAGAGCAGAGCAAGGCAATACAGACAGGTCAGGGAAGGCCTACCGTGCCCTACTCTAGTCGAGGGACCCGCCCAGGCCCCACTCCACTCTCACCCTCTGGGCAAGCTTGTCCAGACGGTAGGCCATCTGACGTGTGCCCCGATCTTGCTTCATGAGCTTGACTGCCGCCCTGGCAGCCTTGACAAACACTTTGGGGTCCGCACACCACTGGGTGATGTGCCCCGCTACATTTTTCTGCCCCTTGGTTAGCTTCAGCAAGGACAGGAGTCCCCCATAGTCAGGAGAGACCCAGGGGGGCTCCGCCAGCTTGGGGTGGATGTTGCCCACGGAAGAGCGGCGAGGCCGCACCCCCGGCGGGAGCTCGCCCGCAACTGCAGCGTCGACCCCCTCGATGTCCAGGCACATCAGCCGCCTCTCGTCGTCCGAGTCGAGGACCGGCTCCGCGAGGACATTCCCTGTCTTCTTGGGGGGGGAGGGGCCATCCCGCTCACGACGTCTCTTGCGAGACTCCGAGAGCTGGATCTCCATCTCGCTAACGTCCCCATCTGCTCCGGTAGGCTGGGGCGTGACCAAAGGGGCAGCGGGCTCTCCCGCCACCCCCGGGGCCAGGCCACCGGAAGAGAGACATTCGCCACTATCCCTGCTGCCGCCTGACTCCGGGGGCTGGGGGACAGGCGAGGGGAGGGGGACCCCTGAAGGCCCCTCCCCCCCACCCGCTAAGTCTGCCTCGTCGGTGGCTACATCCGACGGGGCGGGTGGTGTGGCGGCCGGAACGGGGTCCGGCCCTGTAGTGGGGGGGTCCTCGGCACTGGCCGAGGAGGGGTCTGTCAGGGATGGGGTGTCCTGAGAGGCCCCCCTCATCTCCCTCTCTTTTTCGGGTGGGAGGGAGGATGCCCGAGCCCCATCATCCGATGAGGCTCCAGCACCGCAGTCCCCGGCCACCCCAGCCACTTCGGCCGGGGCAGGCAGGGGGCAAGGGGAGGCGTCCGCCTCTCCACCCGGTGGGGCTGCCGCACCGAGGGCAGGGGGCGCCACAGACGGGGGAGGGGGCGGCGGGGCCACGGTAGCAGCACCAGCCCCTCGGCTGGACGATGGCTTCCCGCTGGAGACCCCGGTCCCCTGAGATGGAATGGGGGGGGAAGGAGGTCGGGAGGAAGAGCTCCCAGCCTCCCTGGGCCTGTCGCGTGCCCCAGAGGTCGACGCGCCGTCTTTCGGCGCTGCCGCAGGCGGCGATGGTCCGGCCGCCTTGCCCCGAGGGCACTGCGCGGCCAGGTGGGAGGAGCCCCCGCACTTGAAGCACGTGGTCTCTCCCACAGACAGATAGATAATAAACCGCCGCCCCTCGAGCGTGAGGCTCAGGGAGCGAGGCAGCGACTGGGGGCCCTCCTTGAGGAGCATGAAGACCTGCCTCCGAAAGGACAGGACGTGCTTGCCCTGAGGGTTCTTGTTTCCCATCGGCAGGCGGCGAAAAGGACTCGCAGGAACCCCATAGGCCTCGAGTCCCCTGGCCAGCTCCCGATTGGAAATGTGCGGTGGGACGTTGGAAATCACCACCCTCACTGCCTGAGTCTCTAGGGGCGTGACGGGGTAGTGGATGCCCGCAATGTCCAGGCCCTCCGCACACACCCTGTCAACCAAGGCGGGCTTGCTCAAATAGATCATCGGGACCGTGTTCACGCGCCCCGCGTAGCGGATGGTACGCCATCCCAGGAGGGCGGCCAGAGCCTCCACGCAAGCCTCGAGCCCCACATGGAGAGGGGCATGAACCCTCAGGCCATGAGACAGTGGGAGGTCCTGAGAGACATCCTCATGCCAGCTGCCAGGCGTAGGAGCCGCCATTCCTCGCCAGGACAGGGTTAAACTGCGAAGCGCAGAAAAAAAAAAAAAAAAAAAAAAAAAAAAAAAAAAAAAAAAGCCTCAGGCTGACAGGGGGGACTGGGACTGGGAGGGGGCTGAAAACGCCCCAAAATCGGCCTGAGGGGGGGCAGAGCAACCCCGCAGGGGCTCAGGGCAAGCCCCAAGGCAGGGGCAGATGGCAGGGACCAAGGGAAGGGGCCCTGGGGGAGGGAGGCAGCAGAAATCAAAGGGACAACTCAGGCGCGGGTGGGGGAGGGGCAGAGGCAAACGAGGCTGCCAGAGCCCAGGGGAAAAAGGCTCAGAAAGTGGGGGGAAGGGGCAGGGGGGGGGTCCCCAGGGACAGGGTGGGGAGAGGCAAGGGTTGTTTTTGGGGGGGACAGGAAAAGGGGGGCAGGGAGTGCGAGGCAACGAGCTGAAAGCACCTGAGCTGGAGGAGCTTAGAAGGGCTTCAGCTGTCGGCGGCCATCTTGAAAGAAAGAAAGAAAGAAAGAAAGAAAATATTTTTTTTCATTAACTGTAGTCTGTGTCAGTAAAATCTGAATGTGGCTGCAGGTCAGCCCTAGATTTATTGCCTCATTCAAGAAACAGGAAATAATAAAAGGATGTAACATTGTCCAGCTGGTAAATTAGACTGATGCTAGAATTATAATTATCACAGATTTTATTATTCCTTTTTACAACTGTGAAATTTATAAGGTGGGTTACCCTTCATCTTCTAAGAACAGAGAAAAATGTCTGAAATTGTCATGGAAGGAAACTGCAAATCAGAACAACAGGGAAAAAAATAAGGTCACATATGCCTGAAAGACAATGTGGTTAAAGTGATACATCCATTTTTTTGTTTGTTTGTTGTTTAAATTATTTATTCATCAGCAAAAAGAAATAAGCACAGACTGTTCATATAATGGAATTACAGTAGATGTCAAATGCCTGAGACTAAAACTGTATTTAATGGAATATTGTGTTAGCAGAGGGAAGAACTGCAAACAAATCCATACCAACTCTTAATGGGTTTATTTAGTGATAATGATGATGATTTACTTACCAGCAACTAATTTTACCCATTAGGTTTTAGAGTTCAATGGGATGAGATTCAATTCAAGGCAAACGTTAGCCAGACTATAGATATTTCAAATTTTACATGCTCATGCAGTATGATCCTGTTCCCTTTGAAATCACTGGCAAATTCCTTGTGGATTTCTATTCAATGGTTTTTCCTCTAATAAGAAGTCTGTATGTACAGCGCAGTGTAAATGGAGAACACATTTCTACTTTTACTGGGGCAGCAATGGAACAGCAGGTAGCCGTGAGTACTTAGATAATCTTGAAGGTAGAGGAGAGAACCAACAAAAGAATGTTCATTAACTAGTAAGAGGCATTCCTAATATCACTACTGACATTCTGTAGATGTGTCATTTCTCAAGCCTGTTTAGGGTCTGCCCATCAGAAGACTCAGGCTTGTGAGTATCTTAGTTCATGTTAATAGTCTTGTTGACCACACTATTTTTGTGTAATGTTACTTGTCTATAAACTTACTTGTGCGTGTTTCCATGACTAGACCTTTAGAATGCAGGCTTTCATGGGAAAGAAATATTTAATTCCATAGTACCTAAACTTCTGATCACTGGGTGGTTAACATATAGTATAGGATTTAAATTTGTCCACTACATCTATTATCTATAAAACAACAGCTTGTAAAGTTCTTTTGGACCATGGATAATCAAAAACAGAATATTGAATTCCCATGTTGTTTTTTAAATTAGAATCTTTAATTGCTCAGTTTGATTAATAGAAAATCAACATTTATATTAAATATCTGGATGTCTGAAGTGTACGGTAGTGATGCATAAGAATGTTATTACATTTGAGAGAATTGACAGTTTAAAAGATATTGCCGAGTCTTGATTATGCAATACTCACTGGAGCTTGGTAGAATTTTTGAAGTATATCTACCCTATATGTATGGACATTTTGAAATTAAACATGAGAATATTTTTTAATGTGCAGTAATGCTCAGTTAACCCTCCTTTTCCCCATTTATATTTCATACCAAAAAGGTACTTCCCTAATGTTTCTTTAGAAGATGAATTCCACCACTTTTTGAAATTTAGATGATGTCCCAAAAAGAAGCTGAATTTATATGAATTCAAGAATCCATCATCTTGTTTAATTTTTTACATCAGTAAAATGAAAAGTTCAGCTCCACTTCAAACCCAGACTGCAGGTTACCCTCATCCCACCAACTCTACCTTGCTTGCTTTGTTCAATACCTCAGGTACTTGCCAAAAATAATTTTGTTGACGTAATACTTTTCTTCAACATTGTCTTGGGTGTGCAAAGTTTTTAAAACTATTTTAAAAAATATTAAGTCAAGCATTTTGTTCAAAATTTGTTTGTACTGGGACTTTCCAAATAAGAAGTGATACCTTTTAATTTTCCCACATGCTCCATTTGCCTAGTTGATTAATAAAGATGTACCCCCAAATATATTTGCTTACATACCTTTCTTTCAGACCCTTGGGTTCTAGGAACTGTTGTTATGATTCGTCTCCTCTTTCTGTGCTTGTAAATCAGGAGCTAAGGTTCAATCAGTGAATTAAAGATGAGAGAGATCTTGCTTATATTGGATATCCAAGACACACTGGCAGGGGCGGTACCTTAAAAAGAATTTTTTTTTTTCTTTCCTTTCTCTCAAAAATATACATCCAGAATGGGACTGCTGCTGTTACAGGGTTCTGAAGTTCTTTGTATTGACTTAAACTTCACAGTGCTTATACATCTGCTTCAGATAGGTGAGATCCAAAAGGCACGGTACACTACTCTAAAAAAGGAAAAGGCAGGAAAAATTTGTCCAAGAAATATGTATTTTAGAGTTGCTTTGTTCAATTCAGTTTCAGAAACTAAAAAACCACCATAATCTTAATGGCTCCTTGTATTTACATTTTACTGTTGTTGTTGGCAACTATTAATGCCTAAAAGGTTAGAAGCAAGGGGTGATTCTGGATGATTAATAAATCACTTGTACAGAGCCATTCCTATAGGGATCACAAAGAGTTTTAAAAATATTAATGAGTGAAATAAGCTTTACAGCATCCCTGTGAAATGGATCAGGGTCATGGTCTCCATTTTACACATGGGGAAAACCAAGGCATAAAGAGGTGAAGTGGTTACAAAGTCCTACAGTGTTTGACTACAACTTCTAGTTTGTCAAAAACTTCACAGGTCCACTAGACAGGATTTTCTTTCAGCTTATGCAATGAACTCTCAGTCTATCCAGATATACTCATTTTCCTCTCATACCTGGGTCTGTGGTCTTCCTCACAAGGTATATAATCCCTTTAGCAGTTAATATCTGCTGATCTGTTTCTAAATCACATCTCTGTCTAAGCTCACCTGCCCATATGGCTGAGTTTTCAGGGGTGCTGGCTTTATCCTCTCCTCTGCTGGACAGGACAAAAGCAGCGATGCATATAGTTGAATTAATCTTTAAAATACCATTGGTTTTTCAGATGCAGAAGAGTTAATAAAGTTACCAGCAACAATGGTACCTTGCAGTCATGAACTGCTATCCCATGTCATGGTGGTAGTAAGATAACAGAATAATAATTCTTAATTATTTGACTTGAGAATAATAGGATAATGCTAGAATTCTTATGTACCCCAGCTATCACTGGGTGAAAGATGTTATGTAAATGTAAAAAATTGCAAATGACCAGCTAATTTCTGTATGTTTGAGTGTACGCACATTATTCTAAAGGGCAGGCCAGTCCCTGTAGGAAAAGGAGGTCTTTATGAGAGCCTTGGAGAATCCTGTAGAATAGCTGGGGAAACATGGCTTATTCCCCTATAAGCATACCTTATAACACATGTAGGGCTATATTGTGCAACCCATGCTCATGTTAGTAAGTACAATTTCGCACAAATATAGGTTGCACAATCCAGCTCTTAATGAGCCCTATTCTGAGAATTTTTGTGAGTGAAATGTCCACTGACTTCAGTAAAAGGCACAACACCAGGACCGGGCTGAAGTACTTCATATTTTTCCCCAGTTTCCTACGTGTTGAGTGCTCTTTTTTCACTACATAAAAAGGTACTGTATATCACATTTAATAGCACACAGATTACAAGAACTTGTCATTTGTTATTAAAAAGTAACTGTGACTATATGCTCAGGTCTTCCCAAAGGGAATTTAAACAACAGAATAAAAATAATCTACTGAACCAGATGAATGCTTAAAGACTAGGAGTAAGAAAAAAAATGGTAAATAATTATGCAAGGGTGAAAAGAGAGGGATGATGTGACCCAACGCTGATGAAAAGAAAATAGTTTACTCATCTTAGTTTTTTTTGGCTATGAAAAGCAGTAGTTTTCTTGCTGCAAAATGTTCAATCACTTGCAATATATCTTTTAAAAGATTTTCAGGATTTCAGTATGCTTTACTACTTGGTTATGCAATGATTTGCAGCTAACAACTACTTTTCTTTATAGCAAGGGCCAAGACAAAGCGCCAAAGAGGAATACAAATAAATAAGAACAGCCACCACTGGACTCATGATTCACTGTAATTGAATTACAATTTAGAAATGTACTCAGGAATTTTTTTTTCATTATATTTTCAAAGGGGAACCATATAATTTGTCCATTTTTTTTTATTTCCCTCTCATTTTTTTTACCCTTGGTTCAACTTTTCTGGTTTGAATCAAGCTATGCCAAGCCTAGCATATGGCTAGCACATAATTCAGCCAGAACCAGCTGTGGCTTCTCACAATTACCTGAAAACTCTGATGGCTGTATCTCCCGTAACAGTGATTATATATTTGGAATTTACCTTGGGGAATTCAGTTGTGTATTTACAAAGCACCTACTTGCTATGCTGAGTTTCTTAGGTAAGAAGAAAAACATTTACCTGAAAAGGCATTGATATGTGTTTGATAATTTAGGTCTATAACAACAAAGCTCATTTGCTCTAAAACTGGTCAGGGTTGGCAGAATTAGACCCACTTCTCTCATCATCATCTTCCCTATGGGCTATATATTTCACTACTATATTGCTTCCACACAACAGAATTGTAGTGTTTCATTCCCTTGTTAGTTTGGATACAAAATGATATGTTTAATGCAAGGGCCAGATCCTCAGCTGATATAAATTGGTGTAGCTGCAATGCAGTTGTGCACATTTGCACTAGATAATGATCTGATCCTAAAAGTTTTAAGTGTGTTAGCTGTTGAGACCTATGCTTTCTAGCGCTTAAAAAATAATAATAGTAAAAAGACCCCTCCTATAATTTCTTATGTAAGCTTACATGAAGGCCTTGGTGAGTCTGAAAACACAAGATCAATCTTGAGCCAGAGAGAAAAAAGACAATATAAGTTATTCCTTTGTGAACTAGAAATCTCTGTATGGCTCACTGGGCTCTAGTCTTCCTGCAGAGTCATCTAGCTAGACACCCTGCCATGACAGCTGAACAGATAGTGCAACTGTATTTCAAACAATGCTTTAACTTTCTAAATTAATTGCATTCTTGTTCATACTCCATCTAGAACCTTTAAATAACTGCCTGAATTTTGCTAGCATTAACGGCTCAGGGAAACAAATTTCAAAGACATGTAAACATACATTAGTGAAAACTTTGCTGATATTTGTGTGCATAGTTGTTCACCCATCCAGTCACTGATGAGAAACATTGTCACCGTTTATCTGATGAACTCCAACTAATCATGCATTTCTCAGATACTGACTGATAATACTTCATAATACTTGCAGATAAAGCCTATGGTACAACAAAAAAAGTATCCATGAAAAATGTATTCAAAAACTTGCAGAAAGCTGTAAAAGATTGCAACCTTCTGTAAATAAGGTCAAATAATGGGAACAATGCTTAGCTAATGTATGTCAAGAAAAATGTCCAAATTAATAAATTATTTGCCATGAATAAATCATGGATGGAACTGTTTATGATCAGACCAGTGAGTACAAAAGGGAAAAAAACAAACAAACCTTGTCATGCTTCTGGAGTTCTTTTCCAGATTGGTTTAGCCTCTTTTACCATTAAAGTGGTATACTGGGACTAGGTCAGGGGCAGTCTGTCTGTCTTTTTAATTTCTTCTCGCGTAGAATTTCCACTTCTGGTTCTAATAATTTATGTTCTCTGGCCTTTCTCTTTTTTGAAGTAAGACCATTAAAATAGAAGAGGGTATCCTAAGGCTGTATATAACACAAAACTTGTTTACATGCAATTGTATATGTTTCAAAAACAATGTACTGCAATAGGAACTTCAGTTCCTTGTGATAACACCTGCAGCACAGCAACTTATTTATGGCCCAACCTAGCTCTTATTGTACATACTTGATCTGAGGGATCTGAAATTAACATAGTTTTTGTGTAGAATAATTTTTTCTTTGATGTTTAACCAGATTGGGGACAGGATGTTTATCTCTCTAGTAAATATGAATCCTATCCTTAAGGATGTTAGGTTCAAATATAAATGTTATAAATGGTTATTTAGTATTCAGATACTCCCCACAACTGCTTTTGTCCTTGTCCATAATGCCTGCTTTTTTTTCCTGATAGCCATAAACCCTGTAGTCCAAATTGACTCTCCACAGGGTGCATCTACACGTCACTGTGTGGAGACATTGCTATGGTGCTGTGCTTTAGTACTTCCTTTTGAAAGTACTAAAGCACAGCGCAGTAACTGCCCATACTACACCATGTCCGCAGAGCAGTTAGATTTTGCCACTATGGCAATGTTGCTGCCCATCACGTGTAGACCCATATGATCACTATGTTGCTGTAGTGCACCATATGGCGATGTAGTGTGTCACTACATAAATGTAGGGAGATGTGTAGACACACCCAGAATATATGCATTCTGAACGGAGTTAAGGTATTGGTAAGACCAATAAACAGATTCAGAAGTAGCAGAGTCTAAAAATCCAAAAGTCCACTAAATAAAAATGCAGAGATAAGCAAGTGGGAGACAGATGTTCATCTCTGTTACTAGTTCTAAATAGCCCTAGACAAGGGCAGATGGGTGGGGGGAGGGAGTGCAATTGTACCACCTTTGATTCCTACTCCACTCAAAGTCTAAAACAAATTGCCTGGCAGTGACAGTAGCATTTCTATTCAGGCAGAACTAAGGGAGTCAGTTGAGGTCCAGGCTCATTATAATACACCTGATTCCATCTAAATTCTCCATTCCACAGATATTAATGACCCTTTCTCATGTTTAATGGTCTTTAATGGTTCCACTAATCAAACTATCCTTTGTTTTTCAATTCTGCTGTGTTAACTGCTCCTGGTAATGTAGCTCCTATTTCATAGCCTTGCAGGCTGCTTTTAACTCTAGCTCAGGGGCAGGCAAAATATGGCCCACAGGCTGGATCTGGCCTGCCAGGACATTCTATCTGGCCCATGGGGCCCCTAAAAATGAGTAATTTAATATTTATTTGCTTTTGGTGGCCTGTCAAAGCTGACAAGAGACAGGGGCAGTAGGACCCAGGGGGAGCCCTCAGCAGAACTGAGGAGCCCAGCCCTGCCCCACCCCCAGCCATTTCACTCTCTTCCTGCTTGAACTCTGCCCCGGCACCATGTGGCTCCCAGCTGCATTGCCGGACCAGGGAGCATGGGGCCCCACTGGTACGTGTATGTGTGTGTGCGTGTGCACGCATGTCTGTGTGTGTGCAGGCAGGGGCAGTGTATGTGTGTAGGCAGGGGCAGTGTCTGTATGTTCATAGGGTGAGTCCCACATGCACACCCCACAATACACATGCACCCACAACCCCCTCACACTGCCATCCATGCAAACACCCACACCCCTTTATATATCTCAGCCACCTTCCCCCCCACACGCAATCCCCCACAAACCCCATACCCACCGACACCCCACATACCCACACATCCACATCCCCCCACAAGCCTATGTGCACCCCCCCATGACATACAAGAGTAACAATTCATTTTAAGCTATTGTGCGATCACTTCTCTGTACACTACACAAACACACATAATCAGGACAAAAATAGTTTTTGAAATCAAACTAATGAATGCTGTAGATGCTCGCTTTTTAGAATATAATTTGGTATTTTTCTGGTGCTGAGATGGCAAAACCCTTTGCTGAACAGAGTACTTCTGGGTGCAAGGGGAGGGACTTTGGGTGGCAAAGGTCAGGGGTTAGGGGGCAGGACTTTCAGTTACAAGACGGCAACCAGGGAGCGGGGCACCTATCAAAGGGCAGGGCTACCCATGCAGTTATCAAAAGCTTGCCAAAACTCAGTAAGCGGCCTGCCACCTGAAATAATTGCCCATCGCTGCTCTAGCTAGAATGATTAACTCAGGTGTGAAAATAGCTTTCAATGAAGCAGGGGATGCACTGTCAAGATGCTCAAGAAGGATAGAGTTTGTTTTATGAACCTGAAATAGATATACATTTAATTCTAATAACTACAGGACTAATGAAATGTCTTCTGATTATTTTTGCCTAGTTTGTTGTGTTTTTGTACATAATATATGATATAGCAAATTAATGCACATTCTAGTAAAGTTATATTTGTTTTTGCTTCAATCTTTAACTGATATATAGCCTGAGGCCCCTAGTTTATTAGTAACATTTCTCATTTCTTTGTAACTGGAAAAAAATGTGTGTTGTGTTGTTTGTTTGTGATGATGAACTGCACCATCTGCACCACCCTTTTCAAAATTCTAGATCTGCCCATGTTCCTGGACATGAGATTCATTTCATAGCACCCTGATTATGCATGGTGCTTTAAATAATACAGACTCTAATTTCTTAATATGTAGTAGTGACAAAAAAGTTGTTACTATTGGATAGTTCCTAACCACTTCCAATCAATTTTTAATCAAGGGATGTGGTTGTCATGGGTGACCTAACCTACCCAGACTTCTGCTGGGAGGGGCAGTCAGCTAGGTCTGAATGCTCTCGGAGGTTCCCAGCTGGGATTCAGGACCTCCACCTAACCCAGGAGGTGCATAGTCCCACCAGGGGAAATGCCTTGCTGGGCTTGGTCCTTGCCACAGGTGATGACCTGGTGAGGGGTCTGCAGGCACTCGACCACCTGGGTGACAGTGATAATTGCCTGCTGGAGTTTACTATCCAGTGCAGGGTGGTGAAAGCAAGCAGCAAGGCGGAGGTCCTTGAGTTCAGGAGGGCCAACTTCTGTAAGCTAAGAAGTTTAGTAGGAGAGGCATTGGGGATCTCGGAGCTTCAATGAAATGGGAGTCCAAGATGGGTGGACATATCCAGTTATGTAAAATGAGTTATGATTCCCAGTACATACATCCCAAGTAACCATTTCCTACCCACTCTGGCAGACTGAGAAGTTACCTTTATCTTCTTCAGAGTGCCATTGTGGTCCCAAGAGGCAACTGAGAACTGACACAGAACATACTGGGCATGTCTACACAAGATTCTGACTGTGCAATAGCTGAAAAATAGTGCACAGTAGTGCATCACAGTATGGACAGTGCTAATATGCTACTGTGCAGTATTATTAGGCTACTGTGTAATAGTGTCACCTAAAAGACATTCGCTGGCGCTACTGCGCAGAAACTCCTTGTTAATACAAATACTAAATTTAATGTGCAGTAATGACTGTACAGTAGCATCTCATGTAGATGTGCCCACTGATTGCCAAATTTGGGGTTTGGAAATAATTTTTCCTTTAAGTCAGATTGGCATGAATTATGAGATATTTGCCTTTCTCTGTAGTATGGGGCAAAATTAATTTCCTATGACCTTTTGAGCATATGTTAATCACTTACATCCCTATATTTGCAGTGATACAGAATTAGGAGTGCCCTTGACTCTCCAGCTTTTACCTGTGGTATATTATAAGGTGATCTTGGTATTTTTGTATTGTGCCTTGCAATTGTGGGTACAGAAGGTTTGAAGGGGTGAGTTGAGAGATTCTGTGTGTGAATGATTACTTGCAAATATGGGGGACTAGATTTGATGGCTCTGGTGGCCCCTTCCAGTACTGTTCTCATGATCTTATCCTTAAAATTGTGCCAGGTTCCAACAGCTCCATTGACCGTTCTAGTAGCTAGGGAATGGTGGAGAACAAATGTTTTTGAGCCACATCTTCTTGTCCACAGATCTGCTCCCACATTCACTGGTAGCACAAAGCAGCCATAATTTGATTGAGGCTTTCATATATTAAACTAGAATTCACTGAAAACTAGTTTAATATATCAAAAAGTCAACAATAGCCTGCAATAGTCAAAGACATCCCAGACAACAGCTGCCAGAATACAATCAGGTATTCTATAGATAGGAAATCACATTTAGGTCTTGTACAGAGTACACATCTCATGTAAGAGACTAACTTGGTGTCACACACCTCATGTAAGAGACTAACTTGGTGTCACTACAATGGTAACCTTTTTTACTGTTTATAAAATTGGTGATTAGCCTGGCTTAAATTATTGGCAAAGATTATACGGGTCTCAACTGGTAAACAATTGAAAGAAACAATAAAACTAATACAAGTCAATATGGTTACATGGAACCAAAGTCAAGCCAAATAAGCTTGATTTCATTCTTGGAAAGTTAGATTGAAAGTTTGGTTAATAAAAATAAATGTGTAAATTATATATACGTAGAATTCTGTAAGATGGATTCCTCATTATCACATGAGATTCTGATCAAAACATTAACAATACAGAATATCAATAGAACACATTAAGTAGATATGTAATTGGCTGATTGTCAGATTTCAAAAAGCAATTGTCAGTGGGGAATCATTGCCAATGGATATATGTGGTGTTTTTCATAAGGATCATTGCTAGATCTGATGCTATTCGACAGTTTCATAAAGATTCAGGAAGTGAATATAAAATTTATGCAGATAAATTTCATGATTGGTACAGCAGTAAAGGTTTCTGACAGGGTTGTCATAAAGAGTGACCTGAATTGCAGTGGGCTGTGCCCATTCAAACAAAATATATATTAATACATAAAAAACAAGGTTTCATACCTAGAAATTTGGGGCTATATCCTATCATTCTAAAAAAGCTTCAAGGGTCATAGCGGACAAGCAAATCAGCCTAAGCTCTTGGCAAGTTGCTGTGGCAAAAAGGATTAATGTAATCACAGCATGTAAAAGCAGGAAAGTGATGTTACTTTTGTATACATCATTATTTTGTGCAGGCACTCTCTCAAA
Organism: Alligator mississippiensis; assembly: GCF_030867095.1. Classification (NCBI taxonomy): domain Eukaryota; kingdom Metazoa; phylum Chordata; order Crocodylia; family Alligatoridae; genus Alligator; species Alligator mississippiensis. Next base: position 24,630,621 of record NC_081832.1, read on the forward strand.
TCACTCTTTTCATCTTGTCTTAGTTTTGCATCTTCATCTCTCTCTGACTCACTTCCTACTGCTACCCACCTGCAGCTCTAAACATGGCCTTATTTTCATTGTTGCCCAAGCTCAAAATTTGCCATTATATGTCATTCTCTCTATTAATATCTTTGCAAATCTAGGCTCTTGTCATATTTTCTTGGTTCTTCCTCTACAACAGTGATTTTCAACAAGGGTGATGGGGCACCCTGAGGTGCTGCCAGATCCTTTAAAGGGTGTCATAAGGTGTGAGGAAATAAGATACACTAAGGAGATAAGCACAGGCTCATGCTTGTCCCTATCTGGGTGATTTTCCCATCCCCACTGCCCAGCTCATCTACAAGGAAGTAAGCACTATAATATACAAATTAGTTTTTGAAATTGAGTGCCACTCAATTCACAAAAGTTATGAAGGGGTGCCTCAAGTCCAAAAAAGTTGAGAACCACTCCTTTACAGCATCTTAAATTTCTCCCCTCTCTATAATGGAAACCACACTATAAATCCATGTCATCTTTCACCTCAAATAATGTAAAATGTTCCTTTCTGGTAGGCTAGGCAAAACTACTATACTGTGTCAATAGCTGCAAGTCACAATAGACCCATGTCAGAATGGCAGGAGGTTTTGAGAGGAGTCCCACAGGGGTCTGTCCTGGGCCCCATGTTGTTCAGTGTGTTTATTAATGATTTGGATGCTGGAAGTGAGAACTTCTCAAGCAAGTTTGCAGACAACATGAAACTGGGAGGGATGTTGGAAGACATTAGTGAAATTTAGATTGGAAAGCTGGGCTGAAGCTAAGAGGATGAAGGCCAATGCTAACGTATAAAAGGTGCTATACCTAGGGAAGAGAAATATAAATACAAAATGGGTGACATCTGTAATGCAACTGCACAAAAGGTGAATGTGGTTTTGGATTGAGTTGATAGAAGCATTAGGTGCAAAACACAGGGACTAACTTTCTACTCTGTACTTGTTAGGCCACATTTAGAGTATTGTATGCAGATCTGGGCTCCACATTTTAAAAAGCATGTGGAGAAGTTAGGGAAGAGGGACAGGTGACAAAAATGATAAAGGTCTTGGAAGACAAGTCATATGAGGAGAGGTTGAAGGAAATGAGCACCTTTTCTGTGAGATGAACATGCCTAAGAGGGGAAATAATAGCAGTCTTCAAATACATAAAGAAGAGAGAAAACACCTTTTTTTTCCCTTGCTTTTCCCCTCCTCCTCCCCTCCTGCTACGTCAGGGTTTTTTAATGCCCTTCTCAGAGGCACTGGGTGTTGGATGCAAGAAGGCATCCAATTTTGACTGGGGTGTGCCAACGTTCCTAAACCCAGGTCTGGGGACAGGAGGACAATTTACCCCATGTTGTGATTGGTATGGACTGTGGGGGTTTTGCTTTCCTCTGTAGTAGGGGGCAAGGCCCTCTTCCTGGGATCTCGTAAGCATATTTTAACAACCTTTGCAGCAAGAGGATGTTGGGTACTGTGGGCACCCTGTTTTACCACAGTGTCTTATGCTATGTGTCATGTCTTGGGTTGTGTCAGGGCTGACTGTAATTTTGCTAATAGATTAGACAATGGATTTGTATAGAATGGTTTGAATAAGCTTGATCCTACTTTAGGCATGGGTTTGGACTAGATGACTTATGGAGGTCCCTTCCTGCTCCACTTTTCTATGATTCTTGATTCGCACCTTGCATTTATTTGTTCACTTAACATACTTCCCCCAAATTATCTCATTGTCTGCTACTCTGAACTCTACTGATTCTCACTTATATTATGTTTGAACTGGTCTACACTTTCAAAGATCTCCATAGCTTTATTATTACATCTCCGCAATCTTCTGTTTCAGGGTCTTTGGTGTATACATCATACCTATGTTTTACAGACTTATTATAACAGGGAACTGATCTTTCTCATCCACTACTCTATGTATCGAAATTATTAGTGATTTTTTTTTTAAATTTTTTTTTAGGGTTAGGGCCGTGTGTCATAAAACTGAAAAGCTACTCCCAGTATTAGCTGATCAGGATAGTCATGTCCAGTCATAATTCATACTTTTGTTACTCTTACTTTGCCTGTACACTTTATTTGGGACTGACCATCGGAGATCCTCAGTGGCTGCAGGAGGTGAAGAATGCTTCTTGTCTACTTTCCCAGTATCAAAGACCAATGCTGTGGTCCATATCTAATTTCAAAGGAAGTCTTTAAACTTCTATAAGCATGGCTTATAATTTTGGAGGGATGAGAAGCCAGTTTCCATATGCAGTTTCTAGATAAATCTCCACTGATTTTAGAATATCATTTAAGATGCAGCAGAGATGCTACTTTAGTCATGGTGTTTTTAAAGGATCAGAAAGTCAAATATCCACTATCTGACAGAAACCTGAAGTTATCACGTGACCAATGGTATTATCAATGACCACTACAGCTTTATTTATGTGTAGAGCTGGTCTGTGTTCATCATTGAACATGTTGATTATTATGGAAAATAATATGCATGAATGCTGATTTGACTTCCATATGGTGTTTGATTCAACTGTACTGCTAAAATTTACTGATCATAAACATTCATGCAGGCAATGTATATTAACAATTGAATTCCCATGCAACCAAAGATATTAATCTAGTATTGGTTACTCTGTGTTTGCAGCTCATCAGCTAGTATTGAAAAGATTTCATAGATTTCATAGACATTAGGGCTGGAAGGGACCTCAGAAGATCATCGAGTCCAGCCCCCTGCCCAAAGGGCAGGAAGTCATCTGGGGTCATAGGATCCCAGCAAGATAAGCATCCAGTTTGCTCTTGAAAAGGTTTTTAAGTTGTCTAGTTGGGGAACAGAAAAACCCCTTTGTGACCAGTTATGAATTCATTAATGTCAAATAATACAGTAGTTTGCAAATGATGTACAAACTGAAAATTATTTCTCCAAAATGTAAGAGTCACCAAATGGTCACAGAATAGCCTTATAAGTTACATTTGTAACTTACAAGTATACTTAAGTTATACTTAGTTGTTTTGCAGTTCTTTTTAATGGTTTGCTTATCACTGTGTGGCAGACTTACTAATAACAGCCCAGCACGTCTGGGCTTGGAGAATCTTCATTGTGATTGGTGGAACACGGCCACCGATCAGGTAACTGTTGGGAGGGGCTTGCCCTGCCCCTACCTGAGGCAAGGCAAAGAGACCTGGATGTGGTTCATTTTGCTTCAACCCAATCGGTCCATTTGCAATCTGGGGGTGAAGCCCCCAGAAAAAAAAAAAGCAGCATGCCCAGCACATGGTGGATGCATCAGGGGACAGAGGAGAGAGTGGGGCAGAAGAAAAACTGGGTAGAGCTGCCCAGCAGGTGGAGCCAGCACCCGAAATAGCCCCAAAGACTCCCCAGCTGGTGTTCAGGGCCTAGACCCTAGGAGCCATTTGAGGCAGGTTAGGTCCCACCCCTTAGCTTGAGGCCAGCCCTGAGAGCTACACCGGGAAGCTCAGGTCCCCATCCCTCTGGCAAACGGCCCAGCTTTTTCAGTTCACGGATGGTGCACAGTGGGTCCAGTGCCTTGGGAGCCTCTTGAGATGGCTCGGGCCTCCAACCCCTGATAAGCAACCAGGTGCAGGATTCACTGCACAGTGGGTCCCCAATTAGCCAAGACCTTTGGAGCTGCTTGAAGTGGTTTGGGTGTGCAGCTGCTGGCATGGGGCCAGCAGCGTGGTACAAACGATACTGCATGTAGGGTCTGGGAGCAGACCGAACCCCGGTACTGCATGAGGCAGCCCAGGCCACCAACCCCTAACAGAAGGTTGAGCCCTCCAGTGCAAGCGATGGTGCCCAGGGCCCCCAGCGGGCGGTGGCCCAAGGAGAGCCATTGGCCCCAGAGGCCTCACAGGTGAGGAGCAGCAGGACTAGGGGAACTCTGACCACCCATGGGATCCCCTTCGGCTCTATGAGTTACCCATTGGGGGGCTTAAATGTCTTTAAACTAATGCTAGGAGCATGGGGAACAAGCAGGAGGAACTTACACTCTTGCTTGCAAGCAACAACTTCGACCTGGTTGGACTAACTGAATGCTGGTGGGACCCTACTCATGATTGGGCAGTAGGTATTGAGGGTTACAGGGTGTACAGATGGGATAGAGTGGGGAAAAAGGGGGGTGTTGCTCTCTGTTAAGAAACAATATAGATCCTCTGTAATCAAGATGGGATCAGAGGAGGGCCAAATTGAGGTACTCTGGGTCAGGATACAAGGGGGTCAGGGGGAAAGGGACTTAGTAGTGGGGGTCTACTATAGACCACCACACCAGGAGGATGAGCTAGGTCTGGAATTCTCCAGACAGCTCTCAGAGGCCATACGGTCAAGAGATATGGTTGTCATGGGTGACCTAAACTACCCTGACATCTGCTGGGAGGAGCAGTCAGCCAAATCTAACCACTCAAGTAGGTTCTTAACCTGCGTACACGACCTCCACCTAATGCAGGAGGTATATGATCCCACTAGGGGAAATGCCTTGCTGGACTTGGTGTTAGCTATAGGGGATGACCTGGTAGGGAATCTTCAGGTACAAGGTAACCTATGGGATAGTGAAAATCAATTGATTGAATTCACTATCCAGTGAAGGGTGGGTAAACTAACCAGCAGGGCTGACATGCTAGACTTCAGAAAGGCTAACTTCAATGTGCTAAGGAGATTAGTTAGTGAGGCGTTAAAGCTCAAGAGCATTGGTGAAATGGGGGTCCAGGAAGGGTGGTTGTTCTTCAAGGGAGCGATCCTAGAGGCAGAGAAGGAGACAATCCCATTGCACATAAAAGGGGGCAAAGGGGCCAAGAAGCCCTTTTGGCTGAACAGGGAAGTCCAGGAAAGCCTAAGAGTAAAGAAAGAGGTATACAGGCTGTGGAAATAGAGGGTAGCTACCAAGGAAGAATATATCTCCTGGCTTGCACTTGCAGGGAATCAGCTAGGAAGGCCAAAGCAGGGTTAGAACTTAGGCTGGTGACAAAAATTATGGACAACAAAAAGTCCTTCTTCAGGTATATAGGCAGCAAAAGGATAGCATAGGACCCCTACAGGACAAACTAGGGCAACTGGTGACAGAGAGGGGGGACAAAGCTGAGCTCTTCAATGAGTTCTTTGCATCTGTATTCCTAGACACAGACCAAGACAAATCTCCCAACCGGATCATAGATAGACACAGGGGGGACACCAGCCCACCAACTGTTAATGCAGACTTAGTGAAGGGGCACTTGGAGGGGCTGGATGTGTTCAAATCAGCGGGCCTGGATGAACTTCGTCCAAGGGTGCTGAAGGAATTGGCCAGTGTCATAGCAGAACCACTGGCACGGCTGTTTGAGCACTCATGGTGCTCCCGTCAGGTCCCAGAGGACTGGAAAAGGGTCACTGTGGTCCCTATTTTCAAGAAGGGGAGGAGGGAAGAACCAGAAAACTATAGGCCAGTTAGTCTCACCTGTATCTTTGGGAAAACTCTGGAAAAAATCATTAAAGATCACATTTGTGGGAGACCAACGGGAAATAATGCTGAAAGGAAATCAGCATGGATTCATTGCAGGTAGATCCTGCCTGACTAACCTTGTTTTTTTTTATGACCAGGTCACAAAATGGTTAGACGCTGGAGTCGAGGTAGAAGTCATCTACCTAGACTTTAAGAAGGCCTTTGATATGGTATTGCATTCTGTTCTCGTAAATAAACTGACAGGCTGTGATGTAGATGATAACAAGGTCAGGTGAGTGGCAAATTGGCTTAGGGGTTGCACCCAGAGAGTGGTGGCAGATGGGTTGATATCGACCTGGAAAGATATGGGAAGTGGAGTCCCACAAGGCTCGGTCCTTGGACTGGTGCTATTCAATGTCTTCATCAGTGACTTAGATGAGGGCGTAGAGAGTATTTTGTCCAAGTTCGCAGATGATACCAAATTATGGGGCAAAGTTAACACAGCAGAGGGTAGAGAATGGATCCAGGTGGATCTGAACAGGTTGGAAAAATGGGTAGAACAAAATAGGATGCAGTTCAACAAAGGCAAGTGCAAAGTGCTGCACCTGGGCAAAAAGAACCACCAGCACACTTACAGGCTGGGGGATGACCTTCTCAGCCGTACAGCAGCGGAAAGCAATCTTGGAGTCATAGTTGACTCCAAGACGAACGTGAGTTGTCAATGTGACGAAGTGATCAACAAGGCTAACCGCACTTTATCATGCATTAGCAGATGCATGACAGACAGGTCCAGGGAGGTGATGCTTCCCCTCTGTGCGGCACTGGTCAGGCCACAGTTGGAGTACTGCATCCAGTTTTGGGCACCACATTTCAAGAGGGATGTGGAGAATCTTGAGAGGGTTCAGAGGAGGGCCACTCATATGGTCAGAGGCCTGCAGGCAAGGCCCTACAAGGAGAGACTGAGGGACCTAGATCTCTTCGCAAGAGAAGGCTGAGAGGTGATTTTGTGACTGCCTATAAATTCATCATTCATCTGACCCAGCACTCTTTCCTGCCCAGGGCAGGGGCTCGGACACAATGAAAGGTCCCTTCTGACCCTAACATCTATGAAGCTATGAAAAGGGTCTTTTCAACAGGGGAGGGAGCACCCCAGACAGGCCCTCCTGGGTGGGCTATCTTGGGTGGTGTCCCTGCCAGGGCCTCAAGGGCAAGAGCACTGGGGAATCCCCTCACTCCTACTGGTTGCTGAAGAGCAGCCAATGCCCCAGGATCAGCCTGTGGCCCTAGGGGCTTAAAGAGTTAAGTTTAGTCTAAGGCTGATGCATCTTATGTTTTGTGAGAGAACACCTTATATTTTGTAATATTGCGCCTTATGTTTTGTGTACTTCTATACTTGTGAATTGGTAGTTTAATACAGTCTATAACCCTGCCTGGGGGATCTGCTGGGACCCCTTGTTATTACTTACCTGTATTTACCTGTCACTTATCTGAAATCCTGGTGGTGGTAAACCGTTACAGAGAATAAGGTTTATAGTTATATTTGAATATATACTTACATACATGTGTATATATATATGCACGTGTTTATATTTATGTTTATCTTTTACCCACTTATGTAGATAATAATAAATTTGTATATAAATTCCAGATTGTCCTGGCCTGGCTCATTTGGGGCAGAGGGAAACTGTGAGTAGTCGGCAGGTGTGCTCTGGATGAAACTGCAAGCTAACAATCCCCTTCAATTGGAGAAGGGAGTACATACCTGTGTATACCCGGGCTACAACTGGTATTAATATTATCTATTGTGAGAAAAGTTGGTCTTACAACTGAATATCTGAGTTGTTTCTTAGGCCAGGGCTTCACTAGAACTTTGCAACAAAGTTGGTAAAGGGATTGACCTTGTTTAAAAAAAAAAAAAAAAAAATTACATTTCTGATAACCAGTTTAAGGCCTGGTACCTCACAGAAATATTTTTCTAGTATGTCTGTTTTAATTGATTTTTTGCTATTATATTTTGCTAGTAAAAGTTATATTGGTAATTTGTCTCCTTGCTCCTTCCAATACAAATTGGATTTGCTGTATAAAGGTCTGCTGGTATTCCAATACACACGCACTCACGTACCAATATTTTTTTCCATTTGTAAACTAGGCTTAAGGTACAGTGTATCTGTCTCTAGGTCATTTGCACAGGAGGTATAATATAAAATAAAATAACTGGTCAAGGGTATATGTTGTAGTTGTGTTGGTCTAAGAAAGAGAGACAAACAAAACTCTTGGGCTACAGCAAATATCTTTTATTAGACCAACTAAATAGCAAAAAAAAAGTCTTTCTTTGCAAGCTTTTGGGTCCAAACACCCTTTGTCAGGCTGAGGAGAATTCAAAGATTGTAAAAGTTCTCCCAGGTAGAAAAGAAACTTAATTTTGCAGATGGGGAGGTAACGGGTAGAAGTTTTTTCCCCTGGGTTCCTCAGAGTCCTTTTGGTGGGTTTTTGGTTGAGCTATGTTGGTTTAAGGACATAGGCAGGCAAGGTTCTTTGAGTAGATGTGACATCTTTTATTCGATCAACTGAGTAGTTGAAAAGCTTTCAGGCACAGTCACCCTTCTTGGCATAGGGAGTCTCTGATGGTCTGAGACTCCAAGGAATGAGAGAAGCTAAAAGTGTGGCAGGATGTCAGTGAGAATGTGAATTAGGTAGAAATTAGAAAAACAAAAGGTAAAGCAGGTAAGGGAGGTAGAAGAAAGCAGGGGATAAAAAAGGCCAAAGGGAGACATTACAGTGAAAGAATACAAAGTAAAAAAGAAGCTGTCTGTGAAAAAGGAAATAGATGAAAATCAAGAAAGCAAGAATAAGAGAAGCTTAAAGTGTGACAGGATGTTAGTGAAAATATAAATAAGTAGAAATTAGAAAAACAAAAGGTAAAGCAGGGAAAGGAGGGGGAAGAAAGCAGGGAAAAAAGGGCCACAGGGAAAAATAATACAAGGTCAAAAAAAAGACAACGAAAAAGGAAATAGTTGAAAATCAGGAAAACAAAAGGCAATAAAGTAGGGTGGGGGGCAGAAAAGGTTGGGGATGAGAAGAATGTAAGAAGCCAAGTCAGACAGGTACCTGGTGATTCAGATGTCAGACAGGTTGTAATGTGTCACAAACCCAATGTCCATATTGAGTCCATGCTTTTTTTGTATCCAGTAGATTTATGAAGTGAAATTCGTAGGCTCATCTACGAAAAGTATTTTGTAAGTTCCCTTTGAGGATTAGAATGGAGAAGCCTGCCTAATCTGCATATCACACAGCAACTCTCTCACAGAAGGACTCTGAGGAACCCAGGGAAAGCAACTTCTACCCATTACCTCCCCTGTGCAAAACATGAAGTTTCTTTTCTACCTGGGAGAACTTTTACAATTTTTGAATTCTCCTCATCCTGGTGAAGGGTGTTTGGGCCTCAAAGCTTGCAAAGAAAGACATTTTTTTGCTATGATATAGTTGGTCTAGTAAAAGATATTGTCTCTAGCCCAAGAGTTTTGTTTGTCTCTAATAACTGGTCAAAAATGTATACAAAATCATAGGCAAGTATTCATGAACTAAAAATGATTTGACTTATAAATCCCTGCAGGGGATTTCCCCATGCACATATCTGCAAGTAGGGAATGGGAAACCTCTGTGGGAATTCCACTCTCTGTGCTTGCAGATGTGCCTGGCAGTCCTTGCAAAGGGATTTCCCTGTGTACCTATCTGCAAACAAGGTGTGGGGAACTCTCATAGGGAGGTCCTCCCTCTGCATTTGCAGCTATGCCTCAAGCTGCGGCCAGAAAGCTCTTCAGAATTCTAGGAAAGTCTAACACGGTTCATCTCCAGGGGTGGGCATGATGTCCCTGGAGCCCCCTTAGTCCTTGTCTAATCTGTCTGACTTTGGGCACTCTCCCCTTCTCCTTTCCTGCCATGCCTTGATGAAATGCTACTTGCAGGAAAGGGAGGCTGTTGCAGGCTTCCCAACTCAGATTGCCTCATGAGCACTGGTGTCACTGCTCATTGCATAAAGGGCTCATTATATGGCTCCAACCACCCCTTACAGCATGCCTATGCCTTGCAGATGATACTCATTTCTGTGGACATGCATCCTTCTTAGGCTATAGGCTACAGGCTCCCAGCCCCAGTCCTCACCCCTCTTGGGCTACAGGCTCCTTGGCCCCCTTGGTCTCCAGTCTTTGCCCCTCTCTCTGGGTGCTGGCCCCACTCCTAGGCCAGTTGAGACTCCTGGGGTCCTCTGGTCTTGCCAGTCTCTAGCTGTGGCCTTCCTCAGCCTTCAGCCCATCTCTGGGCCATTTTGATCCTTGGGCTCCCTGGCCCTGCTGGGCTATAAGCCCACAGGCTTTCTGACCCCTGTTTCCTTTTTGGGCCAGCTGGGACCTCCTTCCCTTAGCCCCTTCCACAAACCAACAGAATTGCTTACCCCCCAGCTCAGATGTTACCTAGGAGCCTAGCTGCCCAGGAGCTCCTTTCCCCATGGCTTTCAGGGCCAGACTGCCTGACAAGCTCAGGTCCTGGGTTCATGTGCTTCAAGTTTGGCCTCCTTCTTGTCAGATGACTTTGAAGGAGTAAGACAGAACTTGCAGCATGTGAGGCCAGCAGGGCTGCAGCTGCAGCCTGGAAAGGAAGGAAAATACCCACTCAATTTCCAGAGCAGCATCTTGCTCAGGATTGGTGGAGGGAGGCTGCTCAAAGGTATTTCTGGCCCCGGAGAGGGGCCAGTTCCCTGCAGGCCACAGTGAGAGAGGAGGGTCTGGGCAGGCAGAGGAATGCTGTCCGAGTGACCCTGAGGCAGGTGAAGGCCTGCAAACATGCAGCTAGTGGTAAGCTCCAGAGCAGAGCTGCAGCTGCGGATCTGGAGCGAGGGAGTCCACAAGGCCTGAGAGAATCTCTGGAATACAGTTTTCCAACAGAGGATCCGGAGGAGGGCCTGAAGGAAAAAAATCTACAGCCACAGGTAGAGACTTCTTGCACGGGGGAGACCCCAAAGAGACTGTGAACATTCATAGGGGTGCAGGGTAGGTTAGCACACAGCAAAGAATGGACTAAGGGATTGCTTTGCGTGGATTGTGGTGATTAGGAGGTTGAGCACCTGATCATGAGAAAAAGGGACATTTTGCCAGGGCCTGACAAGAAGGCTGAGAAGCAGCCGGGGTTTTCTGTGATTTTTTTTTTTTTTTTTTTTTGAGTGCAGGCCAAGACCGGCCCCTGGAAGAGTGTCCCCAAAAGAGGCACTAGGACACCCTGGGGTAGGGGTCAAATAAGGTTATAACAAGCAGCATTGCAACCTGGCCGCAGAAGAATATCGTAAACATCATCTGGAGAGGCTAGGTTGGGGTAAAGTGGAGGTTTGGAGCCCCACAGAAGACACAGGGATCAAGACCAGGCAGGATCACCATGGGCATTGCCTCCTGGGAATATATAGGTCATCAAAGTTGTGGCAGGCGAGAAAACGTAAGATCCACTTCCTGGCAGACCTGGTGATACAGAGCCAAGGTCTACCCTGTCGCCACCTGTAGGCAGACGAGCTCAGGGCAGTACTAGCAAGCCCTAAAATACCTACAGACATCACAGTGACTCTTCAATTGGCTCCCGCCACACCTGCAGGCTGTTTCTCATGCAGCCTCTTCCCCTCTTAAAGTGACAGGCATACTAAGTGTCCTATCACAGAAAGTATCCTTCCTCATCATGAAAGCCTGCAGCCACTGCCAGTCTTGAACAGCTCAGGTTCACCAGTCTGGTAAATATTCTAAACTCAGTGATTATCTTTCTGTAATTCATCCAAGAGTAGAGCACAAAAGGCATTTGGCAACAAGCTCTGTGAAGTGTATGTATCAGGGACTGATTTTTTCATAGATCTTGCAGGGACACATTATATGGGACTCTTGGGATTTCCACAGGGTTTTAGGTATTTGATTTGTTTTTCCCTGGTGTAACTAAGGTAAGTAGTGTTATGAGGCTGCACACTTCAGAAGGTGCAAGTGCCAGAGTTAAAAAGCAGCAAAGCCCAGACTGCAGGCAGCAGAATGCCAGATTGCTCATTAGACAACTAGTAACACCTATGCTCTGTTGCAAGGGAGAAGCAGGTTATGTGACTGGAAGGAGGTGGAGTCAGAGGGTATGTAAGCTAGGTTAGAGAGGTATTCTGGGCCAAAACCTAGCAGGAGGAGGAGCTCTACAGGAGAGTAAGAGACTCATGCAGACAAGTGGTTTACATTTTGGTTCTGTACTCAGTGGTTATGTCTATGCAAGATGCTACATCACCCTAGCATCGGCAGGCACTAATTATGATGCCGCTGCTAGTGGCAACAAGTTACTGCACAGCAATGGCTTGAAAATGGTATTTAAAGGTTTGCTTTTTGGGAATTGGTGTGTGTGTGGTTTAGGATGGGCAGCAGGGGTTAATTGATTTCTAAAAGCTTGGGTCTCACATTACTTCTGAAGGCTGAGAAAACTGACAGGCTGTCTAACAAACAAGGACGCACAGCCTGAGAAATTGGGGGCATGTAACTCTTTGTTCCATAACATGAAATAAGGTAGCACCAACTCACAAGGCCAAAGAGGGGGGCCTGAAATTCCTGTTTTGGGAGAGGTGTGCATGTGATGGGCTTGGAATATGCTGACAGAACATGGGCAGTATGACAACCACTGAGAAACCAATCAGTGACATCCACAGATGGAGAGTCATCAGGAGGGAAGGAGAATACAAAAGCAGAGACTTGAGAGTAACGAAGGGCCCTCCTGCCTAAGAGTTCCTGAAAGGGGGTCCTCATCTCCATTCCCCGGGAGTGGTCCCCAAGGCCACCATAGATGGAAGGCACACCAGCCTGTCTCATCCAACCCGATTGGGGGTGGGGGTGGGCTTTGGCACCCCACTTCCAGGCTGCTGACATTCTAACATCTGACACCTAAGAGAGCCTTCAGAGTGAAGCCTGCATCCTGGCCAGATGTATCTCGACTCTGATGACAGCCCTAGGATTGGTAGATATATAGAATTACTTGATTGCTTGTTTGTTTTTTGATATCGCTGTGTATAAATAAATGTGCCTATTATTGAATGGAAAGCTTGTGGTCGGTCCAAGGGTTGGGTCCCCTCCAGAACAAGGCATCTGGGTTCAAAATCCAGAGCCAACACACAGTAGCTTGTTGCTACTGCACATTAAGGTCAGAAACTACCTGTGCACCACTGGGACTGTGCTAAAGCAAGTACTAAATGACTACTCAGTACCAACTGTGCAGAAGGGCACGTGTGTAGACTTCCCCAGTGTTTCAGCTAAGAGGCACTGGCATAGAGAAGAGGCACCATAGTAGGTGCCTGGGGAAAGTACTATGGATTTGATTAAGTGGGCTTAGAAACCAGAGAGAGACTGCCAGGCAGGGGACTAGTGTCACATCAGGATATGAGCAGCTAAGTCTGGGTTCATTTGGGGATCAAGGTGCCAACTTGGGGCATGATGGATGAGCAGAATCCAGGTGACAAACTAGGTCAGGGAGTCAGGAGATCAATCAGAGAGTGGAGTCTGAGAGGAAATTGTGGCAAGGACACCAGAGGCATAGACGGAAAGTTAGGTTACCACTGAGCTGAGTCAGGAAGCCTAGAGATCAAGCTGAAAGCAGAATCTAGGAGCAGCAGAGCAGTCATGGGTCAGGTAGAATCCTGTTGCCCATGGGTGTATAACAGGTAGAATCCTGTTCAGGGATTTATACATGGGAAGTGGAAGGCCAGCTGACCTAAGGCAGCCACTCCTGTGACAGGGTTAGGTCCTGTTGTAGGCTTCTGGCCAGCCTTGACCAGTCTTGGGGGGTCAGTAGTAGGGTGGTAGTTCAAGATGACTGACCACATTGGCCAGGCTAAAGCCCCAGTTGAAGGCCATGGTCTGATAGCTAGACAGAGATCCTTGATTGAAGACAGTAAAAAGGGGACTAGGTCAGTGTTTCCCAAACTCTTCATATATAGACAACTATTTTCTTCTGGATTAGAATTGGTGGTACACTTACTTCACTCTTACACCTGAAAAGGTGTGTGTGTTTAGATTGATAGCTAGATAGATATAGGTTCCCAACTCTTTGGCTCTGTGGACTCAATTAGCAATGCTGAGTTGGTCCATGGGCTGGTCCCACCATGTGAGGCCAGCATGGCTGGAGCCCCATCCTGCTGCATGAAGCGTGGGAATTTGTAGACAGGAAAGCAGTGATGACATTAATTGCCATTGCTCTCCCACTGTGAAATTTCCAGACATGTGGGGAACCTTATGGGCCAGATAACATGGCTCTGTGGACCAGATCTGATACTGATAAAATATTTTTCATGGCATGTTTCCATGTGTAAATTAGGAAGGTTGGAGAATACTACAATTACTGCTACATTTATGGGTCAACACCACTTTTGAGGGAAAGCTCTGCCTTGGGACTTCTCAAGAAGCATCCATTATTTGGACTCCATCTCCTGAAGGACCCCCCCTGAAGTCAGCCCTAGTATGGCTTCTCAAGAGGGAAGTCCCTGGCTTTTATATATTGGCTCTTTTCTGCCCCAGGCTTCCTCATGATCTGTATCACCCCCAGCTTAGAGAACTTGTTTTTAGTTAGGTCCTGGGAAGAGAGGGGATAGGTCAGAGTGCTGACATTTCAAACAGCACAACAGGTAGCTCAGCTCCAAACAAATAGTTTTTATTGTGCCACTGCAGTTCCCTCTGTTTTTCCTCAACCTCCACTCTGTCCTCCCTGGGACTACACCTTTCTTTCTACTCTGCCCTCTATGGGAATACTTTCCTTTCTCTCCTGCTTTCTCTGAGCCTCCCTCTTTCTCTCAGGATCAGTCACCCACATAATTGTTACAAAACTACAGCATTAACCTGGGGACAACACCCAGTAAAATGAAACAGTCATGGGGAATCAATCAAAGAGCAGTCACTGCAGCCTGCTAGCAGGGCTAGCCTGCAATCTGCCTCTGGGGTATTCTGCTTAGGAAACTATTTACTGGAACTGTTTACATCAACATGTGCTCATACTGAGTCCCCCAAAACATTCCCCACCAGATGTGAAGGCTAGAAATCAGCCCATTTAGCCTCTTTCATTACAGCTACTAAGTCAGGGCTTATTCCAAAATCCATTCAGTTGGAGACTTTCAGTTGAATTCATTAGATGCTTAGATTACCCCCTTATGCGATTAATCTGAGACATCCCAAAAACTTTTTTGTGCTTTCTTCATATTGCAGAATTAATTGCAGTCATGCTGGAATTAAACTGGATTTTTCTCTGGTTAGCATAATAGAGGTTAACACTTTCACATTCTGTTTACCATGATCTACTTTCCAGATCTTGAATAGAATACAAAAAAAGGGAGTAGAAGTTTTATTGAGCAGGGCATGAGGTTTAATAGTGAGGAAAGATCAGCTATTTCATTTGCTAGTCTAGGAGGGATACAGCTGATGTTGTTCAAATCGTGACTTCAGTTGGAAACATGAAGTAGCTGAGCTATACCATTACATTGATACTACTGTCAGGAGATCAGACACTTCTATTTTTTTAAAGGATGTTTTAGTTCTTTGAAGTCTTTTATGGGACATTTTTGTCCATACAGCCAATATACATTTTGTAAAAGTTTAATTAGTTTCTATCTATATGGCAAAGTTGGAAATATTAACAGCAGATACAGCGTATGGAGAAATAAACTGTTTTTTATGAGTTGATCATAGTGCCAGAAGGATAGAAGGAGAGTTCTTCAGTGGCTTTGACTATACTGTAATGTTTCTGATGATAGTTGCCTGTTTAAACTATAAATGCAATGTTAAAACTATAAGTGTGATGCATTTTAGGGAGGGAACTTGAAAGCCTGAATATTTCAATGAGGGACTCTGAAGATGGTTAAGGTCTGACATGTGAAGAGCAGTATTGCTTTGTGTATATAGACTGTACATTTGAAACTTCTCAGCATAGCCCCAATCACACTTCTTCCTTATTCTGTTCTCTCTCTTTTTTTCTTTCCCACTTTCCTACTATCTCCTGTATAAGAATGGAGGGAAATAAGGTGGGAAGGAGAGGAGAAAGGGAGGGATGGGGAACAGCTTCTCTGTATGGTAAAAACTCTAAGCAATTATCTATGTCTATCAGTCAGGGGGTGCAGGTGAATGACTATGCATTTTAGGGGGAACTTTGTCTCTGATTTGCTGTAATTAAGCAGGAGAAATAATTATTTTGTGATGTAGCTAAGAGCTTTGACTACAGACAAGGATGGAGTGAGGATTTCCCAGAGGGGAGTGTAGGAACAACAACCTGCATTGCAGAGGTGGCTGCACCCCCTTTTCCTAGGTCCCTCCACATCTACCAGTACAGGCAGACCACTCGTGGGAGCCTCCAAGGAATTTTTAAAGGCCCTAAAGCAGATGAACATTCCCGCTCCATTCCTGCTCAGAGGCATGTCTCTTTACCTCTTCTTTCCTTCCCTCCAACCCTCCCCTTGTCAGAGCTCCAGAGCCACTTGGGCTGAGCAGAGGCTGAACCTTAGTTTGGGAGGGGACAGTAGGAACAGGGCAGCTGGCAAAGATGACTATAGGGGGGTGCGGGACCCAGGGTGAATCAGCCTATGAGAGGCCCCTTTAATACTGCGAGGGGTGGGGCCATGGCCGCTCTGCTCGGCTCCTGCCTGGCTCCGCGCCCGGGTGCCCCAAAGCAGGGGGCCCAGGGCAGTCATCCCAATTTCCCCCCCACAAAGGACAACGGGCCTGGCAGTTGGATAATAGTTCTTACCAGCTTGCCTGTTCCTTGAGTAGGCATGTGGAAGGGGACCGCCTGCCCCCATCCATCCCTGGTGCTGTTGTCCATGTCCCCAGCTAAGTCCAGTCCCTGTACAGAGGACAGAAAGGGCTCTGGTGCTTCCCTGCCTGGGAAACAGCAGGGAAAGGCAGTCCAGGGGAAAGCAGGAAGGAGTAGGGAGAAGGTGTGGCTTTATGCAGGAAGGGGAAGGGTGAGATTTTCACCTGCTTTAGGGACTTAAAATAAAATCCCCCTAGGTCCTGTCCTTCAGTCCAATTGAAAAGAGAGGTGCAGTTGTTCCATTGCACCCCCTCTGGATTCACGCCTGACTAGAGGGACCAGGGCTTGGGGTTTAATAAAGATGATGTCCCCTTACGCAAAACAATCTTCAGCATTTAGTCCTTATGTTAGACTCTTTTTCTTACACCTTATGCTGTGAGCCCACACACATTGATTGGTATTAACACCAGCTAAAATTTGGAGCAGTCACACTTCAGACCAGAACACGCCAGGCTGACTGAAAAGTAAGAATCCCCCCCCCCCCCCCCTCCTATTCTGGGCTTCCCCCCCTGCCCTCTGGGGCTCCCCTGGTTCCCTCCCACCTTTGGGTTCCCCCCACCCTGTTCCTCATGGTTCCTCCCTGCTACCCTCCCTCCTCCCCCCACTACTTCCTTGTGGCTGCCCATGGTGTCTGTCCCAGTGGAACAGGCAGAGGAAGGTTAACCTGCCTGCCTGGCTGCTTCTGCAGCTGCTATTGGGCTGTTGCTCTTTTCTGGTCTGAGCCCAGCCCAGAGAGCAGCAGTGGTGCCAGTGGCTGGGCAGGTAGGTTCCATGCCTGCTCCCCCAGGACAGACGGCACAGGTGACCATAAGTAAGCAGGTGGGGACATGGGAGCGGGGATAGCAATAAGTAGGGGTCTAGGGCCCTGGGGAGGGTGGTGCTGGGGAGGGTGTGGGAGGAATCTCACGTTACACTAAGGTGTACAGTGGCTATACCTTAGAGTAACATGAACTGGATAACACAGATCAGAGAGAATCCTGTCCTGGAGTGTTGTAAATTTGAGCTGCCTAATGAGTGCTTAAAACTGATTTTAGGTGTTAATGTGCAATTAATTCAGGTAGGTGCTAAGAGCTCCAGGAGCCACCCAAAATGATCATATAACAAGACCCTTAGTCACAGGGCTGTCAAACAAAATAATTTAGTCTGATTTCAGCCTCAAGTAAACAAATGAGGATCCACCTATGGTGTTTGTCACTGGAACTGTCTGGGAATTTTCTGACAAAATTGTCTTTCATCAGAAAATACCAGTTCATTGAAACTAAACATTTTCTGGGAACTTATTTATCAGTTTTAAAGGTACGGAATTTCTGATCAAAATGAGACACGTCAGAGCTATCAGTAACTGAGTAGCACAGGTTTATTTTTTAGTGATATATTTTATTAGATCAAGTCTATAGTTGGCAGAGATGTTCAACAAGCTTTCATGCATGAAGTGTGCTCCTTCATGTCACCTCAAGGTGCTTCAGACATATCCAAAAGCTTGTTAAACATCTCTTCTAACTATAGAGTTAGTCCAATAAAATATACCATCAACACACTTGATTTTCTTTTTTCTTTTCTTTCATTCTACACACCTTTTCACCAAAAATCAGCCCTTCAACATTAGGGTACGTGTCTTAAGCATGGAAGCTGATTTTCTGTCAGAATGAAGGAATAGAAACATGGAGACACTGTAATGTCTGATGTGATCTCTCCCTTTTCAGATCCAGGGATGGGTAGAAGCAGAGTTCATTTTTCAGTCAAAGCTACAGTTTTCAGCCTTTTACAGTCTCTGCCAAATTGGCAGCAACTTTTGGCATAGCAGCTTGGCAGTGCCAGTGAAAGGGTTAAAACTCTAGCTTTGTTGACACTGAAGAATGTACCCTTCCCCTGTGGTCAGGATTCAGCCATGAATCTTCATTCTGCTTTCCTAAAACAAGTGCATCTTATTTTCTCATGATCATACACATGCTAAAAATAAGATATTACTTGGGCCATCATGGCTATAACACCACTCCGTCCCTACTAATAACTGAATGGTCAGGGTAGTCATATGTGATTTGAGAGAGCAAAGTTCAAGCTTTTTATGCCTGATTCAGATCAAGGACTTGAAACCTCAGTCTTCCATATCCAAAAAAAAGTACCTTAGCTTCTCAGCTATCTTCTCCTGTTAGAACTGTTCTAGTTTGGCCCAGTGAATATATTTATTTATACGGAGAAATAAGGATTCTTATCTCCAGTGGCGAGGACGTTCACTGGGATATGGGACACTAAAGTTCAAATATGTGTTCCAACTAATATTTATTTATACAAAATGGAGTAGCTCCAAGAAGAGATTGAAAGAAAATTGTTGAAAGCTTTGTGAATTGGGCAGAGCAGAGGCTTGTACTCATTCCCCAAGTGGGTGCCATAAATGTTACTGTGGGTAAGTCATTCTCTCTTGTTCTAAAATCATAAAAACTTTCCTGGGGTAGGATAACCATTTTTACCTGATTCTCCTTAGTAACAAAGCACTGACAGCTGCAGCTGCTCCTGCTTCTATTGATGCCAAAAAAGCATTCCATTTTTCACAGTTTAAATCCAGAGTACAACATTTGTCTGTAATCTAAACTGTGCAGGGCATAAAATTAAGGACTCGGGGAAGCAGATTGCCTATTTGACTTCTTGACCTCCTAATACTCAGCATATGTTCTATACCAAACATTCCTTCCTAATGAACCTTTCTGATTTTTTATGAATAAGTTGAGGGAAGAAATGGTCTAAATGAAATTAAAATGTAAAAGTTGTAGCTGAAATATTAAAGTTGGCATTAATGACTGAAATTATTACCCATTGGAAGCCCTCTCCTGCATAGTTGTTATTTTTATGTGCCACAGTAAAAAGAGACTGTGCTAAGGGGATCAAGAAGGTGGTGTTTTTAAAGGCTCTCTCATAATGCTTACCTAGGGGTTTTGGGACTGTCATAATTTTTATAGTATTTGGCATTGAATTTGTGTAGTCCCAGAATTTTACAGGGATTCTGAAATTTAATAGAATCTTAAATGTTAAAGATGTGATTCTTCTGTTTTGTTCTGGCCAAAAATAACAGATAAAAGGGAATGTTTAATTTTAAAACTTTAAAGTATGTGTTGGAGTAACAGGGTCTATGCTCCCGGCAGCCGTGATGCCCCCTGGTGGCCATGCCCTGCTCTGCCTCTAGGCTACCCTCCCTTTCTTCTCTTTTGCCATGCCTTGATGTTGTATTGGATCAAAAGGGAGGCTGCCTAAGGCCCTAGAGCGTGCTTCAGTCTGTCCAACTGCTAGCAGGTGCCTCCTGGGCTCTGCTGGGCTCAATCCTGCCCTTAATCTGAGCAGGCACTCTCAACCTGTCCATGTCCCAGGGCACTTGTAGCCTTCAGGGCTAATCACATAGCTCCAGCTTCCCCTTCCACTGCACCCATGCTTTACTGTAGCTTAATTTCTTTTGTTGGGGCTTCAGCCTTTCCAGCCTCCACTCCTTTTCTCTACCTGGGCAATTAGCACCTCATAGCACCTCCTCAGACCATGGAGCTATTTCTTCGGAGAAGCTGAGGGGTCTTCTCCCTCCCCGCCTCCTACCCAGAGACGGACATTTCCGCTCCTTCTTAAAAAAAGGTTTTTTTGCACCTGAGCGATTAGAAAGAAGCACACACACACACGTGTTAAGAAACTCTCCCCTTGTAAGAAACTCTGGCTTGATGGACAAAGGACACTATGCACCTGGAATCCCGGAGATGAGACAGTGATCCCTGGGTCGGTCAAGGGCCCCCGTGGAAACTGTACCAAACCTCGACAGTTGGGGGATGCTGGGAACTGTAGTCCTGTCATGCAGGGGAGGGCAGTGACATGCCAGTGCCCTGCCTTTCTTTGCCCATCCTGTTGCCCCTCAATGCCAATCCGCAGCCCCCCAGCCCTGCTGCTTCCCCTCACTCCTGACCTTCAGCCTCTAGCCTCCGCCCCCACCCCAGCCCTGCAAGATGGTGGCTCCTTCTCTTGCAGGTGGCAGCGTGTGTCTGGCACCAGCGCAGGCTGGAGGGAAGAGGTGGAGAGGTTTGTGGCACCCCCCTGCCCTGGTATGGGGCTGCCTCATCTCAGCAGTTCAAAGCACCGTCTGCTGGACAAAGGGGTGAAATACAAAACAGCCACAGTGCCATCTGGTGGACAAGGAGGCTCATTACACATTTATGTGTTTGCATAGCATGAATCCATAGATTGGAGCGAGGTAAGTGAACTCGACTCAAACTAAAACACAATCGAGCAGTGCTAGTTTAACGTGCTGAAAATACTTTTACAGTGGTGGGAAAGCTCAATTGTGCAAGCACAAATGCAGTAGTGTTGGCGTAGAAGGGAAATCTTGTGTCATCTACAAAAGCCCAATGGCTATAAAATGCTTATAACCATAGTTATTTGTACATATTTAAGCCCACAGTATTACAAAATCTATTTTTATGATGTGAATCAATGAAAATTATGAAAATATTGATACCAGCATATGTTTTTCTTATTAAGGTCAAACTCTGTTTCACAGCTGTGCCTATACATGTAGTTGCATTAAGCCAGTGTTGCTCAATCTTTGGCCCCGTGGGCGAGATCATAGAATTATAGAAAAGTAGGGTTGGAAGGGACCTTAGGAGGTCATCTAGTGTAGTGGTTCTCAACCTACTGGCACCGATTATGCAAAGGTTCATGGCTTGTCCCAACCCACACTGCTGTGGCACTGCTGGTGCATGACCCACAGTCCCCAGCCTCCCCCCCTCCCCACCCACCCTGGGCCATGCTGATGCCCCTTATTCCCACCCTGGAACCCTCTGTCCCTCCAGCCCTGCTGAAGGGGCCTCCAGCTGCCCCTGGTCCACTTGGGCTGGAGTGTGATGGCTGTGGCAGGTGTGGCTAATACAGGCGGCAGCAGACTGAGTCCAGTCCTGGCATGGGCTAGAGGGAGGTTGGTGGCAACCCCCACCCTGAGCATGGGCTGCTGCACCAGGCAGCCTGGTCACAGCCCCTTCCACCCCCTCAAGCAGTGTCTCCTGGCTATCCCGTCTCCACGAGCACCCAGCCCAGCCTTGCAGCTCTTCCTTGCTCTCCACTCTGCCCTGCCGCAGTCTCAGTGCCTATCCCAGTGCTGTACTACCCTCCTAATGAGAGAGTTTTTCCTACTATATCCAACATAAACTTTCCTTGCTGCAACTTGAGACCATTGCTCCTTATTCTGTCATCTGCAACCACTGAGACCCATCTAGCTCCATCCTCTTTGGAACCACCCTTCAGGTAGTTGAAGGCTGCTGTTAAATCCTCCCTCAATCTTCTCTTCTGCAAACTTAAACCCAGTTCCCTCTCCACACAAGTCATGTGCCCAAGCCCCCTCACCATTTTTGTTGCCCTTGGCTGGACTCTCTCCGCCTTGTCGACATCCGTTCCATAGTGGGGTGCCCAAAACTGGACCCAGTACTCCAAATGTGGCCTCACCAGTGCAGAATAGAGGTGAAGAATTACTTCCCTCTATCTGCTGGCAATGCTTCTACTAATGCAGTTTAGTATGCTGTCATCCTTCTTTGCAACAAGAACACACTGTTGGCTTATATTCAGTTTATTGTCCACTGTAACCCCCAGGTCCTTTCCTGCAGAGCTGCTGCTTAGCCAGTTGGTCTCAAGCCTGTAGTGATGCATGGGATTCTTCCATCCTAAGTGCAGGACTTTGCACTTGGCCTTGTTGAACCTCATGAGATTTCTTTTGGCCCAATCTTCCAATCTGCCCAGATCACTCTAAATCCTAGCACTACCCTCCAATATATCTACTACAGCCCGCAGCATGGTGTCATCTGCACACTTGCTGAGGGTACATTCCATCTCATTTTCCAGATTGTTAATGAAGATATTGAACAAAACTGGCCCCAGGACCAATGTTACCTCCAAAGTGTGCGTGTACATGGCCATGCACAATTTAAAATCTTGCCATGAACTAACTTATTAATGCTGTGCACCCTCCTGGAGAGGAGCTGGGTGCAGAGCATGGTGCAGGCACTGGGGCCTGCATGGGACACTTACTGGAGATAAGCCCTAGGCGAGGCAGGGCTGGGGGTCTCACACTGGAGAGCTCGGGTCTCACACTGGAGAACTGCTCTGCTCCCCAGCCCTTCTCAGTCCCCGAGGTGAGGCAGGGGCAGGGGCTGGGGCTGTGGGCTGGAGCAGGCTCTGGCTGCAGCCTGCATCAGTGGCAGCTGCCCTGCCCAGAAGCTGTGCACACTGGCTGGGGCTGGGGCCCTCCCACTGGCGAGCGTGGCAGTGTACCACGCTGTCCTGGGGGGAATGGGCTGGGCTTGGCCCCATGTGGAGCATAGCAGGGGCAGCTGCAGCGTAGGCCAGATGCAGTTAATTGGGTGCCTGCCTGTGGGTTGCATTAATTTGCCTGGCAGGTTGGATATGGCCTGTGGGCTGTATTTTGCCCACCCTGAGATAGGACTTGGGGTTCCCTGCTTTTTTTGTGTGCAGACTCCTACTGACTTCTGTGATAGCTCTTGAAAGAATCTTACATGACTGATAGCTTGTCAGTGTGAAATAACTTCAGTTCCCCATAAATACATTACTTTGTAATAGCTTAGCTAACTGAAATTCTTATTCTTGCAGCCTGGAGTCCTAGGATATTTTGAATTCAATGCTTCACTTTCCAATGTGCTCCCCAGCCCCAGCCCCAGCCCCTTTGGGCTCCATGCCCCTGGCCCTGTTCCACATGTCCTCCCAGTCCCCTGGGTTCCTGGCCCAGGCAAGGCTCCTCTCTATCCATCCCAGTCCCCTGGGGTCTCTGACCCCAGACAAAGCTGCTCACCCTCCACTACAGTCCCGGGGTCCCTGGCCCTTATAGGGCTCTATGTAAAGTGCCCCTCAGGCACCTGTAGTTTCCGAAGCGGTGCTCCGAAAGGGAGAGGTGGGAATGAAGCAGCATGCTCACGGACTGAAGTGGCGCACTCATGGATCGCTACACCTTAGAGGGAACTTGCCCAGGACCAATCCCTGGGGCATTCCACTTGAAACCAGCTGCCAATTAGATATTGAGACATTGATCACTACCCATTGAGCCTGACAATCCAGCTACTGCTCTATCCACCTTCCAGTCCAAAAATCCAACCTGTACTTCCTTAGTTTGCTTCAAAGAATACTGTGGGAAACTGTATCTAAGGCCTTGCTAAAGTCAAGGTACGTCACTTCCACTGCTTTCCCCAAATCCACAGAGCCTGTCATCTCATCATAGAAGGCAATCAGATTGGTCAGGCATGACTTGCCCTTGGTGAATTCATGCTGCTTGTATCTGATCACTTTCTTCTCCTCCAGGAGCTTAGAAATGGATTCCTTGAGAACCTGCTCCCTATTTTTTCCAGGGACTGAGGTGAGGCTGACTGGTTTGTAGTTCCCTGGATCCCCTTTCTTCTCTTTCCTAAAGATATATTTGCCCTCTTCCAATCATTCAGAACCTCCCCCAGTCACCATAAGTTTTCAAAGATAATGGCCAGTGGCTCTGCAACCACATCAGCCAACACCCTCAGCACCCTCTTATACACTGTATCTGGTCCCATGGACTCCTACATGTCCAGATTTTCTAAATAGTCCCTAACCTGTTCTTTCACCACTGAGGGTGCCTTCAATAAGGGTTCTTTAAAATACAACCAGCTCTCCTGGACAACCTTCCCCCTCAGATGGGCCTCCCAGGGGATCAACCTAAACCAAAGAGAAGCATGCTATGCAGTAAAGTGTCTTGCCCTTAAAGCAGAGAAGAGAGAATTCAGGAAGGAAAAGGAGAAAAATCCCAGGCTATGGTTTACTTTATCTATGAAAAGACCTACAATTTCTGTGAATGGATTTGCCTCTCAAGTATTGGACTCTTAAACCACCTCAAGACCCATCAATAAGCTGTAGTAGAGATCAGCCTTGAATCAAGGGACTGATGACAGTTTCCATGATGAGGAGCCTTGCCATGATGATCAGCCTGCCACAGACTGGATCCATACATGGCACAAAAGAAAGACAGCTCCTGGAATCCACCTGAAGTCTGCTGGCCTAATCTGGGCCCATATATAAATTGTTTCTGCCCAGTCCAAGGTTGCCAAAAATGCAACAACTTTACACTACAATTTCAGTTTTGCAGAATGGAGGGCTGTGCTCAGCTTTAAAAATAGCATGGACATTATTGGACAACAAGTTGACAAGCGGGGGTGCCATGATTGTCATGGACAAAACAGTGTGGGTGTGTCTGCAAAAGGTGCTTTACTGTGCAGTAGACTAATCTACTATGCAGTAAAGCGTCATGTAGAAACCATGTTAATAAGCTAAATACAGGTACTAAACTAACTGTGCAGACTAGTATAGATGCTGACTGGGAGCAGATTTGCTCCTGGTCAGCTACACCAGCAGGGGGACCAGTCCTGGTGCTCCTCAGCTCCTGGCTCCCCCTGGGAGCTAATCAGCATGGAGACTGGGTTGCTGTCTGCCCCGCTCCCCATCCTGGCTCCCCACAGGAGTGGGGAGCTGAGCAGCACCAGGACTGGAGAGCTCTTCCTTCCCTGCTCAGCCTGGGGAAGAAAGCAGCAGACCCCTAGCCCCTGGGGAATCCCTGCTGCCATTAGAGTAGGGCTGGGAGTGGCCAGGAGCTGTCCCACCAGTGGGGCAGCTAGCAGTAAGTCCCCAGCTGGGCTGGGAAACCCCTGCCATCTGGGGGCTTGCTGGTAGCTGACCTACTGGCAGATCAGGGCAGGGAGCAGGGAAAGATTCCCCATCCCTGCAGCTCTTTCCCTGCCCCATGCCCAGTTGGTTGATTGGGGCAGAGGGCTGGAAAAGTTCCATCTCCCACAGCTCATTCCCAGCCCCCTGCCCTGATTGGCCAATTGGGGCACAGGGCTGGGAAAGAGCTGTGGGGAAGAGTCAGGTCCCAGGTAGGTCCAGGCTTCATGGTGTGCAGCCTGGAGCTGGGTAGGACCTGCCTCAGACTGGGACAGTTCCCAGCCAGTTGTGGGCTGCACAGAGCACTCTTCATGCAGCCCAGCGCTGACTGGGGCCTGTCCCAGAACAGGGCAGTTCTTGACCATCCCAGAGATGTGTGAGGAAGCCCTGCTGGGTATGGGGCTTCTTCCCATGTCCATGGGGTGGGCGAGCTCTGCAGCATGGCCCTATGCACATCAGGACTCCTCCCAATATGTATGGGGCAGCAGACAGCTGCTCTGTAGGTCAACTCTATAAGTTGACCCCATTTTTCTGCTCTAAAAATTAGGAATTTCATAGATCTGGTGTTTAAATCAACCTAACTTGTTGGTTCAGAAATATGGGGTTGACTTATACTGGCCCCTGTGTGCCCTCACTGTGGACTAGGCACCCAGGGGGTGGACATGTGCCACAGCGCTGCTCACAGGGGATGGGGCCAGGCTCAGTGCTTGACTGGTGCGGCCCCATCCACTGCAAGTGATGCTGCCTGGACCGTGCCAGCTGAGTGCTGAGCCCAGTGCAGCTT
Organism: Alligator mississippiensis; assembly: GCF_030867095.1. Taxonomy (NCBI): domain Eukaryota; kingdom Metazoa; phylum Chordata; order Crocodylia; family Alligatoridae; genus Alligator; species Alligator mississippiensis. The sequence goes on from NC_081832.1 coordinate 24,656,408, forward strand.
ACAAAGGATTGGGCCACACCAGCCAAGTGCCAAGCTCAGCCTCATCCCCTGTGAGTGGTGGTATGGTCGGTGCTAGGAAGTGTCACCTTGTATCAGATGGGGCTGGGCTCAGCACTTGGCTGGCATGGCCCCATCCCCTGCAAGTGGTGCTGCCTGGGCTGTGCCAGCTGAGTGCCAAGCCCGGAGCTGCTTGCAGGGGATGGGGCCATGCCAGACAAGTGGTGAGTCTGTTGCTGCTGAGCACCAAGCCCAGCCTTGTATTCTAAGAGTGGTGCCGGGCTCAGCTCTTGGCAGCGCCACTCACAGTAGATGGGGCTGGGCTCAGCACTTGGCTGGTGTGACCTAGTGCCACTTGCAGGGGGTTGGGGTGCAGCAGCTGAATGCCAAGCCCAGCCTCACCCCCCATCCCCATCTCCTGCGAGCTGTTCTGGACTTGGTGTTTGGCTGGTGTGCCCCCATCCCCTGCGAGCGGTGCTGCCTGGGCTGCGCCAGCTGAGTGCTGAGCCTGATGCTGCTTGCAGGGGGTGGGGCTGTGCTCAGTGCTTGGCAGTGCTGCTCACAGCAGAGAGTCAGGCTTGGTGCTCAGCTGGTGTGAGCAGTGCTGGGTTTGGTGCTTGACTGGGGCAGCCCAGGCAGTACCACTTGCAAGGGGTGGGGCTGTGCCAGCCAAGTGACGAGCCTGGCCCATTCCCTGTGAGCAGTGCTGAGGCATGTGTCCACCCCCCAGGTGCCTGGAGCCACTCACAGAGGATGGGGCTGGGTTTGGTGCTCTGCACTTGAACCTGGCACCACTCTCAGAGGACAGTGATATGGTGTATAAGCCAAGGATGAATTTTAAGAGTTAAAAGTTTTAAGAGTTAAAACTCAACTTACACACTATGAAATATGGTGAATTTTTGGGCTGCTGGGGCTTTGCGGCCGCCCCTGGAGATGGTGCCCTGTGACACCAGGAATAAATGACTTCAGTACAACTAGACTGTGTGTTCTTGGTTGGTCTGGATGGCCATGGTCAACAACAGTGATATGTATGCTCATTCGCTATGCTAAGAACTTAGGGCGGCAACTTTTCCCCTCAGTTTATAATTAAAGAATAGGGCAAAAGAGAACAGACCAGTAAAATAGTATATCAAGAAATACTAAGGGATATTTATCTATTTAGACCTGTAAGAGTGACTCTTCTAATATGCTCATTTAGGCTAAGTGTGCTGACAGACATTCAGGACCCCACTCTAACTCAAATCGTTTTACATAAAGTGTCATGAGTTAGAGTGCCACCACTCCTGACCAAACAGACGTTTGCCTGTTGGGTTGGGGTAGAATCGAGCCCGCCTGCATTGGCTGTCCTTGATAGCAGGAGGGGGTGCTGGCCAGGACCACCACTCTTCCCAGCCCTGCCCCATCTTCCCAGCTCTGGGGCTGTCAGCGGAGAGGGAGTGAAGGGAGCAGCAGCTGTGGGGCTGCTATGCCTAGCCTAAGTTGGAGGGGAGGGGGGCCGTGAAATGGAGCCCCTTGCTATGTGGCCCCCTCCCAGGTACCCTGATTGGGGTACTGGGGAGGAGCTGGGCCAGGCCCCCAGGTGAGGGGGCTCTGTTCCACTCCTCCTCCCTCCTCTAGCTCGGGCCAGGCTTGCCCAGTAGCTACTGAAGCCTGGCTGGAGCTGGGGGTGCAGGGTGGAATGGAGTCCCCTCACCTTGGGGTCCTGGCCCAGCTCTCCCCAATACCCTAGCCAGGGTACCTGAGGGGTGGGGGTAGGGCATGAGGTGGGTGGGCTTTGATCCGATCCACAGCCCCCCTCCCCCAGGTTAGGCTGGCCATAGCAGCTCTGTAGCTGCTGCTGCTTCCTTACTCTTCCACAGACAGCCCTGCCCCTGTTTGAAAAATTAACCCTCGAAGAAACACAGGTTCTCTAAGGTGCTGTAAAGCAGAATGCTTTAACCTGTTACCTGATAGACTAGGGTGATTTTTTTGCACAATCAACTATTTTAGAAGCACTCTGCAGTCATGCACATGTGCTAGGTCATGGCTGGAGAGTGCTTTCAGGGTCCAGGTTGTGTGAAAAATGTCATGAGCCCTAAAGAGTATCTGGTGTAACTGCTATGCTGTTGAGGAAGGAGGTTTGAAAACCAATTTTCTGTAGCAGAAGTTAGGTTTAGCCACTGATCAGAGCAAATGAACCCATACAGACAGTGAGGGTTTTATTTAAATGAAGAAGAAAAAAGATGAACATATCTAGGTTGACTTCCTGTAAGACTGATGTTGATCTTCACTGAACTGAACTAGATGGCTGCTGGTCTCTGCAGTGTGAACAGTGCTTGGATCTGTAGGTGTAGTCTACAGAAAACAATATCAGAGCAGCTACATAATTAAATAAACCACTGTACATTTTTATGCCAAACTTACTGTAGGGCTTCTTTTTTCAGAGTTTCTGTATTGGAAGAGAAGCGTATGGTTATATGGTCTATCAAGCTGAGAAAGTAAGGTCTTCCCTCACAAGGCGAGTCACAGAAATATAGTTAGAACTATACTTGTGGGATCAATTTCTAAACTGACTGCAGTCAGGGTTGTTTTCTACGCTGATTTCAATAGAAGCAAAATTCAACCTAAAATCTTCACAGGAAGTAAAAGAAAATGACCTCCATCACTCTACTTTCCCCCCAACCCTACTAGAAGAGAACTAAGCTCAGTGGTGCATACAGTTGTTTTGCAGTGATAGAACACTGCCCTCTTGTGTGCAGAGAGATAGTTAGCTGTGTTAATCTGAAGTGAGGCAGAAGACAAGGTAGATTTGCACCTTATAAACTAACTAAATCAGAGATGCTTAAGATTTCATAAGCAGTGGCATACCTAATCAGATGCTATGAAGTAACTGAAGGCATCAGAGCTTCTAGACTGAAAACTGATTAGAATACAAAGAGCATGGAAGGGAAAGGGGCAGGAAAAAGGAGGGGGCACTGCTAGAAGAAGCAAGGTGGCAGGAAATAAAAAAGCAATGGAGTTAATTCATTGAGGGACATAGGGTTATAAATAGGGTTATAAAAGCAAATCCAGGTAAAAAAATAAAAGCTAAGAATTCATATTCTTGGTAGAGACCCTACTTAACACGCTCCATCCAGTCTGTGGATGATTTCTTGTTCGACAGTTTTGTATTCGAGTTTGTTTTTAAAGTGTTGTTGTCTAAGAACAGCTACTCTGAGAGCAGTGTTGGAATGTCCAGGGAGGTTAAAGTGTTGTGCCACAGGCTTGTGTGTGACTGTTGTCAGATCAGTGTTTATTCATTCTTACTGGCCCTGTCTACATGAGACACTGATTGTGCAGTAGCTCATGATTGCTGTGGAGTAGCATCATGTGTCAAGAAGCATGACACGATGCTACTGCGCAGTAGTCACGAGCTACTGTGCAGTCAGCATCACGAAAGAGCCATTACTTGGCACAACAGTGCAGTAACTCTGGTTACTATTCAAGTACTAAACATTTATACAAGTACTAAATGACTGCACAGTAATGACTGCGTAGTCAGCGTCTTGTTTAGATGTGGCCACTGTGACTGGGTGCTTGGTGCTCCTGTCACTTTAAGAGGAGAGGTTGCCTGAGAAGCAGCCTGTAAGTGGTGAGGGGGGTTGATTAGGGAGTCACCTGACCAGAAGGGGCCAGGATTGAACCATATAATCCCAGGGCCTGAACTGGTCAGGCAGTCTAGCCCTGAGTTCCACAAAGAGAAGAGCTTCTGGCAGATTGGCTGCAGTAGGGCTCTTGAGATAACAGCTGAGCTGGGGTAAGCAGCACAGAGCCTAGGAACAGGAAAGACCCAGGAACATGGGTGAGTCAATAGCCTGGAGAGCCAGGCCTTGGAATAGATAGGCCCAAGAACAGGGGCGGGTGAGCCTGTAGCCCAGAGACGGGGCCAAGGAATAGATGACCTGGGGCCCAGAGGTTGGTGGCCCAGAAGGGGTGGTTGACAGCAGGGCCTGGGAGTCTGAAGGTCTCACTGGCTGTAACAGCCAGAACCAGAGGGATTAATAAGCAATAATGTGTGCTTCTTGGAGTTATTTGGTATTCTGCCTAAACAGGTAATATTAGTTAATATAAGCTTGTAAATTTGTAAACTGCAAATGTAACTTGTCTGTCATAAGTTTAGCCAAAATGACAAATTAACTATTCATGGATCTGATTGGGCCCCATAGGCAAAGCTGTAGCTGTGAGATTAGCTGGCCTAATGGTTTTTTGCTCAGGGTTCAGCCTTAGCGATATAAACTGGATCTAACTGCTTGGCACACCCAACACATTCCAAGAAGGCATATGCCAAGAAAGCATATTCAAATGAAGCCTAAAAGGGGTTGGGATTTAGGCGGAGTGATGTCAATTTCAAACCTAAAGGTGCTGCATCATAATTTGCATATTGGATAAACCCGAGTCTGGGTAGTAACCTTTTATGATAATTTTAACACCTTTCAATCCCATAGGGTAACAGCTATAGGGCAACATTGTGAGTGGCCCTGAGGCCAACAGATTAACATAAGGCTAGGTACAAAAAGCACGTGCATCAGGTAGCCAGCAGGAAGGAGGGAACAGAATGGTCATTTCTGTTCCACTCCCGTTCCCCAGACCCCTGGTGTGAGAAGGATTGGATCCTGATCAGGGGATCTTCCCCGGTAATCCCTTTGACAGCGTCGAACGGGGACACCTGACTTCGCTGGAATCACTTGGCGTGCACCTGGCATTGAGGGACTATCAATAAATTGCCAACCCATGTCTGTCTATTTGTTGTTTTGAACAGCCCAGTGTGGCTAATACCCTTGCAGTGCCCAGTTGGCCTGTGACAGATCTATCTATCTATCTATCTATCTATCTATCTATCTATCTATCTATCTATCTATCTATCTATCTATCTATCTATCTATCTATCTGTTGTTATTATTTACTATTAGCTCTTTTATACTGCATTATCTGCTTATTGCATTTATCTTTCTGTTAACTGTTGTATGTGTGTAAGCTATAATAAATTTGCCTTTATTTCACTCCCAACTTTGCCTCCTCGATCCGAAACTGAATCAAACAGTGCACGGTTGGCCTGTGATAAAATTGATACACTCACAGTGCCCAGCTGGCCTGTGACAACTGGCCCAGGAGTGGGACCAGGGCCTAGAGAAGGGCCAAAGGTCAGGGACCACTGGTAGAGATCGCTGGGTCCGGGGGGGCTAGAAATCTCAACTGGCCTTAGAGTGGGGCCAGGATCTAGGGATACCAAAGGTCAGGGACTACAGTCAGAGACCCAGGGGGCCAAGGGTCCTGTAGCCTATAGAGGGGCAGAGCCTGGAGCTGGAGGGCCCAGAGGGCAGTGTGCAGGGCCAGAAGGCACAAGCCCAGAGGGAGGGTAGTGTCAAAAAGGCCAGAAAGTTCAGAGGTCTGGAGCCCAGGAGGGGCAAGTGTCAGCAGGGTCAGGGACCCAATGGTCTCAACTGGCCTAGGAGCAGAGTCAGGGTCTAGGGCAGAGGTGGGCAAAATACGGCTTGTGTGCCAGATGCGGCCCACCAGGCCATTCTATCTGGCCTGCGGGGACCCTAAAACATTTAGAAAATGAATATTTATCTGGTCCTGTCTGTCAAAGATGACAGTAGGACCAATAGGACCTAGGGGAAGCCAGCAGGACTCAGCAGCCCAGAAGCAAGGCCAGCCCAGCCTGGCCCCACCCCCAGCCTCTCCCACCCAGAAGCCCTGTGCTTAGCCCTGTGGCCCAGAGTGGGGTGGCAGGAGCATGGGGTCCAGCACCAGCTGTGCTGGAGTGGGGGCAGGGGCCTGACACTCCTGTCACCCTGCTCTGGGCCATGCTGGTGCCAGCCCCAGGACACCAGCACAAGCCCCAAACTCCCACCCAGCTGTCCCTACACTCTGCATGCCTGCTCGCTCCTATTCCCACACATCTGTAGCTGCCATTTCCCTGCTTTCTGTGGCGGTCGGGTGGCTTGTGGGGCCATGGCCAGTAGCCCGAAGCGGCAGGTGGGTACTTTTTGACTGATGGAGTGGAATTAGGCACCGGAGCATATTGGTTGAAAACGAGATTGTTTACTTACACCATCGATGAACACAGTGCAGGTAGAGAAACTGGCTTAGGTTACGGTTACAAATGCGACGAGAGCTCTTTGACACAAACGAGACATCAGTGAACGGCTTATCGAGCATGCAGGGACGGGGTACATCAGGTAAGTCAGTGACGGGGAGTCGTTGGTGGGTGATCAGTCTGCCAAGTCTGCTCCGAGGTGTATGCGGAGTTCTCCAACTTGGGCGGAAACTGCTTTAACTTTTATATGGTCCATAAGCCAATTACTAGTCGCCAGGTAGGAATAATTTGGAACCAGCCAATGGGTGGCGCCCGTTCAAACCATGCAGCCGTTGGACTTGGCGGGATTTTCCCCTGCACTGGAATTTTCCACCGTAGCGTATTTTTTCCACTGTGATGTAGCATTTGGTTACTGGGCTCTGACACAGTGGACTTTTCCACCATGATATGATGTTATGGCGGAATTTCCCCACTGTGGTATAGGCATCAAACTAATGGAATTTTCCACTGTGCCGTAGGCATCAAATTACTGGGTTCTGACATGCCCCCTTGCCAATGGCATAGATGGAACTAGAGCACTTGCAGGCCATTTAGGTCGTCGTCGTCTCGTTCGGGGGGTTCATATGGCAAGCAGGTATATACAAAAGCAGATAGTGAAATTAACTTGCTTTTGAGAAACTGGAAGAAACAACAACCAATACACACAAAGGCAAACAATGGCGAAAACAGCGTAATAAGGGGCGTGAAGAGGTATATAAGCCATGAGGACGTGTCCCAACCAAACCAATTGAAGAGATTTGATAGCCATCCTTCTCCGATACCTGAGATTTTGTTTGTATCGGTGGCAACTTTCCGAATTGCCTTGATCTGATCATTTAGGGGTATCGAGACGTTAGGGATACTAATGCAGCAGAGATCACGGGATAAACTGAGATATTGACATAAGCCTCCCTGCTGAAGGAGCATTGCGTCTAGGGCAAGACGATTTTGCATAGTCATGTGAGATGTGGCTTGTAACTGCTGATTAATTAAATTTAGGCTCTTGGTGGTGTGGTTGGCAAGCAATTCTACTTGTTCAGCGAGTTGAGCGATAGCCACTCGGGCTTTGCCTATCAGTATTATTCCCCAGGCAAAGACACCTTCTAGTCCCCAGTTGAGGAATTGGTTACGTTTTTCCTCTGAAGTGAGGGAACTCCAGACTTGCTCTCGCTTGTGACGGTGGAGCAATGTTGGACTAGATGGCTTAGAGGTGTTGGCATATAAAGGGAGACAGAGAGATACGGTGGTCAAAAAACATTGTATTCCTGAAAGTGTGGCTGGGAGGGTCGTATATAAGCAAGCCCATAACAGTCCCAAAGGAGCGGGAGTAAACAACTTTGCGCATTCACCCGAGAAATTGGAAGCTTCCCAGGCCCGTTCGGGTTTACCAACTCTAAGGTTTATGCCATAACAGGCCGAACTTATTAATGCTGCGCATAAAATAGGGTAAAAAAATGAATACCATGTTCGGTTATTGGCTATGTTGACGGCTAGCGATATATTCCAATCGATCGCAGGTATGGGTTTAAGAAGTGGTGATAAGACGACTTTGTGGTCGTTAGCTGGCGTGCACTTGGCACAGGGTGGGAGTGTGAGGTGCCAAGGGGGAGTTACGGTCTGTGGGTCCCAGGTCAGGGAATTATCTGGCCTGGACCACTCCAGACCTTCAGGGTCGATTCCCTATGGGACCGCAGAGCATGGGAGTGGGATGTTAACGCCTATTCCTATCATGCCCCCTAGGATGGCGGGTGCAGCCGTGCAATTTCTCCCGGTCGTATTGAGGTGGGCAAATGTAAGATTTGCCGGCCAACTGTAGGTGGTAGTCATCCACGGCTTACGTATGATCATCTCAGTCGACGTGGGTGACTCTTTGGCCCTTGCTTTGAACCACCCAGTAACGTCCAGGGGTGTTAGGTAAGGGGTAAGAATGGGATCGGTGGCGGGGGGGGGGGGAGCATAAGCAAGCAGTAAGGCTGTTCTGTCCAGTGTGGTTGTCAACAGCATCAGCCCAGACTGACAGGAGAGCCCAAACAGTGTTGGGGTGTGAGGGGTCTCCTACATCTAATGGAAAAATTAGGATTGGGTTAGTCAACAAAAGTCCGAGCACGAAGATGTTGCCAGGTATCGCTCTCTCTCTCTCTCTCTCTCTCTGGGTCTGTGGTTGCCGTGTGCCTTGGGTCTTGGCATGGTGACATCACTCGTCGGCTTTTGTATCTGTGGTGGCGTTCTCTCCTTCTGGGTCTCGGACCTGTGAAGAAAAATATCTTGAGAAATAAATTTGCTTATATTTTAGTGTCTGCGTGGAGTTGTGAGCGGCGGGATAGCCAGTTATGGTGGGCAAGGATTTGTAGTTGTTTCCCATCCTCCTCAAAGCACACAGTATAGGTATTCAGGTACGGTTCCGCTTGGATGATTTTTCCCTCATATACTTGTAGGTGAGGTTGGCATGGATGCGGGATGGTGACCCATACGAGCTCACTCGGCGTGAACTTCGGGTTCCACGGTTCTGGATGTTGAGGGATGGACTTGTCCCATAGAGTTTTGTCCGCATTCAGTGAGATGAGAACGTTGTGGTTCACCTTTGTCCAATTTTTATAGGTTCCGCCTCCCTTTAATCGTTATCGTTCTTTGTAGAGGCCGATGTACCTCTCTACCACCCCGTTGGACTGGGGATGGTATGGGAGGTGCAAATGCCAAGTGACGTTGTGCAGGCGTGCGAATTTGTCGAGTGCGATGGAATTGAAAGGCGGCCCCCCATCTGATTGAATTGCGTTGGGGGGTTGCCAAGCTGCAAATGCTGCTATTAGTGCCGATATTACTGCTGCGGCATGACTTTTCCACAACGGGATCACTTGGAGTTGTCGGGTACCGAGATCAACAATAACAAATCCTTTATTTGGCGGTTTTGCTCCGGGTAGGGGTCCCAGTAGGTCTACTTGCCAGACTTTTCCTGGCGCGAATTGGAGCGGATCTAATGCTCCGATTTGGTGTTTCGTTGGGTGGCACTTTTCCTTGGTGCAGGGTTCACACGCACGGGCTACCCGTTCCCAGTCATTTCTTGACCCATAGGGAGTATGGCTGCTCGTAGTTAATCGCCAGTGAGTGTGACAAGTCCTTGGCCCGGGGTGCCCCCAATGGTCGTGTAACCAGGCCAAAAACGGATCTACCTTGGCCCCTTGGTTACTTTCTTCGATGGTTAAGATGACATCTGTGCTAAGGGGATCTTCTAATAATTTATCGATGACTTCGTATACTGAGTCGGTTTCGGGCTCATGCGACTTAGTATGTTTAATTAGAGGGAGAATAGTGAAGGTAGACAATGTGTCGAAGATGTCTCGCCAGATGTCTAAGTTTTGGGTTGGCTCTCCCATGCCTGTAACAATTTTGTAGATGTATTGGGAATCAATTGCAATCACGGGAGTAGGAAGTGTTCCGTCGTGGTGCTGGAGACAGTGTTGTATTACTTCTTTGAATCCTAATAGCTTGTTCTTTTGAGCCGAGCTGTGTCCCGCATAAAGTTTGGTGTCGTGGCAGGGCTTACAATAGAATCCGTAGCCCCCGCCTCCCCGAGTGGTGCCGTTAGATGCCATCCAGGTGGGAGCCATTGTTCCGTAGAGGATAGGTAGGATGCCTTCCATAGTGTCTGGATTGGGTGCTAGATCTTCGCACTTCCAGCAGTGCCAGTGGTAATGGTGGTTAAGTACCAGCGTGTTCCAAGTAGATGGCTCTCCTTGGAACTGCGGGTCTGGCCTTTCAGCACTCAGCAAGGGCAGGAGGGTGGCTCCAGGTGCTCGAAGGATTCCGTGTCCGTGAGACAATAACTCCACTAGTTGTCCTGCCATTAGAATTTTTCCGATATTTCCATATCTGTGCTGGGCTGCTTGGAGGGTTCGATGGGAGGTGTACGTTAGCTCACCTCGAGAATTATGGGTTGTGGCCCATATGTGACTGGTTGTGTATCCCAGAGTCAGTCATTGAATCGGTAAAGTCAAATGCGTGTAGTGGCGTCGTCTTAATAGCCGTGAGGAGCTTATGAAGGTCTCTTCCATCTTTTTCAGTCCACGGCGTTAATCTTTGGGACTTGTTATGAATTTGCCATTGGAGCCTTGCGAGTACTGGCAAATGGGTTGGTGTAATGTGATGCCGGTACCAGTTTAGATACCCGAGCAATTGTTGGAGCCATTTTTTGTCTGTTGGCAACGATCCTTCAAATGGGCTGGTGTCCGGGCTCCTGTGGGTTACACCGAATCTCGTTTCCCCGACAAATTTGGTACCCAGGAATGTGATGTCAGCTGCAGGCTGTAATTTAGATTTCTTCACATTGACTGTCCATCCTTTCCTGCCGAGATGGGAGATCAGGTCGTTAGTGACTTGGGCTACCTCTTGTTGGTTGCGTCCCATGATAGCGATGTCGTCGACATAGCTCCAAATTTTCAGTTTGCTTTGGCTAGGCAGAATATGGGAAGAGCGAAACTCAGTCAACGTGTCGTTCATGGCTCCTGTGGCCAGCGCGGGTACGTTTTGGTACCCCTGCGGGCAAACTGTCCATTTGTACATGGTACCATTGACGCACATGTTCAATATTCCTTCGGTGTCATTTATTGGGATGGAGAAGAACATGTCCTTAAGATCCAGGGTTGTTCCTAGCCACAATTCCTTTTGAAATTGTGCCATTTCATATAGACATTGAGGCAGCGTAAGAGGATTTGGCTGCATGAGGGGTAGACACCGCTTGTTGGCCTCGCGGTAGTCTACCACCAATCGAACCTCGTCAGGCTTTCCTGGCTTTGCTATTCCCCATCCTGGCGAAAGACGAGTGCTGGCTGTAACTGGTTGGATACATCCCTGTTGTTCGAGGCCTCGAAGGAGATCTGTTAATGCCCCCTTCAGGGGATCCTTGGTCGGGATCGGTTTGTAGCGCCATACGGAGGTGTTGCAAAGTGTAGGTCGGTGGCGGTTGGGCTCGGTTATAGAGAGTGGGAGAGCTTGCAATATCTGTTCTTTTAGTTGAAGCGTCTTGATGCCGGGAACTCCCAAGATGTTAATGCTCCCTATTACTGCTTTGAGTGCTTTTCAGTGTTTGACCACCCAGAACTTTACTTTTGTAGTTGTTGCCGTGGCATTTAGCCCTTGCATTATGATGACTTTTGTGGTCTTCGTATGGGGTGTCGACAAAGTTATGACGTTAACTTGAGCCCCTGTATCAAGGAGAAAGGAGACCTCACGTTGTATTGTTGGGTCGGTGGGGTTATAAACGATAAGCTTAGTATACGGGCAAGGATCTGTGGGGTCAGGTCCAAGGATATTGCTGCCGGCCTGACCGGTGGCAGCTACTCGTTTTTTTGCTTGTCAACGTATCGAAAGCCTAGCTCGTATGCTAGCTGCCATTGCCCCGCATCTCCTAGTGCACGTAGCTGTTGTTTGGTGAGTTTGGACCAGTTTAGGAGGAAACCAAACATAGCTCTTTCCTCCGGCATCCTCTGGCGTAGCTGTCTTGATTCCTTCCGTGGGTCAAATTGGGGATGTTTTGGCTCTTGGTACTCGACCGGGTATGCAGTAAAGTGGCTTGGTATGCCGGTTGGATTTGAGCTACTGACTTCATAAGGGCTTGCAGTTGTGGAAGTTGACTTAAGATATTCCCAGCTGGTTGGGTTGAGGAGGAGGCGAAGGGTGATGGCGTTTTCTCCTCCGTAAACCTCCACGCAGGCTTCTATGGCATCCAAGGTGCTGGGACTGTTCCAGGATTTCGTAGGAACTGGTGAGGCCAGTTCCCTCTTTGCTGGGCTTGCGTTAACCCCAACTGATGTACCCGTGGATTCCAGGAACAGTAGGACACTCCTATTATGGCCAGTAGGAGTTGCTCCGCAGTGGCCCTCCTTGGCCTTCCATCGTGCCATGCATGAGACTTATTCTTAATCTGTCCTGCAACCAGGGACGGGAGTGGAATATTCCAGTTGTTGTTATTCACTACCAGTTCTAGATCGGTAGCATGTCCTCCACTCCACGAGGCTTGATGGGTTAGAAAGCCGGCCTCCTCCAAATCCAACAGTTCTGATCCATACTCCACTACGAGACGGCCCAGCCAAATGACTAGTGTCTCGGTGGGTTTCACTTTCGATTCCTTACATAATTCTTGTAGCTCAGTCCTGTTGTGAGTGCGATAGGTGGTGGTGGTGGTGGTGGTTGCACCCTGTGGGTTGGTTACTTGTTTCACTATCGCTATGGGGTGAGCAGCTGCCGAAGTTATCGCTGTACCCGGTGGGAGGGTCAGGTATAGCTTCCCGCTCATTGCCTCCTCCCCGTGGTAGGGAGGCGGGGCCGTTGGGAGCGGTGTTGCCTCTGGGGGTGGGGTTGCTGGGTGGATTCCCGCCAGTCCTCCCATAGCGCTGCCCTCTTCCTCCTTCTTTTCTGGTTTCTCCGGGCAGCTCGTCTTCTTCTCGGCGCCATTTGCGGGTGCTAGTGGAGGGTCTTGGCGCGCCACCATTTCCGCGGCGGTTTTGCTGACCATAGCTAACTGGGTCTCTAAGTTAGCATTTTCACGCAGCAGGAGTGACACTGAACGGAACAGCACGTTAATCATCTTCCCTTTGTCCCACTTTGGTCCCGACCATTTGGTCGTGGTGCGGCCCAACATCTCCAAACTTTCCTGGAGCTGAGTAAGCAGCTTGTGGCCGAGCGACTGGGGTGCCAGAGTTGGACAGTTAAACTTGTCCGGAGGTGTTCCTTCCCCACCTTCTCATGCGTACCGAATGCAGCGGGCAAACTCTTGGGCGGGGGTTGGATTCGCTGCGCCCATCGCTTTTGCCCACGCCAGGGACAGCGTTTCTATTTCGTCCCGCAGTCGGTACACGACCCCTTTTCCGCACATGACGCACCCGAAGGAGCTTGGGCCCAGTTGAGCGACCCACTCCCTTCTGACTCCCTCCTCTCCTCTGAGGGAGAAATAGCCAGCGACCAAATTCGAACTCCTCCCGCCTGCCTGATGATAGGCAATGTGCACCCATAAGTCATCCGAGTCGGACATTAGGCGGTCCCCACTGCGCCATGGGCAATTCTTAACTAGTTCCAACTCCATCATGTCTTCCCCGTATCCTGTTCGTGACGCCATGTGGCGGTTGGGTGGCTTGCAGGGCTATGGCCAGTAGCCCGAAGCAGCAGGTGGGTACTTTTTGACCGATGGAGCGGAATTAGGCACCGGAGCGTATTGGTTGAAAACGAGATTGTTTACTTACATCGTAGATGAACACAGTGCAGGTAGAGAAACTGGCTTAGGTTACGGTTACAAATGCGACGAGAGCTCTTTGACACGAACAAAATGAGACGTCAGTGAATGGCTTATCGAGTATGCAGGGATGGGGTACGTCAGGTAAGTCGGTGACGGGGAGTCGTTGGTGGGTGATCAGTCCGCCAAGTCTACTCCGAGGTGTAGGTGGAGTTCTCCAACTTGGGCGGAAACTGCTTTAACTTTTATATGGTCCGTAAGCCAATTACTAGTCGCCAGGTAGGAATAATTTGGAACCAGCCAATGGGTGGCGCACGTTCAAACCATGCAGCCGTTGGACTTGGCGGGATTTTCCCCTGCGTTGGAATTTGGCATTGATGTAGCATTTGGTTACTGGGCTCTGACACAGCAGAATTTTCCACCATGATATGATGTTATGGCCGAATTTCCCCACTGTGGTATAGGCATCAAACTAATGGAATTTTTCACTGTGCCATAGGCATCAAATTACTGGGTTCTGACACTTTCCTGCTGGCTGCAGGTTGGTCCAGCACCACATGGCTCCTGGCTGCATGGCTGGACCACAGGACTAACCAGGAGTCGGCCAGCCCGGCCCCGAGGACTGGGCCAATTCCCACGGTCCTCCCCTGCCTCCCTCCACCTGCTCTTATCTGAATTTCCCTCTCCAGGAGCACAGGTCCCATTCTGGTACTCCAGGGCTAGGAGCTGGAGTGTGTGTGTGTTCATAGGGTGAGTCCCACATGCATACCCCACCATAAGCGTTCACCCCCCCTTGTACTGATATATACAAGCAGACCTCCACACCCACACCCCCTCTCAACTCCAGCCACCCTCCCTTCACACACATTCCCCAACAAACCCCATTCCCACCCACACCCCACATACTCCCTCACCCAACACCCACACCCTCACACCTATCTCACCCACACACCCTCCCACAATATACAAGGGTAAGACTTCATTGTAAGCTATTGTGCAATCACCTCTATGTACACTAGAAAAACGTAGGTAAACCAGGACAAAAATATTTTTTGAAATCACTTTAAGTAATGTTGTAGATGTTCACTTTTTAGAACATAATTTGGTATTTTTTGGTTTGGAGATGGCAAAACCCCTTGCTGAAAGGTGTATTTGTGGGGGCAAGGGGAGGGACTTCTGGTGGCAAAGGTCAGGGGTTAGGGGGAGGAACTTCTGGTCACAGGATGGTGACCAGGAGGCAGGGCACCTGTCAAGGGGTGGGGATATCCATGCGGCCCTCAACAGCTTGCCAAAACTTGGTAAGCAGCCCTTGGTCCAAAGTTATTGCCTGCCCCTTCTCTAGGGAGACCCCTGTCAGGGACCACAGCTGGAGACCAAGGGTGCCAAACAGCCCATAGCTCAGGAGGGGTGAGGACTATAGCCTAGGAAGCCCATAGCCTAGGAAGGGCACACATCAGCATAGTATCTGCGAGGCTTGGGAGTGAGTACTGGGGAGGATGGAGTCCACATAATTGGCCTTTGAGGTAATGACCACAGACACCTGTGGTCATGAGAGTGAGAACAGGCTTGGGAAGCAGCCTCTCTTTTTTTTCAGAGATAACACCAAGGTGTGGCAGGAAAATAAAGGGGAGATTGCCCAAAAAGAGTCACAAGTTGGCAAGGGTTAAGCTGCCACCAGGGAGCACTGTGATCACACCTGGGATGAGCACTTGTTACTCTTACACATAGGGGCCGCTCTGTCTGTCCAACGTGGACAGCAGATGGGCACTGTAAGCAGTTGGTGGCATATATGACATTGATAGAAGAACAGACGAATGAACGTTAGGTTTACAATCTAAGTAATTTGGTTCGGTCATCTGTTCTGTGTTAATGAGGTAGCACAGCTATCATCTAGTTCTAGAGCAAGGTCTGGGCAATAGGGCTGTGTGAAGCTTCAGATGGTGATTTGATTTGGAGGAGATTTGGCCTGATTCAGTGGCCGAATCTCTGAATCTGAATCAAATCAGGGGACCAATTTAAAGGTCTGAATTGATTCAAAGTTCTCTGAATCTTTGGAAAAGATTCAGAGAGCTTTGATGATTTGGGCAGTCCCCAGTAGCTGCAGCAGGGAGCTGCAGCCAACTCTGAGCTGGTAAGTACTAGGGGTGGGGAGAGGGGGCTGGGGGAGGGGACCATGGGGGAACCCCTGCCAGCTCCCATTCCCTGCTTGCTCCCCCATCCCCACCAACACCCGCCCGCTCCCCCAGCCACCCCCATGGCTGCCCCTGCCCACCCCAACTCCCAGTGCTTTAAAAAAAGGCCCTGACTCACTGGGTGCTGCTGGACGGGGGGGCGGGGGGGGTGGGGTGGCAATCCCTGCTGCCCCCCACTGCCCCATGCTGAGCGTGGAGCTCTGCATGAGCTCCACCCCCCCGCGCGCTCCCCCAGCCGCCACACGGCTACCCTGGCTGGGCTAGCTCCGAAGGAAAAAAAACCCAAGAAAAGCCCCAGGACTCACTGCTTCTGGTGTGGCCTCAGGGCTTCAGGGGCTTGTGCACAGCCCCCACATGGTGTGGGGCAGTAGGGGCAGCAGGGATCATGCCCCCCACCGGCAGGAGCAATGAGTGCAGGGTTTTTTCATTTTTTTTTCTTAAAGGGCCAGAGGTGGCCCGGGCGGGGCACCTGTGGGGGGCTGGGGGAGTGAGGGGCTTGTGGCAGAGCCCCCCATGTAGTGTGAGGCAGTGGGGGACAGCAGGGATCATCTCCCACCCAGCAGCACCCACTGAGTCGGGGCTTTTTTTTAAACAAGTGCCGGGAGCTTGGGCGGGTGTGGCAGCCATTGCTGGGCTGGGAGTGGGGCGGGGGATGGGCCTGGCCTGTCTGATTTGCAGATTCGGCAGCAGCCAAATCTCCGAATAAGATTGTGCCAGATCAAATCGGGTCAGTGATTTGAATCACTGAATCGAATCACGGTCCCCTGAATCAGCCGAATCTGAATCTGAAGTGAATACTGAAGGATCTGATGCCTGTTCTAGCTGATCTGGGACCCGTACTGCATGTGTCACAGATTCCAGAAATTGGACTCCACCTATGATGTCTAGCTGGAGGCATGTAGGCCTTCTCTGGGAACTGCATCAATCACCTTTTTGCCTCATGGCATTATGCAGGCAAAAACTTAGGGCCATAGTTTTGATGTATATACATGCAATCTTGTGAATCTAATCAATTGTTAGTTTAACAATGGCAAATGTTTACTCTCCTTGCCATAAACAGACAGGTTTCCTATTGAAGTTTTTCCCAGAGCTGAGATACAAGCTAGGGTCTTCTTTATGAAACAAAAACAGCAAAACTGAGACCAGAATTAAAAATAAATAATAAGCAGTTTCTGGGTGAACTTCAAACATATGGCTTTAGTTATTGTTGGCTTTTCTTTCTGTCTTTTTTTTTTGTGCTGGAGACAACAATGTTTACAAATTGCAGCACGAAAGGGAACATCTGCTGACAGATGACAACTGAATGAGAAACATGGAGCAGAATGGAAGAACTCTCTGGAGATGGTGTACTGCAGATTCTCCCTGTACAATAATAATTTTTATTATATTTACGCATGGAAAATCTTTTTTAACAACTGCAGCAGTATGACACCATTGTAAAGCTAATTTTACTGACAGAATGTGTCCCTTGATTCATTTGGAAATGTTTTTGCAGGCAAATGGTGAAATCTTGTAAGATTTCTGGTAGCTTCTATTCTGTAAATATAATTTTATGAGGATGAACTACATGATATACTTTTACAGGTATTAGAAAACTGTATTTACGGTTAATATAAAACTGCGCATTAGCCTAGTTTACTGCTCAGTAGCTGCTGTGCACAGTTAAATGTACTCAGTGCAGTAGATTAGTCTACTGTGCAGTAAAGTATCTTGTGTAGACATGACCACTGATCTGTAACTGAACCCAGATGCTATTTATCAAGGTAGAGTGATTTAAACTTGAACACTTTTGCCTTATTCTTTCAGAGGGAAATGTGAGTACAGATTTTGATGGAATTAAATAACTGTTCAGCAGTATAACACAGCAGATGGGCACCTGGGGCAGCAGCAATGCATGAGAGCAGTGGTGATTTTCAGCTTCTGGTGTCACTGGTGTGACTGTGTAGCTGCAGAGGCAGCTGTTACTTTTCCGCAGTGGCAGCTGCTATTCCCCCCTCCCCAAGCTAGTGCTGGGGGCTGCAATCCTGGTTGCCCCACCAGTTGTGCTACTGACTATTGCTCAAGATCTTGTTACCTTGGTGGTGAAAATTACAAGCTCTTCTAGGTTCCTCTGTGGTTGAACATACCTGGTATGTGCCATTATGATGCACTGATATTTTCAATAGAAAATAGAAGCCATAGGGAGTTAGAGAGTTATAGTGGAGCAGGAAAGAGAGACTTTGGTTAAGTTATAAAGGAATGGATTCTATTAATATTTCTCACTTAATCTACTATGCTAATAATTTAATTCTGTGTTAATAGAAGTTGCTGCAGCACCCTGGTTAAGAATCACTGACCTAAAACTTGTGCAGCATTTATTCTTCAAAAATGCTTTGTGTACTCTACAAACTACAGTATGTTAGCTATTCGAGGCTTACTTCACCTGGAGCTCAGCCTGTTCTGCAGTGAAACAGAGCAGCATGCAGCAACAGTAGACAGCAGTTGGATATGCGTATAAAGGAGAGAAAAAACAAACCCTAGTAGACTTACTCATGTTTCCTCTGGTGATTTGTATAAACCTTTTAGCAAAATAATAAATTAAAATTTTGGGGCTACTTTTTCCTAGTTTTCTAATCTAGGTCCTTTTTGGCTACACCTAAATGGGAGAAAAGAAATTGCCTCATACCAGTCAACCACCAGCTACCACCAGTCAACAACCAACCTAGCAACTATTCCTTGTCACCTTTACTTTGCTGTGCCAGCTTTTCCCTGCACACAAGGTAAAAGTACCAGACCCTAAACAAACCCCACCCTCTTCCAATATTTCTGGTGGAATCTCTTCATGAATGGCCTTGGTTTCCTGACTTGTTCCCAGAAGATTTACTCAAATGTGTTCATAAGAAGTCACACTTAGCTTTTGTCTTTGGTGGAGACGTTCATGTAAGAGCAATACATTCTACAGGCACTGTCCTGACTCTGCTAACGTGCCTGAAACTGCAGCCCACTGGGATTCTACAGCCGGTTGTCTCTTGAGTAGAGATAGCAATTGGGAAGAGATGGCTGAAAAAGCTTAGGAGAAGGTGTCTGATTCATATAGCATGGACTTGGGTAGCTTCTGATTCATATTTCCAGTGGAAAGACAGAACATAACACCTAGGTCTCAGATTCCTGCTGCTGGTTTCCCCAGCAGTTGCTACAAAACCATTGTTCTACTAAAGATAAGAACTGACCAAGATTAAAGTGAAAACCTTCCCATCTTGACAGATAGTCATAATAAATGCAAAATACAGAATGCAGAAAGTGAGTGTGAATTTGACATGCATGAGCCAAAAAAACCTGACTTAGTTTAAAACCTCTCTTTCAGTTAGTGGTTTGGCTTGTGTTACATGGATTTACATAATTGCTTTGAGCTTCGGAAATCTGTTTAAAAGGAGAAATGGACTAAGCATCTCACCCAGTCATGGGTACCAAGCTAGGGAATTTAAACATTCAGTGGGTGCATATACACGTGCAATTAAGGCAGAGCAATAAACTTTGGTGCAGTTTGATCTGGGGTGGAGCAGCTCTGGGCTCCAGGTGGTGTTGTTGGGCAGCAGAGGGACTGGTTGGGGCATGAAGGTGCTAAAGTACAGGGTCAGGTGGCAGGCAGCCACCACACTTGAACACCCTCATGCCCCAGCCAGCCCCTGTCACTATCTACACATGCGTTTCAGCATATGTAAATACTCCACCGTAAGATAGTGTGGAGAAAGTTTAGCCTTTCTCATGTTTGACAGGACTGAAATGGTCCCTTAGGCCTGCAAGGCCTAGAGCAGCCTTGACATAAGTAGGCTAAAAGTGCATTCATGGTGTTATGCATTCACTAGGGAGGTCCTCAGTCCTGGCATTTTTTGGGAGCTGCTGTGCCACTGGCATTCCCACCAGGCCTCCCAACCCTGGCAGGGTGCAGTTTTAGGTCCTGCTCAGGACCTGGGGCCTCCTTCTCCCATAGCCCCAACCCATACCTCCAAGTTCATCCTGGCACAGGAGCTCAGCAAGAAGACGTTCTTCTCCTGCTGGCTAGTGATGCAGTGAGTGCCACTTCCAGCTCTGAGAGCGGGGCATGAAATGGTTTAAAAAAAGCAATAAATGGAAATAGGTGCAGACGTAGTGAGGAGGGTGGCACTCACTCCATCTGCAGGTGGAGCTTGGGGAACCCCAGCAGTGGGAGGTTCACCTGCAGGAACACCAGCTGCTCCACCAAACCAGGATCCAAGGCGGTGCAGTGGGGTGTTACAACATCCCCAGCAATGCTGAACACCCTCTCGCTTGGAACAGTGGTTGGTGGACAGGACAGGTGTTCCTGGGCAATCATGGCCAGATTCTGCCACATCTGGCTGCAGGTTGCCCAATAGGTCAAGGGATCACAGTCCAGTGGTTCCATGTCCTCGGTGAGATAGGTAACCACAAAAGCCTTGGTACTACCTGCCTGAGGCTGGGTTCTGGTGCATCTGGACCCCAACATTGAAGCCCTTGGCCCACATTGACAGTGGCTGTGGTGGAGAAGACTGGCTGTTGCTCGGAGTGCTGGCATGGGAAAGTGGACCCCCCTCTTCCACATCCCCTTCTGCCTCCCTGACTGTTCACCAGCACCTCCATCCAGTGATTGAGGGTTTTGGTGTTGCACATGCTCCTCTTCACCCTTGCACATGCCCACCAGCCTGTGGATCGTACTGGACCTTAAGGGACCCAGCCATTTTTTATGCCCTCCTTCAGCCGTTTCACCAGTGCCTGCACCTCTGGTGAAAGCAGCTTGCCCCAGCAGGAACATTGATCCCCTGGAACTTCTCCATTTGACTCTCAAGCTCCTTGACTACCAGGATCACCTGGCTAAGGAATGCATCACCAGCACTGAGGGTCTTGGTGACCTTGGGGAACAGCTTGAGGACCACCAAGATCTGGGAGATGGTATCCCACTCCACTTTGTTAAGGGGGCTGCTGATCCCAATCTCCCCAAGCAAGGCCATCTCGTGGATGGCCTTCTGTTGCTCTATGAGTCTTTCCAGCATCAGATATGTGGAGTTCCACCGCGTCTCCACATCCTGCATGATTTTGTACTGTGGGATGCTCAGCTCTGCCTGTTTGTCCCACAGCATCTTGCCCTCCTTGATGCTGCTGTGGAAGTAGCCCACCACCTTCTTGCATTTTGAAATCAGCTGGGTGGTAGTGACAGCGCCATCACTGGCAGCCCTGTCCCACTCCAAGTCATCCTTAACTGTGAGGTGGCACTTGTGTGTCACACAGCGGATGCCAACAAAGTTGGCATCATGGACCACCTTGGCCATATTGGCCCCCGTTGTTGGTGACCATGAGCCTGTGGGTGAGCTCGCCCTGCCCAGTAAGCCTCCCCTGCACCATGTGGTTTATGACCCCCATGATTTCCCTTGCCATTTGGGACTCATCCATCACCTCCACTTGAAGGAGAACCCACTGACACCAGTGCAATGTTCCCTCTAAGATGTGGCAATCCATGAGCATGCCGCTTCAGTTTGTGAGCACGCTGCTTTGGTCTGTGAGCACGCTGCTTAGTCCATTCCCGAATTCATAAAACTTGGTGGCTGAGGAGAGGATTCTCTGCCAAGAATGCCTGAACAGCTGTCTATACTGATTTTAGTTCCTTGTAAATAGAAAGCATATACCATCTTTAACCCAGCTCTGATGTGGCCTGAATTTAGCAGTAAACAGTAACTTCCTTGGATACAAAAAAAAAGTTATAGATGGAACTGAATTAAGCTGAATGCCAGTAACTTAACTGAGGAGAGGCAAGCAGGGCACCAGCCCCAAGAACCATCTTTAGAGGGGGTGTCAGAATCACCCTCCCTGATCCTGCACCATGGGAATCTTTACCATAGCAGGAATAGCTCTGTGCTGCCTGGCCATAGGAGCAGGGGAGGCGTTGGGGCTCGAGGCAAAGCTCGCCTGAAGGAGCTGGGCAGTGCAGCAGTTACCCAGAGCTGGTGGAGCCTGCGCAGTACCCGGCTCTGCCCCAGGCCCCGTCTCTGCTCCCACCCCCTCTTTGCCTTGGGGAGGAGCTGCTGCCTGCCCTGCGCCACTCTCCACCCCATGGGGATGCCAGCACAGTGAGGAGTGGAGTGGAGGAGTGAGGAGCAGAGCCAGTAAGTGTCCTGCACTGGCCCCGGCACCTCCCAAAGTTTCCAGGAAGCCACAGCCCAGGTCCTCTCTGGGTGGGTGTGTGGCATTACAAAGTTACTGCATGGTAAGATTTTTTTTTTTGTGTGTGGCTAAGGGATAGGGATAAGTAGAGGAATTCTAGGCAAGGATAATTAGTAAGCTATATCCAATCCTTTCCAAGAACAGAAACTAGCAGGAGACTGACTAGGAAGCCAAGCCAGTCCAGTAGTACCTTTCAGACGCTGTTGCTCAGGCACAAACAGCTCACAAAAGGGACAGAAAGGCTGCAGACAGAGGCTTATATGCTGTTTCTATGTTTCTCCCCCATAGCACTGTGATTGGAAGGGGACTCAGGGAAAAATCAGTCACTGGCCAGCTACAGATGTCAGTTTTCCCCCATGCTCCCTCTCCCTCTTCTCAGTTTCTCTTCCCCTGAAAGACTGCCTTCCAAATCTCCTACTCTTTTTCTGAATCTTTTCTGAATCAATTCAGAGGATTTTTGGTCTCCTGATTCGATTCAGATTTGGTGATTCAGCCTCTGAATTGGGCCAAATCTTCTCCAAATCAAATCGGTGACTGAAGCTTTGCACACCCCTAACAGGCATATCACTGTTCCCCCCGCCCCCCCATGTGTCTATTTTTTTAAAACTGGAAATATGGTAACCCTACAGAAATGCAGCCCAGTGCTGTGTAAACAGTTAAGTCTTTGGAGGGGAAGGGGTAGGGGGAGAGGGAAGGGGTGGGGGGAGAAGATTAAGGCCCCCACAGTGAGGGAGGGAGTAAGGCAGGGGTTGAGGCTGGGGTGAATGGGGCCCCAGGGCCCAGGAGGGCCTGAATCTACTCAGCCTCCACAAGAAAAGACTGAGAGGTGATCTGGTGGCCGTCTATAAACTCACCAGGGGGGACCAGCGGAAAATAGGTGAGGCTCTGTTCCCCCTGGGTACCACCTGGGATAACAAGGAATAACGGCCACAAATTGATTGAGAGCAGGTTCAGGCTTGATATCAGGAGCCATTACCTTATAGTTAGGGCTTCCAGGCTCTGGAATGGGCTCCCAAGGGAGGCGGTGCTCTTCCCTACCTTGGGGGTCTTCAAGAGGAGGTTGGATAGATATCTGGCTGGGGTATTGTGATCCCAGCACTTGTTCCTGTCCAAGGCAGGGGGGTGGACTTGATGATCTGTTCAGGTCCCTTCTGACCCTAGAAACTGTGAAACTATGGAGCCATGGGTGGCTCATCCAGGGGTGTGTGTGTGTGGGGGGGGGTGCAGCTCCCTGCCACTGTGTACACCCCCAAGGGAGGCATGGGGGGAATGGGACCCCTGGATTTGTGCATGGGGCAGAGCAAGGCTGCACACTGTGGGCTGAGGATCTGCACCCTGCTGCCTTTGCCCTGAGAATCTCACGCTGGCCTTGGGTCTCCTGCATGCGTGGTGGAGGAAGGCACAATATGATGTCACGTGGCTCCCAGGGCAAAGGCAGCAGGATGCAGAGCCTGAGCCTCCCCTTACCCCCAACAGACTTACCTGCTGGGTGCTGCTCTACATGCTGCCCGGCTGTGTTCCAGTGTGTCTACTACTCCTCCCAGCTTGGTGTCATCTGCAAATTTGCTGAGGTTACACTCTATGCCATCTTCCAGGTCTTTGATGAAGACACTGAACAAAACCAGCTCCAGGACCGACTCCTGGAGCACTACACTTGATACTGGCTGCCAACTAGACATTGAGCCATTGATTACTACACTTTGAGTCAGATGCTCCAGTCAGTTTTCTTTCTACCTTACAGTCCATTCATCCAGCCTGTACTTCCTTAGCTTGCCTGTGAGAATGTTGTGGGAGATCATATCAAAAACCTTGCTAAAATCGAGGTATGCCACATCCACTGGTTTACTTACATTCACAGAGCCAGTCATCTCATCGTAGAAGGCAGTCCGGTTGGTTAGGGATGACGTGCCCTTGGTGAATCCATGCTGACTGTTCCTAATCACCTTCTTTTCTTCTAGGTCCTCAGACATGGATTTCTTGAGGATCTGCTCCATGACTTTTCTGGAGACTGAGGTGAGTCTGACAGGTCCCTAGTTCCCCGGATCCTCCTTTTTCCCTTTCTTAAATATGGGCACTCTGTTTGCCTTTTTCCCATCATCTGGGACCTCTCTATTGACTGAACTAACTGATTTTTTGTTGTTGTGATTGGGACATGAGAGCCTGACCCCAAGTGAAGGGGACATGGACTGAGTCTGGCCAAGAGACTGAGAGCAATTGGGTTTTGTTTTCTTTTGCTTTCTTTTGTTTTCTTTGGCTATTTGAGCACAGGCCAAGGCCACCCCTGGAAGGGTATGCACCTAACCAAGCTGATGGTCACCCTGGTGGTTGAGGGCAGAATAATAGACTGACAGGCATTATTAAGACCTGGCTGCAGAGATCTACAAGTGTCATCTAGAGGGGTTAGGGTGGGGTAAAGGGGAGGTTTTGGAGCCCCACAGAAGAAAACAGGGATTGAGACTGGTAGAATCACCTCCTAGCAATATAATAACATCAAAGTTGTGGTAGGCGAGAAAACATAAAACCAACTTCCTGGGAGACCAGGTGATCTGAAGCCAAGGTCCACCCTGTCACCACTTGTAGGAAAACAAGCTCAGGGCAGTGGCATCAAGCCCTACAACACGTACAGTCATCACATGATACTGCTAACCGCACTTCAGTTTTGCTAGTGTATAAGTGTGAACAAATTATATTTTGCTATACAGAAACAGCAATTGTACTTTCAGTCTGAATTATTTTATTTTAGATGAAGGAAAACAAGTAGAAAGGATAACAACAATAACAACTGTATAAAACAGCCCCGCATATATCGCCTCCTTAAAAGCTGCATCAACTCTGATGATGAAGTAGAGTGCGAAATCACTGTGCCATGTTGCCCTTCGCTAATTAAAAGGGTTAAAAGGGTTTGCCTCCTCTTAATAGGACTCAAACCTATAATGCAACAGTTTTTAGTTAGGCTTGACAGCAACATTTTTGCAGATAAGAGGCTAACAACATGATGAACCATCATAGGTCATATTTTCACAAGGTTTTTAAAAATCTAGTAAGTACACATCAGAGTTTGCATGTGTGATTGTGGATATGTATGTGCACCATTGGGATTACATGTAATTGCTGAAGAGGCAATTTTGAAAATATGGCCTTTTGTAACCATAATCAATGTATTTCGGTCTTCTAGCTAGTTTATAGTTCCAGGCTAGTATGACTGAAAGAGGTCTAAGTTCTCTTCCATAAATAGAGTGATGGATAATCTAGTCCAGTCGAGCCAACCATTTTGGCAGGTGTGGCACAAGTTAAGTCCTGTACCCTCCCTGAGTGCCACAATCTCTTTCCCTTCCCGACCTGCTACTATGCTTTCTGCTCCCTGCCTTCTCCCCAGTCTGTTGTGTGACACACACAGGCTGTCCATGCCACTTGTGGCACATGTGCTGCAGGTTGGCCATCCCTGATCTAGTCAAGTCCTGAGTGTTTGTGAGGAATCTATTCTCTTTGGATGTTGACAGATGTAGCAATTTTATATCAAAGAATACTGATCTCAGCTGGTATGATGCAACTTTTATGGCCCCATGCTTCTGTAATGAAATAAATGTAGCAAAACGATTGCAACTTTAGCCCAATTTTATGCAGAGTTCAAGTTCAGTGACTTAGCTAAATTATATCAATGTAGGATCACATGGATGTAGCAGTTACACCATGAGAGATGTGTGCTTCAAAATGGCTACTCCCTTTTCTTTTCAAAGTAATAAAAAAGTTTGTTTCTCCTAATAATTTATTTTCTTATGTGGCCCTCACCAGTGATGTGTTTGGGTGTGTTTCATATACAACTGAATACAAATCTTCACAGCCCTACCTTGACCTGAGGAAGTGTGACTTACCCCATTTAAATATGGGAAAATGGTGGTAAAGTCATTGACAGACTGATTTTTAAAAGATTTGAACTCCCCTTTATGGGCCAAAGTAACCCTAGCCTGCAGGGTTCATGGTAAATAGTGAGCTCTTTTGAAAATCTGATTGTCAGTGGAACAGTGAGAACAGCTGCATGCTGAGCACATTCAAAAACCTGTCCCTAGTTTAGAGGTCAAAAGGAAGCAGAGTACATTTGAAAATCTGGTATGACTTGCACGCAGTCACACATGAGGAATTTATGACAGTCTGAAATTGAACCTAGATCTTCTGAATTTGGATTCATGGCTTTATCCATAGCCATTCTTCCTCTCATGAATTGGTTAGACCACCATAATAATTTTAATCAGTACTGGAGTTATGGGCCCGAGAAATGCTTAATTTTTAATGAGAAATCTTTCAAATGTAATTCCTAATTTATTGTCTAGAAGGAAATGATTCCCATCAGATGGTGCTTCAGATGCCTTCAAAGAACACTCTCAAGTTCTAGGATGTAGATGTTTGTCTTTTTAAAAACATTCTTAATGTTGCAGAGTATTTCCCACTCCTATAAATAGTAAAGGGGAGTTACAATTTGAGAACCTAGACAGTACCACTTTAAACACCTCATAAAAGAGTTTATTATTGACTTATTGCCAAAGCTGTCTTAAAGAAACAAGGTTTTGTATGCTTTGTACTGAAAATAGTTTTCTTCATTAAAGCAGACTGAGCAGGCAAACTGGGAATCTTATGTGAAGCAATCCTTCCCTTTCCAACTCCATAAACCGAGGTGGACAACCTGTGGCATGGGTTCCATGAATGGCACAGGCAGCCTCTGTGTCTGGCATGTGGGAGATAGGGCAGGAAACAGAAAACAAAGCAGCAGAGTGGCACCCAGGGAGAGCACAGGGCTAATTTGTGACACACCTGTCAAAAATGTTGGCTCCTTTCACTATAAGCCATGCATTAGTCTGTTACAGTAGAGCTGGGGTGTGAACATGTGTTTGTCACACCTGGCCTAGGTATATGAGGCTTATTTTAAACTGCCTACACCTGGACCAGAAGCAGATGTATGCAGAAGTGTACTGCTGCCAGGAGCAGCATGTAGAGGTGTTTGTCACTTCTGGGAGCCACATGGGAAAACTAGAGCAAGTAATTTGCAGGGGAGGGGGAATCAGAGCCAGGGGGTACAGACTGGTTAGCAGGTTAATGGAGGTTCAGGGGGCTAGAAATAGCCCAGTCAGGGTCACAGGGGTGGTATTAGCGGCTGGGGTGGGTGGCTGGACTTTCCTAGCCCTGGGACTGCATTTTGAACATGTGCAGATGTCTGTGAGATCAGGTTAACCCTTTCCTAGATTGGTTTAACCCCATTTCAATCTAAATTAGTGCACCTGCTCAAATGAACTACCTTAGATAAGGTGTGCCATTTTTGCCCTATTTAATTCCTCTGAATACTTGAATAATTGGGCATTTAGATTTATCTAACCCTGCTTAGGTCAATTAAAATGTAATGGCTGTATGTATTCTTGGTTAAGAGTGCTGAGCTGTATGTGCTGGTTAGTTGTTACAGGGCTGATTATAAGCATTGGGAAGTGCATGATGGGAATCTGATTCTGCTCCTATACAATTCAATGACAGAATTCTCATTGTTTTTAATGGTGCAGGCTTGATCTATTACTGTAGGAATGCTGGTGAGTGCTGAGCAGTGTGGCGTGTTATTACAGGGTTGTTTGTAAGGACTGCATACATTTAGAGATGCTTTTGAGTGCTGAGCTGCTGGTGTTTGCTGGTTTTAATACATGGAACAGAAACCTTTGTTTGAACATTTGTTTTGGGTAAAAAAATGAATGAGACTTCAGTTGTCTGGCTGTAGAAATAAGGAATCATTTTAGTGTTGATGGGGGGACAACTGGAGTTACTGTACTTTTTGAAATTGTTAATGAATTGTAGATTTCTATGTGCCCAGAGCATTAGCTAATACTACTTAATGCGTGCATCTACACATGCAGTTACCAACAGGCAGTAAGCTGGTGTAGTTTGTGCTGGAGTCAGCTGCTCCCAGGTGCAATATTTACATGTGCGCCCAGGATCACAGCAACTTGAGCTGGGGCAGAGCAGCCCTGGGCTGGCAGGGGGCCTGGCAGGGGTCACCCCCAGGCTCTGCGTGGTGGCTTCAGGTGGTAGAAGGGCTCATTAGGGCATGAGGATGCTGAAGTGTGGAGCTATCTGGCAGCCAGCCTGATCACTGTAGCACCCTCATGGTCCAGCCAGCCCCGATCACTGTCTACATGTGCACTGCAGCTGCAGAAATTACTCTGCCGTGGGATAGTACTTTTCCCAGATAGTACTGTTCTACGGCAAAAGTAATTAATTTACTGCATCCTAATATGGGCACACATGTGGACAGTGATACTTTACTGTGGAGCTAATTAGTCAACTTGCACATAAGTAGATGGACCCAATAACTTTCTTTCAAAATACACTGATATTCAATATAAGAAGAAAAGGTAGATTAGATACTGGGTTTACCAGCCTGGAGGGAATCACTCCACTGTAGCAGAGATTGCAAGTCACTGTACAGAAGCTAGAGCCTGATTATCATGTTCAGAACGTATTTTTTCAGAAATTTATGAAGTACAGGTGACCCCCTCTCATGCCTTCGCCATAGGCCTTCTTAGAGGGTATAACAAAACTGAAGAGAATTTTGCAGGACAGTCTAACTGATGGCAGTAAAGTCGCCACATTTTTAAATAAAAAAACTGGAGCACATTTGTGGCAATATGTGTTTTGGGTTATGAAATGCTCATGCTTTGCATTCTGGCTTTCCTCTTTGTTCTTCCCCACCTGGGTTGGAAAAGCTCCATCTGAATCATCAGGTCTGATCAAAGAAAAATGAGTTATGCCTCCTCTTCTTACGTCTCTCTGCATGTTTCTTCCTTTACCATCCCAAGACCAAACCATGGAGTTTACCATAATTAGACCAAGTCTGGAACTGGCTGGACTGGTCTTTCAAAGTTGTTGCTTACCAGGTTCTGATAACAGGTTTTGATTTGTGATTATAGTGAAAAACATTCACATGTCCTGGTGAGGGTGTCTTGGCTATATAAGGTCCTTATAAAAAAAAGCTGAACATTTTAACTGATTAACTGAGAAACTGAGGCATTTCAGGTACGTTATGCACTGGGATTCATAAGAAAAAAAGAATGAGCTTGTGAAACTTGGATTAATAATTTGGGACATATGGCATTGTAACAGCTGTCACCCATTCCACTGTTTATCAGCCCTTTGTCACCTCTATGCTGTTT
The DNA here is from genome assembly GCF_030867095.1 of Alligator mississippiensis. Taxonomy (NCBI): domain Eukaryota; kingdom Metazoa; phylum Chordata; order Crocodylia; family Alligatoridae; genus Alligator; species Alligator mississippiensis. The sequence continues at coordinate 24,685,292 of NC_081832.1, forward strand.
TCTTTCACTTGTCACACTGAGATGATATTGAAATGAACAGTGGGAGGCAGATGTCCTGCTAATGGGTCGAAACAATGGAAGTTCTCCAAGGATATTTACAGGGCTGCTCTTCTCCTACTCCCTGGTCCATCACTCTCCTGACTGATGTTTTCCAGGTTTTAACTCTGAGGTCTTTCCTAACCTTCCCTCTTTTTTGGACCTTCAGGATCCTCACCAGGACATATAGTTTACTGGGCTTGTGTCAATTAGATTAATTAGATTGTGAACCTAATTTAATCACAGGTCAACCAACCTGGTTGTCTCACCTGAGGTCCTTCCTGTGTCCATAACTCATAAATCCCCCCACCTCCCCAAGCTGATTTGGGATCTTCTTGATCCTGAAGACCTTCCCCACCAATCCAAGTTTTTCTTCTTGATCAATCACTCAATTATTTTGATATCTCACCTAATATAGTTTGTATTCCCATTAACCAAGTCTCTTCTGCAATCACCCTCAATAATTTCAATGCCTCATATAACATAGTCCACACTCTCATTAATTGATTCTCTCTTCAGTCAGTCTCCATGGTCAAATGGAGCCTGCCACACGCTCACCATGAAAGATGACCAAGATTCCTATTGCTCTCTGTCAGAGGGAACTGCCTCCCTGTTAGCCTGGGACCTGTCTGCGAGGCAGTCATCTCAGCTTTGGCCTCACACCTCTTTTTCTGCAGCTGGAGTCCTTCTTCTCTGATTTTTGGGTCTCATTTGTGCTTCCACGTGAAACATGAGGTACTTGTCTCCCCTCACTTTCCAGCGGGGGCTTGTAGGTTGGGTTGCTTTTCTTTTGAAGAGAGCCGAAACTCACTCAGCCTTATGGGAGCTGGCTCCAGTTGTGCCTGCCTGTGGTGCATGCAGCTTAACCCATTTGGTGCTGGGCTGGATGTTTTTCCCAGCCCCAGGGCCCTCAGGAGCTGTAGTTCCTGGCTGGACTAATCTTGGAGAGTGATCATAGCAGGGTCTGAGCTTGGTTCCCTGCTACAGGCATATAATCTTTTCCAAAAAGACCTAAATGACTTAGCAACACAGACTTGGGAGCACAGAAGTAAGTCCCTGGGGTTTGACCTCATGCATCATGTAAGTGCTTTAAAAATTCCCATTTCAAGATTTCTGCATGTGATAGTATCATTTCCCTATGAATTTCATACAACAAAAAGGGAATGTGGAAGAACAAATCAAGAAAACAGCCCTCACATTCCTTGAGCTGTTGTTGGGCTCTATAACTTTAGCTCTCCATTACTGAGTCTTTCCAAACATTAAACCACCTACTAGTCCCATTTCAGAGTGAAAACAAAGATACTGCAGACTCCCTGTGATCATTCTGTTGCAGTTGCAGTCTCCTATAAGTGACTCTTCTGCCCTATTTTTATTTGACCCACTCCTTGTTTTGTTCCTTCCTTTTGCTTACACTATTTTACAGCTTGATATTCCCTATCAGTTAAGAATTCAGATTGGAAGATACCTCCATTCAGGAATGATATACTTTTATCCTACCCCATAAATTGACCTTCTCTTGATGCACTCTCCCCATACCCTCCCAGATTCTTTTGTGTAGATCTGTTATAAGTTCAAGAGCATTTTGAAGCATTCTTTTGTGGATTTTGGGTCAGGTGCTGTCCCTTCCACTTCATGAGTCCCCTAGCCCAACACAAAGAAATCTTTTCTGTTGCTACTGTTGCTGTTGTGTTTCTCTATTGATGTTGTTGTGAAGACTAGGCCTTTTCAAACATGAAAATTCAGACTGGCCTTGGAGAGGCCTATGATGCCAGTAGGATAGAGTTGCCTCATTATTACTACCAGGGATCCCACCATAGAATCTTCACTGCTACTGTTTTTAAAGCAGTTTCCAAAGAGTGGGAAAGTGGTCAGGAACAGGTAGGAAGAAGCAGGATAAGATACATTTCTCAACTCTGCCAGAGTTTCAAGTTGTTTTTTGAGGCACTCTTTAGCTGTTTTAGTTATAAAGAAAATCTTTAATATGTGACTCAAGAGTAAACAGTACAGCAATTTCTGCCTGAATTTGAAGAAAACTTGAACGAAGAGATCTGGTGAAGTGTGAAGATAGTGAAGCCCTATTCACTCCAGCGGACACTAACTCAGATGCTTGTATTGTTACCAATTTTATCGTTCACCCAAGTGTTTGACAGGAGAGGGAGGATCATATTATGCAGCTACAGGATATGTCTGGATTGCAGTCAAAGTGAGATTGCAGCTCAGGTAGACTTATTAGAGCTAGCTTCAAACTAGGTAGCTCAGATACTGACAGTAGTGTAACCACAGCAAGCTCAGTATGGGCTCCAGAGCCCACACAATACATTAAGTAGATACACAGATATTTAGCCTGTGCTGAGCTCAGTGCCTTGATGTCTTCACTGCTATAAGTACCTGAGCTAATTTAAATTTGTCTACAGCTTACAGTGACATCTTTGACTGCAGTATAGACAGACATTGAGTGCCTATGTTTTGGAGGCATTTAATGGCACAAGACAAAGTATAAGAGGGTGTGAGTGCTTCCATTTTCATGGAGTGGGACTTGTCTACTAGAAGTTTTAAGTTTTCACACTGTTCTAAGGAGACTCTAGCAACTATAAGTGATACTGGCCTTTGGTGGAAGAGTAGGGAAGTAGAATGTTACACAGCTCAAAACCATGAGTTGGGTTCCTAAAAAAAAAATAAAAAAATCACACATTTGGCTTCAAATTACCTTTTTGAAGTTAATTTGGATCCTTTTTATTTCTCCGGTGGTATCTCAGTTTTAGAATGTGCTTTCCAGCTTGTCTCCACAAGTATACTTACACTTTTCAGCTTCTCTCCACAAGTAGCTTTCCAGACCGTAGCTGGTTGCTTGACAAATCAGCTTCTGACCGAGCAGCTTGATCTGGCCACACAGAGGGTGACTAAGGGCTAAATCCTGTATCCCTTTATTTCCCTTTATGTGTTTATATGTTATATACACAGCCACAAAGTTATAATTTTGGCATTTCAGCATAGTTTGTGAATTAGCTGTGGGTACACAAGTCCATTGGTTTCCAATGGGTATGCCCACTGGAACTGCACTCTGGCCAGAAGGCTGTGTTGGAAAATAGCAGTAAGTGTGTGTGTGTGTGTGTGTGTGTGTGTGTGTGTGTGTGTGTGTTAGGGGTGGGCAATAGAAGTGGGTTGGGTGCTGACTATTGAAGGGGATCCAGAATTGCTTTCTCCCTCCCAGGGGTCTTTGCCACAGAAGGGGAAGCCCTGCACTGCCCAACCATAGGAGTCTGCCCCCTCTGAGGGTGGTGGTGGGGGAGGGAGCAAACAGAGCATCAGGAGCTGCTCCCAGGGAGCCCATGCCATGGGGCTGCAGCTGCTCTCACTGTGGGGAGGGGAGAGCAGTGGCAGCTAAGCTTTCCCTCCCCTTCCCTTCCCCTCACCTCCACCCTGGCCACATACATTGCCCCTTTCTGCCCCCCAGGTGCTCAAGGATCTTGCAACACCCCTGCAAAAAAGGATCACTCAAGTAGTCATGTAAGACTGGGTAATTCCCAAAATGTTAGTGGCAGAAAATCCTCCCAACTTTTAGCCCAACAGAACAGTGGTTAGGACCTCTGCCCAGGGAATGGGAAACATGGTTTGTAGGTCTCCAGAGAGGGTCAATATGCTCTTTTACTTTCCTAGCCCACAGGTCAGTCATTAATCAAATCCATTTCTTGCCCTCCTCTTGCTATTGGCCCACTGGGCAGCCAAAAGAGATAGAGATGTAAAGTTAGGAGGAAAAATACAGAGCAGAGGGTGTGTGGATTAGTGAGATGGCCACTGCTCTGGAAGGGAGGGAGCCTTGCATTCTAGCCTAGACCCCTACACTCAGTGAGGCAGAAATGTCCCCAGTGTTATTTATAAATGCAAGGTACAGTAGGTCAGCTCCAAGAGGAGGACTGGAGAAGGGCCTGGGCACTCTTTGGCCTGTGGTCATGTGGTCAGAGCACTTTGTTGGGTAATAGGAGATGCAGCTTCAAACCCCCTATAAAGGAGGTGTGGGGGCTAGAAGATAGGTCTCCTGTGCCACGGACAAGTGCCCTAATCACTCTGCTATTGAGACAAAAGGTGTGTGGGGGAGCCCTCCTTGTTGCCATTCTTGGTTGGTACACACGTGAGGTGATTCTATTTTGCTGCTGGGTAAGTGCCAAAATCTACAATTCTTTGGCTGTGCACTTGCTGTCTAGGTGGTAAAGTGAAACAGGATGTAACCCTAAATATGTTGCCTTAAGATACTCTTTCTATATGTAGAATCATAGAATCATAGAATAATAGGATTGAAAGGGACCTATAAGATCATCAAATCTGGTCCCCCGCCATGGACAGGAGGTAATTGGGCTCCAAGGAGCTCAACAAAGTGCTTGTCCAGTCTCCTCTTGAACACCTCCAGGGATGGCGACTGCACCACTCTGCTGGGAGTGTGTTTCAGATTCTAGATACCCTTACAGAAAAGAAGTTTTTCCTTAAGTCCAGCCTAAATTTTTCCTTAACTAGCTGGTGCTCATTGGACCTCATCCTCGCAAGGGGTGTCTTTCTGAAGAGTTGCTCCCCTAGATCTTGGTGTTCGCCCCTGACATACTTGTAGGAGGCTATCAAGCCACCTCTCAGTCTTCTCTTACTCAGACTAAACAAACCCAGTTCCTGGATTCTCTCCTCACAGGGCCTATCCTCCAGGCCCCTAATCATGTGAGTGGCCCTTCTCCATACCCTATCAAACTTATCCACATCCTTTTTAAAGTGCGGTGCCAAGAACAGGACACAGTACTCCAGCTGTGGCCTCACCAGCACCGAATAGAGGGTGAGGATCACCTTTCTGGATCTATTGGCAATTCATTGGCTGATGCACACTGTGGGTGACCGAGCTTGGGATCCGGGAAGGGTCGGCTGGGTTGTGGCCACAAACCCAGAACAAGCAGATGGGTGCTTGCGACCACTGGAGCAGAATTAGGCACAAACGCATACTGGTTCAAACAAAGATGGCTTTACTTACACTGTCACAATGTACAGCGTAGGAAGAAAGTTAACTTCAAACTCCAACTTCTGTTACAATCAAACCGAGGAGCTCTTATAAGACGAGATATCTTTAAACCGGGTCTGAACTCGAGCATGCAGGACACGGGGGTACGTCAGCGGGGTCGGCGACGGGGAGTCGTCGGCGGGTGATCAGTCCGCCAGGTTCCACTCCAGGATGAGCGCGGAGTTCTCCAACCTGGGCGGAAATGACTCCAACCCTTTATACGGCTAGCAAGCCAATTGCCAGCTGCCATGTAGGAATAATTTGAAACCGGCCAATTAGAGTATGGGCATTTGCATATGAGCGGCGGGAACTTTTCCATGCTGGGTCTCTCCACCGTGCTGAGAATTCCCCTGTCTCACCGTGCCTTGTGCTAGAAAGTTCCACTGTGCCAAGGCACTCAACTAATCAGTTCTGACACACACCAGAGTTCTATTTGATCTGTTGGCGACTTCATCATGCTGATGGTTCATATTCATCCTCTGGTCAATTGTCACCACCAGGTGACTTTCAGATGCAGTTTTAGCCAGTGGACCACCACTCATTGTATAGTTATGATGAAGGTTCTTCCTACCCAGATGAAGAACCCGTCCCAATTGAACCTTATCTGACTGCATTGAGCTCATAGGACCAGCCTGTTGAGGTCACCCTGGATCCTTACCCTGTCTTCATATGTGCCCGCATTTCTGCACAGCTTGGTGTCATCATCAAACTTAATCATTGTGCTTTCCACTCCCTCATCCAAGTCATTGATAAAGATATTAAAGAGCATGGGCCCAAGCATTTATCCCTGGGGGACACCACTGGGGATGGCCCTCCAGGATAAGGCTGTCCCATCGATTACAACTCTCTGGGACCAGCCTCTTAGCCAGTTGACAACCCACCTTACTGTAGACTGGTCTAGGCCAGTACCCTCTAACTTAATTGAGCGAATCTCATGGGAAACAATATCAAAGGCCTTGCTGAAGTCTAGGTAGATGACGTTAACCTCATGTCCCATGTAGAGGTCTTTGACTGTGTCCATGCTTTTAAAGAATTAAGAGTAACTACAGAATCTAAATATGTCATTCACCAGCTGTTAAAGACCTAGAATTCCATTTTGCTATCACTAGAAAGAAGTAAAAGATCCAGGCTTTCAACTCTGAGCCAGTTATTCATTTAGTAAACAGCCTTGGAGCTGTAAATCCTTGGTTGCAAATTCTTGTTGATACTGGCACTTCAGGAGAAAAATCTCCCAAATGCATCTCCCTCCAAGTTGGAATATTGTACCAAGTGGTCAGTAGTGCTGTGGGCCCAGGACATTTTAAAATTTTTGTGGGAAGTTAAGAATACTCCCAGGAGATTCACTGCAATGGAAATACTTGTACAACTATGATGTAGCAAATAGCCTTTCTAATCCTCTCCTGACCAGGGAAATAATTGATGTCGTAGTTCAGCTGCCAAACCAAACATTTAAAAAAAAGAGAATGCACTTTTTTCTGGATGTAAAGAAAAACAGAAACCATTTGTTTCATTCAATAAAAAATGTTTAATTTTCCAAAAATGAAATATTTTGTTTATATGAATTGCAAGAAAATAAAATGGAGTGAACTTCTAAATTCACAAAACTGCTGGAGAAAAATATGGTGGTGATTGCAGTAGCTCCCTTTTACTCAAAAATGAAGCCGAATAGTAAATTTCAGTGAATTGTAAATTCTCAAGACCAAAACCTAAAAAAACACAGTTCTGGTCTGGAAGTTCACCCATGAGACTGTGCTGAATTTGTGCCCAAGATCAGACCTGCCAAAGATCAAGGACTTTAGAGAAAGTGCTGGGGTCCAGTCTGGAGTAATCTTGTGGGTGAACTTCTGGTTTTGGAGATTATGCTTAAGTATTTTATGCAAAGTGGAAAAGCTTCAACAAGAGGGATACCTTCTTCTGGTTAGGGTACTTTTCTATCATGGCTAGGGTACTCTCATGTGAGCTGGGGTTTCAGGAGCCTCAGGCAAAGTGGGAATTGATCCTGGGACACTCACATCCTGGATGAGTTCTCTCGCCCATATCCATAGCTGAAGCTGTTTGAACTAAAACAATTTCAAGATGATTAAAGCTACCTTTTAAAAATACATCTACTGCCTACCAAAAAAAATTCACCCAGTTCCTCTCCTGATTGCTACCCACTCTTGTCACTATTCATGATGAGGGCAAAAGGCGCTATTGCTGGCCTTCCCCTGTCAGCTGTAATGCATAACCATATAACAGTCTTCCACCGGAGATAAAAAGCAGAGAGAAAAAGAGTTACTGTGGGGATGAAGAATACTGTATCAATTATGGTTTTATGTATTGGCATGTAAACTTTTACTTATGATGAATAAAGGCTAAATGCCCTTATTCCTAAATTTACTCTTTAAAACTATCTATTAAAATATATCTGTTTAACATTGACCTCTTTAGCAATTTCTGTCTTGACAGTGGCTTTTAAAAAGTTTTGAAAACAAAAACAATTAGACTGCCATTAACAAACTCCAACTAAGGACCAATTTTAAACATTTCCTATTAAAAACCCATTAAAATAAATCAGATAAACTATGCATAGATAATTCAGAAGGAATAAAATCTACCCCTATGTGAGATTTGCACTGAACAGAAAACAGGAATTGAAAGGTCTTGCAGAATGGATCTTTTCAGAGAAGGCAAGAGAACAGGTGGCCTGAATCCAGCACTGGTAGAATGCCATGCAAACATGGAATGTAGAGAAGAAGATCTGTTCATGAACATAAATAGAAATACAAACAGGTTTGGATCCAACATACTCATTTAAGCATCACAAAATTAATGTATACTTGAATGTTGAGGCTGGAATCTTGAAAACTTCTCTGAGCAATATAACTAGTCCAAGTAGGAAGCCAAAGGAAATGAGAATGGTTACTACATATTTAAAAACCTGGCTGGGCTGCCCAGTGTGGGGGAACAGAGTCCTCCTGTAGTGGGGGAGCCTTTGGCTTCTTACGCCAGGGACTTTAAGCCCTAGGCCAAGCAGCTATAGTTAAGAAGCACAGAACAGAAGAGCAAAGACTTCACCCTGCCAGGGACTTTAAACCCTGTACTGGCTGGGTTCAGGGACCACATCTGGGGTCTGGAACCTGCTCTGGTGCAGCCCCTGCTGATCTGACAGTCAACTGATTGTTGAGCATCTGACTTTCAACTTGCCAGTACAGGGGGAGCCCAGAATCATGATCCCAGGTTCCCTGTGCAGTGACAAGCAGAAATAGCTTGACTGAGTTCTGCTTCCTGATTTAAAAAAACACATGTCCTGCCATGCATATGTAGCATGGCAGGAGGTGCAGCTGTTTGAATCAGGGATCAGATCCTATCTTGTCTTTAAATTAATATTTGCCAGGGGCCTTAGAGCCAAGTCCTACTTCATTTACTTCTCAAGTAAGGGGACTTAGGCACACAGAGCATTTATACATGTGGTCCAGGAGGCAGGGAGGGGTGCTTTAATTAGAGTGGCTCTGAGAGCCGCTCTAATTAAAGTGCCCAGAGTACCACGTGTATCAGCATCCCTACACTGAAAAATGATGGTGGGGGTACTTTAACTAAAGTGCAAAGACACTGATACACATGATGCTGGTGTCTTCTGGAGTGCAGTAATAATAATGCTCCAGAAGACTCAATTAATTGAGTCTGCTCCAACATAACTACAGTGCATCAGAGCAGCCTTGATGCATGGGCATAGGCACCCCTAGGTGTGATCCTATTCCATCCTGCTCAAGTACTAATAAAAGCATTACCATGGGCATGCACAGACGTGCAGGTGCTGTGGGGTGGGTTTACTCGAGAGTAAATTACTCTAGAGTAAACCCACCCCAGGCAGGTACCTACACACGTGGAGATGTGGAAGCAGATATGCTGCTCATGACAGCAGTCTGCCCCCACCCCTCTGGTCCTGTGCCAGCCCCCTGCAGCAGCCACGGGGAGCTCCATGGACCTGCCCCTTGCCTGCAGCTCTTTCCAAGGGGAGGAGGGGTTGGCAGAATTGGGGAGCTAGTGGGGTCTGCAGGGGAGGGGCAGCTAGGATGGGGGCGATCTAGTAGGGTCCATGGGGGACTTGAGGACCTCTGCCCTCTATTCTCTGTCCCTTTCCCCACTCCAAATTATTTCATTTGGGCTCCTGGCACCAGTGAATGTCTGTAAAACCGGCACTGGTGACTGTAGGCTCAGGGGATGTTTGGCAGGCTTGAGGGGGCTAGCTGGTTTACTGGGGGGGGAAGGGTCAGAAGGACTAAAAATAGCCTGGTGGCAGGTGGGTTAGGGTAGGAAAAGAGGAGCCCCAGGACTGGGGCATGGCTGGATTTCCCCAGCCCTGGTGCTGTGTTCCAAACTTGTACATATGTGTGGTTAGATTGGTTTAACCGTGACTGATCTAACTTAATGCACCTTTCATTTGAACCAGTTAGAGCAAGCCAGTCATTTTGTAACTGATCTATCCTTCCGAGAATGTCTGTACAGTTCAACACTTAGATGAAACCAGCTAGGGATCAGAAGCCTCAGACATAAGTGCAGCTTCCTGCTGTACCTCATAACACATTGCAGGAAATGCTATGAGTTACAGTGATCCCCCAGACACAACAGATGTTTGCTGTTGAGTCCCGGGGGTTGGGCAATTTGCTGCAATTTTCAGTGGCTGCAAGTCTGCAGCTGCTCTCCCCTAGCCCTCCCCTGTCCTCTTCCAGTCCCAGCTGTGTCTGCAGAATGGGAGGTGGGGAAGGAAATGCTGAGGGAGTTCGGTGCACAGGTGGTATTCTCTTCCATCCTACCAGTGAACGGACGCGGAAGACGGCATGAGAACTGCATCCGAGAGACCAACTGGCGGCTTCGGCAGTGATATCTCAAGGCAGGCTTCGGCTTCCTGGACAATGACCCACACATTATGACGAGGGACATGCTCAGTTGGGATGGGCTTCACCTGTCCCCCAAAGGTAAGCGTGTGTTTTCTTCTAGGTTGGCGGATCTCCTCCGGCGGGCTTTAAATTAGGCTTGTCGGGGGGAGGGGAAGATGAGGGCGGGGGAAGCTGTGGACCACCAAACCATGTGGCACCCACAAGGACAGCCCAGCCTGAAGAAAGAGAACATTGGGAACCTGCAAGCCACGGGCGGCCAGCACTACAGCACAGGTAAGAAACAAGAAGGTAAGAAATAAGGGCCCCTTGGGACTTGGAGCGGGGGGGCAGCAAAGGCACCAGTCGCAGGGCTCAAGTGCCTATATACTAATGCTAGGAGCACGGGAAACAAGCAGGATGAACTAGCGCTCCTGCTTGCACAAAACTTAGTAGGGCTAACGGAAACCTGGTGGGATTCATCCCACAACTGGGCGGTACGTATTGAGGGTTATAGATTATACAGAAAGGACAGGGTGGGGAAAAAGGGGGAGGGGTTGCTTTCTATGTCAATGAGCAATATACGTCAACCCTCATCAAGACGGAATCCAAGGATGAGGAAGTAGAAGGATTGTGGGTTAGGCTACATGGGGGGCAAGGAGAAAGGGATTTGGTGGTAGGGGTCTGCTGCAGACCCCCACACCAAGGGGAAGAAATAGATTCGGGGCTCCTGAGGCAGCTCTCCGAGACCATAAAAGCTAAAGAGGCGGTAGTCATGGGGGACCTAAACTACCCGGACATCTGCTGGGAGACACAGATGGCAAAGTCCCACCGCTCACGCAGGTTTCTAACCTGTGTACAGGACCTCCACCTGACACAGGAGGTACACGGTCCCACTAGGGGGAATGCCATACTGGATCTGGTATTGGCAACGGGGGATGACATGGTAGGGGACCTACAGATCGGTAGCCATCTGGGGGACAGTGATCACCTAATAATAGAATTCACCATAAGACATCGAGTGGGTTAGGTAACTAGTAGGGTGAAAGTGCTAGACTTTAGGAAAGCTGATTTCAATGAACTCAGGCGATTAGTCAAGGACGCAGTGCAGAGTAGGAGTTTTGAAGTGATGGGAGCCCAAGAAGGGTGGCTGTGCCTTAAGGAAATGATCCTTCGGGCACAAAGTGAGACGATCCCCATGCTAGGTAAAAGAGGGAAAGGGGCCAGGAGGCTTCCCTAGCTGACCATAGAAATCCAGGGCAGCCTAAGGGCCAAAAGGGGAGCACATAAAAAGTGGAAACAGGGAGAGATCACCAAAGACGAATATACCTCCTCTGCTTGTGCTTGTAGGGAGGCAGTTAGACGGGCCAAAGCTACCATGGAGCTGAGGATGGCGTCCCAAGTAAAAGACAACAAGAAATTGTTTTTTAGATATATAGGGAGTAAAAGGAAGGCCCAGGGAGGAATAGGACCCCTGCTAAATGGGCAGAAACAATTGGTGACAGACAGGGGGGACAAGGCTGAACTCCTCAACGAGTTGTTTGCCTCAGTGTTCCTAAGTGAGGGGCACGACAAGTCTCTCACTGGGATTGTAGAGAGGCAGCAGCAAGGCGCCAGACTTCCATGCGTAGACCCTGAGATGGTGCAGAGTCACTTGGAAGAACCGGATGCCTTTAAGTCGGCAGTCCCGGATGAGCTCCATCCGAGGGTGCTGAAGGCACTGGCCGACATCATTGCAGAGCCACTGGCAGGAATATTTTAACGCTTGTGGCGCACGGGCCAAGTCCCGGAGGACTGGAGAAGGGCCAATGTGGTTCCCCATTTTCAAGAAGGGGAGGAAGGAGGACCTGGGGAACTATAGGCCAGTCAGTCTCACCTCCATCCTTGGCAAAGTCTTTGAAAAAATTATCAAGGCTCACATTTGTGAGAGCCCGGCAGGACAAATTATGCTGAGGGGAAACCAGCACGGGTTTGTGGCAGGCAGATCGTGCCTGACCAATCTAGTCTCTTTTTATGACCAGGTTACGAAACGCCTGGACACAGGAGGAGGGGTGGATGTCGTATACTTAGACTTCAGGAAGGCCTTCGATACGGTATCCCACCCCATACTGGTGAACAAGTTAAGAGGCTGTGACTTGGATGACTACACGGTCCGATGGGTGGTGAATTGGCTAGAGGGTCGCACCCAGAGAGTCGTGGTGGATGGGTCGGTTTTGACCTGGAAGGGTGTGGGCAGTGGGGTCCCACAGGGCTCGGTCCTTGGACCAATACTCTTCAATGTCTTCATCAGTGACTTGGACGAGGGAGTGGAATGTACTCTGTCCAAGTTTGCAGATGACACAAAGCTATGGGGAGAAGTGGACACGCCGGAGGGCAGGGAACAGCTGCAAGCAGACCTGGACAGGTTGGACAAGTGGGCAGAAAACAACAGAATGCAGTTCAACAAGGAGAAATGCAAAGTGCTGCACCTAGGGAGGAAAAATGTCCAGCACACCTACAGCCTAGGGAATGACCTGCTGGGTGGCACGGAAGTGGAAAGGGATCTTGGAGTCCTAGTGGACTCCAAGATGAACATGAGTCGGCAGTGTGACGAAGCCATCAGAAAAGCCAATGGCACTTTAACATGCATCAGCAGATGCATGACGAATAGGTCCAAGGAGGTGATACTTCCCCTCTATCCTGCGCTGGTCAGACCGCAGTTGGAGTACTGCGTGCAATTCTGGGCACCGCACTTCAAGAGGGATGCGGATAACCTGGAGAGGGTCCAGAGAAGGGCAACTCGTATGGTCAAGGGCCTGCAGACCAAGCCCTACGAGGAGAGACTAGAGAAACTGGACCTTTTCAGCCTCCGCAAGAGAAGGTTGAGAGGCGACCTTGTGGCTGCCTATAAGTTCATCACGGGGGCACAGAAGGGAATTGGTGAGTATTTATTCACCAAGGTGTCCCCAGGGGTTACAAGAAATAATGGCCACAAGCTAGCAGAGAGCAGATTTATATTGGACATTAGAAAGAACTTCTTCACAGTTCAAGTGGCCAAGGTCTGGAACGGGCTCCCAAGGGAGGTGGTGCTCTCCCCTACCCTGGGGGTCTTCAAGAGGAGGTTGGATATGCATCTAGCTGGGGTCATCTAGACCCAGCACTCTTTCCTGCCTATGCAGGGGGTCAGACTCGATGATCTATTGAGGTCCCTTCCGACACTAACATCTATGAATCTATGAATCTATGAAAAGGAGAGAATTGGGTTTAGGGTTTTTCAGCTGGTGCTGGAGGGTGAGGTGGGTGGATTGTGCCCTCCCTGCATTGGCTGAAAAAATCCTAGACTGAACTCCCTTCACTGTCCTCCCCCCGGCCATTCTGAAGACTGTGCCAGCAGCCCTGCATCAGTGCCAGTGCCAGTGCCCAGCAGCAGCACCAGGAGCACCATCAGCCAGCCCTGCTCCTAGTATGTGTAGACAGACATTAATGGAGGTGCTCCATTTTGGAGCATGTTCATCTGAACCCTCATGCAATTGTCACGTAAATTGTCAAGTCTGTCTGCACCTTAAGTGTAAGGTCTTATGTGGGCAAACTAACTTAGAATGGGTGGCCATTTTTAACTCAGTCTAATCTCCTGAATGTCTGTGTGTGCCCTCAATCTAACACAAATAAGAAGTCCTTGAGCAAACATTCCCAAACTGAGCAGACTCAAATCCCACAGAAAGTGTGGGCAAGAGTGCATGGGGAAACAGATGTCTGGTTTTGGTAGTTTGATAATTCAGATTTGACTAGTATTTTACACCAATCTGAATATGCTGTGATTGTATCTTGCATCTTTTGGGTGATTTTCATCCCAATCTTGCAGTAATGATAATCAGAATCTGGAGGCTAAAAATCCTCTGTTGCACTTTGGACATTTAATGTTGAGATAAAAGCTTTTACTGCCTTTTTCTAGAGCAGATGAAGGTAGTTATCACTTTTGCTAATGGAGCCGATTCCAGTAGTATATTCTTCTCCTTTATATAAACATGCTATTAAAAGTAGATGGAAAACAAATTTTGCAGCAGTTTTTTACAGTTTTTGGTTAGATAGCAGTGGAGTGTTAAAACTTAGGATTCTTAAATTTCAGTTCCACCTCTGGATGGGAATGTTCACTAATTGTTATCAGTAGCCTTTTATTACAATGTTTTCCCCCTTTCTCCCAAAGTCCTGACCTCCTTTGCCTTAAATAAGGGTTGGTTTTGAAATAAGTGATACACATTACACATCTTCATGTATTTAAGGGATTGTGATTAATGAGAGTAAATGTTCATTTACTTCTCACAAAAGGGGGTGAATTCAGCTGGTGTAAGATGGCTTGCTGAGACAGTAATTTTTTTATAGGTTGCAGTCTGGACTCTAAAATCTGAGCTAATATCAATCACTTTTAATAAGAATTTTGCTGATTGTGAAGAAGACTTCCAGGTTATGAATCAGATGCAACTTGATTTAGTCTTTAGCTGACAGAGTATCCAGAAAGCCTGAAGCAATAGCTCTAAGCAGTGAAGTGCTCCATTCATATCAATATTACTAATTCTGAACTCTGAGAGGGGTAAGTTAAACAAGAGGCTTGTTAATTATTTTACCACCTATTAAAGCACGTGAGACAAGGAACAATTATAGTGAGACAATTTGTGCCCAATTCAGTGCTGTGGCAAGGAAATTTGGTGCCTGGGGCAAAGCCTGCAGTGGCAGCCCACCCTTGTCCCGTGCACAGATCCAGGGGGTACACCCCCCCTCTATGCTTGCCCGGGAGTGCATGCAGTGGTGGGAGCTGCCCTCCCCCTATCCCTGTGCCCACCCCAAACACGCTGCTCATGGCTCTGTCCCATGCCCTGCCCTTGCTACGGTGCCCAGGGCAGTTGTTCCGCTGCCACCCCCTCCCCCCGCCCTTGCTACAGCACTGGTCCAATTGATATATAGTGGGGTATTAGTGCATGAGAGAGAAAGTTGTTCCTGAAACTGTGCTTTGAAACATCAAGCTTGATAGGCATTATATTATTCATATAAAAGCCCTAATCTGTCTGTCTGTCCATAATGCTTTTTTTGCACTCTGACTGACTGACAAACAGCCAATCAGTGTGCGAGGAAGCATTCAGACAGGTGGCAGTGCACTACCATGATGGCAGGTACACGGGGGATGGAGCGGGGGTAGGGGGTGGAGCGAGCCCAGCACAGCTGGCCTTGCCCCCCTTGCCCTGCTCCCTAGAGGCAGTGGCAACAGTGTGGATGGAATGGGGCAGGGGGGAAGGAGTTTTTTCCTACAAGCTTCTGGAATGCCAATGTGTCTATTTGTAAGAATTTTCAGATTTTTGTTTTTTACTTCTGAATTCTTTTCATATTATGATAATTTATATTACTATAGTTTTCTTTACAGACTGGAAAAAAATCAAAGAAACCTGCATATGCATGAGAAAGTAAGTGGAATAACTTGAATTTCATGTGGAATAATACTATTCTAAGAAAACTTGACAGTTTGAAATGTGGAGGGAAAAACTAGGTGCAGAGCCCTATTGTATTGTATATTCCTAACTGGCAGTTTTCCAGATATTTCTGGTGCTTAAACACAGTTAGCAATCCCACTCCATATGCTAAATGGATGTGTAAGTGCTCAAGTGCCTACAGAGCATGCACAGTAGGTTGGCTGTGTGCTGGCCAGGCAGATGTATAACTCTATATGTTCATAGGCTTGGTAACTAAGTGAAAAAAATTAAATCCAGCCAAAACCCATGACTAAGAGAACAAGAAGAGATTGCACAGTGAAATAATTACCTTATTTACTTGAACCTCTCTTACATTTGCACTCATTAAATATATTGTCTATTATTAAATTGCTGCCAGAAGCAACATAAGCTCAGTAATAGAAATCAAACACAAAGTTGACTGAAATACAGACAGCACATAAAACACGACCCATATTGGGCAAACAGTTGGGGAGTGGCTTCTCTGCACAGTGGCTGCATTCTCCCATTGACTCCTCCAGGCTTGCGCTCCAGCTGATGTTGGGGGAGCATGACCAGGGAGAGGGGGTGCTCACAGGATTTATGGGAGTTCTCCACACTACTTTGCTGTGCCTCTCTTCCTCAGTGTGGGTGCTTCCCTGGGCCCTGGCCTGCACAGTCACCAGGGCCTTCAACTGAGGAGGGCAGTTTTAATCCCTTGGGCTTCCAAGGGATGGGTTTCCAAGGGAGGCAGTGCTCTCCCCTACCTTGGAGGTCTTTAAGAGGAGACTGGACAAGCACCTAGCTGGGGTCATCTGACCCCAGCACTCTTTCCTGCCCAGGGCAGGGGGTTGGACTTGATGATCTACTGAGGTCCCTTCCAACCCTAAAAATCTGTGAAACCTGTATGTCCCCAAACTTGTACACTGGGGATGAGGCCACTGCACTCCTATCCAGGACTGCTGCAAAGATGAGTGCCCTAAAGGATGTAAAGTGCCTGGGCGCTATGCTGAGGGGGCCGATATATACCTAGAGGGGCAGAGAGTGCATTGAGGAGTAAACCACTTTTTCAGTTCAGCTCCCATCTCAATTACTTCCAGAGATGGCTGGCAAGGATGTCACTTCTCCCAGTCAGTTTCCTTTTTTTTTCTTTTTAAGGAAAAATTTTCATGTCCCAGGTCAAATTGGCCAGATCAGTCAGATCAGTTCCAAATCCTTTGAACTGTTCAAGAACCATATGTGTGACCCTACTACCAGGAAGTATCCTCTACCCCAGACTTTTCAGCCTAGGGCTTCAAATACTTCCAGATCTTTTGGCAGGTATCCTACATGCAGGCCACAGAAGCAAGCTAGGAAGGAATGTCCCATTTCTATAAAGTCAGTGTGTAGCCAACATGGGAAGCTAACTATGAGGCTATTGTAGGGAGTCCTGTCCAGAAGCTGAAAAGGGTATACCCTTCACTACAAAGTGCTATTTTAACTGCATTACCCTGGTCATGTTATTTCCCTTACCAGCTTCTATTAAGGCTAAGGTAATATAGACCATCTGAATAAGATACATAGTAGTGCCCATTGCACTCAGTCCCCCTCAACACTGACTCTTTTTCAAGTCATGGTGAGCCACTACTTTGAATACATTTTGAGTTGCTCTTTATTCCCACAGCTGAGCTGTGCCTTTCTTTACCATTTCCAATTATTCCTGTTTCTTCACCAGCCTTAAATGGCTGCTGAACATCACCAAACAGGGCCCCAAACAGTTCACCATAATCTCTCTGTCACTTCAATCCTTCAGCCTGGCACATATGATAGTGTGGCCCCACTCTTCATGAGGTGGAGCCAGACCAAGTTGCCCTGTACTCCATCTACATATATATTTTTGGAGCATCCCAGGAATCATGATGAGACCACTGGGTTCTAGGCATGACTGCCGGGAGGTGGGGGGACTAATTAGCACATGGATCAGTTAGGAGGTAGGGGGTGGGGTATCTGGAGTACAGACACATACTGAGCAGTGCTGAGGTATGGGGTTACCATGGCTTGAAATACTGTTGTCTCATCTGGGCCCCAGCCCAATAAAGTATATGGTAAGTTATGAGCTTTTTGGCTTTGGACTAATGTCATGCATAGTTTACACTCTGGGACATGAGGGAGGACATTGTGGGAGGTGAAGACCCATCTCGGTGCCTGGTACTGGGAGGAAAAAGATCTTCTAGGCCAGGGCCTCCTGGGTGGAGGAGTGGGAGGAGTGGTCTGCTTACTTCTCCAGGCTAAAGAAGAGCAAGGAGGAGGCCATGACATGCCTGAAGGATAGAGAGGGAGCAGCACAAGGTTGAACAATTGTATGCTGACAACAGCGACCACTTTCTGCTGGGAGTTCTATGCTGAGAGGCCAGTGGACCTGGAGGCCAGTTGTCAGTACCTTCAAAACCTCACCTGGACTCTTCAGGGAGGCTGAGCAGCAGCACCCGGAGGAGGATGGGATGCCAGGGGAACTCAAAAAAGACCCTCTGGAGTTTCAAGAATGGTAAGACTCCTGGGGTGGATGGCCTGCCCAAGCAGTTTTACCTGACCTTCTGGGACCTGGTGTGCCTGGACCTGCTGGAGCTCTTCTGAGAGTGCCTGCAGAAGGGCCGGATAGGTATGGGCATGGATCATGGCCTTGTGACCCTCCTGTACAAAAAGGGTCCAAGGGAGGAGTTGAAGAACTGGAGGCCGATCACCCTCCTGCACTTCAGCTACAAGCTGCTGGCCAAAGTCTTGGCTGAATGATTCAAATCCATCCTAGGTTCCATCATCCATGAGGACAAGTTGTGGAGGGTGCTGGGATGCCAGATCCATGGAATCCTTCTGCAACTGAGAAACATGCACCAGCTAGAGCAGGAGAGAGGGCAGTGTTGCCATCCTGAGAAGACTAAAGACAGAGAGTGTCCCACCGGTTCCTGTTTGAGACACTGGAGCAGATGGGAGTCCCTCTGACCTTTGTCAGCTGGATCAGGACCCTGTACATGAGTGTGAACATTATGGTGCAGGTCAACAGGTTCCTGAGCACCCAGATCGCAGTGGAGTTGGGGGTCTGGCAGGGCTGCCCGCTCTTCCTGATCCTTTTCATCTGTGCCATCAAACCCCTGGCCCAGCACCTGAGGCAGGAGCCTGGGATCTGTGGAGTCTACATCCTGGGCGGCAGCAGCCAAGAGGCCAAGGTCCTGGCCTACATGGATGACCTGAACATCCTGTGCCTAAGCAAGTGGTCGGCGGATAGAGCCCTGTGGCACATGCAGGTATGGGAGGTGGTGGTGGGGGCAAAAGTCAACTCGAGCAAGAGCATCTTCCTGGCCGTGGCCAAGCTTGGGGACCTGGAGTCCCTGGACATCTCTGTCACTCATGAGGAGGTCAAAATCCTTGGGGTAGAGTTCAACTGCAAGCTGAGCAGCAGGTCAGTGTGGGAGAAGACAGAGAAGTGAAAGCAGAGACTGGGACTGTGGCACACGTGCTGCCTCCCCATGGGGGGAGGAGGGGAGAGGGGCACACATCACGCTTGTAAAGGCAGTGTTGCTTCCAGTGCTTCTGTATACCACAGTGGTCTCCACACCCCACTTCCAAGCATGTCACCCACAGAATGAAGAGGGCCATGTGCATGTTCTTTTGGGGCTCCAGATGGGAAAAGGTCAGCAGGAAGACCTTGTATAAGGATAAGAGGGCCGGGGTCAGGAGCATGCCAGACATCCTCCTGTTCCTGTGAGCCAGGTACATGAGCCAGATCTGCAAGCTGGCAACAGGCTTGGAATCCAAAATCACCTGTCTGGTAAGATATTTTGCAGAGCACCTCCTGAGACACTTGGGGGGGGGGGTGTTCACCTTGTTCAACGGAAGACAGTGGCTCATGGGCCTGCCACGGTTCTTTGAGATCCTGAACCAGTTCTGTAGTTTGTATGGCTTGCAGAACACAGGCCCTGTGACCATGGCCAACCACAAAAAGTTCCCGGAGATGGTGAGACTGAGAGACATCATGTCACCTGTGGACTTGCTCCCAGGAGATGCATGCCAGGCCATGTGGGAGTGCCACAAGGGCCTGCACAAAGATCACAGGAACTTGAACTCACTGAACTCTACCCATGAGGGCTTGGAGACCCAGCTGCCCTAGAGCTACCTGCTATGGGGCCACTGAGATGATCCACCATCTCCTCTGGCTCTGAATCTACACCAAGGTGTGGAAAATGGTAAGGCAGCTCTGTGAAGTGGTGACTGGTGAAAAAACCCAGGACTAAACTCACTCTGCTCCCTTCCCCCCCTCCCATTCCAAAGATAGTGCTGGGAGCAGGGCTGATCTATGTCAGCCCAGGTCTGCTCCTGGCGCATGTAGATAGATGTTAATGAACATCTTCATCTGAACCCTCATGCAATGAGGGTTTATATTGCCATAGGTTTGGGTCCTTTTAAAGCACTATGCAGCTGTGCATTTGTGTTTGGTCATGCTTGTAGAGCATTTTCAGGGTCCAGATTAGGCAAAAATTGTCACTTCTGTCTGTGCCTATATTCTTGTCCTGAGACACCAGCTGGAGATAGATTCCTTCTCTCTCTGAAGATAGATAAGAAAAAAACCAAAAAAACCCACTTGCCTCCTGGAGGGAGATGTTAACAACTGAGAAATCGGACAACTCCAAACTATGCCATACTTGTAGTTTCATAAAAATGGTATCAGTGTGTGACAGGTCTGGGCTTTGGTCCTCAACTTCTCCTATCCATATTTCCCAGCCTACTCTGCCACCTGCTTGTTGTTGGTAAGTATTATATGGCTTTGGCACCTTCTTGGCTGGTGCCTTCCTCCCCAGTGACATCAGGGTGGGACCACACCCTAGGGCCACCTAGATGGTTCTGAGGCACTGCCCCTACTCACCTGCCACAATTTTGATGTTGATGGATGGGGAGGCAGTTCCTGTCGGTGGGCCTAGTGGGTTCACCACCCTGGATCTTTCTTTGTGGGGCTCCAAACCTCCCCTTTACCCTTCCCTTACCACATCCACGGCCTGGAGGGTCCAGACTCCTTGGACCTTGTCCCTGGGATGATCGCTTTTCACCCCCCGAGGCCTGCCCCGGCATCCTGCTCTTCCCCGCCGGTGTTCTGCCTCCCTCCACTTGACTCCATCATCAGAGGCTTTGCGCTGGTGTCCTGTTGCTCCACGCTTGGCTCTTGTGCTAGCCGCCTGCTGGCAGCCTCTGCCTCTCCTCCTCAGCATTTGGATATCTCCCCATCTGCCTTTTGAGCAACTCACGCTGCTCCCAGGCTCTGCCCCCGGAGATCGCCAATCTGCAGGCTCAGGCTGCTGCAGAGCTGCCGAGCCTGTGTCAATGTCTTTCCCTCATCACTACTCATCCCGGCCCCTGTGGTGAGTACCGGGGCTCGTCGGGCGGGGTCTCAGGACACATTAACAGGGGGACTTTTGCGTCCCCTCTCACACTGCTGCTCACTTGCCAAGACTTGGTGGTAATCAGTATGTATTCAAAGGAAGATGGCCCTTAAGATGGGGGGGGGGGGGGGGGGGGGGGGGGGAGTCCTTTCCTTGGTGTCTTAAGGATATTATCATGGCTTCCTTGCCATCCCCATAGTCATGCCTGTGCCTCACTGATTACTCCTTCTCTGGCCCTTTATGGGAACTCTCTCCCTTATGCTCTCTTTTTCTACACAAGATCAGGGTTGGGCCCCTGAGGGCCCAACCCATGTTCAAGCTTCAGCCTTTTTCAGCTTCAGATCCTTTTCTTTTAGCTGAGACCCCTCAGCTCAGGTTCACTATTTCAAGCCCTAGTTCTATGGATCTTAGACCTGCAGTGGAGGGTGGTGCTAAGTACCCTGCTCATGGCCTCTTCCATCCCTACAGCCACTCCCAGTCCTCTGGTCCTTAAACTCAATTCCAAAACAGAATCACAAGTAAAAGGGGCTAATCACCTTGTTAGAAGCTACTCCAACCCTCCAGGGTCATAGCAAAGGTTGGTGTCATCTGGAGCTACTGAGGCTTTCTTCCTAGCTCCCAGGGGTTCTCTCTCCTGTACCCACCACCTGCATACTAGAACCTTCCTCACTCCCAGGTTGGGGCCTGGGCTTATATCCCTAAATCCTGTCTTCATTTGTCACCTAGCCGGTGCTGAAGGATGAGAGAGCTGTCCAAGTGTCCCTGCTTAGTTTAATAGGCCACCTGGCTTCTTCTGCTCTGCAGCCTTTCCTAGCACCTTAGCCACTCCTGGCCTTCAGCCTTGAGTCTCTTTTGAGCTGCCTGATGCATCCCTTTCCCAACATGAGTCCCAAAAGTTTGACTCCCAGGAGGGGCCTGCTTTCTTCTCCTCTCCCTCTATTGCATGTAGCTAACAGGGTTTAGGTTCCCTGTTAAACAAGGTAATTTGATAAGAACTATTTTCAGTAAATCCATGACAGATGGCATTAATTCTATTCTGTTTTAGGATTGCATCCTGTTTCATCTACTTCATTATGTTTCCTAGGATGGTAGTCAGGCTGAAAGTTCTTAAATTCCTTGGGTCAGACTATGTATGCTTTTCAAGTACTGGCAGGAAATTATCTTTTTTCCAGTCTTATGAAATTCTCCCAGTGTTCCAAGACTGGCTATCTACATTAACATTTCAGAGAGCTCCTTGGCTAACTCTTTCAAAACTTCTGGATTGAAGTTAACCAGGCCTGCAGAATAAGTGCTATTTATTTTTTATTTATCTTTCTAACTGCTGTTTAATATCTTCTTAATTATTGTTGAAATGGTGGGTACTTCCATAATTAGAATGCAAGTATTTCCACATAATCATCTGTTTGCTCACAAATACAGAGCTGAAGTATTTATTGAACACTGTCTTCCCAGTATTATTATTGGCAATTCCTTTAATTTTTTTTTTTCATCTATTCTATTTTGTACTATTGTCAGGGTTCATTTAATTTTTAATATACTTGACCTCCTTATTGTCCTTAACTCTGCTGTAGTTTCATTCTGTGTTGTTGGGCCCCTGGGTCTTGGCTCAGTGGAGTTCAGATGATCTGCTGGATTTTATTAGATGTCTGGGCCTGACACTTTAATTGGAGAAAATAACAAGTGGTGTTGCTTTCCTAATCATCATTCATTTGTGGGTCAGTGAGCTAGACCCCAGAATAGCTTGTAATTAGGTCTTATATATATTTTTATTAACTCTTATTTAGATTTTTCAAGGTGTTCAGGAACAGCCAGCATGAACCCGCCAAAAATAAATCTTGCCTGACCAAGCTGATTTGTTTCTATGATATACTTTGATTTTAGCAAGGCTTTTTGACAGTGTCTCCCATGAGTCTCATAAACAATCTAAGGAAATATAGACTAGATGAAAGTACTATTAGGTGGATGCATAACTGGTTGGATCATCATGCTCAATGAGTAGTCATCAGTGGCTCATTGTCTAATTGGGAGGAGGTATCAAATGGGGTTCCACAAGAGTCTGTCCTGTGTCTGGTATTGTTTAACATTTTCACTGATGATTTGGACAATGGGAATGAGTGCACAGTTAGCAAATTTATGGATGATACCAAGTTGGGCGGAGTTGCAAACAGGGATGCACCAATAAAGATTTTTTGGGCCAATACCAATGGCCAACTATTAATGAGACATATTGGATAATGCTAATGCAGCCTGGAAGCTTGGAGAGCAGCATCCAGCTCGTAAGTCTGTTGCAGGGAGGAAGGGGCAGCAGGAGGGAAGGGGTATGGTGCAGGGAGCAAATTGAGGCCCCTGCGGTGAGGGAGTGGAGCTGGGGCAGGGGCAGGTGCTGCCCAGCTGGTGTGAGGCATGGGACTAAGCCATGAGCAGCTTGTCTGGGGGCCCAGGGAGGGGGTGGTGGCTCCTGCCATTGTGTTCACTCCCAGGGGAACCATGGTGGGGCATGTGCCCCCTGGATCTGTGCATGGGGTAAGGGTGGGTTACTGCTGTGGGTTGGGGCTGGGATTGGTGCCAGGCTCTTCCTGATGGGGGTGCTGGGCCAAGGGTAGCACTCAGGCAGACAGTTGTGGTGCTGGGGTAGGGTGAGGGGGGCTACAGGGTGGGCTGTGGCCACCCAAGAATTCATTGTTGCCCCTCTGTAGCCCCACCACCCAGCACTGCTGCCACCCACTCCAAGCACAGCCCTGGCCTAGCCCCCCACTGGGAAAAGACCAGTGCTGCCCCCAGCCCTAGCCCCCAGCGGCAGCCCACCCTCACCCTGCACACAGCTATGGGAGTCACACCCCCCATGGCTCCCCCAAGGGTGTGTGTAGCAGTGGGATCCACCTCCCCCCACCCCATACCCCCCATATTAGCCTGTCATTGCTCTGTCCCATACCCCGCCCTGCCCCTCCCCACTCCGCCCTGGCTGGGCAGCCCTAGCCCCAGCCCCAGCCTCACTCCCTCCCTCACCGTAGGGGCCTCAATGTGCCCCCTGCCCTTTCCCCACAATGGATTTACCATCCAGACACTGCTTTCCAAGCTGCTGGGCTGGCTATGTGCATTCTGTGCCTGCACGCATGCACACAGCATATATTGGTGACAATATTTGGATCTCAGGAAGCATTGGATTTGCAGCTGAATAAAGGCTTTACTCTGTGGCCCAGCAAAAGCTGCTGACCACAAGGCAGAATGATATATTAAACGTAACATCACGAGATGCTTAGGCAAGTAGTTTTCTAACCATATAGTAGTGTTGTAAAATATGTATCATTAGGAGATAAAGCAGATTTTGCTTATGAATGCTTATGCTAAGCCAGCCACTTGCTTATGCTGAGTAACCATCTTAACTGTGTCAACCATTTTCAAATGAGTCTGTGTAAGTCTGCATGCTGTGAATAATGTGAAGCCTTAGGAATGTGGAAGATGGTACAACGTGGGACTGAAAAACAGACTGGAATGCGAAAGAGAACACATAACTGATAACAGAATCTGAAATAAACATATATGAAAAGGTGACTGGTGATTGGGGAAGAAACCTCCAGAAGCTTCCAGGTTTTGGTCAAAGTCCTCCCAGTGACCGAAGAAGTGGGGTGAAGGTCTTAGACATGCGCTTATAGCAAAAAGACATGTAAATGAATGAAATGCATAGGCAATTCCATGCTAATGAAATAAACACTAAACAGAGGCAGAGCTTGAGATAGGAGGTGTTATGAGCAGAACCAAAAGAGGAGCAAAGGTGGAGTAAATGTTAATGAGTATAAACCAAGGTGTATAAAAAGTGGATAAAACTAATGTTCAGTGCAGGTCCCCTGGTTCACAGGCTGTGTGTCTATGAGGGACCTTTACCTGAAGCTGTCTTTATTCTGAATAAAGCGGTTGCAAGCAATGTGTGCTGGTGTTTGCTCCCTGCTTGCTCTAGCTAATGAGTAACAGGATTCATGAGCAATTGGATCGTTGTCTCCCTAGTCATTGGGCGCCGCATGGAGTCGGGGTCTAACAGCTGATAACGTCAAATTTTCTTTCATTGGGGCTGATATGATATGGACTGATATATCACTGTACATCTAGGTGCAAACCCTATGGAAGATAGGGCTAGACCTGGATAGACTAGAAAAATGGAATGCACTTGGGATAAAGTAATTGTATGCATAAATATGGACTGGGGAACGACTAGCTAGGCTTAAGTACTGCAGAGAAGGCTCTGGGGTTAATACAGAGTGGGTGGGCAAAATGAAGCCTGTGGGCTGGATTCGGCTCATAGAGGGACTTTGTCCAGCCTGTGGCAGGTTCTTTGATCCTGTCTGGCCCATGGCACATCCTGCTGCCCCTTAGGCACACAGGGAAGCTCCGCCGCGGGGCTGGGGCAGCTCTGCAGCCCAGGTGGGGGTGGCTCCTTCTGGCTGCTGCCACCACTGGCCCGAGCCCCATGGTACTTTTAGGGACCTGTGCACACAGCCCCAACCCAGCCTACCCTGTGCCTACTCCAAACTCACCCACCCATGCTGATCAGTGGTAGCAGCTGGGCAGATGCTGCTGCTCTGTGCAGGGGAAAATCAGCCCCTCTCCTTTGCCACTGCTGAGCCTTTCTTGCTGCAGCTGCTTGGAGCCTGCACCTGGGCTGTTCTGCGGCAACTCTGCACTGTCACCACTGCCCCGCTGGGTGGCCTAGAGGCAGTGGTTATGGCTGAGAGGAGCAGCAGGGCAGCCCAGGCATAGGCTCTGGGTGTCTGCAGCAAAAAGGGCCCTGCAGTGGCAGGGGAGTGGGGTGGATCTTTTTCCCTGGACCCAGCAGTAGGTTCTACCCAGCTGCTGCTGTAGCTCAGCATGGGTGGGAGAGACTGGAGAAGGCGCAAGGTGGATTGAGGTCAGGGCTGTGTGCAGGGGTTTTGGCTGGTCTGGAGCTGAGCAGTCTGGAGCAAGCACAGGGCGGGCCAAGTTGGGGCTGTGCATGGGGTTGGGGACAGTGGTGGTAGCAGCCTGAAGGAGCCACTGCTGCTACCTGGGCTGTCTAGAAAGGTGGTCAGGGCCAGGGTCAGTGCTGGTACTGTTGGTGGTGGCATGGAGGAGCCACAGGGCACATGGGCTTCTAGCTGTTGCGGGGGGAGGGGTGTTGACTGGCCAACAGCAGCTCTGCAGAACTGCCTGTGTAGGCCTTGGGCCCAAGTAATTGTCTGCCCCTACTATAGACTCAAATGAATATGAGACAACGGTGTGCTATTATTGCAAAAAGTCTAACAGAATATTGGGTTGTATTATTAGGAGTGTCACTTGCAAATCAAGGGAAGTGATTCTTCCACTCTGTTCAGCACTGGTGAGGTCTCATCTGGAGTACTGTGTCCAGTTCTGGCCCCATACTTCACGAAGGATGTAGACAGATTGGATAGACTACAGTAGAGAGCAACAAAAATAATTTGATGCCAGGAAAACATGAATTATGAAAAAAGGCTGAAAGTGCTAGGGTCATTTAATATTGAGAATAGAAGACTGAGAGGGGATGTGATACCAGTCTTCAGATACCTGAAGGGCAATTATAAAGAGGAAGGAGACAGACTTTTCTCTGCAGCTGTATGGTACAGACCTAGGAGCAATGGCTTCAAAATGAAGAAGAGGAAGTTTAGGTTAGTGATTAGGAGGTACCTTCTGACTATGTGGCTGGTCAAGCATTGGAACAGACTGCCTAGAGAAGTTGTGGAATCTCCATCCCTGGAATTTTTCAAGAGCAGGTTGGACAGATATTTGGTCAGAATGGGTGCTTATACATGTGTTATTTTGCATTGCAATTAGAACGCATCAGAGCAGACTTGATTCATTGAGTCTAGTCCATGTTCTAATTAGAATTCTGCAGCACTGCTGCAGCATCACGTGTGTTAAGTCCCTGCACATTTTAAAATGGCTGTAGGGCACTTTAACTAAACCTTATCAAACAAGGTTTAGACAAAGCATCCCATAGCCATTTTTAAACACACAGAGGCTTAATACACGTGATACTGTTGTTTTTAATTAGAGCAGCTGCCTGGGAACCACTCTAATTAAAATCTCCCCCTCCCCCCCGGCCATCTGAGCACATTTAGTTAGGGAAATCTTGCCTTGAGCAGTTCCTTCCAGCCCTAGTTTCCTATGCTCCTTTTATATGAGCCTCATTCTTTTTTGTCCATCCTTTTATCAGCATTGAGATAGTTGACATTATTGACATTTGAAATCCATTAGGCTTTTGAGTGAACACAGGAGGTGGGCTATTCACACCTCTCAGAGTTAGTCTTTGAGATATATCAAGCCCTTTTTACTTTGGTATATCCCTTTAATTAAATATTTGAATTTAAATTGACTTTTTTAAATCAGTGCAAACTCTTGGATGCTTGCTGATTTAAATTAGGCATATTGTAGTTTAGCTTAAGCAGTGGCAATGCATAGGGGGTGCACGGGGATGCACGTACACTCCCTGAGAGCACTGATGCACTCCCTGACAGGCAGTGCTCCCCACCCAAGCGATGGGCAGGGAGGGCAGATGGAAGTGCTGGTATCCCCCCTGCAAGCGCTGGCCGGGGTGCGGGGGCACCAGGAGAAACACCACTGGCACTTCCAGGAGCACCGCTTGCATTTCCTGGTTGATGATATTGGTCACGGGGAACCCCCTCCTGCCCCCTGGTCAGTGAGATTATGCTGATTGGGGGGGGGGGGGGGAATAAAAGTGTCCATACATGGGTTTACATCGGTTTAGCAAAACTGCTTTAAAATCCCTTTACAGTTCAGGCCATGGTTGGGTGTCTTTTTCTACAACAGCTAGTGATGCAGTTTCTATATTTTTCTTTTAAATTACTGAGGAAAGTCTATAAAAAAGAAGCCTGTGTAGGAAAAATGCCACCAGGCAGCTGCCTTACTGCTTCCTAATCAAAACAAGTGTAACATGAATGGATATGTAAATATGTGCATGTCCATCTGAAAGCTAGTTTTACATATGGAGTTATTTAGTATACTCATATATATGTGTAAGTAATTTTGCATAGCTAAGCCTTTAGGGTAGAAATTGGAGAGTACTTAGTAACTCTCATTAAGCAAATAATGCAGATAAATGTAACATTGGCTGCTGACATCCTTATACTAATTTGTGTTGTTATCATAGTGCAAATGGTGCAGTGAGGGGAGAATGCTTGTGTCTACAATCATTTACTTTTGAAAAAGCAGGACTCAGAAAAGGGAGAAGGGACCAGAGGAAGTTGTAGGCAGCAGTCACTTTCTTGGGTGCTGGGTGACAAGCTAAATTCAATTGTACAGATGGCATTTATTGGATTGAGGTGAGGCATTTCTTGACTGACTAGTCTGTATTCCTTCCCTGAGGTAAGGGCTTTATGGACTGTTGAGATATGACTGTTTTAAAGAGGATGTACACTTCTGTGTTTGTTTGGCTTTCCTTGTTTTTGTGCCTTTACAGGGGACCAGGTGGAACTACGGAGAGATGTAGAAGCAGGTGAGAAAAAAAGATAGAGAAAACCTATTAGTTAATTTTAATGTTGCAAGTGAAAAGAAGCTGCAATCTCTCCTGTGTCTTTATGTGAAGAACCTAATGGGATAATAGAATGTGTCAAGTTATATGCAGAAATGTTTCTTAAACACCTTCACTTTAGATACTCATTTGAATCTGTATGTGAGTTATGTAAAGTGACAGAAGCCCTGCCCCCCCCCCCCAAAAAAAAAAAAAAAAAGGTATCAAGTGAAGTGGATTTTTAGGCAGCAATGAGCAAACTAGTAGAAAAACTCTGATGCAGCCCATTTTATAACAAAACTAATAGTATTTTCTGGATAATAAAGGATGTTCACACCTAAATACGGCCCTGATGATATAACTTGACAAAGAGTTGTCACATCAGAACAAAACAATAGATAAAATAATGTTTCACCATTTTACCTGAACTCAGCTGGGGCTCTCTTGGTTCCTTAATGACCATTTCAAAATTGTTCTGGAAATGTCCTCTCTTCCCCTTGGCATATGCCAAGATGCCACTTTTACTAGGGGCTTCACTGGGATAGTAAGAGTAAGAGGTATACTGTTCTCTTGGAATGCTCTATGCTAATGGAAGTATAAGCTACAGCTGTTTCTGTCATTCTGCAGATCAGTAGGACAGTACCAATAAGCCTCAAGTGGAGAACCAATCTCAGTCAGTTCAGAAGCAGAAGAGCTATTAGGGCTCCATATTGTCCATGATTTGGTAACTTCAAAGATATTTAAGAAACAGACATTAATACATGCTCTGGTTAAGCAACAACATTTTAGATCATGATTAAATGGAGTTTTCCATTTTCTTCATTAGGCTTTAGGTCAAAAGATGGAACCAGGTAAGTCATTTCATACAATATGGAAGAAAATTTAATTAAGTTTAATCAAGTTTAATCAAGTAACTTATTTTGATTAATATGTCTACGTCTGTTTACAAGTCATCCATAAGCAATTTACCATTTAATCATGACTCATGTTCACCAAATTATTTTTGGAAATAGTTCTTAGACTGTTGACTTTGTAAGCCCTTTGTTACAAAACATGCAGTAAACAAACTCTAAGCTCGCTTGGGCTGCTTACGACGTGGAAAAACCCCCAAAACAGCACTTTTACTTTCAGCTCGGTGCACTTCCATGTGGTGCACCTTCAGAAAAGGAATTGTGTCAGTTTAACCTGGCTTACCCAGCATCTGCATGGCTCATGTGCTTCAGTGGGGCTTTTTGGTACTTTCACTGGTGCTTTAATTGGTGCTTTTGGTGCTATAGGGCAGTGTGGATGACATGGGTGTTAATGTAGAGTGCCTGAAAATTTTAAAGTGGCTTTTTTTTTTTGATGCAGTGCGCTTGTGTTTGCATGACACGGTGTTCATGTTTGCATGAATGGCGCTTTGGAGTGAGTTAAGCCTCATGTGTCATTCCCTGCAGATTTCAATAGGGGGAGTCAAATACCAATTTACCACCTGTAATGTCTTTGTATTACAGTAGGAGGTGCATGTAAACTACCCAGCCTTCCCAGTCCCTGCCCCCAGACTCTCACTGGGCATTCCTGACTCTCACTGGGAGTCTCCCCTGGGCACAGTCACGGTCACCCCAAAATCCTTGTCACTTGCACCTGCCTATGCTCAGTTGGTCTGGTGTCTCTCCATCAGTAGGCAGTCCTGAAGACCCCATCCCAATCCCAAAGACAAGCCGCTTGAATCCTCCCCTCCCATTCCTTTCCTTTCCCATCCCACCATGTTACAAATACATGTGTTTTTTTTTCCTTTTATTTATTATAGCTGCTATGATAACTGCTATTATATCATAAAATGTTCAGGGTTTAGAGTAGTGGGTGGATGAGTGTTTGTTGCTGCCTGGCTGATTGGCAATTGCTGTCGATGTTGTTGTTGGTGGTGGTTAGCTCTTCCGGCTTTTTTTTTCCTGTTGTTTTTGGATTACATTTCCCAGAATTCCCAAAGTCCTTGATCTTCATCCAGTTTCCAATGGGGGCTCCATTTGGAACCCTTCCATTCCTTGCCCAGGTACACCGTCAATCTGTTTGTGTAGTGCAGCAGACGGCTTTTGGAGGTATGTTGTGAATCATTTTATAAATGTTTTTGGAAATGTGGGCTGCTGTTCGGCTTGGTCCCCCACCAGCCTAGCCTTCCAAGAGCTATAATAGTTAACCTTCTCACCCACATGGTGGGGGGCGCTCATTCACATGTGGGTGATGATACGTAATGCTCCCTTCCTCTAAACCACTCACAGTCTGGAAGCAGTAAACCCCTATTCCAGTGCAGATTTCCTCACCCTTCCCCTGTTCATCCTCTCCTCTGCCCCCTCTCCACAACACCACATGCCCCTGTAGACAGACATAGATTTAAAATGTAAATGAATTTATTTTAACATAACCAAGAGAAAGAACAGAGCACTCTTAAGTGTTGTTGTCAGCAATATGTCCTGCCAGACAATCACATACAAGGGCCACCCGACCAGCCTCTCCTTGAGGATATCTCCTTGGTCCCTGTGCTGCTGTTGCCCGGACACTTCTCTATTGTCTGACCCCTGTCATGCTTCTTCTTCCCATGACTCCTTGAAAACCTCTCCATGGCTTTCACAGATATTGTGCAGCATGCAGGCTGCCATTACAAAGGCCGTGATATTTTCCTGCTCCATCTCGAGCTGGTGTTTTTGAACACCAAAGTGAGGCCGTTGGTGGGGGGTTGATGTGCAGTTTAAGACCTGCTTTGCTTGCACACAAACCCAGGGACTTTGCAAACTTTTCCACCTTCTTTTCGCACTCTTTTCCAGCCCGGCACCAGAGTGTCTAGTTTTTTTTCCACACTAAAATTAAGATGCCAGTGTGGGGAGGGTTTTTCCTGCTGAAGGACTATAAATTGGGGGAGCAGAGGCCAGGGTGTGTGTTCTCTGTATTGATGAGGGAGGTTTGAGGCAGGTGAGGGATGACAGCACAGCGGGGGCAGAGAAGGACTCATCCCAGTCATGAGACTTGCCCCTGTGGGGCACAGCAATGTGAATCCAGGGTTTGAGAAGACTGCATGCTGATCAAGTGGGGTGCAGTGAAGTTTTGAGGCTAATTTGCCCAAGGCCCTGCAGCAGTGGTGTACCATGGGTCTCCGGGGCCTGGGGGACAAGCCCAGGGTCCTGCCACCCTTGCTCCTGGGCGCCCCAGACAAGTTGCCTTCTGTGGTGGTTTCAGCGGCAGGGAGGAGAGGGGGGCAAGAAGCACGGAGTGGGGGCACCCCCTTTGCAACTGCCAATGATGGCCCCTTCATGACCATGCCTGGGGTTGCTGCCCCACCCACTGCCATCAGTATGCCACTGCCCTGCACCCTGATAGGGTCATCTATGGTTGGGTGGGGTGCATTGTTTAGTAGGGCTGTGTGAAACAGCACCATTTCGTTTCGACATCCATTTCACCATTTCAAAAGGAAAGTGTTTCATTTCATTCTTTCATTTAATTTTGAAGCACTGTTCCATTTCATTTTGTTGAAAATGTTTCACTGTTTTGATGCATTTTGACATTGCGTCCATAGGCTATAATGGGGAATCATGAAAATGCCTAAAACTTTGTTATTTCTTGCCTTATTTGGATGAAATTACAGGGATGGTAGCCCCTTCTGAGGGCATGAAACCTGCCTAGTTTAAATGAGATAGGTGAAGAGGTTGTTGGGAAACAACACCTCAAACTGTTCAAAGCAAAACTCGTGACACTTGCCTGTAGCAGGCATGGAGGGCTGCAGGGCTGTGCTGGACTCCTCCCAGGGGTGTGGGTCCCCAGATCTGCCTGACAGATAACAGGAGGCTGCACTGTCACCTGGGACCGGTGCTGGGCACAGCCTGCGCCCAGCACCAGGAAGATTGCTGCTGCCGGCCCCAGGCGGCAGCAACAGCCTCCTGTCATCCAGTGCACAGATCCAGGGGCCTGCACCTCCGGGGAGGGCTGCAGGGCTCTGCCTGTCTTCTCCTGGGGGTGTGGGCCACCAGATCTATGCTTGGGATGACAGGAGGCTGCTGCTGATGCCTGGGACTGGCGCTGGGCACAGCCCGCACCCAGCACCAGGAAGACTGGTTCTGCCACTCGTCCTAGGCAGTAGGGCTGTGCGAAACAGCACCATTTCATTTTCACTTCTGTTTCAATATTTTGACAGGACAGTGTTTCATTTTAAGTTTTGTTTTGTTTTGAAACCACTGTTCTGTTTCGTTTTGTTGAAATAGTTTCACTGTTTTGACCCTATTTTGACATTTTGCCCATAAGCTATAATGGGGAACAACAAAACTGCCTATAACTTTGTCAGTTCTTGCCTGATTCAGATGCAACTTGAAGGGCTGCTAGCTCCATTTAAGGCCACAAGGTCTGCCAAGTTTCAAGGAGATAGGAACAGGAGTTTGTGGGAAACTACACCTCAAGCTGCTGACAAGCAAAACTCATGTCATGTGTGTGTTAAGGTGCAACAGGGTGAAAACTGCAGGCATGGTAGCCCCTACTGAGGCCATGAAGCTTGCCAGGTTTCAAGGAGATAGGTGCTGAGGTTTCTGGGAAACTGCATCTCAGGCTGCTGACAAGCAAAACTCGTGACATGGGTGACAGAAGGCAGGGCAGTTCAAACAATCCTGCCTTTTATGCTGTTTTTCCATCCCTCTCCCAGAGCACTGGGATTGGAAGGGACCTCAGGGATGGATCACAGTCACTGGCCAGCTACACAGTCAATATGAGAGCAGTTCTTCCCCCCTCTTCTGCCTCCCTCTCTTTACTTTCTGTTTCCCTGCAGACAAGTCCTGCTTGAGTTTTGAAACTTGACATGTTTCAAAACTTCTGAAAAGTTTTGACTGCCGTCATTTCAAGGCTGTTTCAAAGCCCTTCATTTCATTTCAATTTTGCTGTTTCGAGCTTGAAATGAGTTGAAACAGCATTGAAATGAAACAGCCGGCGAAATTTCACACAGCACTACCAGGCAGCAGTGACAGACTCCTTTCATCCCACACACAGATCTGGGAGCCTACACTCCCAGGAGGAGTTCAGCAGCACTGGGAGGGCAGGTTTTTTTCTGTGGGGCTGGTGGAGCCAGTTGGAGTGCAGCCCTCGCTCTCCCTGCCTTCCACCACTGGGCTGCACTCCAACCAGCTCTGCCAGCCCCACAGAGCTGAGCCTGGTGGCAGAAGGTGGAGCACAGCCCTGGCTCTCCCCACTTCCTGCTCCTGGGCTGCTCTCGGGCTGGCTCCACCAGCCCCATGGAGCTCAGCCAGGCATCAGGAGGTGGAGCGCAGCCCTGGCTCTCCCCCACCTCCTGCCACCAGGCTGAGCTCTGCAGGGCTGGTGGAGCTGGTCAGAGTGCAGCCCTAGCTCTCCCCACCTCCCACCACTGGGCTGCGCTCTGACCAGCTCCACCAGCCCCAGGGAGCTCAGCCTGGTGGCACAGCCCTGGCTTCCCCCCCCGCCCCCCATGTCCCACCACCGAGCTGAGCTCCATGGGGCTGGAGGAGCTGCTTGGATTGCAGCCTGGTGACAGGAGGCAGGGGAGAGCCAGGGCCCCCAGCTACCTCTTGCAGCACGCATACCACACAGCCTGGGCTTCCACCATATATATATATATATATATATATATATATATATATATAGCCAATATGTGATTTAGACTTATGTGATATAGACTTATAATTACAATTTGATTCCTTTTGATGAGAAAGTAGATAGCATAAGGCGGGTGATTATGCACCCTCCCTGCCTCTTTTCCCGGGGGGGGGGGAGGGGGTATACCCACCTCCCGGTTCAAGCTCCTTCCTAGGTCCCTCTATTCCTGTGGCTGGGCCTTCTGGCTTGTGGAAAACTACTGAATTCTGAGCCTGATTCTGTGCCAGGAGGTGGGAAAGGCTTTCTTCTTGTCCTCTTCCTTGGTTGCTGAACAGGCCACAAATGCAGCTGAGGCTATTTTCAATAGGATGCTATGCAGTATAAAGCATATCATTGAGGGGGACTCATGTTCATTGAGTGCCAGTCCCCTCATTAGCCTACAATCAAGTGACTGTTGCTGTAAATAAGCCCATAAAGAAATCCGTAATGAATGCGTACTAAAGTGCCTGGGACCCCCCCACCTGAGGGGGCCCCTTTGGGACCATGTGTGTCCCCCCCCAACTCAGCCATCTTTCTGTTGGGAGATGTTCAGTAACCAGGAAGGGGTGCAGGGTGCCTCCCTGCCTCCTTCTTCCACTCACTCACCCACCTGGGGGCCCCTCCCTTTCTACCTAAGCTTCGTGGCCAGCAAAGATTCAAAAGTTACAAAGTAACAGAGATTAGCATGGCCCAACTTAGCCAGCCAGCTGAGTTGGGCTATACATCTCCACCTGAGGGGGCCCCTTTGGGACCATTCCTCCCCCTCCCCCCCCCCCCCCCGCTTGACCCAGCCCTCTTCCTGCTGGGACATGTTCAGTAACCAGGAAAGGGTACAGGATGCCTACCTCCCTCCCTCCCTCCTCCCACCCACTCAACCAGGTTCTGGTGGAGAGTATTGTAATGCATCACTGAAGTCTTTATAGCGTTGCTAAAGGCCCTGGGAGCTCCATGCTGGGGATGGGCGAGTTTGTGTAGTCTTCTTTCTTTCAAGAAATGCTGGCTGCACACTAGCACTGGCCAGACATTTGACCTCCCTCCATTCAATAACAGTCCACCCTGCAACTTTCCAGTAATGCCATGACTCTATAAAAGTTGTGTGGTCATCATCTCTCCGAAAAGCACCCCACCCACCCCTCATTGACATGCATACCATATAGACCAAAAATAAAACACTGCTGGGACATGGCCAGTAACCAGGAAAGTAACTAGGCTGGCTGCCTGTCTGCCTCCCTTCCTCTTGCCCTCGCACCACACAGCCCTCCATCCATCCATATTATATCAAGGGGCTACTCAGGGGACCTTGTGAGCATAGTGGGAATTGGTGTTTTATCTTATTGTATTGTGTTTGCTGTCAGTGGCTGTAGTATAAAAAAATGTATTCACCAGTTGACTACCAATGGCATCGTTGAGTAAAACAAAAGTGTGTATATTGTTTTAGCTTTATTGTGATTTCTCAATTGAATTCATTGCAATTCAATTTATTGTGAAAAAAATAAACATGAAGAACAAAAAATTCTGATTTGTACTTGCTCCTGCTTGATTTTAGGGCATGGACCTGGGAGCAGGGGAGCAGTTTGCAGATGGCCAGGGGTGGGAGTGAAGTAGCTTCCCAGGCTGGACACAAAGCTCATCAGGGCCTGTATTTCAGATTGGCTGGCCTCCCAGGCACCTCAATAATATGTCTGGGGATAGCCATCTGCTGCATAACACTTCTGGCCTCTCTATAGGGAGCATAGTGCTTTTTGAAACCCTGGCTTTGGCTGATTAGCAGCTTCCTGCTTAGCTGAGACCCATCTGATGAGGACATGCCAATAGCTAGTGTAGGAGAAGGAGGTATTACAAGAAAAGGAGGAGTAGGAGAAGGAGGTATTATAGCTAGTGTAGGAGAAAGAGGTATTACAGAAAAAAAGAAGCTGTTTTGGAGCTGCGGCAGGAGGCGTTAACCCTAACCGCCACCCACCTTGGCAACCATGTATATGAAATACATTATAATACGTTAAAGACTTGATAAAGTATTTAAAGACCTGCAAAAGGATAAAAGCCCTGGGAGGTCCATGCATGGAGAAGTTTTGCAGATTGCCTGCTTGCCACTGGGGGTGGGTTGTCTAGTTTTTTTTCTTACAAGAAATGCTGGCTGCACCCTAGCTAGCACTTAACAAGCATTCAACCTCCCTCTGATAACAGTCCACCCTGCAACTCTTTGCAACTCTTTCCAGTAATGCCATGACTCCATAAAACCCCCTCAAGCACAGCATTCTTCACACTGAGGCAGGCACAGTCTCCGAAAACCAGCTCACCCACCCACCCCAAAGAAAACATGACACATATATAGAGCAAAAATAAAACACTTCATTGAAAACACTGCAGTTTAACAATATAAAATATACGCAAAATGTAAAAAAATACACCCTCCTCGCAAATCTGAACATATTTCACTCTCCTCTTCACTCTTTTTATTCATTGCCCATGAAGGTTTTCTGCAAAGAGGGGGAAAAAGGAAGAAGAGGAAGAGGAGTGGGGTTTGGAGCACAGTGGCGGGGTGGGACATATTAACTAAATATCACCTGGAACAATGCATATCCTGGTCATCGGGTCTGGCAGGCAGTTTCCTGCCTCTGGACTTCTTTTGTCATGGTTCTGAAATGGAACGTGATGAAGTTCAGCAGGTCTGCAATACCGAAGGAAGTCATGTAACCGCTCACTTAAAAGTTTCAAACTACTTGCAAAAAAATTACAGTGATGCTGCAGCTGTCATCAGGAGTTATGTCCACACAGTGGCAGCATACAATGGGGGATCTGGGGAATGCAAGGACAGGAGGGTACATGGGCAGGGGCAGGAGGACATACAGTATAGATGGGGGCAGGGCAGAAGAATTAAGAGCAGGTAGAAAATTAAGGGATTATTGGCCTCCCCCATTTTAAAATAATAATACATTTTTCTGAGTGGTCCCGTCCTGACCTGAACCTATGGCCACTCCACTGCATGCTGTGAGGGAGGAGGGAGGGGTGAAGAGTGAGGAGGGTAAAAAAGAACACGCAGTGGCACCTACTGGCTAAAGGCTGGAACACAGCGCCTGCTCGTGGTGAAGGGGATTAATTAGAAGTCTTTGGAGTCTCTAGCTGTTTGCACAAACAAATCCACAGTGGGAGCGGTGTAACTGGAAAGCACCGGAAATTTACACATAGTTTCATAGTAGCTAGGGTCAGGAGGGACCTGATCAGATCATCTAGCCTGACCCCCTGCCACAGGCAGGAATGAATGCTGGGTTCACAAGATCCCAGACAGGTGATCATCCAACCTCCTCTTGAATTTGCCCAAGGTAGGGGTGAGGACCACTTCCCTGGGAAGTTGGTTCCAGATTTTGGCCACCCTAACTGTAAAATATTGCCTTCTGATCTCTAACCTAAACCTATTCTCCATCAGCTTATGGCTATTGTTCCTCGTCACTCCAGGAGGTGCTGGGGAGAAAAGGGCTCTACCTATTTGCTGTTGATCTCTGAGTAGTGTTAGTTTACAGCACTAAATGAACTTTAGAGTGGTGGGAAAGCCTGGATTGTGCAAACACAAATGCAGTTGAGTCAGCGTAAACAGGAAATAGTGTTTCATTTATACACACCCTTAATTAGCTGATTGAACCAGCTATTACATAAAGGCCCCAAAAAGCCCACATGTGAGACGTTGGGCAAACTGGGTCAAACTGACTGGTAAAGCACTGAATTTTTTTTTCACATCTGTCAGCACCTTTGGTACATTTTGATTGCCTACACAGGTCACATGGCATTGCTCCTTTGCTGGAGGGATCTCATTCCTAGAATCCTGTTTCCCATATGAATATTTGCAAAGATGAGGCAACAATTTGCTTTCAGAAAATATTTTTAATATTATTTCTTTAAAATTTGGTTTTGGTTGGCAGTCCTGTCTGTATATATTTCTGAGAATATTTGTGGAAAGGAAGCATGCAGAGCAAATTCAGATTTTTATTGAAGTGGCTATTTATGGGAAATATTTCATATGTATGTACCCCTCTCTACTGTTATAAAGCTATCAAAAAATAACAACCTTTGGGATTTAACAACCAACGGTATGCTTTGGTCTTTAGGTGTATTTCTAAGGCACTTATCTCTGTGGCATTGCTATCTTTAACTGCATGCTGCTTCAAAAGTACAGCATAGAAATATTTTTACAACCTCCCCTAGGGAGGAAAGGTAGTCGATTCCAGAAGTAAAGCTCTATGACATCTGGTTCATGTAAAGGGTTTGGAATACTGCTACTTTTTCCTGGCCACCCACAAGAAAATGAACCAGTTTTTCTAGGAAATCTATTGCAACATTAGAGAGCAAATAAAAAATGATAGTGTGAAACAGAGTCCTAACATATTTCCTCTTTGGGCAACACATTCATGCATGCAAATTGGCCACAGTGTGTGATTCTTTAGGATGGGGTTCTGAGAACCACAAGGCTGTACCACATGAAATCAGGGAACATGAGTCATGCCTATAGACCCTGTGGATCTGGTAGGAGGGAATATCATGTACTATGTCAGACCCCAGCTGCTCCCCAGAAAAAAACTCCTATAGATTGGGTTACACTCATCAGCTTCAATTAAGTTTAACAGCTGCAATTCATTTGGATTAAATGTAAAAAACAAAACCAAACCCTAAGGCCTGAAACCAAAACATAGGCACACATCACTGTTCAAGCAAAGTCATATGCAGGAATTAGAACTCTGTGAGTTGAAGGCTTTGTTGGCTATTCCTTTAGAAAAGGGTGTGTAGGTGAGAAGCAAAAGAGATCCCAAAGAAAGGGACCCACAAAAGGAGCAGAAAGTCAGCCACAGCTGCAGAAGGTCTGGTAATGTGTGACCTAAGGAAAAGCCTACAGAAAGTTTGAGTGCAGTGCTGGCTGAAAGAGGCTGTTGATTCCCATGTTTAAAAAACCCCAAGAGTTATGTACCTTCTTTCTAAATACACGTGGTAGCATCAAAGATATTTTACTCTATCTCTGAACTTGAATAACTTGCAAGGCCCTAAATTTCTGTGTAGATATTTAAGTAAGGATGTTAATAGATCCAGCCAAATAGAATTAAAACAAATGGAAAAACAGTGGTATTACTACTGCTACAAGGAAGAAGAATATCATGTGAATAACATTTAGAGACTGAACAGGAACACTGATGTCAGACACTTTTATATCCAGGAAAAATAGGAAGACAGAAGACAAGAAATAAGGTCTGGGAAGAGAGGAAAGGTTTCTTCCAGGGATTGCATGACTCTTACCATATTGTACTGTCCTTACCCTAGTTACAGCAAAAGCTCCATTATCTGGCACCCATGGGAAATGGGGGGGTGCCAGATAACTAAATGTGTCAGTTATCTGGTCTGGCAAAGATGCCCTTGCCGCGGCATCCGGCGTGTCTACATCTCAGCTTAACTGTGCCACCCCTCCCCTGGTGTCAGTGTGCCAGGGGAAAGGGAGTTGGGGGCTCCACGCAGGCTGTTTTCCCCCTGGCTGTGGGATTCAACAAAATTGGAAGTCCCACTTCTGGTTTCCCTTTTGACACGTCAACCGGCATGCTGGTTAGTAGAGTATGCTGGTTAATAAAGTGCCGGTTGACACAGCTTTTACTGTAGTAGGAATATTGACTCCTGATATTATTTTTATCTGGGCATGTCTACACAAGACACTTTAATGCAC
Organism: Alligator mississippiensis; assembly: GCF_030867095.1. Classification (NCBI taxonomy): domain Eukaryota; kingdom Metazoa; phylum Chordata; order Crocodylia; family Alligatoridae; genus Alligator; species Alligator mississippiensis. Next base: position 24,724,910 of record NC_081832.1, read on the forward strand.
ATTTACATCTCATAATTCTATGAGAGCCTTTGGGCACTTGGAGCTAAATCCTATTTTACTTTGCATGTCTAATTACTTTTTCAGGTCTGACTCATTTTTTTGAATACTTGGGGTTGGCAATACCAAAAGAAAGAAAGCCAAGATGATTACGGAAGATTTGACGGCTAAATTCAAAGCCAACTGTAATCAAAGGGAATCTTTCCATTGATTTTGGAGAATTCCAGTTTTTTTAAATCTGGTGTCACACTAACCTGAGCTGAAAACCAGAAGTTTCCATGTTCTCTGTAACAGGGGATAGAGCCCCAGCACTAGGGCAAACTGCCTGAGGAGCTACTCTGGAATTCCAGGTCCTGGAAGCCCAGACTGCTGAGGACCTGTGCAAGTGACTTCATAAGAAGCCAGGTAGGTTTCTGTTTGACAAACTAACAAATTCTAATAATCAGTTTACACTGGAAATTTTATACAAAGAGAAATGAAGAAATATGAGCAAAGATTTTCTTATCTAATAAGCACATGGAGCAGCCAAGAGACAGTATGTAAAGGAAACCATGTGCTTTTTTTAAAAGGTAATTTGTTAATACAGGCCAGAGTTCACACACTTCCATTCAGTGGGAGTCAGGGAAAAATGGATTCAGAAAATGGAGAAAGTTTGCTTTCACAGTACAGCCAAATCCAAGCACTCAAGAATCATGACTCAGGCCCTGAAAATCATGAGTTTAGAAAGAGAAAAGTTAAGAAAAGAAACAAAAAGAAGCATAACAGTGTGGAGCTACATTCCTTTGTTCACTGGTGTGTAAGCTTTAAGGTGCACTCAGGTCACTTGGTCAAACTTTCCTCTGCACTAGGAAAGTTAACCTTTCCAATTATGCAGCCCATACTCCTATAAAATAATAAAAGAGCTAGACACCTATTTTTAGAGATTAACACTGAAACACTACAGGGGGTAAAGAAACCTCTACCAGAGGATAAAGGAACCACTATATATTATGTTACTTCTGATGAAATTACAAGAGTTTACAACAATGTTGTCACAGGGCTTCTGAGGACCAGAACTAACCAAGTGCTCATTATTAATAATTTATTTCTAAGATTCAGCTCTGTTTTTTCTGTTATTATAATGCTTTTCTTGACCCCATTTCTGACCAGTTGGTCAGGGTTCCTGTAACAAGAGGACTGGAAGAAACTGGTTTCTGTTCTGTGTACCTATGTTGGCATAATAAGAGTGAGAGTGAGAGCTAGCAAGCACCATTAAGGGCACATCCATACAAGATGCTACACTGTGCAATAGAACTAATTACTGCATAGTAAGTATCACTGTCTACACATGCTGACCCTTACCACACAGTAATTTCCTTTACTCAGCAGTTAATCTGTTACCTGCAAATGCAAGCAGCAAATTAACTGCTGAGTAATTACTGTGCAGTATGCAAATTTGCTCCCAGTCACCTAGGCAGCAAGGGGTGGGAGATTGCTCCCTGCTCCTGGAAGCTGCCTGCAGCTGGGATGGGCTCCACCACTGGAACCCAGCGGGGACAATGTCCCCCTGCCCTGGCAGCAAGGAGCTCCCAGTCCCCACTCCACAATCATGATCACAGAGTAGGGTCTGGGAGCTTGTATCCAGCCCCTTCTCTGCAGTTGCCGAACTGGGGCTGGGAGTGAGCTCCGAGTCCCTGCTTCTACAAAGCCTGGAGTTGGCTGTGCCTGCTCCTGACTGGGACAATTCCTGGCCAGCCCTGGGCTCTGTGGGAAAGTCTGGATGTGCAACCTGGAAGTAGATCAGGACTGTCCTGTTTTGGTGGGGCACTTAGCACTGAGCCTCCCTCTGGGTGGGAAATCCCCACCCAACTGGGGGCTGGCTGCTAGCTGCCCCGCCTGTGGATTGGGGCTGGAGGCTGGGACCTGTCCCTCCTCTGCAGCTCTTTCCAAGCCTTCTGCCCCCCGATCAGGGAGCCAGGGCTGGGAGATCCCTGCTTCCAGGGCAGGGGGACATTTGTGCCTGCCAGGGCTCTGCCACTGGAGCCCACCCAGAAGCAGGCAGCTCCCAGGGGCAGGGAGTAATTTCCTAGCCCCTGCCAGGGGACAGCTGTCTCCTGGTCTTGTGCTCTCTGCCAGCCCCTGGGCTAGCACCCAGGGGGAGCCTAGAACTCCCTCTGGCTGCTGTAGGGGGCTGGTGCAGAGCCAGAGGAGGCAGGAGCAGGCTGTTGCCAGGAGCAGCAGATTGCTCCTGAATCCATGCACATGTAGATGCCTGCCCAGGGTGGGTTTGCTCTAGAATAATTTACTATAGAATAAGCCCATCCCATAGCATTTGCATGTGTTAATGCACCATAAATGTTCCAAAGCTGACTGCCTTCTCCCCCAAGCTTCTGCACATACATGCCTTGAGTTTCTATCTACAGCTCATAAATGTCTGATTGAGAATATTTTCCATTATAAGCACTCAAAAGTTTTCAAACTTTAAGAAAAGCAAAGCTATCTAAAAAAGTTTTTACATAAGCTGTTGGCTACCTCTAACTCATGTGTCCTCCCAGGAGTGTTGTTCCTTTAATGCTTAAGAGAAGCCTTTTTCTTAGCATACATCTGCAAACACTGTGTATCTTAATGCAATTCTTCACATACCAGTTAACTTCCTCATGCTCTTGTAATGTGAATAGTGAGATACTTTGTATGCAATTTGAGCCTAAGAAGTTATTTGAGTAGAAAATTAACTGATACTAATTGAGCAATTTTGTAATCTGGCAGTGCTCAGTGTCCCTTTTTTATCTAACCAATCTCTGAAAGAACAGAGCTGCATCTTTGAAGACTGTTAAGAAGACTATTTGGAGTGATTTGGTTCTTTCTACATCTTGATAAATATAAAATATTATCTCATAAAATTAACTCAATAAAAGGAAAAGTTAGAATTCTAATTGTAAAGATATTCTGGGCATTTCCTGCCACAAAGATAAAATGGCAAAACTAACAATTTGAAAAGATATTACAACCCTGATGTGTATAGTAGTGAACTGCCTATTCAGAAGTTATTGCATTATCCAGTTCAAAACAAGAAGGTACCAAACCAACGAAACGATGACGGCAGCTACTTTTAAATCCAGACAAGCTAAGGAGGTTTTTTTCCCCACCTTCTATAATAGCAGTCATTATAAAAGTTCTGTGACTTGAGCAAGCAGCACACTTTGCTCCCAACCCCAACTCATCTCAATCCCCAAATACTCATCATAGCTCATCTTGCTCACCAGTGCAATCACACAGCAACCAGATTGCTACAAAGAACAGAAAAGCTACAACACACTTGAACATTTCTGCAATATGACCCCACTGTGACTGCATCATCATGGGTGAAAGTTGAAGAGCCCTACCAAGGAATTAGATTAGTATTTTTCTTGTAAATATTTTAATGTGATATTGAAAAGCTATGTAACTTTCAACAAAAGTAGTTTCTTTTGTTATTTCTCAGAAAGGGCAAACTTTGTTTCTGAACAGCTGGCATGACCTTGTCTTAGAGAAAAAAAGTGTGAATTTATGCAGATTTATTATTCTTAATATTCATGAATATGTCTGTCCCAAGTTAACTCCTTGAATGGAGTATTTTGAGTGGATGATCCTCAAATCCTTGAACTTAGGGCATGCCTTACCTTGCAGTTTTTGGTGAAATGTAGCACCTAAGTAACTCAAATACTGTCTACCCATAGAAACATGGAGCTCTGTGTGGGTCAATTAAACTATGGAAGGTCTTGTGCTAATGGAGCTATAATGCTTCTAGGATAGCTGGGATATCTCTATGATACACTACATCCCAAACATGCATATGGACAAATCACTCACTCTCTCCCCATTGTTCATGTGCAAGTGAACATTACACTAAGATGAATTTAGCAACCATTGGCAAATTTAATTTCCAAGTGTTTGCCCAGATCTTTCACAGAATCTACTGTAAGTGAGGAAAGCAGAAGTTGTCTACCAGGAATGAAACCTTTTAACTTGTCCTAAGATTGCTGGGTGATGCCACAAATCTCAGTGCCTCTGCAGAGGTATTTGTACAGAAGGCCATTTCTTTCTGATTGTTTTTACCTTCCTTCTCGCATACCCCTTGGATTTGCCATGGCCTACATGTCTACTGTGGCCTCTATTCTCATCATGATCCTAAGGCAGTTTAAAAACACAGAACTTGTATCCCCTGAACCTCATTTATACTGGTGTTACCCTGTCTCACTATAGCCCCAACAAAATCTACTGACCTCCAGAAGTGCAGTGGTGCATGGTGAAAGTTTATAATTAAAACATTTTGAGAACAGACCAATAAGTAAAGTACTTTTTAAACATTACATTGTGACATTTTTTGGAAAAAAACCTTCAGTTTTGAAAAAAAAATTATGGGTTGGATGCAGCTGTGGCTGTTCATTTGAGCTACATACAAGGAGCTATTAAGTTCCTTTTTGGAAGCAGAAATGAATGCAGGGTGGCCTACCCTGTAAACATGGACATATATATGGCACGGTCAAAACAAAGGCCCATGCAAGGCACATGTAGCTGGAGGGGTTTTGTTGGCTATTATTTAGTATGGCTGTGTAAAATATTGCTGGCTTTTTCGTTTCAACACTGTTTTGACTCATTTTGAACTGGAAACAGCAAAATCAAAATGAAACAAAGGGCTTTGAAACAGCCTCAGAATGAAATTAAGGCAGTCGAAATGTTTCAAAAGTTTCAAAATGTTTCGAGTTTTGAAGTCATCCTTCCCTGAGGTCCCTTCCAATCCCAGTGCTCTGGGGGAAGGATGGAAAAACAGCATAAAAGGCAGCATTGTTTGAACTGGCCTGCTTTCTGCCTTGGGGTCTGACAGTTACTGAGCTATCTTCCAGCAGCTCAGGAGTATTAGACAATGAAGGCTACTACTACCATTGATTTGAATGATTTCCTACTTGCTAGCCTAGCAAGTGGGATTCCACAATACCTTTGGCTTTTGTCTAGACCCTTTTATTTTATTATTCTATTCAGTGATTTATTATTTTCAATTTTATAATTATATTGGATATTACACTATAGAATTTATATAAGAAAGCAGATACATATATTTTTATTTCTATACATTTATATCTGGCAGCATATTATACTACAGAATGTATATAGGAAGGGACATACATTTATATTTTATTTCTATACATTTATACTTTGTGGCATATTACATTACAGAATTTATATAGGAACACAGATACATTTATATATTTTTATAAAAACAAGACACTATGAAACATACCATGAAGTATGATGGAAAGGCAGCTGGCAAGCCTCCTGGGGGGGGGGGGGGGCAGAAGAGGGAGAGGTGCAAGCCCCCCCCGAAATGCAGCCTCTTTCCTACAATTAGCAGGGATTAGGCTTCTAGAAGCAGCAAGGAGAGGGGAGAAGTGCCAGTGCCACTGCCTGTGCCTGTGTCTGCATCCCCTCCAAGAGCACCAGCCATAGCCCCCCCCCCACCACCACCATGACAACAAGGAGCACCAGCATGACAGTCTCCTCCACCCCCATTTCACTTCCCATGCTGAGTCTTCTCGTGCCAGAGGAAGAGCTGGATCTGGATCTGGGTGCCATAGCAAGGGAAATTCTGGGGAAGGAATCAGCTGAGTTTGTGCTCCACACCCCTCAAGTTTCCCCTAGAGCCAGGTCTCCTTCCCCAGAAGGCACTTCAGAGGAACCTGGGGTAGATGTTGTGGAGGCAAGCGGCTCATCTGAGTCCACTCCTCCTGCTGCTGTGCCTCTGCCTGCTGAGGAAGGGGAAAGTGCAGCATCCACACATGCACCTACACCCCAGAAGCTAGTGGGTAGCGTGGTCTGGGATCATGATGAGCTGGCAGATGATCCCACATATGCTATCTGCCTTCACTACAGAGCCAAATCTTCAGATTTGGACTAACTGAATCGGGGACAATGGTCCGAATTAATGAATTGAATTGCTGTTCCCGATTCAGGCCGAATCCGAATCGAATATGGCCCGTTTTGCACACCCCTAGCTTGTAGAGTCAGAAAGTTGGGTACTACTGGTTTAGACAGAGGTGATCCTCCCTTGAGCAGGGGCTTGCACTAGATGACTTCCTGGTGTCTCTTTCAGCCCTTTTTTATGATTCTATGTATCTTCTTCAGATTAACTGGTTTCCTTCCATACCACCTTTCTCTTTCCATTTGTTGTACAGCTTTCGTTTTTACAAAGCATATATTTTCTGGTAAACTTTTCACACATAAACCAAGTTTCACATCCATTGAACAACCTTGTAGCATTTTCTCAACTTGCTTGCACAAGAATTTATTCTGTGTGCTGTGTTTGTCTACAGCAGTTTTTGCTATCTCATTGCCTCCAAAGTAGCTGTCTCATAAGCACTTTTTTCTAGTCCTGGTTTCAAACAAACAAACAAAAAACCCTTCTACATGTTACTTGGGGAAACTAAGCTAGGATTTTCTAGTATTATAATTGTTGAGGGCTTGATTCTTATAGTAGTGTGCAATTGTCTCCACAGAATATATAACATACTTAAGTCCAGATCCTTCCAAGATTTCTGCATATATGTTTCACTTTACATGCTGTTAGTAATTTCACTGAAGTCAACGTAACTAGTAAGACTGGGACCATAAGTTATGATTTGGTTGTCCAGGATCACATTCCTGAAGCAGGTAGATGTAGACAGATCCCTGCCCAAATGCAACACCTTAATGATTTCGATGGCATTTCATTCAAATGGATCCAATTCTAGGATCACAGCCAATAGAAGTACATATTATTTGTATACTGTTTGTTATTGGAAAACTTCCAAGTGCTTTACAAGCAGTTCTGAATTAAGCATCAAAACACCTTTGTGAAATACAGAAGGTATATATTTTACTATTTTAGATGGAGTAACTTAGTCTGCCCAAGTAACGCTTGGATGGTGACATTTTTGTTAAACCATTCTTTCCCTCTTCTCCTTTCTGTACTCTTTCATAACTACAGTGTCTGTCTGTGTGAAAAAGAAAAAAATTATTCTGTGGGCTCCCATAAAAGGTCAAGTGATTTATAGTTTTCAGTCTCTCAGCAAAGGGAGTTTGGCAACAGATGCTATTTTTAAATATGCATGTATGCTATTTCTAAAACAGCATGTAACTTTATATGGCAGACTATGAAGTACAAGTCACTAATTGCAACTGAGATGATTATGGTAAATATACCAGCGTAATGTAATTAATTATCATGTTATATAATACTCAGATGAGAATGATAACTTGTCTGGTAAGACCCTTTGAATCATACACAAATAAAAGTGATGTCTTTGACAAGCAAATAATATTCCACTTCAGTTGAGATTTGACCATTCTCTCTCTCAGCTAAAATAGTTTTTACATCTCAGAATTACTGTGAAATAAATAGTTGAGATCTTAGAAGCTTTGAGGCAGTGATTTTACAAATAACTTCAAAGCATCTGATCTTTTTGGTCCTACTAGCATAAACATTCCCATATGGAAGAAAAAGTAGTTTTTAAATACTGGAAATATTAGCATCTTTGGTGTGATAAACCTTTTCATATAATCATTCTCTTGTGCAAGACATTTTAGTGTTCACAGTGTAAGTCACATCCAATGGTAGATTACATTTTGTAAAGTAAATTTAAGTAATACATATAAACTTTTTAACACTTAACGATATTGATTTATTAATTTCTCATATGAAATAAACAACTCTTTGATTAGACAGGACATCATAATATCACTATTCACATTGGTATATATAGACTGTTTCCTTGTTCCTCTTGACCTTTGTTGTCAATATAGAATTAAATACAGATTAATGGCATGGAAATATTTGGAGTGAATTTATGAAAAAGAAACTGATGATTCTTCTACCACATAAAATACCAAAGATTTAGATCTGTTATTTTTACACTCTTTTCCAAGAATTCAAGCAATATTTTTCAACTCATGTTATACATAGCAAAACATAGTCTACTATAATTATAGACTGCATTTCCTTAGTATAAAGTGAAATAGTGAATAGTGAAATATGAAACTTGAATGGCCCAGCATATTGTAAAGTAGGAACATATATGGGTTCCATGTCTGAATTCTATTTTACATTTTTGTATATATATGTGATAGAGTTGTTCTGTGAAATATTTAAGACACAGGAGGGAATAACCTCTCTCATCCTAAGACTGAAGAATAGATATCAGTAAATTTTCATGCAAGATAGGATGGAAAATTAAATTACATTTTAAAATGTTTTGAAAATCTCTTTTTATGTGTATTAAATCTATTTGAAAATTATAACTGTTTTAGTCTCAAAATGGTAACTGATCACCATTTGAATAGTTCAAAACTCATAATACTCTTGCTTCCATTTTACATTAAACACACTATTAATATAAATTAGAATTAGAAATGCCATCTAAAAAATGTTTCAAGTCAGTATTTTTAAAATAGGTTAACATAAGTAGCATTTACTTTTAAGAGGAAAAAGAACTTACTGTGAAATTCCTTATGAACGTCTTAGAGATTTTTCAAAATAGTGTTCCAAAGGCACTGCCTTTGATCACAAATGAATCTTCCTGCAAAACTCCATTTATTTGGAACACAGCATAAATAAAACCATGTTATGCAGGCTATGAGTTAAATATTCAGGCATTTAAAAAGACATTTTTCATACAGTGGCACGTGCTTAAACATGACACTCTTAGAAGGCACATTGTTAATATATTTGTATTGGGAAGATCTTTTTTTCAAAATCTGAAAATGTGCAGCTATGGATACATGATTTTTTTTCTCTCTCTCTCTATATATGGGATATACATGTGCATACAAACATTCCAAGGAAGTGAAATCAGTGAATGGCAAACATTCATTAAAAAACTACTAAGATGTAATTATTAGTTTAAATTAATGTCAATATCCTGTATTTATTAGTCCTTTGTGAAATATTATTGTAAAATCTTATAAACACCACAACATGAATAAAGGACAAATTACGTGTTTTAAAATGGTGTTTATGATCACCATTTCCTCATCCATGTTACACAACAAGTAACTTTAAAAAGCATATTTTGTTCCTATATTTAAAGACTATGTTGGTATTTATTAAACACACGCACACACACACACACATGCACGCACACGGGCACACACACACACAGTTTTGACATTTTTATCTTCTACATGATTTGTTTTTCATTTCCATTTATTTGAAATACATTAACTGAAAAAGAATAGATTCTATTTTCCAGATGGAGAAATCTTTCTGCTTCAGTGAACAATGAAGCCATAATAATAAATACCCTGTTTAGCGTTCACAGTATCCATTGATTTTCAAAATACTTTACTAAGTATTCTTCACAATATCTCTGTGAATGAAGTACTTATTATGAAATTCCTAAACAGTGACCAAGAAGTCACAATTAAAGTTATTTTCCCCCAATCAATATATTTCTCAATTTAAAAAAATGTCCCTGAGAGGGTTTTCTCATTGTAGCTATAAAAGCCCTGAGTATATTTGCAATTAACCAGTCAATCTAACCAAAAAAAGAGCATAAGAGAGACTCTCTTTTCTAATACAAAAGAAAAGAAAGATGAAAGTTACTGACAAAGAGAATTTTAGATTAAAATTAAAACCTGTTCATTGTCAATGCACTGTCTGGATTCTGCATTCCATGTGCTTTCATGACTCCCATTTCAGTCTGAGTTTGGGGTGTGCTCTGCTGATTTTAATATTCACCCAGAAAAATATACTTTTCTTTTACTATTTGTTAAGTCATGCAAATGTAATAAGAAATTATACTTAAAACTAAATTTTTTTCCCCCACAAATAATGTCCATTAAAGTCATTCATTTGATCTCCAGGTCAGTGAGCCTGTTGTTTCTTTCTTGCCACCGTCCCTGGAATAAACGTTTCTTAAAAGTCAAAGTCTTTCTTTCTGTGTGTATGTGTACACACATACACACACACACACACACACACACACACACACACACACACTTAGAAGCCACGTAATTCTTCATCAGCAAATAGAGAATTCTCCGATATTTAAATAACACTCTTAATTTTAAATGAATGAATCCAAAGTAATAATAAGATTTTGTATGTGTTTGTGTGTAAACTTTTTTTTTAAGTGTTAATCTAATATGTTTTTGCCCATACCTTTTAATTTGCACAAACCACAGAAATCTAGAATACAACTAATGCTGTTTTTAAGCCACTCTGATGAATAGGGACTATCAGCTACTCTGTCCAGCTACTTGGACAAATTAGCAAGTTGCCAAAAAAATATCATGCTATGATCTCTACCACCCTGTTCAGAAACACTGCTTAAACTAAACTCACATATGCGTGTCACATCACAATCAGATATTAACCATTAGAAAACTGTTTCTATGCACATTTGCAATTGCAAATGAAAATGGAGAGAGCAAAACAAATAGACAATTTCCTGAATCTTCAAGAGATGATAGCATCCACTTTAATTTGCAATATTCCGGCAGATTTTGGAGCAAAGGATATAGAGTTATGAGGGTGGGACAAGAGAAGGGAAAGGAGCTTTCAATATTTTGTTACACAAGGTAAAAATATACTTGACAAGCTCTTTTCCTACCTGAAAGGAAAGCAGTTCTATTTATCCTATCTTGAAAAACCTCAGATTCTCTCTAGTTTAACTGAATTAGTCTTCCCCTTTAAGAAGTTGTAGAATCACAGCAAGAGAGAAATCTGGCACCAACTTCCAACAAAACACACACATACACAAACACAGAAAGAAAGAAAAAATCAAACCTCATACAGTAAATAAAAGAAAAAAGAAAAGACAAGAAAAGTAAAAACAGCACCATGAATCTACCAGATTTCTCCCCACCCCCATCTAGAAACCTATTACCCCCACCCCAAAATCCTAACTCATTTGAGAAGGAAATATACCCGCATAAGATCATCTTAAAGTTTTCTCTCCCTCAGATGAAAGCTCCATGTAACTATGGAATGCAGCATAGTTTAGTGTCTCTTTGCTGGTTCTAATTTGCAGTGAAATTCACAGGCCTTCTTGATTCATTTCCGGTCCATTGAAAATCAAGGTACCGCTTTGCTTTTTTTCAGAGGAAGTCCAGTTTTTCTGTTTCGTGCAGGAAGACAACATTCCTTGCTATGCCCAGCTTTGTCCAATTTATAGTCTAGCTGCCTTTGTTAATCTATACAAGAATTATTGATGCTGCCTTTAAGGCCTGATCTTGCAAATTTTACTCACATGAGTAAATGAATGTCTGCAGAACCAGACCTTTTGATCTGGATTTGCTCCTTTGAAGTCCATTCACTGAAGGGAATCTTTGTATGTAAAAAATATAGGGAGCCCCCAGCAGGTGCCCAGCTGACATAGATTGTCCCTGTACCTCCATTCCATGGCCCTTGAGAAAAGGGGATGATTAGGGGCAAAGGAGGAAGAATAGTTGCTGCATTTCAGTGGCTGCGTCTACACAAGATGCTGACTGTGCAGTAGCTCATTACTACTGTGCAGTAGCATCATATGGCACGAAGCATGACATGATGCTGCTGATCAGTAGTAATGAGCTGCTGTCCAGTCAGCATCACCTAAAATCCATTTGGGGATGCAGCTGCACAGTAACTAGTTACTGCAGTCATTTAGTACTTGGGTATACAAGTACTAAATGACTGCACAGTAGTCAGTGTCATGTGTAAATGCAGCCACCGGCTTGTGTATAGTTGTCCCTTGGCAATCATAGCCAGCTGGTGCAAGATAGAGCATTCCCTAGCTTGCCATAATGTGGTCTGGGGCCAAGAATGAGGGAGATTGTTGATTCTTATATTCTTTGGAGTGGTTGCTGTATTTTTAAGTAGACTTTTAAAAACTAAAATATAAAGAAGTAATTCTTTAGCAGATAAGAAATTATTTTTATCAACTTGCAACTTTGCAGCACATATCCAAACTAGTAATATGGTTTCTTGCTTGTACATAGACTTTTCCTAGATATATTGTATGGGCGGGAGAAGTCATCCTTCACAAAGCACTGTCTCAGGTTCAGGCAGAGCTAGTTAGCTCTTATCCTGATCTCCCTGGAGCTTCCATAGTTATGCAAAGAAGCAGGCAGTGGAGAAGAGAAAGCGCCATTCCTCCATTCTTTGTAGTGCAATATGTGAGCAAAGGAGGGACAACACCTGCTCACAATGGAGCAGGTCCTGGGTTTATGAGGAAGTAGTGACAGGAAGTTAGGCAGGCAACACTTTTAACTACAGTCAAATGCATATTTTCTTAAGTCACCTTTGAGTACCACAACTTGGATACCATTGCTTTAAAGAGATGATAGTAAGTAGACTATTATTATTAGGTTATAAACAGACATTGCATTTGTTATGGGACTGGTTGTGTCATGAAACTCATGAATTGTCCTGCAATGGAGAAGTTGTAGGATCAGCAGGTCCACAGCCCTTCAAAGCTGGCTTAAGATCTTTTGGCAGCAGGTCATCACAACTGAGGCTAAGCAGATGGGGGAACAGATCCAAACAATGCAGCAGTGTTTCTGGGCTGGGGAGATGAGCAGCGACTGGTGGGAACAGATTGTCATGGCCTCCTGGGATGACAAGCAATGGCACGTGAACTTAGGCACAGGCTGGATGCATCCACATCTCAGTGATTTTGAGCCCTTCGAGGCACAGACAGACCAGCATCATGTTGAGACCATATGCCTCAAGAATGTTCTGTATCAGTTTTTTTTCCACTTCTGTCAGAATTGAAGCTGTTACAATTCAGCCAGTTACAGCTCTCAATTGTCTTAATGATATTTGGCTTTAGTTTGGATTATTTTAGTATGCTTAGACCGATTTACAATCTTTCACTCATTTCTTCACTGCCACAAAGCAGATCACTACAGCAACAATATCTCAGCTGATGCTATCAGCTGTGTCATCTATAGCTAAAGGCATCTCTAAGTTTTCAGAACTCTTTGGAAGCAAAACAGATTTGAGGGAAATGCTCTAGGTCATTTCTATCAGGTGTTGCTATCACTTTCGTTCTGGGTGTACAGGTTTTCATCGCCAACCATGGTTTTGCCAACCACAGTTTTAAGTATCTATGGTTAATATTCTGTGTACCATTTTGGCTACCACGGTATTCAGTTTTGAGTAATCACAGTTTTTTTGTGGCTGCACATCAGCCTGCTGACCCCCTTGCCCTGCTTGTGCCTCTCCTTCCTTCCCACCCCACAGTCCCTGGAGACAAACAGTAGCAGGACATCATTGTGCCACCGCTACTTGTCCCCTGGGAAAGGCCCATGCATATGTGCTCTGGTGCACGGCAGATTGCTCCTGGTGGGGTAGGGGAGGCTGGGGCCAACCTTACCTGAGATCCTGGGGGCCTCCCAGGGCTCCAGTGGCAGCAATCTGGATGCACGAAGCCTGGCCAGCATCCAGAGTGTGGTTCTGGATGGCCAGGCTCCAGTTTCAGGTGGTGCATGCTACCATCATGTGTGTCACCCCACTTTTTTCTGCTGTGGGTTTTCTGACACCAGGATCCCCTGGTGTCAATCCCCTTCATCCCCTCCCCCCCCCCCCCCCCGCATACTCCTAATTAGCAACATCAAACACTTGCATGTGCAGTGCATGCAGTTTGCGGTACTGCAGATGGGACTTACAGAAGTGAAGAGGACTTTGTGCTGAACAAAGATAATAAACAAGACCTAGCCTTCCTATCAGTACTCTGATAGAGTCATTCTCAAGGTGGGTGTCTGAACCAGTCTATTCGGGATATCAGCCGCTCTTGAATCTCATATGCTGGTCTTATGAACCTGGTCCTTTTGTAGCAAAACCCCCAGTTTCTCTCTTTTTATTTCTTTATTTAAAAAAGCATTCCCTCCCTTCCCCAATCATTTATAACTTTTCTCTCCCTCTCTATTCCCTATAGATAAGTATAAGTGAGCTCAAACTTAGGATAAGCTTTGAACATTTTTATTTTGCTAGCAAGGTCTTGGTTTTGGATATTCAGTTTTATATTGTATAATTATTAGGTTTGTATTACTTTTTACTGTTGTATATTATCATCATTTTCGTATTGATTTTTATTGTTTCATATGGATATTGTATGGTTTAGGCCTGTGTTTGTAAGTGAACCAAAGTCATGTCAAGTTTCCATTTTATATGTCAAGCCTCCATCTTCTGTCCTCTGCCTGGGCATCCCATGTTGCAATATGTTAAAAATTGTGCGCAGAGAAAGGGGTTTCCTTTGGCAATATGGGAAGCACAGCCTGTACCTTCAGGGGTCCACAACTTCTCCCATAGTAACTAAGCATGATAGACAAGCTTAACGGCAGACCTGTGCCTTATTAAAACTTTATTTTGATTGGAGCTTACGCTGCAGGTAAAAGAAGAGTTACGCAGTACTAGTAATTTTCCGCTAAAGCTTTGCGCATGTGAAAAGCTCATGTAACCAGAGAATATAAATACATGTGTGAGAGTGCAACTGGGGCCCCTCTCCCTTTCTAAGGTCGAGGGACCTTCGGCCGAATAAACTGGAAAGACCACACCCTCATCTCCTACTTATTTGAGTCTCAGCTGGGAAACGAGCCCTGTTGGGGTCAGGAGTATTCGCAGGTGTTCCCTTTCCAGGTTAAGAGCTTAAGCAAATAATTTCTTCGACAAATAATATGATTCATTGTACCCCTCCCATGTAAATTGGTTCCCCAATGAATGGGAATGATTGAGAATGATTGAAATACAATGGTAGCAGGCCTCTACTGAATGGCCTGTAACAACCAGGCCATCACTTCTCATTGATTCACCCAGGAACCACGGACCTCACCCAGGAACAGAGACAAGACCAGCATTTCAAAGACAAAAGACCCTGCAGAACCAGAAACTCTCACCATTACAGACACCAGAAGCTGTACATCCCAGCATGGAGCACACATGCTCAGTACGCCAGGGGCTGACCCTTGCTTGGGCATACTCCTGTCACTAGGGTCACACACAGTCTGCCCCTATAAAAAAGGGCGGTGAAGACAGACCCAGTGGGCATGCCATTTCCATCCAGACAAGACCAGCTTCACATCACCTATCCATCCCAGAGGCCCTGCTGGCAACCCCCTCTGGACAACACCGAGCTGACGGAGACCCTGACTGACCATTGAGGATCAGCTTCCAGCCTGGGATGGGTAGATATTACCTACACACCTCCTCCTACAATTCGGACTCTCTCTCTCTCCTCCTGGACTTCAGTGGACTTCAGCCCCTGCACCAGGCCTCTCTAACCCCTGCTGCCATTGTGTGGGTGGGTGCAAGGGAACCAATTTGGCATTGTCACCATCTCCCCTGTTCAATAAAACTACTGTCATTTGCAACCCTGACTTGAGTCATGTTTTACTGAATCCCAGTCCCTTCTTTATCTTAAATTCCAGCCTCATTCTCTCACCCTCTCTCAATTCCAGCCCCCACCCCTCTCCACTAATTTCTGTCTTCCTCTGCTTTCTTGCTGCCCCTGCTGCCTTTCAGTCTCTCCTGCTGCTTTTTCTGTGATTTTTCTGCTGTCCATCTCTCTGGTTTCAGGCTTGCCCCCACCCTGCAGCTTCCCAGACTTCTCTAGCTGCCCTGGAGCTACCCTCTGGCTCCCCCACACCCAGAGCCCCTCTTTAACACCCACACTTTCCCTTAGTCCCATTTTTCCCTCTCCCCGTCTACCTTTTCAGCTTCCCAGTAGCTCTGGCTCCAGACCCAGCCTCTATGCCAGCATTGCTTTCCTGTTCTGCAGGCTTTGGGCATTGTCTTTTAACTAGTTAAGATCAATTAACCTAAAGTTACCCTCCAGCCTCAGTTCTTCAGCCCAGGCCCCTGCAGTCTCTTGGTTCTAATCCTGGTCCTGGTAACTTTAAAACCTTACACTTTTACTTTCTTACCTTAACCTTTCCCCAGGTATCCCAAGTACACCAAGCACATACATACATACACATCACAACACCCAACCTAGGAACTCACCTGTGTGTATGTGTAGGTGGGTGGTATGTGTGTGAATACACACATATACACATATATAGATATCATTGTGTGTGTGTGTGTGTGCAGTATATGAATTAGTAATCCACATATGTGTATTGGATGTGCAGGTGTTGGTAACTGGTAACTGATTCTGTCTAAGTTTGGTGTGTGTGTAGCGTGTATGGGCTTAAACTAGTGATAGGTGTGCATGAACCTAGACTAATTATTTTGATCTAGGTAGCTAGGCCCTATATTTCTTTGTCCTTTGACGTTTTGTATTTTGTGCCTTTTTATATTTCCCCAACCAGTATTGTTTGCTCTGCTGTTTGTGTTTTTATATTTTGTTAACCCTGTCTTTTGTTAATGCTTGTAATTGTCTAACCTTTGTTGAATCCTGCCCCCTTGGAGCATTGTAGCGTCCACTCTACCCCCTGATTATGCCTGTTATGTTCCCAGTATTGTTTCCGCATTAAAAGGTACATGGTTAAGTCCCCAGTGGTGGTCTGGCTCTGCTCTATAGGGGGAGAAGAGTCCCTACACCTCCCACAGCACTTGTGCATTTGCTTTGATCCCTTCAATTAGAGAGGGGGTACCTTTTGGAGTACCGCCCGGGTTACACTTGTGCTGAGGCCACAAAGCCTGCCAAGTTTCAAGAAGATCGGTGCCTGCATTTGGGGGGAACTTCACCCCAAGCTGTGGACAAGCAAAACTTGTGCCATGGGTGACACTGCGTGTGTTAAGGCGCAGTGGGGTGACAGCTGCAGGGGTGGTGGCCCCTGCTGAGGCCATGATGTTTGCCAGCTGTGGAGGAGACCAGTGCAGGGGGGCTCTGGGGCCCTGCACCCCTAGCTGCTGACAGGCAAAACTCATGCCAAGACTGTGTCTGTCTTGGGGCAGTTGATTGTCTGTATTGAGTCTTTCCTCTCCTTAGCCTGGTTTTGTAGGTGCTAATTGCTCATTAAGTCGTTATGTAGTAGCTAGGTCCTATGTATTGAGATGGTCCCTCAGTGAATCATGAGTGATTAATTGGTAACTGGTAACTCACTAGCTCAGCAGCCAGGCCTGCAGTAGTTTCTCCCCTCCCCGCCCCAAGTCAGAGACAGTCAGTCCCACAAGCACCCATGGCATGAGTTTTGCTTGGCCACAGCTTGAGGGGCAGTTCCCTCCGAACCCCTGCACTGATCTTCTTGAAACCTGGCAGGCTTTGTGGCCTTAGTAAGAGATACCACCCCTGCAGTTTTTATCCCCCTGTGTTGCAACACACAGCCGTGACAGGAGTTTGGCTTTCAACAATTTGGGGTACAGTTGCCCCAAAAGCCTTACATTGATCTTCTTGAAACTTAGCAGACTTCATCCTCTCTACAGAATGTACCATCTCTGAAAATTTCATCCAAATCAAACAAAAAACAACAACATTATAGATATTTTATTGTTTCCCCATTATACCCTATGGCTGGATCTCCGAGGCAGCTCCGAAGCGGTTCGGAGCTTCCACAGCGCTTCGGGAAGCCGAATGAGGCAGTGCTTCAACCCGGATGTGCTGCTTCAGACCCCAAAGTGTCCGAAGCTTCTCTGGATCCAAAGCTCTGTCTGAAGACTCGCACAGCACTGTCCAGCATCTTCTATTCCTGGGGGATGCTGGATAACAGAGCTTTTACTCTAGAGCAATTCTTTTGCAAAGAACTTGGGAAGACCACAACAGGCCAGAATATTTTTGACAATATGGATTCCTATTTGAAATCTCTGGATTTATTTTGTAAGTTGTACACATAGAACAGACCCAATAACATTACATCCTTAAAAGGATTTCACAATACACTGGTTGACAATCA